>NC_081263.1:2290000-2927083 GCF_030490865.1 Poecile atricapillus
GGCAGCAGCTGCACAACCTCCCCAAAAAAAGTCTTTTTCATCATCCCTGTGTGTCAGCCCCAGCCCTGCTGCAGTTGTGCAGCCGCTGCAGCGGCAGCTGTGCCCTGCTGTGGCTGACCCTGTCGTGCCTTGCAGCTGCAGCTGAAGCGGAGCGAGCGGGCGGTGTCGCTGGGCACGGTGCTGCCCCTGCCCCGCAGCGCCTACTGGCACCACATCACCCGCCAGCACAGCACCGGGCAGCTCCTCGGCCTGCCAGGTAAGGGGGGTCCTGCCCACACCTGCCAGGGGGACACCCCAAAACCCCTCTGCTCCCTGGGCACAGCTCTGCACGGGCACCTCGGGCTGGGATGGGATGGGATTGTTGAGGATGTTGAGGTGTTGGAGCTGGGGAAGGGTCTGGAGCACAAATCCTGTGAGGAGCTGGGGGGGCAGAGCAGGCTCAGGATGGATCTGCTCCCAAATTCTTCCTGGCTCTTTTTGGGCTTTATTTAAACCCCTTGGCTTCCCCTCCCTCTGCATGGCTGCCTTTGCACTGAGAACCCTCATCACTGATTTTGGGTACTTGTTAAAATTCACCCAGAGCACATCCCCCAAAGCAAAGGTGAAATGAGGGGAAGGGAAAGGAAATGGCCACGATCAACCTGGGAAAGTGTTTATTGAGCACCTGCAGTGCTGTCAGCGCATTGCAGCCTGGCCTAGGGCCGGCAGCTGTCTCCTCCAAACCCAGGAGGATCCTGGGGCAGCACAGCTCGGTCCCTGTGCCTGAGCAGCTCCAGGATGCAGAGAGGGATGATCCAGGATTCAGGGAGGGAGGGATGCTCCAGGATTCAGGGAGGGATGCTCCAGGAGCAGCTCCAGGATGCAGGGAGGGAGGAATGCTCCAGGAGCAGCTCCAGGGTTCAGAGAGGGAGGGATGCTCCAGGAGCAGTTCCAGGGTTCAGGGAGGGATGCTCCAGGGTTCAGGGAAGGAGGGATGCTCCAGGAGCAGCTCCAGGGTTCAGGGAAGGAGGGATGCTCCAGGATTCAGGGAGGGAGGGATGCTCCAGGAGCAGTTCCAGGGTTCAGAGAGGGAGGGATGCTCCAGGATTCAGGGAGGGAGGGATGCTCCAGGAGCAGCTCCAGGATGCAGGGAGGGAGGGATGCTCCAGGGTTCAGAGAGGGAGGGATGCTCCAGGGTTCAGGGAAGGAGGGATGCTCCAGGAGCAGCTCCAGGGTTCAGGGAAGGAGGGATGCTCCAGGAGCAGCTCCCTGCTCCCAGCAGTTCCTCTGTGCTCTCCAAGGGACACCCAGTGGTCCCCAGTGGCTGGATGGGTGTGGGAGGGACCGCAGCACACCGGGAGGCAGGAGAGGCTCTGCAGGGAGCAGCTCTGCCCCCAGGGATCTCAGAGGGCTCAGATCTGAGCTCCAGGCTCCGGACTGAGGGGAAGCTGCAGCACCTGAGCTGCAGCACTGATGCCTGGTGCTGATGTGCTTCCCCTCCTGGAGCAGGAGGTGCTCACACCTCGGAGGAGCTGCACCAAAGGCAGCACCGTGGAGTTGTGCTTGTTTTCAGAATTAAAAACCCCAGCCGACAGTAAAAAAAAGCCTTAAAGGCTTTAAAGCCTTAAAGGAAATATTTTTCCTGGCTCTTTCTTTCCAACACTAGAGGGGGCAGGCAGCACATGGAAAGCTCCATCCAGAGGAGGGATGAAGGATAAAAGCAGCACTTCCATGCCTGCTCAGGGCTGTTCCATGGATGAGGGCTTGGCAAGAGGAGCTGCTGGTGGCATTGACCCTTCTGTGCTTTTATTAAATCAGTAATTCAGCGTGCAGCTGGCCCGAGATAAATGGGCTGCACAGCTACAAACCACTTGTTTTATATTTAAAAAAATACCTTGCTCGTTAGACTGGGGAAAAAGGGATCCAAAAGAGCATTTTTACATTTTAAATGCAAGTCAGAACTTAGAAAAAAAATTAATTTGTGCAAGTTTCTGTTCTGAAGGAAGTGTTTAAAGGAAATCCATGTGGGTATTTCTGAGCTGGAGCAGCAGATTTAGCAGGGTTAGATTTAATTAATTCATCTGTGTGTAAGTCCCTGGCTGGGGTGCCTGTGTTTAACTGGGCTTGTTCTGGTTTTCCCATCTGGCTCTGTGAAGATGTTTCCAGCCCGGTGAAGCTCCACCGCACGGACACTTTTCCAACCTACAGGTCAGAGCATCGATAAAAATCCAGAAAGAACTTCACAAACTCTTTGGCCTCTGACCAACTGCCCCAGTGGATGACAGTGGTGATGACCACCAAGGATGGACATGCAGAGAAGTTCAGGTTGGACGAAAAATTCTTGCAATACAAAGGATTTTTTAAACTTTGCCAAAAGCAGAAACTCTTCTGTTGGATACTGGGGAGAGGAACCAAACCACCAAACCCTCTGGTGTATCTTTTATATCTTACAGCTGGACAGAGAAGAAACCACTCCCTAAACACTTCCCTCTGATTTTGTATGATAGGTATGTTGTAAATATGTGAGGCTCCTGCTGTAGTGTGGTTATTTTGTCTCCTGACACTGCCGTGTCACCCTGGTTTGTGGCAATGCTTATCTTTAGTTCTTCCCATTATTGTTCCCCTATTCCTCAGCTCTGGAATGGTGGCCAGTTTGGAGCAGCTCTTGGATACAATTTTTCCTGTTTGAAGACTGGATTGATTTCTTTTAAAAGAATCTCCTCTTTCCTGTATTTATTTCCATCTCTGTAAACATTGAAAATAAAAAGTCCCATGCAATTTGTGGCTCGGTGTTTTTTGTCACTTTTGTCATTCATTTAGCACAGGCTAATTTGCTTCCAGGACAGAATTGTGGTCTGGGGCTTTGAGTTACAAACAGCAGAAGGTAAATGTTGGATTTCCACGTGCTGGAGTGTTGTAGGAACAGAGCTGGAGGGGAGGGAAGCCAAACCCTGGGAGTGGTGCAGGGAGATGTGTTTGTGAAGGAGGCAAAATCAATCTGCCATCGTTGTGGAAGGTACCCCACAGTGCAAAGAGAAGCTTAAGATATTGTAAATAAGGATTATGTTCATTCCAGAGCTGAACTGCTCACACAGCTAAGGGATTGAAGGGCATGTTGTGACTGATAAGTCTTTCTTTTCCAGCTTTATTTCTGCTAATGCATTCCCTCCCTGGCAGCAGCTGTTGTTTTATCGTGGATATGACAGTTCAGTAAATGCTTTTATTCACCTTTCACTCATGCAGTGATTGATAGAACACAGCTAGCTGTGGCTCAACACTCCAATTACAAAGAAGACAAAGAAAAGCCACTCTAACCTTGGCCTTTAAGTGAAGGGTCATTAAATCAACCAGCTCTGAGATTAATCTTGCCAGTGAAGCTGCCTGGGAAGGCTGGGAAAACAGCCTGGAATTCGCTTTGCTTTGCATTCCTGGGTGTGGATGACACAGGATGAAGAAGCTGCTTTGGTTTGGGTTTTGGTACCAGCACATGAAGTTATCTTGGCACCATTGCTGGCCCAGAAAGCTGAGGGAATGAGGGAATTTGCTGCTCCTGGAGGGAATGGCTCTCTGGCAGTGGAAAGGGCTCCCTGTGTTTGGAGCTGGGAGTTCAGGCTCCATGGATGCTGGAACAGCTGGGAAGGACTTGGAGAGGATCCTTCAGGTGCTTCTGTCTGATGGACTCCAGAAAATGTCCTGCAAAGCCTCTGTGGGGCTCAGGGCTCGGTGGGGGCCACATCCTTGAGAATTCCTCATCTCCAGTGCCTGCCCTCCCCACATGGGACCCTCCCCAGGAACAGCCCCTCACAAAGGGGCTTGGAGCTTGGGCTCTGTGTGAAAAGGAGAATAAAAACCAATTTACAGACTGCTTTCAATTGCCCCGTGGATTTCCAGCACGGCCTTTTTGATATCCTTCAACCTCACAGAAATGCTGAACCCCTGGGCCCTTTCATCCCACAGAATGCACCTGCAGGTCAGAATAGTGGAGATGTTGGGGAAGGGGAGCAGGGAGGAAGTGTGGAGCTGCTCACCCCACTTCTCAGATCCATGCTGGGAAGTTATTCCAGTTATTACAAACTGTGATAGCACAGTGGGTAGAGGGAGAGGTCCAGACTGCAGCAGGTAACTATCCTAAAATGCCAATATTGGAATCAAATGCGTTAGAAAAAACCCCAACAAACACATAAATCTAATATCAAGACTTCCCATTACATTTCTTTTTTTGCAGATGTTTTTATGGCAGGTAACAAAATGCAAGTGGCATGATTTAAATAGCACAGAGGGCAACACAACTGCTGGAAATAAATCCTGGTGCTGCTGGGAGAAACAGGATGGGTCACGTCATCTCCATTTCCATTTAAAGGGATGAAGGGACATGGATTTGCACCAGGACTTGCTAAAAGTCACTCAAAACCTCGAGGTATTTTTATCATAGTTCAAACCTTTTTCTTTTCCCCTAATAAAGGAGATCTTCCATTTTTTGCTTGACCAAGATTTAATAAAGCAATTTTTGCCTCCTTGAGGGAAGGCAGTGATTGAAGTGGGTTGCTTTAGCATTTGTCTGAATGAAACACCTTTTATTTTTCCAGCTTTCACTGCTGTCAATGCCTGCTCTTAAAACTGTCTTTAGTTTTCCTTTCCCTTACACCTCACAGCAGAAAAGCATCAGGGATATTTAAGTAGGTGAGCATCTCTTGAAGTTTGTGACTTACAGGCAGATTGGCATGAATTTGAATAGTGATAAAATAAATATAAATATAATAATAAATATAATAATAAATATATTTATTATATAATAAATACAATAAACCCAGATGAAATTAATTCGGTGGGAGCTGTGTCTGAGCCCTGGTGCTGAGCTCTCTGAGTGCAGAACAACCCTGCAGCCCCAGGCAGGGAGATCAGGGCAGGATGTGAAATCTCGGTGTGCTCATTAACTTTCACCGGGGCACATTGATCCTCTGTTTCCATGAACACTAACGAACCGTTCCCTGGTTCTTAGGGAATATTCTGCCCCCACCACGAGCCCTGTAGTGTTTAAAGCAAAGCTGGTTTCAATCTGAAGGCTCTAATTAAAACCCCGGCCTCGGCTCTATTGATTGCTCCACGCTTCCTGCATGGATTTACAAATTCCAGGGAAAAGTTTGCTGTGGATGCTTTTTATTGCCTATGGGTTGTGGTTTAGACAATCCAAAAAAGAAAAAAACCCAAAAACCCAACTGGAATTAGGTGCTGAGGCATTCGGGTGGTTGGCTTGTCCGAGGGTGTTTTCCCGGCTTTTAAACGCTCTGGGAATCTTGCAGGTGAAAGGAGGGAGGGGTTCATCTGCTCTAAGCCATCACAAAACTCAATTCTTTGGCGCTGGTGGAATGAATTTGTGGTTTTGCAGCCGCGGGATGTCGGGAATGAGGGAATGAGGGAATAAGGGAATGAGGGAATGAGGGAATGAGCAGGAGCGTTTCTGTGGGCGCGATGCCGGCGGCTGCCGCGGGATGCCAGCCTTGTCCTGCAGCGACTGCTCCGGGAAAATCCGCCGGGAAAATCCCACGGGATTGATGCTGCTCGGTGACCCCTTCCAGCATCCCCTGCATCCCCTGCATCACCTGCAATCTCTGCATCCCCTGCATCCCCTGCATCCCCTGCATCCCCGGAAATCTCTGCATCCCCTGCATCCCCTGCATCCCCTGCATCGCCTGCATCCCCCTCATCCCCTGCATCCCCTGCATCACCTGCAATCTCTGCATCCCCTGCATCCCCTGCATCCCCTGCATCCCCTGCAATCTCTGCATCCCCTGCATCCCCTGCATCCCCTGCAATCTCTGCATCCCATGCAACCCCTGCAATCTCTGCATCCCCTGCATCCCCTGCATCCCCTGCATCCCCTGCAATCTCTGCATCCCCTGCAATCTCTGCATCCCCTGCATCCCCTGCAATCTCTGCATTCCCTGCATGCCCTGCAACCCCTGAAATCTCTGCATCCCCTGCAACCCCTGCAATCTCTTCATCCCCTGCATCCCCTGCATCCCCTGCATCCCCTGCATCCCCTGCATCCCCTGCAATCTCTGCATTCCCTGCATCCCCTGCATCCCCTGCATCACCTGCAATCTCTGCATCCCCTGCATCCCCTTCATCCCCTTCATCACCTGCAATCTCTGCATCCCCTGCATCCCCTTCATCCCCTGCATCCCCTGCATCCCCTGCAACCCCTGAAATCTCTGCATCCCCTGCAATCTCTGCATCCCCTGCATCCCCCTCATCCCGCGCATCCCCCTCATCCCTGCATCACCTGCATCCCCTGCGATCTCTGCATCCCCTGCATCTCCTGCATCTCCTGCATCTCCTACATCTCCTGCATCTCCTGCATCCCCTGCATCCCCTGCATCCCCCGCGCCGCAGCCCGGGACGAAGGGAGCGCTGTTCCCAAGGGATTTGGGGCAGTGGGAAGAGTTTGATGTGCTCAGGTGAGGATCCAGCAGTGCCCCCGTGGTTTGCAGGCTCTGTTTCCAGTCCAGCCTGGATTTATTCCTTCTCTCTCTGCTGCCCTGGATCCCCGCGGTGCCCGAGGCCGGGCTGGAGGGGCTCGGAGCAGCCTGGGATGGTGGGAGGTGGCTCCGTGCTGGGATTTAGGGTCCCTTCCCACCCAAACCATTCCACGAGTCTGTGATATTTCATTTCCCACATCACTGCTCAAACAGGCAAACCAACAATCTGCTCCAAATTTTGGGAAGTCGATTAAAATACCAGATCTGATTCTTATTTTAGTGCTGAACACCTTCAGTGCTGAAGACAGCGTTGTTCCTTCAGCTCCCAGGGAGTGCCACTTTATTTTGGGCTGATTTCTGTGTCTCTGACTTTGTGGATGTTGTTCTTGCACTGGAAAAAACAAAAAGCAGCTCAGATGTGTCTGACTGAGCAATCACCCCAACAAAATATAAATTATCCCAGAGGGTCCATCTACATAAGCACACATAAATCTACTTCTTAAATATGCAGTGGAGCCTTTCCCCTGGGGAGACTCTGGAGCTGTGCAAATGTGTAACTGTGATTAATTACAAGGCAGGAAAAGACTCATATTGCATGTGAGGAGCAATAAAACAAACTGTGCATTACCAAGAGGTGTCTGTGGGGTAATGGGAGCTGGGCAGGGATCTCAGTCAGAGCCAGTGTAATGTTTAATATCCTATCAAAAGGAAAAGTGCAGGGTTTTATTTGAATGGCATTTTCTGTACGGAGCAGCTATTTATTTTCACAGCTCATATTTTAGACAAACAAAAACATTTTATTTCCTTTTTCCCAAGAGATCTGGCTCTATTGGTGCTGCAGAAAAAGCCATTTCTTCTTTTAGGAACTGCTGCTGAACATATTATTGAGGTTTGAGGTATTAAATATCACTGCCCTGTGTGTGTGTGAGCTGGAGATGAGAACGAGCTCCTGAGAGCACCTCCTGTGCCCTGCTCTCTGCCTTTTACCATTCCAAGCTTCTGCTGCCCCTCAGCCTTTCTCTGCTGTTTGTTTTATGCTTGCTGCCTCAAAGATCTCTAAATGATGTGCAGGTGGAGGTTTAACCCAAATCTAAAACCTCGTGAACAATTTCCAACCTGATTTTCCCATGAAGAGTCATTTAACTCCCAGGAAATCAGGATGTGGATCCAGGCACGGTGAGTGGAGGAGCCGCTGCCACATTTGTGATGGAAAGATTTGCTAATATGGATTTAAATTCAGGGAATTAAAAGGGGACTCAGGATCTGGGGATTTAATGTAATTTCCTGCAGCAGGAGGCAGCAGAGAGAAGGTTTTGGTTTGGAATATCCCTCCAGACCAGAACACCTCCTGAATTTCTGCCTCCAAAACTCCAAAACTCCTGATGTTACAAAGCCCTGCGGTGGCAAACTCAGGCAGAGGAGGCTCAGGATGGGCTGGGAAGTGCTGTGCTCATCCCTGTTTTCCCAGGCTGGAGGAAAAAGGGAAATCCAGCATTGATTGCCAGAGACCCCCTTCCCTCCTGTCCCAGCGCTGGTGTCACAATTCCCCAGCCAGGAGATCCTCCCCAAGCTCACAGCTCCCGAAATATCTCATCTAAATGGTTCCTTTGCTCGAAACAGCTTTCTGACTTGTCCACAATCTGAATATTTCACCAGGTAAAAGCAGGACACTTTCTGGAAAGCAGTTCAGGACAGCATAACAAATTTATTTCTGCACAATTGAAGAATTATTGCAGGTTTTTTCTTTCCCTTGCGAGTATAAAACTCAGTTTCTAAGAAAGAGGGGGGAAAGCATATTTAAAAACCAGGCACGTGGTGTTTCCACCTGGCTGGAAATGGGAGGAGGACTGGAAAAATCGAATTTGGATCCTAATGATGGGTGCAACAAAAGGCAGTGAAGAACAGAGCACGGAACTTCAGGGGAGATTTGTCAGCTCTGATTTTAGAGTGCCTGGATTTGTTGTGTGGATGAAGAGCAGACTTCATTTTCCACTGGGGTAAATTCAACATCTGCTCACCAAGCTCATTTTTTAAAAACAAATCTAAGTGGAGTAAAATAATCTCCTCTGCCAGAACCTTTGAGGAGAAGGTATTTATATTCCCTGCTGTATGATGTGGGAATAGAGTGTGAGGTTTAAAATATCTCGCTTTCTTCTTTTCCTGAGCACCTGTGGCACTTTGCCAGCTGAAGCGATCTTAAAATCTTCTCATTTTCAGAAACTAAAACCTGCTTGGCTGTTTTTTCCCCCTTTTTCTCAATGCAGAGAGTCAGAAAACAGCAAGGAGAGCAGTGGAGCTGCTGGGGAGTGCCAGCTTTTCTCAGGAAGGTCATTTGGAGAGCAGAGATGCCAGGGCAGAGTTCCCCCCCTGCCCCCCGAGCTGCTGCAGCTCTTCAGCAGATGGCTCTGAGCTCACCTGCTCCTCTTCATGCTGCAGAAACACAGGATGGAGCAGGGAACAATATCCTGGGGGTTTATTTTGTAAATGTTCACTACAGCAGAGCTTTTCCCCAGCACTTTGTCCTGAGAGTGTGAACAGCCTGAGCAGGAAAAGCTCCTCTGTGGTGTGTGCAGGTCTGGAGCAGTGGAATGAAGATTATTTTGATTATACAGCTGCCTGTTTGTCCTCCTAAGTGACCCATTTGTTTCAAGGACAGGCTCCAGCGTGCACTGAACACACATTTGCATGAAGGAATGTTTTATGGTGCTTCCAGAGCTTTCCTGGGCTCTGCAGACATTCCTGAACACAAGGGCTGGAGTAGGAATCTGCAGCAAGAATTCCTGGAGCAGCTCCACCAGATGATGCTGGGACATCCCTTGGGGGATTAGAGATGACAGAAGTTAGGATGTTACCTGCCTGCTATGCAAAAAAACCAGTTTTAGCTCTTTTTGCAGAAGAAATCCTGGGAACCCCTGCACACAGGTGAATTTTACCCACACCCCCTGATCCTGAAGCCCAATGGTTCAGGAAAAAAGCAGAAACTCAGGGATCACCTCCTCGCTGTGCTGCCCAGAGTGGGGTTTTAAAATATAAATGTCCTGAAATAAATGGCTGAAATATTTCAAAGAAGCTGTGGTGGCTGATCAAAACCAGTGGTGGTTGTTAAAATATTTGTAAACCTTATCCTGGCTGTGTCTTTCAAAGTTTTCCTGTAGCCAGTGAGAAGAGATGATTTCCTTTCAGAAACAGAGGAATATTAATATAATACAGTTAATTTGATCTTTCCCCTCATTAAGGATATGCAGGTGCCATAATGTCATTTTTGTTGTGATTTTAGTCAACACAATCCTTTCACCATCATTTTAGTGGATTTTTTTGGGCTGAAATATAAATGAGCTGATTCTGAACTGTGGCAGCATTTTCATGGCCTTATTCTCCTCCACTGGGGAGTTTCATATACAGTGAAGAAAAGGGGGGGGAAAAAAAAGAATATCCTGGGTTGTTTTTTCTTAACTTTGTAATTTCCTGCTCCTTGCTCAGCCTTTGCAATAACATCTCACAGTGTCAAGCCTTGATTAATTCAATGAATTACAGCAGAACTGGAGCTGTCAGGAGGTTGCCAGTGTGCTTTGATTGATATTCAATTACTTTTCATGTAAACACCAATGATTTTAATGTCCTTATGCTCTAAAGTTATTTATGAAACAAATTTCCTGCAGGAAGAGCTGGGGCTGGGCTGCCACACACAGGCCCGGGGCTGATTGGGTTGAAATGTGCTCAAACATTTAAATTTGCTCACCAAAAGGACAGGGACAGAAAAACCCTTGAGGTTGTGTCCATCAGAAGCTCCTGTTGGTGCTGCCCAGGGTGGGAGCCCATCCTGACTCCAGCTTTTATCATTCCCTCCTCCTCCTCCTCCTCCTTTGTGCATCCCTCTCATCCTGCCTGCGCTGTTGTACCTGAGACATGGAATTTTTTCTAAGGGAAAAAGAGCAGAAATGAGCCCAGAGCTGGTTGTGGAGTCTTTATTCCCATCACTGAGCAATTTTCAGAACAATCCCAACACCAGCAGTTATAACTTAAGTTATAACTTAAAAACACTCAAACTTAAACATAGTGAAATTTAACTTTGCTTAATTCTATTAACACTTAATCTGTATCAGATGAAAACACAACTTAATCTTACTCTATTATTATTAAAAAAGCAACTAAAAGTTTGGTATACACTTCTTTGAACACAATATAACAGGAATATTGGTTCACTATAGAGATTATAGGGATGTAACAAATTTATCTGTCACGAGCCCTCAGTGACAGCGAGCTCCAGGCAACTCCTCCTTTTCCTCCAAGTCCCCCCCCAGGGAAGAACCTTCCAAATGTTAATTTAGCACTTGAGAATGAGGCTGAATGTGGTTAAACCTGGCCACCCATTTTCCAAGGTGTCATCAAAATGTCAGTTATTAATAGAATATAAATTAATTTCTGACCTTACACTCCTAAGAAGCAAAATTATCAGGAATGCACCTGCAGTGTAACCTGGGAAGAGAACACTGGGATGTTCTGCACTTGTTGATTTTAGGGTTTTGTTTTTCCTTAACGAGGCCTGGGAATTAAAGGGATTTGGAGGGACTGGAAATGGCAGCTGTGTGGGGTTGGAGGTGGCGGCTGCCAAATCCCGTTTTTCTCCCATAAAAATGCCATTTTTCTCAGGGTTGGGTGTAGAGACTTCATCCCACTCACAGCTCTGAGATAAACATTTCTATTATTGCCATAACACATCCTAGAATGAAGAAATCCAGAGTTTTCTAGGAAGCTTTACTTAAATATTAATTCTTGGTAGTTTTTTCTGTAATCACTCCCCTGCTTTTGCAAGAGGCTCCCATGGATTTTTTAATTAGTGCTACATAAATTAGTTTGATTTGATCACATGAATTTTATTTTGAGATTTTCTCCAGATGTGGCTTTTTGTTTACCTAAAATTTAAAATTTAATTTTCATTCATAATTAGGCTGCAATTAACCTTTGCAATTTTCCTCATAATTTTCATTTAGAATGCTGAAAAATCTTTCCCAGCAGTGAAATTTCCAATTTTCCATCTTAAAAAGTGAAGGAAATGGGATTTTACAGGGGGGAAAATCTTTTCACCTGGTAAGAAACTGTGATAGATCCAGCTCAGACATCCAAACCTGCTCTGTGCCACTAAAGCCAATTTGACAGGAAACACTGAATTTATTAAAAAGCATCTTCAGAAATGCAAGCCAGAGTCTCAAAATAAAAAAATTAAATTAAATTAAACTTTTATTTTATTATTAAACATAATTTATTTATTATATATAATTATAGATAATATGTATAAATATAATATATAATTAATAGATAATAATATTACATATAATTTAATAAATATTAAATTAAACCCAGGCTTCAGGGTGAGATTAAAGCACAGTGTTGTGATTTTTTGGGGGGGGGGAAGAGATCTTTTATTTGCAAATTTATTTATTTTTTTTTAACTGGGTGAACAAGAATTTATAGCGCTGTCAAGCTGTCACTTTTAACAGCAATTTATTCATTTATGAATTTAAAATCAAATCTCAGCCATAAAGCTGAGATGGAATGTGGTAACTGTGATTAAGGTGTTTATTATTCAGCTAATTTAAGGGCATTGTTAGGAGGAAAATAAAGAATTTAAATTAAGTGTTGCAATAAACAGCTTTAAAAGTTTTTAGCTCAAATTTTAGTAACCATTGGTTGTCTGCCAGCAGAAATTTGGTTTTTAAACAGCAGGAAATTCTTCCAAATTATTCATTTGAGGAGCTTTGTTTAACAAGAAGGAAGAGGGTTAAGTAATTTAATCCATAATCCTCTAAAGATCTCAAAATATTCTTTGGGTTTGGAGTGAATATAATCTGTGGTAAATTCACCTTTCCCAAAGAGGTTCCATGGAAGGAATATTCTGCATTTCCAGAGTTGTGTTTGTAAATTGTGCATGGCTTTAGGTGATTTTGGAACCTCAGCCCTTGGAATTTGAAAATGCAGAATGTTCCATATTTTCTATGCCATGCACAGGTAAAACTGGCTGCAAAGTTTTATGTAAAAGTAGATTTAAAAAGCAAATTGTTTGAGTAAATTGGAAATCTTATCTTGGTAAATATTAAGATGTTGCCTCAAAGTGAATGAAGGGATTTTATATAAACCCTGAACTGACTGGAAAAGAAAAAATATCCTAAATCCATAATATTTATATAATATTATAAAATAATATTATATAAATAATATATAAATATTATAAAATAATAAAAATATTATTTTATAATATTTATCTATATCAATGTTTTCCTTTTAATGTACTCTAAGAAATGTACTCCCCACCCATCCTGGTTAAAACTGATTTCTGCTCCTCCTGGGGGATCATTTCCTTGACTTTCTTGCACAGTTTTTAGAAAACTCAGTGCTTTTCCTAAATTAAAAACCCTTTTTTTTAGGAGCTCCTACAATCTAAAATTACCTGTAAGGTGATGCTTCCCTTAAAGACTCAATTTGTAGGAACAACCTCACGCTCCTGGATAATTTTCTCCTCCTCTGCTGAGCTGTCAGGGCCCAACAAAATAAACCCAAAAAGCCTTTTCAGAGGTTTGGAAATGAACAGAAATTCCCTCTTTCCATTCTGTGCTGGGATAATACACAGAACACGGTTTTAGGCATTTGTTTGTGGCAGCCCAGCTGTTGTTGCAAGGGGAAATAATGAGATGGAAGATGTAATTATGGGGTTTTTTAAAAAAAAAAACAGTTTTTTCAGGATGCCAGGGTTGAGTGGAGTGATTCCTGCAGTGCTGCCTTGGAGGGAATTCAGCTCCTGCCCTTTTTGTGTTTCTTTTTGGGAGTGCTGGGGGTGAGGAGAGAAGGGAGGATGGAATAAACGCACCAGGAATGAGGAATAAAACACATCCCCAAACTCTGCTTTTGTTCAAGTAGTGCCTGAAAGAGCTGAAAAAGATGGAGAGAGGTTAATTCCAAGGGATGGAGGATACAGGGAATGGCCTCAAACTGACCAAGGGCAGCGTCAGGTGGGATTTTGGGAAGGAATTCCTGGCTGGGATTGCTGGGGAGGGGCTGGCACAGGAATTCCCAGAGAAGCTGGAATTCCCTGGATCCCTGGAAGTGCCCAAGGTTGGAGCAGCCTGGGAAGATTTTCCTGGGTGGAAAAAGACAAACTTTACATGCTTGCAATTCAAACACTGAGAGATAAATTGATTTATTTTTAATTTCATTTTATGAGTTTTACTTTGCACTCGGGTTGGGATGTGATCCATGAATGTATTTCCAGAGCTGGATGTTTTTAGGGAAGGAAAAATAGAGTTTAAATAATCTAAGGGAGAACTGAGTTAAAGAGTCTCAGGTTTTGCTGGATAAAATGGGATATAATGGAAGTATTTTAGTGGCATTCCTTATCTGAGGAGCACTGTTCTCACTGCCAGGATAAATGGAAAATCCTGCTGGATCCTATGGAGATGCTGGGATAAATTCCCTCTCATAGTCCTTTAGAAAATTGTATTTCTTACACTTGCTGGAGACTCACTCATTATTTCCCTGCTTTAAAAAGGCCCCAAAACACCATTTATTCATCAGCTTTCAGCCAAGTGGGGAATCCAACAATCCCCCAATTTATTCCAAGGGAAAAGATGCATATCCAGCCTTAATTTCCAGCTTGGAATTTGCAAGAATGGCTGGAGCAAGGAACAATCCACTCATTTTTCCAGCCCTGCTTCCGAGCCGTGGCCGTGGGTTAATTGGTTTTCTGTCCTCCACACTTGGCTGCACCAAGGTTTTACAAATTTCCGTGGCTCCCTCCAACAAAAAAACTTTCTTTTTCTTCTTTTAATTAATCAAAATTTATAGTAGCAGCAATAAAATGTGGCGAAGAAATGAACATTTGAAGGAAAAAAGTGGGGGAATGGAGTTTTTAGCCCAGGATTGTGATTCCCATCTCAGAGCACGGTTGCTGGCATCTCTAATTAATGTGTTGTCATTAATTAACAGCTGAAACACAAACTATGACGAGTTTATGCTTTTGCAAAAGCAAAAATATGGGTTTTTTTCTGCCTTTTCAGCTTTGGAAAGCATGACATGAAATTAGCTTTATCCATTTTGGTCACTTGTGCTGGATAATCCTCCTGGAGCAGCTCTGGCTGGCTTTCCTCCTGTAACCCTCTGTTAATTAAGATCAGAACCAATTAGCAGTGTCTGGCTTAAATTGCTACAAGCAATCAAAGATAAATTCTTTAGTAAAGAGGTTTTGATATTCAGTGTTTTCAGGGCTGAATTTTGGGCTACTTTTGGAACACAACATTTAACATTTCTGGTGAAAATATGGGAGTTTTATGTCATTATGAATATTTGTAAAATACCAAATATGATTTATTTTCAGCTGAGGATCTTTCAGACATTGGAATATTCACAGCAAAGCCGTGAAATGGGTGCTGAGTTAATCTTGAAGAAAAAATAACTTAATGCATCCCTAAGTAAATCCCTGACAATCTGCTCTGTATCTTAACTATAAAAAATGTCCAAATAGATCTGACTTCACCATCAAAACAAATAAAATGGAACCTAATTTCCATCCCTCCTTTAGGTGTTGAGGAGATTTAATGCATCTCTAAAATGTCCAAATGCCCTGAGCAGTGATCCAACACCTGCAGGTTGTAATTTCCCTCTAACATCAAACCATTTACTAAATGATTGTAGCAGCAAACAAATTCACTTAATTTGAGGTGTCTGAGTGGTTTATTTATTTCTGGAAGTGTTTAAGTCTTGCACACAAATCTTCCTGTGTCCCACAGCCAGAGATGAGTTTGTTCTGTCTGTACCAAGCTGGTGGCAGATGGAGAGGGAGGCACTGCAAACTCAATTAATGCCTTTATTAAATATTGTGCAGATTTCCCAGGGTTACTTTTGGAATGTTGAACCCTCCTAGAGGATGGACAATAATTTTCCCAGATTTCTGGCCAAATAAAGAGAGACACATCACATATACATGGATTAAATATGAATGATACATGAATTTACAGATGGATTATGTGAGATTTTATATATGGATTATAAAAATCTGTGGCTTTTTTCCTTTTGACTCTGTCATTTCCCTCTGTATTTTCCCATATTCATCCTTGTTCCCAGGAATTCCTGAACAAAGTTAACCCCAAAGTCTTTTCATTAGAGGCAAAAAGTATTTTAGGTCATGATATTTATTAGGTTATCCTTCAGAATTCCTCTAGTCAGTGAGATGTGAGTTTCTAGTCAACAGCCACTGAAATATTCTGTGTCTGGATATAAAAATTTCATCCTGACTTTGTTCAGTTATGGAAAACGAGGAAAACAAGCCCACGACAACAAAAAGTTCTGCATCTTTGAACTCTTCATTCCCTTTGATAATGATCAAATAAATCACATCTGATCTTTCCGAGCTCATCGGCCCATTGCTAACAGGCTGCCCTTTATTATGACAGATCTGATGATATTTTGTGATGACCAGTCACGGGGAAAAAAATGTTTAATGTACTGACAGCTGATTTTATTATCTCTGCTACCCATTCATTGTCTCCAAACATTTCTTTGAATCAGAGCCAGCTCTGCATTTTCAGATCTGGGCTGTGGCAGAATCACAGACTCATCCAGTAAATCCACAGGGAGGCCAAAGACCGGTCCTGGAGAGAAGTGAATCATTCCCAGGTTCAGTGGGAACCTGTGGTGTAAAATTTAAAATCTAAATTTAATTTTTCTAAATGAAAATGTGTGACCCAGGGGTCACAGGGAACCTGCCCTGGGCTCAATCCCTCGCTCAGGAATGTCAGACCTGGGCTTCACTCCAGCCCTTCCCACTTGTGCTGTTCCTGGTGACTCTGATTCCTCTGGGAATGTGTCCCACTGCAGAGGGAGGGATGGGATTCCAAGGAATTCCTCCCTGGGAGGGGCTGGGGTGGAATTCCCAGAGCAGCTGGGGCTGTCCCTGGATCCCTGGCAGTGTCCAAGGCCAGGCTGGATGGGGCTGGGAGCACCAGGGACAGGGGAAGGGATGGAAAAAGACAATTTTGAAGGTCCCTCCCAACCCAAACCATCCTGGACTCGGTGGCTCAGGATTTCCATGATTCCCAGTAACTCTGAGGCTCTGGGACCTTTGATGTTGTGCCCTGTTATGAGACAGAGCTAGGCTGAGGTTAATTTAAGGCCCAGGTGAGCAGAGATGTGAGATCTTCCTCTGACCCTTGAGGAATCCTCTTGTCACCCTCATGTTTGTTCAGTGAGAATAAACCAAAAATCTTCCTTTTGCACCAGCACCTCCTTGGTCTTTCTACAAAACTTGACAAAAACATCACAGATAAAGCATTAAAAAGCATGAATGAATGTTTAATATTTTCTCATGGAGCTTTCTGTGGCAGCTCTAGCTATGCACATTGTAAACACGTGAGCAGAGAGGCTTTACTCCAACTGGCTTTATCTGAGGGCTTCCAATTTTAAATATCCTGAGCAAAAATAACCCCACTTTTGTTTTTAATGCTAATATTCCAGGTGCTGGTCTGGATTTTCTAGCAGGTGGATGGATGGTGCTGCATGGGAATTATTCTCCTTGGTGTCACCAGGGTACAGGAAATAATCCAGGCCTGATTTTGGGTCTGAGTCAGGCTCTGCTCTCAGCCTGGCAGCCCAACCTGTGTGTCCTGCTCCTGGCAGAGCTTTTTAGGGAAAACAGAGGAAAAGGAGGGGAAAATTACAACACAAACAGCAAAAACATCTGCTGCAACTCAAAGCCAACAGCTTTTAGTCTTTGTGTGAATCTTGTCCTCCAGAGCACTGAGTCCTGCTGCAGATGGGAGCCCCAGAAAACTCAGCTGTAAATCTGCTGCATCATCCAAGATTTATTAAATAATCTCAACTTCTTTGATTTCCCCTTCTGTACCACATTTTGTAAGGGATGAAGAAGCACTTCAGCTGTTTAAACACCTTTTTCTCTGCATGGGAGAAGCTCTCCCAAAAGAAGGCAGGAAAAGGGGGAATTTCCAGCAAGAACCAAACCCTGCAGAAAAGTTTTGGTGTGTTTTACCGAGCTGGATGGATCATTGTTTAGAGAAATAAATCCAAAGAATCGTTGAATATGTGAAATACTGCAGAGTAAAACCACAGCAAAGGGAAGGGCCTGCTCCACTCCATACCAATGCTGTGGAGATTAAAAGTGAAGAGAAAAAGGCTGAAACTTCTGTAGAAACTCTGTTTAATTCATGACTTTCCCTGAGCAGGTACTCAGGTGTTTAGTGCAGGCATTTCCAACTCAGGGGAATCCATTCCAAGGCAGATTTTCAGCCCTGACTTCCCAACGATACCAAATTCTGCTGTAAATCTGTGTGGTGAGACTTTCTCTTAACAAAGGTGTCTCCATCTGATAGGGTGATAAATATTTTCATTTGCTAGAGGTTTTTTTTGCAGACTTCAGTCACTGTCCAGGATAGTAAATTTTCCCTGGAGTCCTCATAAAGATGACAGAGAAGTGGCTTTGAATAATAACAGGGGAGCCTGAATTTCACAGATAGTTTTTAAAAGAAAAACTATCCATATATATATATATTTATATATTGTTTTACAAGCTGGTGATGTAAATAATAATGGTTCTAAATTGTGGAAGAGCTGATACACAGCTGATAATAAATGGGATGTGTGCTGAGGAAGTTGTTGACTTTCTTCTGTTTGCTCTGTGCAGAAATCTTTATGGATAATACCAGTCCTAGAAATAGCTTCCTTCCTTTTTACATCTCCCAATTTTATTTTGTCCCCTTCCAAAAAGTTTGCTTTTTGGCTAAAAGTTTTAACAGGGGTAGACATGAGTACAAAACTCATAAAAAGGGGATTTACTAAATAAATGTCAATGGGCTCCTCTAATAAAATTATGCAGGGGCCCAAGCAGCCCAATTAACGAGAGGGCAGAGCTGCTCCTTGCACACAAAAATTCTGTTTTCAGCACTGAAAGCACAAGATGGAGGTGCCCAATTCTCTCAATTATCTCCCAAGGAATCAATCTGTGCCTTATCAGCACCTCACTTTCCTGATATTGGCTCCTTCATGGTTTGGAATAAAAACTTTGGGGTGGTTTGTATTTTTCCTGGGAAGTTCATGTCCTGTTTGGAAAATAGCAAGTCCTGTCCAGGCTCTGCTGGCACATCCCTCACTCTGCATTAACCTTGATTTTTATTCTGTTTTAATTCTTCTTTAGTGCATTACAAGGACCACGGAGTGAGGTGTGTTTTACAAAGCTTTTGCCAAGTGATCTTCAAATAAAACCTTGTAAAATTTTGGGTTTTTTTGCTCACTTGGAAACATCTCCTTGCAAAGAGCTGCCACCAAAATGAATTAACCCAGCAGAAGTCAGAGTATTTAAAATTCAGTCTCTCCCAGTGCTGTGGTACAAATGATTTTGGCATTTTTCCCTTCAGCACCTTTTATTTTCAGTGGGCAAAGCACAGCACAGGGAGTTTGTCACCTGTCAGTGACATGAAACCTTTGTCAATCCTTCCAGGGGGAAATCCCAGTTGGAAAATCACAAACCAGTTGCTCTGGTTCCATTACAAATCTTGCACCCCTCACGACAGACACCTGGAATTTGCATTTTCAAATCCAGCCTCTTGGCACTGTGCCTAAATCAGCATTGAGTTAAAAATAAAACATCCCTAAAATCCTGAATCTGCTGCTTTGAAATGATTTGTAATGGTTTTGCAGCTCTTCAGGATCTATTTAGTTTTAAATGGAACTTGACATTTACAGCCTATCAATATTTGGGTTGTGCACAGCCAGAACAAGAGAAGCTGCAGCCCTCCAATCATCTGCAAATTGGAATTATTTATGAGAAAAAATGTAATATTTCATTTTCATACTTTCAATTAAACTGGATTGAAAGCAAAGCTGTCCAGATCAATCCAGGGAAAAGAAAGATACAGACTTGGGTTTAAAAAGCCCTGAAATGAAACCTTGCATTTGTTTTATTCCTTTCTGTGTGTCATTTGGGTTCTTTTTACTCTAGTGGAAAATGCAAACAAGGCAAAAAAAAACCCGAACAAAGCACGAGAAACTGAGAAATTGAACTTTTATTTAAAGTATTATGAAAATATTTAGCATCTCTAGCTCAATCCATCTGCAATTAATGATCCTAAAAGGCCTTTTGGAGGATAAAGGGTGCTTTGAACTTAATTTCTGCCTCCTGACATCAGTGTGGAGCAGAGCCCACTCAAACCTGACCCCTGCCACAACCTCCCCCGTCTTACCAAAGCCTTTTCCCTCCCTTGGCTGCACTTTTTAATTAAAAAACACACGTGGTATTTGAACAATCCTTTATTTGCTCGACTTGGAGAGTTCTGAACCTGGCCTCAAATGTCAGGGAGTTCATCCCAGTGTTTGATTTCCATATTCTGCTGCATATTCCAGGCCCGTTAGGGCTCCCTTTGGGCAGACACTTTGGATTTATTCCTCCTCTCCTGTTTTTGCTGCTTCCCATTGTTCCCACAGATCAAAACTGGCATCGTTTCATCTTTAAATGAGTTGCTAATGCTGCATTTAGATCTTTCCCTGCTCTGAGTTGCCAGGCAACTGCCAGACAAATTCACCTGCAAGCTCCTGGCTCTGTCCAGGGTCCCAAAATTCCACCCAAACACCTCGGCTGTCCTGCTCCAGGGCCATGGAACCAGCTGAATCCATGGAAATGGGGCTGGGAAACAGCTTCCATCCTTGGAGAAGCAGCCACCGTGCTCCAGGCCAGGAGCAAAGCTGGAACCTGCTGAGATTTCTTCTCCCACTTCTGTGCCTGAGCTTTGGGATCTCTGAATCCCGAGTGGTTTGGGTGGGAAGGGACCTTCCAGCTCATCCATCCACAGCTCCCACTGCCCCAGCTGCTCCCAGCCCTGTCCAGCCTGGCCTCGGCCACTGCCAGGGATCCAGGACCTGCCCACCCTCCCAGGGAGCAATTCCTGCCCCAAATCCACCCTAAACCTCCCCTCTGTCAGTCTGAAATCCTCAGTGCTTGAAGTGTGCAGGCAGTTGGATAAAAATTCCATTAACTTGATGTTTCTTGCCTTTCTCAAACACGTGCCTTTTGTTCTGGTGGCAGGAGCAGGAGGGGAACCTGAGCACATTTGCCAGAATTGACTCAGCCCAGCTCCAGCTGGGAATGTTCTGAGTTTCCTCATGTTTTTAACACCAAAGGAGCCCAAAGCCATTGGAATTATTCCCAGATTCTGGTGGGATCCTGGCCTTTCCCCCCACCCCCCGTCTCCAGAGGTGTCTCTCCATCCTCTGGCTCTGAATGCAGCTACTCCCTGTCACTGTTTTGATTTTGCTCCCAGCAAATACGGAGACAAGGCTAAAAATACACCCAGTTTTTATGGATTGATGGGATCCCAGAATATCCTGAGCTGGAAGAGGTGCACAGGGATCCTCCAGCCCAGCTCCTGGCCCTGCAGAGCCCCCCAAAAACCCCACCCTGGCCAAACCCTCCTGGAGCTCTGGCAGCCTCAGGGCTGGGACGTTCCATGGGGGAAGAAGCTTTTCCCAAAATCCATCCCAAGTCCCTGACAGATCCCATCCTTGAGGATTCCATCACTTGGGGCCTTGCTTGAACCGCCCTAATCCATCCCTGGCCTGTCCCAGACCATTCCAAAGTGGGAATTTCCAGAGTTCCACCTTTCCATCCTCAGGAAAACACAGCTCTGAGCCAGCAGCTTTGGAATCAGCTCTGCTTTTACAAACATTTTGCTTTAAAAAGGAAAAAACAGCCTCAGTTTGCATCACAATTCTCCTCAGCATTGAGATGGATCATTCTTTATTCCAATGAATACCCGGCCTGAGGGCTTTACCTACTGAAATAATTTTTTACTTAATACCAAGCACCCATAAATAATATTTTTCATATTCCCACCAGTATATCATTTGTATACTAATTTGCCAATAATGCAGACCTGGACTCATCCTTAAAGCTGTTAAAGAGGGGGCTGCTGGCATTAAATTTAGATCTTATTTTTATAATTTGTTCTTAGACTTACTCATAATTATAATTTCACGTTGCTCACTCGGGTTGCCAGCAGTGCTCCTGGATATTTTGCTGCACTTTATGATGAAGAGAGAGACATTAAAATGGATGTTTTGTGTTATCCAAGGACTTCCTTTGGCAAACATTCCCTGTAAAGCTCCAGATTTTCTGCCAGAGTCAGTGTAGCAACTCAAGACTGAGCTCTGCTCTGCATTGATTTTATTCTGTAAATCAAAATTTCCTCCTGTAGTGCATAATCCCAGTTAATTTCATTAATTCATTTCGAGAATCACCACAGCCCAGATTTTGCCAGGCACTGTGCAGTTCCTGCTGTTCAGATGTTTAACTTGTCACATTTACTTTATTTACTTTGTAACTGGTTAATGTCAGAAAACTGGGATTTTTTTCCCACCGAATCAACAAAACTTTATTTTTTCTCCTGAAACAAATGAAAAATTCACACAAATTTTTCAAATTAACCATTTTCAAGCACGTTTGGGAGCATGTATCAGGTTGCTTTCAATCCTTTTATTGCCTTAAAAACACTTGAGCGAAATGTGAGACTTTGATTTCTCATTTTTATTAAATTTTGCCTTAAAACTGCATAACAGGAAATTTTCCAAAGTGAAAACTGGCACACTGTCATTAGCAGATATTTGTGTTTGGGTGGAAGAGAAGAACTTTTGCTTTTGGAGTTTTCACCTCTGTTCCAAAATGCTCGGGAAGGGAAGGGAAGGGAAGGGAAGGGAAGGGAAGGGAAGGGAAGGGAAGGGAAGGGAAGGGAAGGGAAGGGAAGGGAAGGGAAGGGAAGGGAAGGGAAGGGAAGGGAAGGGAAGGGAAGGGAAGGGAAGGGAAGGGAAGGGAAGGGAAGGGAAGGGAAGGGAAGGGAAGGGAAGGGAAGGGAAGGGAAGGGAAGGGAATGCTGAAGGGAAGGCTGAAGGCAAACTTGTTCAAATACACACTTCATCCCTCCAAAACCTGCTGCTTTTCATTTTGGAACTCCCAAAGACGCAGCTGCAAGCCCCAAAGGTCAGAGACTTTCTCCTCCAAAGAGGTATTTATGAGCTTTTATGTGTAAGGAGAGAAAACTGCTTTTATTAGCGGGAGGGGAATTGATTCAGCAGCTCGGTGTGAGACAGCAAATACGCCCCTCTCACCTCATATCCGTGCATCAGGCTCGGGGAAGTGCAATTATCTTGATAAAAATGGTTTAACAAATAACTGAACGATTTGGAAGGGAGGAGAGAGGAGGGAAGAGCTCCTGAGGGTCTGAGGCTGAGTGTGATGGAGAAACTCCGAGGTGGAGCAGGAGCCAGTCCTGGAGCACTTTGTGCTGCTGGAGATTTATTTGGCAGCAGCATTCCCGTGTTTCACATTTAATAATAAGATGTATGGCCACGGTTTCTGGCTCAGAATTGAATCCTAAACCTTTCCTGCAGCACGGCTGAAGGCGGATCTATACAATCTAAAAAAGAAACAGTTCTCTTTTTTCCTTCAGCTTTACTGAAGTTACAGTATTGCCAATTTGTTCCTCAACTCCCCACCCCGGGAGGGTGATTAATGGCCCGGGAGCACAAGGGGCTGTAAATCCTCTCAGCGACAGGAGATACCTTTAGCCTGATTTCTTGGAGATGTTTTGCCACAATTTCAGAATTTCCACGGACCAGAGACCCCCCTGGCTGAGCCACAAAGGCTCTGCAAAATAACAGAAACCTGAGGGAAGGGTGGAGTTTAAAAATGCAGCCAGGACAGAGCTTGAGCAGAGAGAAAATAATAATTTGCTTTGAGCAGAGCAATAAATCTCCAGGGCAATGATGGCCCTCCCCTGACACTGGTAAATTGTCCAGGTTTCCCCCTCTGATCCTGGAGGAGTTTCCCGGTGCTCTGACACTGCTCAGGCTGGACCATCAGTACCGGGATGAGTGAGGAACTTCTGAGCTGAGGTGATTAGTGGCTGTGCTAATTAGGAGCTGTGCAGGGAGCAGAGCAGTGAGATCCTGAAGCCAAGCGCACAAATCCTCTCAGGATCAGCCATCCTGCAAGGGAGCAGGAGGGGATGCAGAGGGACTCAATTAATGAGACTCCATCCATAACCCGCCTGCTTCGGGCTGGGCTTTACAGCAAATATTGATCCCAGCCTGGAGAACTTAAAACGGGAGAGGAAAAGCCAAGAAGAGCTGACACTTGACCCCCCAGGAGCTTTCTGGACTTTTCTTCTCTCTGCATAGCGCAATAAAGTGAATGTTTTCCTTTGGAGAGGAAACAGGTGAGTTTCTTTTTAACCTCTAGAAGGTATTTTAAGCTCAGGGATTTTTTTTGGAAGCAGGGGGAGTACAGCAAAATCAAAAAGCTTTTGCAGTCGACCTGCTGAAACATCAAATTGCTGCTTCTCACTCCTGAAATGTGTGAATGAGGCAGGCTTTCAGCTGCCAGGGAGAAATCATTCCTTAACAGCTGAAATATTCCAAATCCTCCGTTTATTGTGCTTCTGAATATTTGTGTTTGAAAGAAATAAATGAAGCAGCTGCACAGTTACAACTTTGACTTAATCTGTGGAGCCACAACAGAAGGTTGTGAACAGAAATGGCTTTATCAAGCGGGTGGGAAAGGCAGAGGAGATGATTTCTGTCTCTTTTGGCAGAATTAGGTCCAAGTACATTTCCACCCCACCTCCAGCTAAGGAATTTTAGCTTCCCATGGAATTAGAAGACATTTTCATCCTCAACAACAATCTCAGAAGATGTGAGTAGCCAGGCAGGGCTCTGCAGGCCTGATTACAAAATGCTGCTAAAGTCCAAGCAGCAGCTTGTCAGAGGGAATTTCCCTCCCTGCGTGCTCCAGGTACAGGCTCATCATTCCTGCAGGGAAATGTTTATTTTTCTCCCTCTCCACTAACAGTTTTTGGGGCTGAAATTTGGTAAATGATGAGTGGAGCTGCAGAGCGTGAGTTTGGTAGGATGCTAATGAATAATTCAGTGTGGCAGAGGGATGTGATGATGGATGGGGAGAGCTGGAGCTGTCTGACAGTTTGCTGGGGCTGCCACTGCCACACACACAGATGTCCCCACGCTAAGTGGGACAGCAAACCCTGGGAATTTGGGACAGCAGCTCCTGGCAAGTGCTTGTGTTTCCTTGATCAGGACTCCACAGGTTTGGAATCAAAGCTGTAATGGAGTTCCTCTCCCAAGCCCCCACAGTGTTTGCATTTTCTCCCCATTCCTTGCATTTCCAGAACCAAGGATCTCATCTGGATGTGGGACACTCATCTGGGTGAGCTCTGGGCAGGATTTTCATTCCTTTACACCAAAGCTCACACGGTGTCACAGACACCAATGAATTTCCCACTCCCCTGAAGTGTCAGGAGTTGCACCCAGTGAAGGAATTTGCCTTGAGAGCAGGAACATCCCTCGCTCCCTGTGTCCCCAGGATGGTTTGGGCTGGAAGGGACCCCAGAGCTCATCCATGCCCACCCCATGGCAGGGACACCTTCCACTACCCCAGGCTGCTCCTGTCCCTGTCCTGGGCTGCTCTGTGCCCTCCTGCTCCTCACACCCAGATTCCCCAGCCAGCCCCAATCCAAGGAACCGGGGAGGTGGAAGAGAGAACAATTCCCTCAACACCATTTTCAGCTCTTCTGGATTCCCTGGAATTCCGGGGATAATCCCACAGAGTGGCGACTTCTCAGCATCCAGAGGATTCTTAGGAATGAAGAGTCTTTATAAATAAAGAGTCTCTGACATTTTTAAGTACCAAGGGAGGCAGTCCCAGCCTTGCTTGGGAAATGTTTGCTTTATGAAAAGTTGCTGCTTGAGGCTGTCATCATTGGGAAAGAGGTTTTAAACATCCCTAAACTGAGAGCAGCAGCAGCAGCAGGCATTGATTCTTCACTAGCCTGTTTGAATGGGCTTTGAAAGATATTATACCCAGTATAATATGATATTATTGATAGATATGATATGATAATATTATTAATATTATATAAAATATATATAATAATTATATAATATATTATATACTTATAATACCTAGCTAAAAGTAGACTTTTAACTAAGATTCCTTCATATTTGTTCAGTTTTTATTGGACCATAATAATAATTTTTGGGTATATAATTCAAAGGAGAGTCTTTTTAACAGCAAGTCGAGAACTTCCCTACATCCAGCAGAATTTATTTTGAATTATTTTTATCGTGCAAACTTTAATTCTCTTTTAAATTTAATCTCCATGTAAAAACATCCACATTTTTAATTGTTTTTTTCTCTCTCAAGTCCAAGTTTCCATCTGTGGATTTTATATCAATTAATGGGATGATGAGGACTGTTTTGTGTGCTCTTTATTATTGATTTGAGGTTATATTTTCTTTCAGACAGCCCTGGAGCTATTTCATTTCCCTGCTCTATGTCTGTTGCCATGACTGTTCTCCCAGATCACTGTTTCCAGAGTACACACTTCACCAATATAATTTAAAAGACAGTATTTTGTTCACTGCCTCGAGTAGGAAGAACTTTCCCTTAAAAACATTTTAAATTCAATTGCTCAGATGGAGGGTCAGAGGAGCAGAATATGATGAGACCAAAAGAAAAAAAATATCTGAATATTTGCACCCTCAGAGAGAAGCATCAGAACCACTTGCAGATGTTGCTGCACCATAAATCACTTTGAAAGGAACTTTACTGAGGAAATTATGACTGGTCCCAACAGGGAAAAGCAGAGATTCTCTGTGTAAATATTTGTCTTGCTACTTATTGCTCCAGCCTGATTTTTCTGTGATTTATGGGTTCTGTTCATATGATTTCTGAGCATTTAATGAATGAGATTTCGTGTGCCCTGCACTGAGTATTCCCTAATCAGCTGTAATAGTGGGAACAGAGTAAAAACTGCATCAGCCCCAGCAGAGTGAAAAAGCCTTTTCCTCATCAAACTGCTGCTGGCAAGGGGAGGGATTTTTAACTCTGCTTTTTACTTAAAGTGCAGCTGGAAGCAGAAGTGGAAATAGTTCATTTTAATGAAGTCAATACCCAGTTTAACAACAGAGAGTAATCTTGGCAGCATAATTACCACAGAGAATCCAGAAAGGGAATCAGCCTTTCACTTGCTGCAAGGACTCAGCTTTGCCTGGCCTGGAATTGCTCCTGCTCATCCAAGGGGAAGCTGGAAAATTGGAGGTCAAACTGCTGAAAATACTCGGGGTGATTCCTCAAAAGCATTTCCTGGAGCTCCTTGGTGTGGTTGGGAGGGAGCTTGGCTGCCTGGAGCAGAGAATTCAGGGCTGGAGGCATTGGAGGAGTCAGCTGGAGTCTCCAAACTGGAATTTTATGGATGAAGCCAGCTTAGCTCAGAGCTGGAACTCTCCTTTTCTAGGAAAAGGCTCTCTGGGAATCGCTTGTGTGGTGCCTTTGTTGCATTCAGAATTCCAAGGATCAGGATCCCTGGCAGCATTCTGAAAGAATAAAGAATAAAGATCAGCACTAAACCCAAGGGAAAAAGGGACCTTGGACCATCCATGAAGACCCTGAGAACCAGAGAGATTTTAGATTTGCCTCAGTCTGAGGGCAGCAGCATTTGGACAGCTCCAGGAAATGAGGCCACAGAACAAAGCCAGGTGAAATTAAAGGTGAAATGCACAAAACTGATCCCTTTTCCAACTCCTATATCCAAGGTGACCCTGCCTGGAGGTTTTCCCTTGCTTTAATGAAGAGCTCTCCATGCTCTTGTGTTGATTTGCATTTATCCCCAGAAAAGAGTGAGAAATAAACTCGGATTTTGCTGAAAATGTTTGTGCAGGAGCACGAGGCAGGCTGGGGAGGTGATGGCAGCGCTGTTTTGGGTTTGGGGCAGAGGGAGAAGCCAGGTTGGGCTCCCCAAGGGCCAGGAACATCCCCTGCTGGCACCTCTGATTGTGGAGATCGTGCCCTGCTGGTCCTTTGGTGGGCAGAGCCACGGTGAGGAGCGGGGATGGACCCAAAAAGTTCACTGGGCTCTGACAGAACCATTCTTAAATCCCAAAAAGTTCCTCTATCAATTCACTGGGCTCTGACAAAACCATTCTTAAATCCTGTAAAATTTCCTCGAGGCTTGGATTCCAGAAATGGAGCCACATGTGAGGATTTAAAATTTCATTTAACAGCTTGATTATCACTTAGAGCTCCCTAGGACTGCATTCAGCGATATATTCATGATATATTCCAAGAAACAACCCCAATAATTTGTTGCTATTCTTTCCTGCTGCTTCTATTCTGAAAGAGGTTAAATTTGAGGTGTTTTGGCAGTTTGGGAGGGAAAAAAACCCACAAAACCAGGCAGTTTATAAGTACTGTGCTAAAAGCAATAACATTTGATTTGCAATAAAGTATATTGTATGAAAGTTTCTGTATTATTGGATTCCAGCCCCTGGATTAGTGACTATTCACCTCATCTTTCTCACCCTATAGGGAAAAATCATTGACAATTGAAGTATTTTGATTTGTGCTGTTTAGGCAGTCTGGGCAGGAATGCTTCGAGCACAGAGTGCTTGTGCTGTCTGATACTGATGTCCTCAGGAAAAAAATATCTGCTCTGGGAGAGAAGGGACTGAAGTTCCCTTTGCTTTAAAATCGGCTTCTGAACATATTTTTTTTAATAGATTCAATAGTGTGGCTCAACCTATATCCTTTAAATCTGCCTAATAAGTAAGTGCAATGAATTTAACACAAATTTAGCAAGGAAAAAGCTGTTTTTATTACTGTGATTAATAGGCTTCAGTGATATAAACCCTCACAGGTCTCTCAGTCGCAGCACTCAATCCGTGCATGTAAAAACTTGATTTTATTTACTGCTATTTCAATATTTTTTGCCACATGTTTCAAACTCCCCAGGCACAAAAAGTGTGAAGTTTGCACAATCTTTTAAAATGATTGCATTATCCCGAGGTAAGAGGTTGTAGGACAAGCATCTCCAGAAGGAATTGCTTTCATCCTAAAAGAATATGGACAAATCTCCCTCTAGAAATGTTTTTTTCCCTTTCTCCACTGACTGTAGAGCATTTTCCCTTTCCTCTGTGCTTTTCTTCAGCGATCAAAGTGACTGAATTAAGGAAAACAGTAAATTCTCACATGATATTTTTTGCTCTTGCCCAGAATTGTTTAGGATTGAATGGGTTTTTAGCAGGCTCTGCAGGCACTGGATTTTTACAGCTCCACGCTGCTGCTCTTTGGCACCCCTAAAACACCTTTAATAACCCACCCCAAAACAAAATTCACCACATTAAAAACAAAGCTTTGGATGCAGGATGGGGGTGAATTTGTGCCCAGTTTGTCCAAACTGAGAGGCACCAGCTCCTTCCCTGCCCACCAACCACAGAAATGCTTTAGAGGTGTCAAAATGAAAACATTTTGCACCTTGGCCCTTTTCTCATCCTGTTCCCTCTAAAATTGCAGCCAAACTCTTGAGGATTTGTAGTCCCCATTAAAGAAATGTGGAGAATTCTGCTTTGAAGCAGAGGACAGGGAATCTCAATGTTGCCACTCGATTTTCCTGATTTGGAATCTTGCCCTGAGTGTTTCCATTCAGAAAATTCAGTCTCTACGCAGCTGCAGGGGGTTTTCACCTCAGTGTTTGCTTTGGTTCCTCAGATTAATTCTCCAAACTCCCTCCAAAGTCTCCAATATTTTAACAAAGGCCTCAATCTACTCTAATTCTGCCTCCCTTTGTTCGTGCTTGTTACTCATCCCCAATTAGCAAATTGAGCTCAAATAACATTGATCTTCCCCCAGCCCTAATGCAGAAAAGAGCCTTGGAGAACATTTCCTCTGCAAATTCTGTTTCCTGGAACTCAGAGTGACACAAAGAAAGTTGTGCTGCACTCTGGGGACGTGAATGAGGAAATATTTGATGAGATACAGACTTGCACTTTAATGGGTTCCTCAGGAAAGAAGGGATCACAATAGGAATTCTTTTATCCTGCCATGGCGACAGGGAAAATGGGATCCTGGGACTTTCAGAATTAAGGAAAACACAATAAAGCAACATTTTTATTTCCAAAGCTTAAGATTATGCACAAGTGATTCTGAAAGCACATCCCAAGCAATTTGAATAAGTTATGAAACCAAATCCATAAATAAATTCCTTTTCCAAGACAGAACCACTGTCTGCTCATAGCATGAGGAGTTCAATTGGCACCACCTTGAACACCCATATATGAAAATTGGGAAGAAATGGTCAGTAAGAAAGCAGAGAACTTTCATTTTTTCTCTCTTTTATTATTTTGTTGGTTTTTTTTTTTCATTCCAGCGAGGCTGTACTGAAATCAAGCAACCAATGTGCACGCTGAGAAACAGAGAAATATTCCTGAATAAAAAGCATCCACCAGAGGGGCAGAAAGGTTGGTACGACTGTTATTTACCCTTCCCATGCTGGCTGAGGTAAGTGCAGCGATTGCACAGCTCATTTTCATACAAAAGCACGGAAAGTGCTTGAAATCAGTTTAATCTGCAAGAACCAACGTGCTCCTCGTGGAGCAACAAAGCTTTTCAGGCAAGCAGCTTTTATTCCAAACCCTGTAAAGCAAAGAAAGCGCTGATGAGCTGCCAGATGGATGCAGGGAAGGACTCATCATTGCCTCAGGTGTAAAAATAGAAGACATTTAAAGCAAAAAAAATCTCCAGGATGTGCTGGAAAATCAGAATTTCTGGATGAGACATGGTTTTCAGGGCAGTGGGATCACACAGAGAACAAATCCTTAATTTTGGATGGAATCAGGCAGCATTTAAGGTGAGGACAGGAACGATGGCAACCATGTCAGTGTTTAAGAAAGAACCAAAGGGTTTCTTCTATCCTGGTGTAGTGGTCCACTAAAAAAGAAAAAAGGGAGATATTTCACTTAGATAAACTTGTAATCACACCATGATTTTTTTTTTCAGTCTTCCAAGTGCTTTCTTCCTCCCTGTTTTTAAGCAGTTTAATTTAAAATGTAATTACCACAAACACAGATAACTGAAAGAACAGGTATTTCTCCTATTTCCATTGAGTTTGTTTTAAATGAACACCATTTAATCCATATTTTCCTGTTTAGATTTTCCTCTCTGAGAAGTTTAACAGAAAATGCTGTTTATTATTTATGAGGTCTCTTTCCTTTTGCTGACAGACAGCTGGGGAGAAGGTGCCATTTTTTATTGGCTTTGAAAGATGAAATATGAAACAAGTGCTGGTTCATCCTTGAGCTTCCCACCTGACCTCTGCTCAGCCGTCAGATGTCAGCAAGTTAAAATAAATAATATAAAATACATCATATAATTAGACAAATTTGTCAAACCAGCCTTGTTGGTTAATAAAAGGACAAACTCTTCCTTACACAAATCAAATCTTGAAGCTGTAAGATCCTGAAGTGTAAATCTTGGAGTCCTTGGGAAGGGTTGTGTGGAAGAGGAATTTATTTTGGGTTTCTTTTTGGCTCAGGGGACCAGCAAAGGGACTTCAGCAGGAATTACTGGTGTGTGTTTTACGTGTGGTAAGGGAAAAAGAGAATAAAATACTAGCTATGAATTTAAAAGAGGAGCATCTGATTGAAAACCTGCATTAGGAATAATAAAGGTTCTGTCATTTTGGTGGATCTTCAGGAAGCAGAGATGGAAAAACAGTTTTAAGACCTGGAATTTGGCCAGTTTTGATATGCCCATGTCCTGGTGCACAGGTGGTTGGAGCTGGGATTGTTGCTGAAGGCACAAATTGGCTTGGAGATTGAAGTGCTCCCTGAAACATCCCCTTCAGTGGGAAAAGAGCACTTGAAGCAAATTTATTTTGGGGGAAATGATGAGATTTTTCAAACAGCTGAGTCGGTGCTGATGACTCTGGGGCTTAAAGCTCTCCTGAGTGAATGTGACCTCCTGGAAAACTCGTCATGAAAACTTTTCCCTTTCCCACACAACCAGAGTGTGACCCAGGCTGGGAATGTCAGTTCCCCTCAGCTGAAGGAAGAAAAAGGCAATTGGGTAATTTAACTGGTTTCATATTTTTTTACTGGCTCAGGACTTAAACCTTTTAAGTGAAACTGGAGCAGCTTGATGGTGTTGCAGGAAACCGAAATGGAACTCGTCAAGCTGAACTGGCTTAAGCATGAAATTGTGTTCAAGGGTTCTAAACAAAACTTCAGACTTGTAGAAAATTCCCATATGAGTTAGCACAACGCAAAAGCAAACGTTGCCTATTTTAAGGCATGAGGAAGGGATATTCCAGTTACACCCCAGTGTTAAAACACACTTTGTAAAAATTCAAGAATAAGAAAAGTGCTGAAATTGCAGAGGCCTGCCAAATGCAGGCTGTATTTTTTGGATGGTGATGTCTTTGTTTCAGATCAGTCCAAAGTCAAAATCACTGCATGAGAACAATGGAAACATCTTTCTCATTTTCATAGTCGTAGAATAGGTTTGTAGAAGATGTTGAAGATCATCTAGTTCCAGCTAACAGTCTTTTATACACACAAAATTCAATTCACAGCCCAGAAAAATTCTGCTTTTTCCATTTCCCAGCCTGGAAGGGCTGGACAAGGACTCGCTGCCCTTGGCAATGTTCAGGGTCTCCTTTTCCATACTGAGGAACAACTTTGCTTTTCAGTGTATCAAATGCAAAGATTTTCCTGTAAAATTAATCTTCTCTCCAAAGATTTCAACACTTTTCCTTGGCACGTCAGTGTTCCCCAGTTTCCATTTTGAGGAGCACCAGGAGCAGCTGATGGAGGGAATTTGGTGATTATTTCACAATCCTGCCCAAAGCAATGCCACTCCACATGGGCTGCCACAGAGGAGTGACACAAACCAGGGTCACTTTGGGCTTTATGAACCCAAACTGCCAATTTTCACCTTTCCAAGACCAAATGAACGTGATCTCTGTGCACCTGACACGTTAAAATAATAAAATATAAAAGAGAACATTCTGCAATGGGATGAAAAATCTCCTTTCTAGCCCAAAGCCGTTCTCCTTTTGCCTCGGAATGTTTTCAGAAGGGCTGAGTTCTGTTTGATATTTAGCCTCTGGATGAAATGTGACTGCAATAAAATCGGGAGCACAACTTCAAATGCAGCGAATCCAAGCTCTCACAAAGAGCAGCTCCACTGCCATGAAAGCCTCTCTCTGCCCTGACCAAAGGAAGGATGTTTGACAGGGAAAGATTTATTAATAAAAATCTTTGTTCATCTTTAAAGGCACGCTCTGCCAGCACACTCCTAATTAACAAGTCACCAGTTTGATTTTTCTGGTTCGGGCAGAAGAGAAAGGAAAAATAATTTCCCAATATTTTATGGAACCTTAGGAGTGGTTTTTAACTTGTCCTGATGTTGGGGTTCCTGGTAGGGTTTCCAGGCTGTCCTGATCCAAACTCTATTTTACATTTCCTCTCTGGAAAAATCCTCTCACTGCCCCACTTTTCCCAGCTCAGCCACCAGAGATGGAGGCACCTTTTCCTTTTCCTTTTCCTTTTCCTTTTCCTTTTCCTTTTCCTTTTCCTTTTCCTTTTCCTTTTCCTTTTCCTTTTCCTTCCTCAAGGTGTCCAGGGAGAAACTAGATGTGGCACTCAGAGCTCTGGGCTGGGTTGTAGAGAATTCTATGGACAATAAATGTTTATTTGGGTGATGGAGACCAAATTCTTCGAGGTCCTTTCCAAACTTAGGCTGAAGAAAGTCACAACAGAAAAGAGGTTTTGAAGGTTGTGAACCCAAATCCTCCAAGGAAAAGGGCTCAAAGCAGGGCTTGGAAGAGGAAAGCACAAAGCCAGGGATTAGTTGTAACACAAATAAACAGAGTTCAAAGGCTCAGGGTGGCTGTGGCCAGCTCAGCTGATTATCAGAGCTGATCTAAACATGAGAAAAAAGAGCAATCCCCAGGCCTCAGAATGAGGATGCTGCTCTGAAGGGCAAATCCCAGTGCTCTGGCAGAGGATTCCCAGCACTGGAGCTGCTTTGCTGCCCAAAATCCCAGCTTTTCCCTTCCTGGGCTGTGTCCTGCAGCAGTGGGTGGGTGTTTATCCATTGCTGGGATTTATATAATTATCCATTGGAGGGAGAGCACAGGTCTGGAAAGCTTTGAACAGTTTGGATGTCCTGGAGTGAAGGATGGGCAGGGAGAAGGGGCTGAGTTAAGCACTGAAAGGTGGCACTGCCAGGGAAAATGAAACGTTGGGGTGGAAGGAGAATGGGAATGTTGATTTGTGTGTGTGATCCCCATTCCTCCCCTGGGAGCTGCTCCTGCTGTTTGCTCACAGACAATTTCAGCCTTCTCCCTGTCCTGCCAGATACGCAGCGATGTCATTGAAAAAATCGGAATTATTTCCCCTTCCTGCCTGTGGAGCCATTTGTTTGCATCAGCTTTGAGGCAAAAAGATGGAAAAAGCTGGGTTTGATTTCTCAAAATCCAGGAGGAAGCTCAAACTCTCTCAGCCCTTTTTGAGGGGGGCTCAGACATCCTGCCCAGCTTGAAATGTTTGGAGCCAATGAAGCATTTAAATCTTCCAGCCAATTAAGTGTAATTAGTGAACGAAAGGTAATACTTTTCTCCAACAATGTGACAGGTAAATTTAAATTGGGGTTTAAATTAGAAAGTGACACCTACTAACTGTCAGTCAGTGAGGTGTTTATCTGGAGAGTGCTGGCATGAGAGAAAAAAATATATTAAAAAAAATTATATATATATATATATAGGCTTCATACTGATGGCTGAAGAGGTTTCTGGATTTTGTACACAGAGAGTAAATATACAGCAGGTGAATTAATGAAAAATGAAACAGCAGATTTGCTTCCTAGAAAGTGCCTGCTTCTCTTAATGGGTATTGATAAAAAAAATTCTATTTATTCTACTCTATTAACTACCAAAATTGAACTCTGAGGCTAATATTTAAACAAAGAATCAACAGAATAATTATTTTCTATTTGCTTATGGGCTGTTTTATCCATAATTGAATTTCTTGGCTTTGTCTGAGCAGTTCCACCTCAAAATTTGCTCTAAAGCTTGGAGAGCTCTGGGCTCTCAGGAACCTCACAAGTTGCTCCTTTAGTCCTGCCCATGTCCCAGAATTTTGCAGATTTGCTCAGAAATACCCAAACTTTTCTCTTTGTTCAAAAGCTCCACTTTTCCATGGAAATCCTCATTTTCTACACCACAGTGAAGGGAGTGATTTGTTAATAAAATACTTATTATTTCTATCTTTCAAAATGTCACTGAGTTTGATATTGATTAAATCCATCCCAGTTTTGACAGAGAGACAGCATTGATATTGATTTTGCAATCAGAGCAGATTTACAAAACCTCTGGAGCGTTCTGAACCTGATTAACAGGGGCTGAAGATCAGAATTAACACAAAAGTTCATTTTAAGATCCATGAGTTACTGAAAGCAGATTGTGAAGTACTGCTTAAAAATCACATTTTACAGTTCACAGAGAAATTCTATGCTTGTCCATGGATGATAATAATAATACTATTGATAACAATAATAATAATAATAAAAAACTACAATTTTGGCACATGAAATTTGGAATTATTTCCGTGTCATTTGCAATGTGCAATAATTGGAATAGCAGGACAAACACTTTGTTCTGTTCTCTGCCATCAGAGATCTGCTCTGCTCCTCCCAGGGAAAGTTAAACTGTCCCAGGTCTCTATTTCCTGGCTATGAAACTGTGGAATATTTGTAAGCTGAATATGTGAATGGAAATACAGATGTCTCAACCAACATCCAGCTTTTACAGTGGAATATTCTCACTGAGGCTTGGAATTTTTTGAATGAAAGATTTTCAGATTGAGAGGTTTCTCCTTTCTGCCCTTTCCTCAGAGAAGAATCTGGTTTTGCTTTGCTCAGGGAGGAGATGTGAAATAAAGCTGATCTCCACAATTAAATAATAAAAAAAAATCATTTTGACAACTCTGAGGAGCCAAGAGCTGCTCTAAACCCTGGACACAGCAGCCACTCCTCGTCCCACTGAGCCCATGGGCAATATTTCCATGTTCATAACAAATCTGTCTTCTGCAGGAATGTGTTTTCCACACCAGATATTTCAGTGTGCTACAAGTAGTTCACTGGGGTAAGAAATGGGATAACTGGGAATAAAACAGAGAAAAAGCACAGAGGAATTCAGGGCTTTTGAACCAAATACTGTGAAATTGTTAGTCCTGGGAAGGATTTTGAGGGAGAATTGCAGAGTTTGTTCCACTCCTTGTTTTGCTCTCTTTGGTCACTGCAGGAAAAAGCAATGTTCTGCTCCGTGCTGCTGATAATGATTCTGGATTATCTGAGGGGGTTTTCAGGAATAATCAATCTGTGACAAACAAGCTCGTGGGCTTTGTCACCCATGCAGAAATCTGGGAAATATGATTCCCCTCTTGTTGGAGTCTGAGATACAGACTGTGTGCTCTTGCTTTTAATATTTAGTTCCAAGATTCAAAGAAACACTGAATTTCATATAATATGAAATTCATGTGCATGTTTTCATGGTGATACATGAAAACAAATGTTAAAGTTAGATAGGAAATGTGTAAATGTGTAGATTAGAAAGTTTCTTAAATCACTGGGTGAAAAAGTAGTTTAGAGAACAGGAGACAAGATGGAGGATTTAGGGTGTTGTCTCTTGTCCTTCTTCTTTCTTCTTCATGTTCTTCTAGGGGTGTTTGGGTAGTAGTTGGTGATTGGGTAGAAAATGTCACAGTGCAGCACACAGGTGTTGGGTCATTGGGTCACTAAGAAAAATAGCTTAGCTGGCATCTGTTAATTGGGTAAATGGACATATAAAAGACCTTGAAGAGGATCTTTGTTAGCCATTTTACCCCTTTTCTATCATAGTGCACATAGCTCCTTGTACCTTGTAATGCTGATAAGAAAAAATAAACAACTGAGACGGAACGAGAGAAAAAACCGCCTCCCCCTCATCAATCTTCAGTTCAAAGGGAAAAAAGAACCCAAATCAAAAAGTCCATAAACAGACACCCTCTCCCTTGTTCGTTCCCTCTACTGGAAATAGTCCCACTGAGTTGCTGAATTTGAGAAGAGCTTCAGAAAAGTGTGGTTTGTGGGTAGGAGTTACTGAAAGGTGAAGAGTGTGTGCAACAGGCAAACAGGGATGGAGCAGCCTGGGGGTTCTTCCTCTTGGTGCTGCCGGAGCTTTTTCCTCTGTTTTTCCTCTGCTGCCTCTCCAGCTCCTCTGGGTGGGTGCTGGGGGAGCCCAAACCCCGCAGAGCTCTGGGGCTGATGCAGGAAAGCCCCTCCAAGAGCCACATTCAGGAGCTGATGCTGGAAAAAAATCTGGAGGAGTTTTGGGAGTGGCCTGGCCTCTGGAGCAGGTCAGGAGGCACAACTGGAAAGATTTCTGCAGAAAGCTGAGAAAATCTCTTTTCTAGAATCGTGCTTTTGTTTTATAAAGATTGATTCTAATTTGAAGAGAAGAGCCTTGGTGCCATCTCTGTGTTTCACCTTTGTGTTCTGCTGAGGTGGCTGCACCTACCTGGGCCTCACCTTTCCAAACTCCACCATTTATCCAAACTCCCACTGTCAGAACAATTCAAGCTCTCCTGTGCTAATCAGATAATTGGGGCTACAGCAAACTGCCAGCAATTGCTAAATTAATTTACGAAACGGTTTTAAGGAACAAATGGATGAGAGACAATCCCAATCTGATTAGAGATATTGCAACAGGAAGAAACCAAATTAAAGCCATTGGATAAATTATTCATTGGGAGTCACCTTCTCAGAGCTGCAGCCACCACCCCAGGGTTAAATATTCTGTAAAACTTCAAAGGGCAGTTACAGCATCTTCCTTTGATTTCTACACAAAAAGTTTCAATGACTTCAGGTGCCTTGGATGCCTCACTGGAATTATCCCAGTTTCAATTCAATGTGACAAAAGCAGAGGAATTGAGGAGTGGTTCTTCCACCTTGAAGAAAATGTCTGGCTTCCAGACTCGTCTCGGGTGTGCAGGGAAGCATTTGTCTTTTTTAAAAAATAAGATCTGTACAAATATGATGTCTAGGAAACAATTATTCTCCCTCCTAGGATTTAAGGCACAATCCTCAAAGCTTGTCAGACACTCAGGAGAAAGACTTGGAGTGGAAATGTGAAAACAAATTGCTCATATGTGCTGTCCTGAACCCGGGGTTAATTGCTGAAATGTTGGACAGACTGAGGAAAATGTCGGGTACAGATCTCCTCAATTAACCCCTCGTCTGGGAGAGAAGATTTCTGCAAGGAGCAGACACTCCCTGTCAATTAAACAGCAGCTGTTTCCTGGAGAGGGAGAGCGAAATAAAATTCCCAGGCATGCCATAAATACATAGAGAAAATGGTGAAGCTGAGGGTTAACCAAAAATCCAGCAGGATATTACAGGTGGAGACAAAAAATAGCACAGGCCAGGTATTTATAGGCCAGCCTCTGACTCTCTGAGTAGTTTTGCACACTCAGGCACTGAGAAGTTGAGCCTGATCTTTCCACTGAAGAAATTCATATTAATATAAGGGATGTTCATTTTCACCTTTGAAAACCTCGAAGATCTCGACCAGGTAGGTTTTTTTCATGCATATAGAAAGTTTGTTACGGGGAAAAATTGGAATATTTTCAAAGGAAACTCTCATCGTTTTCACGGGGGGAAAAATTCATTCTGCTGAAGAGAAATTATCTCTTTTGGAAAGGAAAGCAGCTGCATGGGAACATGACCACCTATCAAAAATTGATCAGCTCTGCCAGGCTGGCTGAGACAGAATTAGCTGGAGGAAGATGGAAAGCAGGAAAAGAAGGGGCACAGAGGAAGAGGAGAGATGCATATCAACAAATTCCATTCCTTCTCACAATCACCCATCTGCAGCCACTTTACCTAAGCAGGGACCAATTCCGTGGCAGTCCCTCAGCTCCTTTTTGGGGGACTAAATTTGGGCTTTAACTTGAGACCTGAATGTGCTTTCTCTGCTGTGCTGGAGCTGCGGGAAATCCCTCAAGTGTCTCAAGGTTGTTGTGAATTTTTTGCTTTTATTTTTCCACTTTACCTGTCTTAAAGTACTTGGTAGCACATGTTGGGTTTGATTGAGTCCCTCAGAAAGTTCTGCTGAGCTCAGTTCATTTCTTCCAAGCCATTAACCGTGGCTGTCATGTAAGCTTGCCACTAAACCAGGCTTCAGCTGCCAGTCCTCAGCTGATTTATGGGGCAGAAACATCTCACTTGAAGAAAGACGCATTTTTCTTTGAAAGAAATTATTTACATCACGTGCTCTTTTGATTTCTCTCCTTGGTGCTTATGTTTTTCAGGTGATTTTTATTGGGTTTGAGCAGCCCTTTGGGCAGAAACATTTCTAATTTTGCCAAGCACACAAGTCAGAGGCAAAACTCGGTGTAGGTTTTTGTCATTTGCTTTCCTGTTTAACTGCAAAGATGTTTAAATTTCCTGTTTTAAGCCTCAAGGATGATCCAAAGTCTTAATATTTCCTCCTGATAGGAATTTCAAGGCCTGATTTAATATTTTAGACCTATAATCTCCCAAAGGCTATAGTAGAGCTCTAATTACGCCTGTGGTTGTGGTTAACACTTGATTAATCATTCAACCTTATTTAGTGTTCCTCTCTTTTATTCTGACCCCTCACTGTGTTGGATATTATCCTAACATAATTATTTTGTATGATTATATATAAAATAATTCTTTTATTAGATATTATCCTAATGTAGTTATTTTCTATGATTTTTAATAATTTCAGTAAGCAAACTTTTAATCTTCTTATCTATTCATACCATCCACATGACTGACCCTCAACACAAATCAAACTCTTCCCCCACCCAGGAAAGAACAGCCCAAAAACCCCTCACAATTCAGATTTCTCTAATGAATGCAGAGTTGAGCTCATGAATATTTCATGGTGCCTCACTTTCACCCTGAATATTGTCATGCTGAATGTCTGCATCGTCAGGGTGCAGTGAACAATGGCAAACATCTGTTCTGTGCAGTTCTCACAACAATTTGCTGAAGTGAGAACACCTGGCAAGGTTGGAAATAGGCTGCAAAGGAATAATTTCCTTTTGTTATTTGCACTTCTGAAATTTAAAGTTGCATCCCAGTTATAATCATGTCTTTTTTTTAACTTTGGGTGAATCAATTAAAAGAAAATTTTGAAGACTTAATATTTAATTAATGAAAATATTTCCTTTTGTTATTTGCACTTCTGAAAATTCAAGTCGCATCCCAGTTATAGTCATGGTATTTTAACTCTGGGAAAATAAATTAAATAAAATAAAGAGTTATTATTTAATTCATGGAAATATATTCCTTTCCACTTGTGGTAAAAATGCACTCAAAAATGAAGATTTAGAAGTGGCTTGCACTCAGAAATGAAGACAAAAGCATTTGGAATATATGGAAGGAAGGAAGGAAGGAAGGAAGGAAGGAAGGAAGGAAGGAAGGAAGGAAGGAAGGAAGGAAGGAAGGAAGGAAGGAAGGAAGGAAGGAAGGAAGGAAGGAAGGAAGGAAGGAAGGAAGGAAGGAAGGAAGGAAGGAAGGAAGGAAGGAAGGAAGGAAGGAAGGAAGGAAGGAAGGAAGGAAGGAAGGAAGGAAGGAAGGAAGGAAGGAAGGAAGGAAGGAAGGAAGGAAGGAAGGAAGGAAGGAAGGAAGGAAGGAAGGAAGGAAGGAAGGAAGGAAGGAAGGAAGGAAGGAAGGAAGGAAGGAAGGAAGGAAGGAAGGAAGGAAGGAAGGAAGGAAGGAAGGAAGGAAGGAAGGAAGGAAGGAAGGAAGGAAGGAAGGAAGGAAGGAAGGAAGGAAGGAAGGAAGGAAGGAAGGAAGGAAGGAAGGAAGGAAGGAAGGAAGAAGGAAGGAAGGAAGGAAGGAAGGAAGGAAGGAAGGAAGGAAGGAAGGAAGGAAGGAAGGAAGGAAGGAAGGAAGGAAGGAAGGAAGGAAGGAAGGAAGGAAGGAAGGAAGGAAGGAAGGAAGGAAGGAAGGAAGGAAGGAAGGAAGGAAGGAAGGAAGGAAGGAAGGAAGGAAGGAAGGAAGGAAGGAAGGAAGGAAGGAAGGAAGGAAGGAAGGAAGGAAGGAAGGAAGGAAGGAAGGAAGGAAGGAAGGAAGGAAGGAAGGAAGGAAGGAAGGAAGGAAGGAAGGAAGGAAGGAAGGAAGGAAGGAAGGAAGGAAGGAAGGAAGGAAGGAAGGAAGGAAGGAAGGAAGGAAGGAAGGAAGGAAGGAAGGAAGGAAGGAAGGAAGGAAGGAAGGAAGGAAGGAAGGAAGGAAGGAAGGAAGGAAGGAAGGAAGGAAGGAAGGAAGGAAGGAAGGAAGGAAGGAAGGAAGGAAGGAATTGACAATTCCCCCAGGTTCCCTTCCTCTGCCAAAGCCTCTCTGTTCCAGAGCTTTTGTATTTGGCTGAGCTCTCTCTGCCCAGGAATCCTTTGGGGGTGCCCAACTCGGAGCAGATGAATATTCCAGTAAAAAGTGATGGGAGAAGTTATTTAATGTTCATTATTAAAGCAGCAGTGTTTTGTGGCTGCTGCTGGCTCCTCCTGAGACACAATCCAATATAATCATGTGTTTATCATGCTCTGTGCTGCCAGGAGGACTCTTGGCACCCCTTGCCAGCCTTTCAGGGATGGTTAAACACCTTTCATGAGCAGAGCCCCCTCCTTGGATAATGACAATAACAAACTGCCTTCAGTGTGCAGCAAATTCAATAAAAGTGATTAAATACAGATTGCCAGCCTGCTCTCTGGTGTTCCAGCTGGGCCATGGTTTAATGGTGCCAAATGGGGTTTTGGTTTCCCTCGATGCGAGAGGAAGGGAAACCTGCTGGTAATTTTGTTTAAAGAGGAAACTGCTCCACATAAAACACAGTGTGGTTTTCCCCCAGCTGTTTCTGCCTTGTAACCTCAGGAAAGTGTTCTCATGAGGTGAAAAATATATTGGGAGCTCGTGGTTAAAACCTCTCTTTCCTTTTCCTTGGGTTTGGATTTGTCTCGGGGAGGAGCAATAGTGCAAGCTACAGCCAATATTCTGTTTTTATGGGTACACCATGATCAGCAGATCTGAGGGATTATTCCTGTGTAAAAGAATCAACACAGAGAGATGAGCCTGTAATTAATTCTTTTTTTCTGTACATAATTGCAAAGTTTAGCTGAAACTGCTCCTCTGGGCTCTCCAGATTCTCCTGTGTGTGTTTAGTGCCGACTCTGGGTTTGATTTGGATCCAAGAATAATCTTCTTGCAAAAATTCTTTGGATTGCCCTTTTCCTCTTCATAGATATCCTTGACTTATAGGTATTGGTGTGGTAAATGAAGCAGTGCATGTGTTTAATTTCTTGATTTATGGTTTAATTTATGTTTTATTATACATTTACTAATTTACATTTTCATCAACACAATACCATGCACTGAAGGATGTTGCTACTTGAATTTCAGGTTCGTTTGATTGAGAAATATTCTCAAAAATCAGAATTAAAATCTTCAGAAACCCCCTGATGAACCTACAGGAAAGCTTCATTTTTTTCCAAAGGGAGAAGACCACGAGCCTCTGTTTCTGTTTCTATCTTGCTCCCATCCATCCCTTGATTTATTCCACCATTTCCTTGCTGCTTCCAGGAGCAGGCTGAAGATTTTAGGTGTCTTAAGTTCCAGCTTGCATGTGAGCTTTGTTAAATTGGTGATTTGAATGTGAAATTTCATTTCCATTTTAATGCTGCTGGCACCAGTGAAATGTAATTAAATTGTGCTTCGTTGGATTTTTATTAAGGACAAGTTTTGCTCCTGAGTTTTGCTGGAGAAGCAGCGACATCAGAAAGGCTTCAAAGATGAACAGACAGACTGAAGAAAAAAGAAAATTCTGAAGAGTTCAATAAAATGATCAGATAGAGAAGAACAGTCAGGGAAGCAATTAATAATAATTACAGCATTATTTAATTATCAATTTCTATCAATGAAGATCATCATCTGCCTCATATCTTTAATTAAAACTAAATTTTGCTGCTCTCTTCTGCAGTGTCACACACATGTAATTAACCAGCCTAGGGAAATGGCTGTGATTTGCTTTATCTCCTAAGGAGCTGCATTGTTTTCTATTTGAACATTTGAACAGTATCTTTTCAATTAAAAGATCTTAAATTCTTCTGTTCTCTTTTCTTCCCCTCATCATCTCCCATGGAATGTACAGAGGTGCTGGATAAGAAGTCACTTGAGTGTGTTTGTAACATTTCACCCAAGGAAAATCCAATTTTTTCACTCTTTTCTGCACTTATTGCCCAAATCCCTCACCCTTTTCCCTCTGGGGCAGAGAAGGAGGGAGCTGGGTTAAAATGCAAACACTTTTATAATGAAACTCTGCCTTCTCTTTTTAATTCTGAGTGGGAGACAATGAGATTCAAACAAGCCTTTGCTCCTTCATTGTTCCAAAGCCTTGGGAATGTTTATCATTTCAAAACAAAAAAGTGAAATTTCAAGAGAGGAGTGATTCCCTTGCCAAAATGTCATTTTATTGTTAAAAGGAAGAGCAGCAGAGCTCACTCTGGGAGGATTTCACAATCTGTTTGATATAATGGAGGGTATTATTTTCTTTAGCTGGTGAAGAATGCAACAAGAAATGTTCTGAGTAGTAATGGCACCAAAATTCTTAGATTGTAAGGTAGGTTTTATGCAATTTTTTTTTTTAAATTGAATTTTTAAATTGAATTTTTAATTTGATTTTTTAAATTGAATTTTTAATTCAAATTTTTTTAAATGAGCCTGCCTCTAGTGAAAAATCCCACTAAAGATTTGAATAAATATGCATATAAATATGTATATTATTTATATATTATATATATAAAGATTTGAATAAATGCACATATAAATAATTATATGAAGCTTCATATACTCCATTTCTTTCTTCTTTCTGTGGAGAGTGAAGGAAAAAAAGTTTCATTGTTTGAGTCCCTGCCGGGGCTCTGGGCAGGGCACACAGGGCAAAGCAGGTAGAGCTTGGTGTGAGTCAAAAGTGAGAATGACTGGAGGAGAAAAAGCCCAAATAAAGTCATTTATTTTAGTCCAGAGAGCGCTGTAAGTGTTGTGTGTGGTGTTAACTCTCAATCAGAGCTGAAAGCTCGGGGCCAGGACTCCCAGAGCTGAGTGCTCGGAGGAAATGATTCCATTTCCCGAGTGTGGGGAGGTGTTTGCACTCAGGGGGTGAAAACCCAGGCAAATCCTCTAAATTCACCTGGGGAAGAGAGGTGAGAGATTATTTTTAATAATTTTTCAGATATCTTCTGGCTTTATGCAGAATTTAGTGTTTATTCTGGTCAGATTTCACCAGCCTTGTGCCCAAGAGACATTCTTCCAACATTAGAGACACCAAGCTTTTGGTTTTCAGCTCTAAAATGAAAACCAGTGGAGCCACTCACGCCCTTAAATTGAGAGTTACACTTGCAGGAGCGGGTTTAAGGTCTGTGTGGGTTCTGGGCATGTAAACAAACATCCTTTTCCTTTCCTGCTGACATGAAGCAGTATTTCAGTGCCTCTCAGCTTTCCTTCTGCCAGCACAGCAGAGCAATGCTGGAAGCTGAGCTGCCATTTAGGAGAGGTTAAATAACACAGAGCAAAATATTAACCAAGGAGTGACTTCACCCAGGCAATAAAGAGCGGCTCTTCTTCCCTCCTGTCCATCCCAAGGTTGTTATTTGATGGTTCAGCACTAAACCAGTGTGATTTTCTAGGTTTTCTTGTTCAGTTTTGGGGTTTTAAGACTCTCGTTTATACTCTTGTGAGCCATGAGGGAAAAAGACATTTATTCTTTACAGCTTTGGTGATGTTCAGACAAGTGTCAGTGGTTTCTAATGGAATTAATCCAATTTTCAAGGGGAAATCAAACAATAAGAAATATTTCATGTTGAATAAGCAACTTCAATCCCTACACATCAGAAAATATCTCTTTAGGTGGAAAATATCAGGGTTGGGTTTGACCTCCAAGGGGTGACTCCACCTCCTGTGTATTTTATAACCTCAAAATGATCCCTATTCCAAACCCAAATCACCTCCATGAGAGTCAGGGATAAAACCTCTCCCAGCCTGTGAAATCTTTATTATTTCTTCTGCAATTTCCCTCAAACTGTTCTGCACATCTGCAGCAATCGAATCCACCTTTCACTCTGCAGCTCTACCTCAGCACATCCCCTGTGCTCTGCAGAAATATTCCCATTAAACCTGAAAAAAAACCAGCCAAACAAAGCTCTGTGTCCTCAGAGAGACCACAGAGGAAAGGTTTTGTTTATTAGCTTTAAGCTCCATGTAAATTATATAGAGGGATTATATCCAAGAGTCTTAAAACCCTGAATTCTAATGAAGGCCAACCATACTTCATGGGAAAATTAAGACATCAAAAGCTGCCATTTCAGGAGCAGATTTGTAAATATTTTTGATGTTTTTTTTAAAAACAGCATAAAATAGCATGGAGAAAGCAAGGAAATATTTACCAAAACATGCAATATACCACATTTTCATGAGCATTAATCCATGTCAAACACAGCCCTTAATTACATAAAAGCAACATACTCAGGCAACCTCTGTGTCATAAATATTTCAAATATTACCTCGGTCTGGTAATGCCATTATCCTGAAAGGCTGGCAATGAAAGCACAGCCCACATTATTACAGAGAAAGTTAAAATAATATCATTTCTGTGGGTTTTTATTGCTTCTGAGGAAGCCTCTAGTGTGTGCACTGCTTGAACTCTATTCCCCCAGCTCTGGTTTCCTTCTTGACCTCCTTCCCCATGGGAAGGCAAAATGATTCATTTACAAGAAGTCAGAATGAAACATCCCCCAAATATTCATTTCCCTGTCAAAGTGGTTTTCTGTGTTCAGAGAACTGAGAGGTTTTGATTGCTCTAAGCTTGTGTTATCTAAATATTTATCATTACTATTTGTACCATTTCCAATGATTAGGCAGCCCATCATTTCCTCGTTTCCATGTAATATAATATATAATTCCATATAATAATTCCAAATATTTCAGAATTCAGGATTGGCCTCAAGGACACTTTTAAAAATACACCTGATCTCGGCATGAAATTTGCTTTTGCTCTTCGCACTCAAATCTTTGTCAGCAAAGCTGAAAGATCTGCCTCTAGTTTTGGAGGGTGGAGAACTGGAGACCTTCACTGACCACAGAGGAGAAGAGGAGGAGATTGGGATGAATTCCTGCCCCACTCCTCACACTCCTCAACACCTAATTTAAGGTGATTTAATTTGGGAATCTGCCCTGGGGTCCCTCCTGTTGGCACCAGCCTTATTAAAGTCTGCCCTTCCCACAGGTGGGGAAATGCTCAGCCCCTTTCAAATGACAGAAGAAATTTGGATTTAAAAATGATCAAAGCCATGCAGAAGCAAAATTTTCATATCCATAAATAAACCTTGGTTTGGTTTTTTTTAGAATTATTTCTTTCCATGATGTTGATTACCCCGGACAAGGATGATTACCCTCCCAGCCTTGCTCAGATTCCTCTCTCAGTGCCCCTCAGTCTATTTAACCTTCAACCAGAGTGGCTCTGATTCCCATCCTTAATAAAAGACTTGGAATTATTGATTTAATTGGGAGCAGCCATGGTTCAGCACCTTCCTGCTAACTCAAGTTACTTGAGCAAAAGCCTCTTTGCTGCCCTGCCCGTGCTGTTTAACTCCCATTTCAGTGTGCCCAAGACAGGGAGCATCACTGAGCAGAGCACGGAGCAGATCTCACCCAGCTGTCACCTGCAGCTCCTCTGGGACCTTTCCCAGAGCAGATCTGTGCAAGAGACACTTCGGGGGTGGATGGTCTGAGACACAGCAGAGATCTCTATAGTCGAGTTGGGTGTTAGGAGTTTATTTCAGGGCGTGGGATGGAGAGAGACAGAGAGCTCTGCTATGAGCCAGCAGAGAGAGCTCAAAGCAGGCTCAGAGAACAATACAAAAGGGGGTAAAATACGAATACATGAGCTCTTAAGATAGCTAAGGAAGAGTGTAACAGAACAGAAGTGAGAGAGCCAGGAAAACAGAGCAGCAAGAGAGTAGAAAGAGTGAGGCAAGAGGCCTAAGAGAGCGTAGCAAGAGAGTAGCAAGAGAGTGAACTCTCTTTTACAATTACTTATATAATCTATACATTTGAATATTCTATTCCTTCACTAACAAATCTTTCTAAGCATACTAATACAGTAATCATTGCTTTTGCATATTTTTAGTTATCTCAGGGTCCTTCAGACCTTTCCTTATGAGGCTGGGAAGAAGGGTCTCAGCTCAGTTTTATTGGGGGACAGAATGTGTTCTGTCATACCAGCCCGGTTTCTTTGAATTATTCAAACCATGCTTTCATTTGTATTTCTTCCTTAGCCTTTCTGGCTAAAGAGTCATATTTATAATTTATTTCTAATTCTACCTTCCCAACAGATCTGTGTGTGGCTGGCTGCTCTGGTAACTTGTGGGTTACCAAAGCCACCGAGTGCAGCCTGTGCCCCACAGCTGGGATATAAATCCCATGGGGAGTTTTCAGCTTCGTTTATAACCCTCAACACCCTCTCAGCTGCCTGGCTGGGATCTGTTCTCCTGCCTCCAGCTCTCTGTTCATCAGCTGGAACAGGAACCCCACACCAGGGAGGAATCTGGGGAGGGAGGGACCCATGGCTCTCTTTGTACAGAAAGCTCTTCCTTCCTCCCTGGGTGATTTTATAAACTCCTGCCCTCCTGTTTCTCACTCTCATCCTCAGCAGCTCCACTTTGGTAGCTCTACTTTGCCTTCCCAATTTGTTTAGGCCAAGATTTAAGACAGACAGGGATAGGCACTCCCATAAATCCTGATTTCATCAGTGATGAAGGGCCTGGCAGAGCATCCCTGCCCTGCTCCCGTCTCCCTGCAGCCTCACTGGGTCTCCAAAGGGAAAAGGAGCATGGAGTGCTCAGTTCCTACATGAAAATGAGGTTTAAGAAGGAATTGTTCCCTGTGAGGCATCATTACAGGTATCTCCAGGGCTGAGTTACTGCCTCAGAGGGTGGAAAAATCATCTTTCCAATAACATCCTCCCACCAAAACGGGTCATTTCAAAGTGGGCCTGCCTTCCCTTCCCCTCCGAACAGCAGCAGGGTGAGATTTGCTAATTGGGACATGATGCAGTTTGTCACCTACTTTTGTTCTGCTGTCATTATTTTTCACCATCAACACGAAGCCATCCGAACACTGGGCCGTGACTGTCTCCAATTAACTGATGAAAAATGACATCTGTGTAAATGCTCAGTGCAAAATCCTCCCCATCTATCTCAACACAGAGGGGTTTTTTCCCCCTGATAGGATCCTCTCCCAGACAAGTGAAATTTGAGGGATGGAATGAATGTTCCCAAAATAAATAAATGCAAGGCTGGTGCTCTCACTGAGCAGATAGATGGGTCTGTGTTGCTTGGATTTCAGGAGGGGAGGGGATGATAGATGCTGCCTCTCCTATCATCTGCAAAAATAATGTGACTGCATGGCAGAAAAGAGCTCTGACAGCACAAAATCATCTAAAAGTAAAATGACACTTGGTGTTTTCTCAAACTTTTTTTTCAAAACGAGAAGGATTTTAAAAGTGTTTCTCCATTCATGGTTAATGTGGGGGTGTATCTGTATTTATATGAAATTATTTGTATCTATTCATAACATGTTGGTACAAAAATAGTGAGAAACTGTTCATTGGTGGTGGCTCTGATTATTTCAGCCTAATGTTCACCTGGAGCCTGAATAGAACCTGGATTTAGGGGTGGAGTTCTTTGAATGCATTTCAATCAAAGTACCTAAGAGAAAAAGGGCAACAGAAACAAATCAAGAGGCTGAAAAGGGGATGTGGAATTCAATTTTATTCCTCCAGCTGCTCTTCCCATGAGGACATCGAGTGCTCTTGGTGCAGGTTTCAAAGGGAAGAGGGGAAAGCTCAGGTTTGAGCAGATCCTAAAGGACAGGACAAGGGAAAACCAACTCAAGTTCCAGCAGGGGAGGTTCAGGCTGGGTATCAGGAGTGGTTAAACATTGGAACAGACACCCCCAGAAAGGGATGGAGTCCCTGAAGGTCACAAAAAATGAGTGGATGTGAAACTTCTCCTGGATTAAAAAACAGGAATTGCCTGGCTCTGCGAGTGTGCAAAACCAGACCCTGACAAGAATTTAAACACAAATTTTCCTTCTGCTCCATTCCACCCTGCCCAAACTCAAGTTAAAGCTCTGGAAAAAATAATTTTCTTCTTCCTCTTCTTATATTTACGATTGAAACATCCTGAGGAGAAATAGCATTTATTTGCAACTAAAACACCATCTGCTTGTGTGTGAACAAAATTGCGGAGTCATATGGATTTGGGGTTAAAATGTTACATTTAATGATCAAAAAGTAAAAGAGCAATTCACATTTGGAACTGGCAAATTCCAGCAGAACACAATATTTGATTTGATGCCATTTCCTTCAAGTTCAAAACGTGGGTTTCTCCAGAATTCAGCGTCATTTGCAGGAAAATTGTTGAGATGCTGCCTTTAGGAAGCAGAATAAAATGTGGTTTATCACCCCCCACATTGTGGCTGCTGATACACACCAGGAAATTTCCTGTCATCTCCTCATTCCTGCTTCTGTGTCCTTTATCAGTGCCTGCCTACCCTGCCACATAACTCAGTTTGTGGAATCACATTCTAGTTTGCATTTTTCCCCTTTTATTCCATTAAGAAGACGGGTGCTGCACGTGGCCCAATATTGCAGCTGAGCTGAATTGATCAGAACCATTTTCCTTGTTCTTCCATTCCATGAGAAACATCATTGATGTTTTTCCCAGCCTGGTTCTCTCACAGACACACACAACGCTGGGATGACAAATAATTTCTTTATGGGAAGATAAAAATGCTGCTTCAGTACTTGACAGATGTTCTCGGTTCTGTTTAGAACCAAAATTGCTCTGAAGTCGAGAGTTTCCTTTAATTTCTCTGTGTGAAAGTTTCTTGATTGTTTTGATGATTTTTTGATGAATTTTTCAGCCATCATTTCTCTGGGTTCCTCAGGTTTTATTCTTTATTTCTCTTGCCATAATTTCTTCAGGATCCTCAGGTTTTATTCTTTATTTCTCTTGCCGTGGCCTGGCTCTCTGCTCCATCAGCTCCGTTACTCTTTTGTTCCCTGAACGTTTGGCCAAGAGATTCACCTTGCTCCGTGCTGAGATTTGTTCCAGTTTAAAGCCATTTTTCCAACTGAAAAAAGAAGGATTCTTTTGTGGAGCTGCAGTATTTTTAGGTGCTTTCTCCTCCACTTTAATATGCACTGAAGTCCTCTAAGATTTCTCCATCACTTCAGCCCCTGCCAGCTTGGATGGGACCTCAGGGCTTCTTCCAAAGCACTGAAAAATGTCTTTTCTCAATGAAAAACCCTCTCTTACAGGTCAGCCACGCCACAGAACTCCAAAGAACAAGCTGGTAGATAAATCCACTCTTAATAAGGTGTTTTTAAAATAATTCATTATCTGAATTCAATTATGGGGGAGATTTTCACAGTGGAATTGGAGGCAGAGGCGGAATGTGGAGCCACAGCCCCGGGACCAACTTCCCTGGAAGATTAGAGGGGTCTCTGCCTTAATTTCCTGCCATAAAAAAATCCAATAGATGACAACCCAGACATGTCTAATCAGATTTACAGCTAATATTGGTGATAAAGGCACTTTTTAATCTCTTTTAACATGGCCAAACCTGCTTTCTTGGGCCTCATGCAGCTCTGCTCTGGGACCAGGTAGCTTTGTTGTTGATTTTTGGGTTGATTTCAACTCTGTTGATGAATTCTCTTGAGTTTTTCCATCTGATGTGGGAATATTTGTCCAGATTTCTCAGATGTGGGAATTCAAGGCATAAACTGGCAGAAACTGCATAAAACCCATTTATTTGTAAATGAAAAAGTAACTTTTATTTTGAGGAAAAGGGGGGAGGAAGGGTACAAAGGTTGGTGGCAGATAATTAATAATAATAATTTATAAGATAAGTTATATCGGATAATTTTTTTACATATCAAAAATAATTAGTTTTATACAAGTTTTTCCTTCTTTACCCCACTTAGATTTCAATTTCAAGCACTATCCCTCAAATTTCTATGCTACAGTTCATGGCGAGTGTGCTCTGCCCAACTTCAAAGAAAACTATTTAAAGACACCAAGGATTGGGGAAGAAGATATTGTCTGGGAAAAGAATGGATAAAAAAAACCAAATCCCTCTGAGTTTTTTTTTTTTTTTTTTGCTGGTACCACTCCTTGCTGATTCCAAAAAACCACATTATTTAAGCTTTCTGTAGCTGTCTTCAACTTTTTTATTTCTTTTTTTTTTTTTTTTTTGGCAGAATTTCAGCTCTCAGGGGTTTTTCTCCTTTCCTCTTTTTTTTTTTCTCCTTTTTTTTTTTTTTTTCCTCTTTTTTTTTGTCTTTTCCTCTTTTTTTCCTGCTTCTCTGTGGGCCTGGACCTGCCTTGGGAATCACTCAGACTCTGCCTCATCCTTTGTTTTGTCTTTCAGCTCCAGCTGAGCAGCAGAACCATCTCCTTCCAAAGGATTCCTGTGGTCCTTTGTAGGCAAGCTGCAGGAATTCCTGGAGAAAATGGATTGTGCACTTTATCTTTAGTAAGAATTTCATTTATCTCTGAGGAATGGTGAGCCCTTGATCTCTCCCTGTATCACATTTGTTTAATTAAGATCAATACTTGCCTGCCCAACATTTAATACAGGCTCAAAACCTTGTCTGAATTGAGTCCCTGAAAGGGGATTTTGATGTTCATTTTCTGGGTTTTCCTTCTAGGGTGGGTATGGTTTAATTGCAATTGAGGAAAAATTTGTTATTTTCTCAATTTTTGTTTCATTTTTCTAAATGTAATAATACAGAGCCACCCTAAACATGAAGAATCTTCAGAGCTTGGCCTTGTGAGAAGTCACTGAAGCTCCCTTCTATGCCCAGTGAAGTTGAAATTTCCTCTAAAAACCATCAAAATTGCCTCCTTTCAAAAGGACTGCTCAATCTTTGGGAGAGATTCAGTAATAAAGGAGCTGACACTAAACAGGGTTCAAATTCTCCACAGGTAAAAGCTGCATCTTTCAAAAATAAACTCTCCACTGAATTTGCAGCTGAGGCTTCTTTCACTCAGGGTCAATCCTATATTTTGCTGGGTTTGCACAAGAATAAAATAATGCAAATAAAAGTCTGGCTCCTTCTCCTATCACCTTCCCCAGCTTTCCAGTGCCTCTATAAACTCCCACCTCTATTTTGCTGGAAATTGAATGGTTTCAGAAGCTTTTACACCATGCCTGGATATTTAGGAAGATTTCCCCTCCCAGCTGCAGCATCGATGATGAAGCTGTAATTGGCTGTGATCTTCTGCTCCCAAAAATTGTGTTTTCCTTCGGTGGAAGGGGGATAAAGCTTCTGTGAAGGACTCAGACTTCAATTCAGCTCAAAAATAGGGAAAAGTGGAGGAGACAGAATGTGCTCAGCAGGAGGAATATTGCCTTTGAAGAGGGATTCTAAATATTTTCAGTTTGTATTAAGGCCTCAGTCCTTGCTGGTACATTCTGGCATTGGTTTTGGATGAGGTAATGTCATGAGTTAACTTCACCTTTAAAACCGAGTGAAAAAAAGAGGAAGTTGAAGCTACTGGTGACTGATGGGAGTTTTTCTGTCTTTATTCCTTTTAAGTTTTAAGCCTGTTTTGCTCTTATTTTAATCCATATCTCTAGCAAAAATAAGTAAGTTTTTGTTACTAGCTTAAAACCACGACAGGTAAAAAAGTTTTTTTTCCCAGATGGAGGAACATGAAGAGAACGGGAGGCACAAATCAAACACCCATGAGAGGTGCAGGATCTTCATGGGGAGAGCTCCTCCTGCCAGCCTGACCCCACTGCAGTTCCAGATCATCATCAGCCACAGGAGCTGTGTTTAGGGCACATTATAAACCTAAAATATCATCTTTGAATGAACTGAGGGGCATCAGCACTGCAAAAGATCCCACTTGCAATGCACTTAGCAATGCAGAGCATGGAGCCTGTAAATAGCATGAAAGGAATACAAATGTATTTACCCAAATGCCACAAATCTTACAAGGCAAGTGTGGAATATGCTGGGTTTGCACAAGGATTGAAATTAATAGGCATGACCTTTTCCTGCCTTGCCTTTCATCCTCCAAAATTCAGCATGTTTGCAGAACAGGCTCAGCAGGATTTGTTTGTGGGGGTTTTTTTATATCAAACACAACAAAACTTATGATTTTTTTTTTGTCTTTTAGTCAAATAATCTCTTAAATAACAAATATTGTAACAATCTGCATCTGAGTCGTGGCAATATTGGGTTAGCACCAAGATTTTTTTACAAACAAGCATCCAGCCTTGGATTAGCTCTTCCTGCAGATAGTCTGGGTTTAATTCTTGGGCAACAGTGATTGGAGAGCCAAAACACAGAAAGTTTAGTCCATTGGAATAGGTGGTGTTAATTATTTTGGATTCAGAATGCACCCAGTGAGGGATCCCAGGCTGATTTTTCCATCATCCCTTGGTCAAACAGGCACAGGCACAATAAGGAATTCTGCATCCAGTCAGGCACTCATTTAATCCAAGGTTTTGAGATGCACCAGCTCCAGCAAGGAGAATTCTCTGCTCCTTTGGAGACCATTTCCCACCTCCTGGCAGCCAGCTGCAAGCCAATGTTCTGACTGGCGGGGATTTGCATCCTTTGTGATCTTTTTACGTTTCAGGTTATCCATTTGTGCCTCTGATCCTGCCAGGAATAGCAGGAACCTCTGTGCCTGCAGCTGTGAGCGCTCCAGCTGAGCCATATGGATTGGGGAGCTTCCATTTAAACCCTTTCCTAGCACTACACCCTGCTTGTCTGACAGTGCTAAAAGGGCAAATCAACTGAGCTGAGCTGAATTTCTGATTTTTATATTTTTTTCTGTAGCTCTTTAGGTGCCTTGGGAGCTTCCTAAGCATTTTTTATCTTTAGGAAAAAAAAAAATAAAAATAAACAAACAATGTTCTTCCACCTCTGTCAACAAAAATAAATCTTCAACCACATTTTTTAGGTTTTCTCCCTCTAGGCACCAATTTTCTAACAAAGTTCCAGAATAAAATTCATCTCCTCCATCTAAATGATAAGAAAATACTAAACTGCTGAGGTTTTTTAAGAGCTTGGGATGTGGTAGGCCAAGTAAAACCATCAGGAAATCCCTTCTAAAGGGACAGCAGCAGCTTGGAGCTGTGTGATGCCCTGTTGTGCCAGTTCCCTTCCCTTGGGCAGCAGCCAGAGTGAGAAACACAAGAAAACACAAGAGGGACATCACTGGAGTCCTGAGTGAGATACCAGCTTTAAAAGCCACCAGAAAATCCTTGTTTCAGGGTTAATTTAATTTTCTGATAAAGAAGTTGTGACCTTTTCAAATATTCTGAGTTTGGGTCTCACAGAGTCTGTTGGTGGCATAAAGCCCTCCCTGAGGGTTCTCTTGTGCCTCAGGATTAAAATATTGCAGAGGTGTGACTTGGGGGCTTGGGAAATACTTTGGGAGGAAGAAACTTCCTTAAAACGTAATTTTGTTGTATTAGGCCAAAACTGAGACATTTGAGAATGTCCAAAGGGTGCAGCTTCATTGGAGGATTGGTTTCCTGGTAAAAATACAGCTTTGGTGTAAAGATTGTGAAAATCTGATGTCCTGTAACAGACCAAAGGACACAATCACATTTTTCTTCCAGTGCAAGCTGAAGAAAACATGGAGAAGATCTTATATTTAAGGAGTTTTGGTGTTTGCCTGCACCAAAAACAATGGAGGGAAAGGGGAAATAAATTGGACCAGCAGTCAGACATAAATTAATATTGGAGCTTTGAACTGACTGTGAAAAATCTCCTGTGACTTCAGCAGAGAATGAATCAAACCTTGGACGAGGTGTCAGTGGCCAGAGGAGCCTTTCCTGCCTTGTTATCCACGCTGAGCTTATGAAAGACTAAAAGAAAAGTTAAAATATTTGCCACTCCAAGTGTGAGCTCGATAAAAATTTCCCACCCAGGCTTTCATTAATTGCCCAATTTTCAAACCAGGGCTGTAGCAGTTCTTGTATTAATTACTGTGAGCAGTGGCCTTGCCTTGCCTAATTATTTTATTTTGAATACTCCTTGCAACTGCTTTGTCCCAGAGGCTCCTGTGAGGAGCAGAGAGGCCAGAAGAGGTTAATCAGAGGTGGCAGGAACCTTTCAGCTCTTCATAAAGTCCTGACAAAGCTCCTGGCCCAGAAGAGTTCACTGGTGAGATGCTGATGCTAAACTGCAACCAAAGACAGCAAAAATAAATTATTTCTGAGCTTTTCCAAGCAGATCTGAAGGTAATGATGAATTATATGGGTGGCATTTCTCTGTGCTGAGGTGGGTTTTTTTCCCCTCTGATTATTTATTTTCCAAACCTGTGGCATTGCTACGAAATTGCATCTTCTGTTTGAATACTTATTATGAAGGGTGCCAAAAATAATTTTGCATGAGTTAGGAAGCACCAGCATTAAAATGCCAATGCAATTTCACTTTGGTCTTTCTCCCTCTCACAGAAAAAAAATGCCACAACTAATTATAGACTCTGTGCTACCTTTTTCACAGGGATTTGTCTTTTGCAGTATCTGGATGGAAATGATGCTTGAGTCTTGAGGCTTTGCAGCAAAGAAATTCATTTTCCTTTGGAATTGCTGTTGCACTGGAGCTCTCCAGTGCAATAAGGGGGTGAGAGAAGGAAAAAAACAAACAGATGTGTCCATGCTCTTGTCACACACTCTTCGTGTGCAGGCAGCTCATCAACACTTGTGTCCCTCAGTTTCCAATTCCTCACCTGATTTTCTGTGCCCCCACTTGCAGAAATGCTGATATTTCCCTGTTTTGGAGATCAAAGTGATCACTGAAATGAGGATAATATCAGGATTATTTGTACAAAGAACTTAAGATTTCCCCCCTGGGTTTTGCTGTGTGGATGCAGCAATTCAGAACACCTGAACACCTGGATTTGAAAGCCAGAGTGGGAAATAAACTCAGATAATGAAGCAATGATAAGATTTGCTCCATTTAATTTATTGGGGAGCCAAGTGAGGGCAGCAGCAGCACTGGAGCTCAGGTAGGGGGGGAACACATGGCAGGTAAATGAGATTTGCCATCAGCTGAGTGATAAACCCAGTGCCTGACTGACAGCTATTGACAGCAAATAAACTTCCTGGGAGTTCCTAACATGGATTTCTCTGTTTAGTTTCCTTCATCCTGGTTCATGTTTCAGAACAAAGCCAAAACCTCTGGGATTTATCCTGCATCCAGACTTTTCCCCTTCCATTTCTCCCTTAGCACTCCCTGACTCTGTTTCCTAGCGGTTTCTCAGTGTTGAGGTGTTGTTCCCACACTGTGGGTGTTTGTTAAACACACCCAGAGAAATGTCAGGGTGTTCTGGTCCCCCTCTGCCTGTGCCTGATCCACTCTGGGCTCTGGTGGAGTTTGAGAGCGTTGAGGGCGATGGAACCACTCAAAAAACGAATTAATCTCCCCAAGTGCTGCTGTGCTGGCTCCGCGCCAGGACAGGCTGCTAAAGTGCTTCTTGAGAAAAAGAAAGGAAAAAATAAAATAAAGGATTGTTGCTGTTTTCTGGAGATGCTGGGGTGTTGTGGAGGTCTTTGAGGGGGGCAGCTCAGGCAGGGAATGTGTCCCTGGAGAGCTGCAAGGACAGGGGTGTTCATCACCAGGATATTTATTCACCTTGAGCCAGGGTGTGCCAGTGCCTCTGGCACTTCTGTTGGAGATGCTGGCGTTGTGCTAATGGATTCCTGCTAAACACATGGTTAAATTCCTTACTGATCCTTTGGAAAGAGAGGGGAAAAGAGCTGAAAGCTTTTAATGCAATTGCTGGTTGATTTTTGAAGTAAAAATCAGTCAAGGAGCTGAAATTGAAATTCTCTCTTTCCCTATAGAGCATCCATAGAAACCCAGAGTTTAAAACCTCTCATCACCACTGACCCCTTTCACTGCAGGAAACATTTCTTTGGGGTACCAACAGCTTGCAGTGACCTAGAGGAAATTGTTGGGAAACAATTCCTTTCAAACATGTCACTCAAAATGAGTAAAATTCCTATGGGTGGCTCTGTGCTAACAGTTTATTTTAAAAAAAGGCTAATTCCTAAGGAACCTCAGAAATCCAGGCTGATAATAAAATCAACAAAGCTCCATCTGGCATCCAACATCCCTGTAATGCTGTGGTTAAAAAGAATTCTGCTGTGTTTCTATTCATTATCTGTATTTTAAAGAATTGAAATCAATTACCAGACAAAGAAATGGTACAAGAGGTTTTTGTTTGGGGTTTTTTTATTAGTTATGCAATCTTAACCAAGATGTTTGCAGTAAGTTTCTTCCCTCTTCCACCTGCTGATCAAAGAGGTGCTTTGAGGAGATTTGGACTGATTTAGGATAAAATTTTGCTGCTGTGGATTAGAAGAGAGATAATTTGGTATTGCCCCAGAGCATTTAAACCAAATAACCTGAGGAGAATTCTGACCTGGCAAAGCAGGCATAAAACAGAGGAGAAAGCCAGACTGGAGCTCTGCAAAGGGAAGGAACTGTTGAACAAAGACACCTGAAATCTCAGAATGCAGAGGATTCAAAGCCCAGCTCCAGTCTGGAGATGAACATCAGCTCTCTGAGCAAGAGCAGCTGGATTGTCTTCAGTGAAAAATGTGTCTGGGCAGGCAGCAGAGCCCTGCTGCAAACATTGCTGAGGCTGGCCTCCTCTAGAAGCACAGGAAATGTCAGCAGTGGGGACTCCTGTGCTTGCCAGGCAATCATCACAAACACCCCAGCTCGGTGGCCACCTAAAGCTTCATTTCCATTTCATTTCCAGGATGGATTTTCTAAGGTTGGTGTCTTTAGTTAGGAGGTTGGATTTAGAGAAGACACAGGTCAGCTCTCTGAATCAGCAAGAGATTTTCTTTGTCTGATCCACAGTTAGGATGTATGATGAGGTGTGTGTGGTTTGTTCAGGTTTCTTTTCAATTTCAGCAGGTTTTAATTTCCCTCTCCAGGCAGCATTTCTGGAACCTGAGTGCCCACACAGGACAATATGGAGTTGATTTAACTCTACATTTCACTGGTTAAAGGCTCCAGCACTTCAGACTTCTTCACACCTGTATTTTTTAATTTACTTGCACCAATTAATCTTTATTACATTTCCTGTAGAAGACTCTCCTTTACACCCTCCAGAAAAAAACCCAACCAACCTCCTGAACAGCAAGGGGCTGTTTCTGCTCTGCCTGAAATCAATGGTGTGATGTGCTGACCTCCCCAGCTCCAAGAAGCAGCACCATCAATCTGAAATCAACACTCCCTGTAGGAAGAAACCTTTCCTGATTTATATTTCAGCCTCTGGAATGCTCAAGTGACAAACATATTTCACATGTCCCATTCTGCTCTGACACAGAAGCAGATGGAATTGGCTCGGGGTCCTGTAACAAAGTGATGGTGTGGAAGGATCAGACCATTTCTTGGACAAATTGGGACAAATAGAGGAGACTTGGAGGAATTTGTGCCTCCCCTGCTCGTGAGGCACATCCTTACCCTATAAACCAGCATCATCTCAACAGGGCAGTGCTCCCTGGGTACCAAAGAACAATTTCTGGTCTTTCTCCAGATCATTTTTTTATTTTGGGGGTGTCTCTTTATGGTTCCATTGAAAGCACACAAGCACCAGAGATAGTGAGCTCCCTAATCTGGCAGCTCTGAGAAAGGAGAGAGGAGTCTGAGTGTGGGCTGTGCCTCTGGGGACACGGTGGCAGCCAGCAGTGACAGAGAACAGTGACATTTCCTTGGAACCCTGCTTCCCTCAACACTGACCTTGTGTCACTGCATCATTTTGTTGTGTTGGATAACCTGCTTCCTTTGGCATCTCCCACAGTTTGTGAGTTCAGCCCTTTTCCTTTAAGAGACTCCAGAATTTCCTTGGGTTCTCTGGACACCTTGCATCTCCACGTGCTGCTGAGAACCCAAGGGATTTTACACCTTTAAAAACCATTTTTGGGGGGATTTAACTTTCAGGAACACATGGCAGTGGCCAAATGGGTGCTACTAGTGCTTCAACTCCCAAAAAGGTGTATCAAGAGCTGGCTGGTGGAGCCATCTGTGCTGTTTTTAGGGAATATCTGTGTTGGAAATGCCACACAGGTTCAGGCAGGAGCGTGTGCAGGCAGATAAAGAGGAGACACACATGGACAGAGAAGGAGAAGGAATACACAAAGCTCCTGGTAGCAACCACGGTAAAATATTCACTCCCTGCTCTTCCTGCCCGTTTCAAGCCTAATCATTATAATGAGGTCACAAGTGTGTGGGTTAAGGTCAGGCCTGATTATTCATTTCCAGGCCTTGTGGTGTTTCTCTGTCTGATTTTAGCAGCTTTTCCTTGCATTCCTCAGGGAGCCAACCCCAGGTCTCTGCCAGCACAGAGGCTCTGGCTACTGCCACTAATTTGGGTTCTGGACACGCCTGAGGACTTCCAGCAGGAGTGAATAACACTGCTGCTTCCACAGCATCAGGAAACAGCCTCAGGGCTCCAGAGCCCCCACTACAAGTTAGGACTAATGTAAATCTTATCATAAAAAATGTAATATAAGCCCAGCCTGGGCTTGGCTTATTTATGACTGCATTCCTTCAAATTGACAAATGATGCCCAGCTGAAGTGGGGCTGGCTTCCCTCTCCAGCAGCAGTTCCTCTCTGTCTTGTGTTACCTTGTGAGGAGGTTTTAAGCATCCTTTTTATCAATTTATTATTATTTATTCATTTTATCAATTTATTATTATTTTTTTTCTTTAAACTTGTGCTGTCCTAGTCCTGAGGAGAACTTTTTAATATTTTTAATTACTTGGCAAACTGTGTTTTACAGGCAAAGAAAGGAGCAATTGCAGTGAGCCCAGATTCTTATGTAAGAAGGGCAGAAAACAGCAGATTTTTTGCCAGATTTAGAAATTGTAGCCAGTGTTGTCTATTCCCTGAGTTATTCTGGTGATCTGGAGGTGAATCCCAAGGTATCAATCAACCCAATCACCACATTTTAAATGTCAGCACTGTTGCCTTCCTCCCTTTGTCTGCATCATTTCATCTGCTCTCATTGCTCTCATCTTGACCTCTTCTCAAGTAGAAAACTCACATTTCCTTGTCCCTTTTCCAGCTGATCCTTTCCCAGCTGCATCATCCTCTCCTGGAAGCCTGGTGACCATTTGCTGGCTTTTTGGGAAAGGGCTGCTCGGAGGAATCCCACTTCTATTCCTCTCCCCACATCAGAATCTTGTTTCTTTTCCTCCCCTGAGCCCCCACAAGGAGCCCCCAGCCTCAGGGATTGTTCTGTGATCACTCAGAGACCTCTTGCCTGCTCAGAATTCCCCAGCCCTTCCAGGAACAGCCTGAATTCCAGTTCCTATTATTCCCCAATTGCTGGGTTTGAGCTGGGTATTTACAGCACTGATCTGCCACATTGATCTCTTGACATTGCAGTTTCTGAAAGGTGAAGAATTCAACATCTCCCGTTTTTTTCCTCTCTGCAGCAGCATCCCCAGTCTGCTAATAATGGATAAGATGGAGGAAACATGACAAAAAATCAATCTATCACCAAAGATGGCACTGGTCTGGGCATGAGGGAGATGTCTCTTCTTACCAGGGAAGTTCATTTGATCTTTAAAAACTGGAAACTCTTGGCAGCAATTTTATTCAAGTCTTCCAAAGGTATTTTTGTACCTGGTTTCCTTGGCTCCTCGTTAGAAAATTGTCAGGAATTTATTCCAGAGGCTGGCATCCCTTTTGGGGAATTTCACTCTTAAACTAAATAATTTTTTCTTCTGGTGCCTCCTGAGTGTGATGGCAACAGTAAAAAAAAAATGGGCCCCAAAACATTTACCTTGCTCATAGGAACCAAAATTCAAATCCATAATTCACATACACTTCCTTTTTAAAATTCATTAAGCAAACAAACCTACTCTGATTGCAATAAATTCTCTGTATTCGGTGATGTTTCTTAAATCAAAACAGTTCTTATGGATTTGTCTGATATAAGGAAATGAAGGTAAAATAAAGCACCTGCATGTGGAGAAGGAGCTGCTGGGTCAAGAACAGCTGTAGTGGCAAGGCAGCAGTGACAGACAGCTTGGTTGGGAGTTCTCCCAATGCTCAGGGCATCAATCACTCTCCAGCTGACAGGGAGGGTCAGGAATTCTTTGCTGGAATCTCCCACATGGAAAACGAAGCTTTTAAAACTGAAAAGCGGAATTGCCAAACTGCTAGCGAGGGTAGTGAAGCATGGGGAACAAGAAAGAGCTCGGTTTGGGGAGGAAAATTGTGTTTGCTGTTCACGAGCAGCTGCAGCAGGAGCTCTGTGAGGCCACCTGCAACTTGAAGCTGGGCAGGGTGGGATGAGATATTGGGATTTTGGGATTTGGGGATTTGGGGATTTTGGGGGTTTGGGAAGGAATTCCTCCCGGTGAGGGTGGGGAGGGCCTGGAATGGAATTCCCAGAGAAGCTGTGACTGCCCTTGGATCCCTGGCAGTGCCCAAGGCCAGGCTGGACGGGGCTGGGAGCTCCTGGGACAGTGGGAGGTGTCCCTGGGGGTGGCATGAGGTGATCATTAAGGTCCCTCCCAACCCAAACCATTCCCTGCTTCTGTGCCATCTGCACCAGGCTGGTTTTTGCTTTGTGTGCAAATTCAGGTCGGGTCAGAGCTGTTGGCAGGTGGTAAAACAGACATTGCAGAGGGGAGAAGACCAATCTGGGTATCTCCTCCATCGTTCAAATATTTATGTGGGCAGCACTTACAGCTACCAGCAGCAGGGGTATCTGTAAATATCAGCCAGAGGCTGAGCAAAAATGAGTATAAATAACCAGCAGGCCTGGCTTGCAAATACAGATCTGTGTTGAACATGCACAGTGGGAATTCAGGGTGAAAATGGGGCACTGGATTGCCAATCCACTCACGTGTGTTACTGCTGCCTCAAGCTGCTGAAAGAGCTGCTCCTGTTTTCTCCCAGATCATTTTAAAGAGTTCTTCTGACTTTCATGAGGCTCTTTCTGTTAAGTAGATCAACTCACTGGAAATTCTGCTCTCATGAACTCGAGCAGATCTGTCTGGACAGATCTGTTTTATCACGGGTGACAAAGTGAAACAGGTTAATTTAAAGCTACACATTGGATTGGATTCACTGTATCTGTCAGAAAAAGCAAAAATCAGAGTATTCTCACTATCATTTGCACCTAGAGAGACCAGACAAACTGTAATAGCAAGAACCAAATACTCAGACTTTTCCTTTTCCTCCTGGAGCTGCTTAACACAGTAGCAGAGTCTGAGTCTTTATAACTTTTGAACAAAGCCAGTGTTTTATTTTGATTGCCAACTTGTCAGATTTTAATAGCATAATCTATGTAGCTGAAAGTATGAAACTGTAGAAATAGAGGCTTTTATCTGCTTTCATATTCTAATTCCTATGAGTATTTTTGTAATAACTACAATCCAGGAGGTTTCTGAAATGCATTTATGAGCACGAGGCATTTCAGATCCATGAATGCTCACTTTGAAAGGGCCTGAGAGACATCTCAAAAACCAAAATATGGCATTTTCCTGTGGGTTGTCCTTTTCCTGGGCACTGCAGCTCCTCAGGGACCCTCTCAGGCTCCAGCACATCCATGACACCAAACGAAACCCCCGTCCCTCCTGCCTTCCAGCCGGGCCAGGGATGCTCAGGAGAGCTGGAGCTGCTCTGGGCTGACAGTTGTGAAAGGTCACCAAGTTCCATCAATTCATGTTATTTCCAGGGCATCACAATGTGTGGGGAAGGAATCAGCAGAGCTCTCAGAGCCATCCAGGGTGAAGAACTCCAGGATTTGAGCACGGGGAGGGCAGAGTTGGCACCGCTGCTCAGAGGAGCCAGAGGCTGGCTGGTGGCTGGCCAAAAAATGGGGTTTTTGTTGAGGCAAACCCCCAGGGGATTCACAACCCTGCGAAATGAGCTCGCATCCGATCCATCAAAAGCTGAGCTTTTCTGAGGAAAGTTTATCTGAGAGCTTCTCTCGGTGGGGAGGGGAGGAACATCAAACACCTCCAGGTATCGCTGGGTTGTAAAGGATTAAATGCCTGTGGTGGTTCCCTCCCTGTGAACACTTTCATGGTGTTGCTTGCTCTGGTCAGACTCACTCCGTGGGTTTGATCCTTGCAAACTCCTTAAAACGGGATTTGTGTCGTGGTGGGGTTTTAACAGGCATTAAACTGTGAAAGATCTAGAGAAAGATACTCAGGCTCTAAGCAAGAATGTTCTGATCATTAGCATATTTCTATCAGTAATTAATTAGGGTTTAATGCAAAAAGGGAAAAGAATTCCAGATAAAATGGAATTTTCTATTGATGAAAAGGTTTGGCAAATCCTAAACTTTGATGTATTTGGTGATAAAAAACACCAAGGCTGTGAGTTTGATCCCATTCATTCAAAAGTTGGACTCGATGGTCCTTGGGGTCCCTTCCAACTCAGAATATTCTGTGATTCTGCATTTGGCGTCCTTCCAATACATCTAAAGGAGAATCCACCACACAAACATTGAAATAACCATGGAAAAGGATTAATTACTTCAACCAGGGGTCACTCTCCAGACAGTCTTGAAGGTTCCCACCTAATTTCATGTCCAGTCAATGTGTTCATCTGTCTTTTGCTTTATTTGGTCCTGGTTTAATTTAGCTTAAAGGTAATTTTCCCTCTCCTATCTCTGCTCCATGAGTAAATGATGGAGGATTTTTAGCACCTCTCATCATTCTGGTTGCTCAGTTGAAGGTGCTGAGCTCACGGGCACTGTCCCAGCCTGGTTCTGGTTGTGCCCCAGATGTTTTCCCCTTGCCAGCCCCAGCCTGTGCCTGTGCAGAGGAGGCTCCCCCAGGGCTGCCTCCCAGCCTTGCTGCTCCAGCCTTGCCCCTCTCAGCTCCCTGGGTGGAGATTTCTGGGCTCCCTGCCCCAAAGCACTCAGGGGTTGCAGCTGCCCCAGCCCTGGTGATGAAAACTGCAGAACATTCCCCCTGTCCCTGAGCCAAAATGGAACTCAGCCCCATTTGGGGTTAATATCTAAATTTTCTTTGCTCTTGACCCCATTCTCATGGCCAGCAGGACACTTTTACTCTTGTTCTCCTTCTATTCAGATTTCTCAAAAGCCTTTCACTCCTCAATATCTTTGGCAAAGCCTAACTCAGCTTGACTTTTGAGCAGGTTTCCACTCTCAGCGCTCTTTTTCCAGCCCATCAGGTTGGAGCTCTTCCCTTTCATTCCCTCAGGCCAGGCTGCACATTCCAGGTGGATTTGACACCTTTGGATGAAGGAATTTAAACCCGGGCTGCATTTCTGTTCCTGAGCCTGTCATTCCAAGCTGATTACACCACCAGCTCCCTCTCTTCCCAGCCTGAGCTCCTCCAGATTAAAAAGTTTTACCTCTGTAGCTGTTTTTCTGTTTAAATGACACTGGTGATTGACAAGCCTGGTTCCCCAGCACCATCCCATCCAACAATCAAAATCCACTGTACAAATCAAAATAATAAAATAAAATATCCTGGCCTCCTCTTCCTCCATGTGACAGCTGCTGATAGCTCTAAATAGCAAAGCAATTTCTGACAAAATAATTATCTAAATCACTAAGCATATCCAGCTTTCATTTAGATTTCTCAGTATTCCCAATCCTGCCAAAACAGAGCCTTCCCTACCATCCCACTGTTTATTTTCCTGTGGTTTCCACCACTCACCTAAAATGATATTTTTGTGATATTCTTTTATCACAATTTATGCCCAACTGGTGGTCCATCACTCGTTTTCTCTCTTGCTGGAGAGAATTTGGGGAATCCTTCTGGTTTCTGGGGAATTGGAAGAGCTGGAAGTGACACCATCTATTCCACAATTCTCTGTGCTCAGATCCTGTAGAATTCTAGTGGAAATTCAGTAGAAGGAGGAATATTTAGGGGGAATTTCCTCATGGAAAAGGTGGTCAGGCTTTGGAAGGGGCTGCCAGGGAGTGGTGGAGGTGTCCCAGGAAGGGCTGGAGGTGGCACTCGGTGCTCTGGGCTGGGGACAGGGTGGGGCTCAGTCACAGCTTGGACTCGATGATCCTGGAGGTGTTTTCCCACTAAATTATCTGTGATTCCATGACTGAATGGCAGATTATTCACAATGGATCTACTGCAATCTCCTTCCCCATGGAGCAAAAGTCACTGTGCAGTTCCCATGTCATTCCTGCTGTAAGTAAGTGAGTTTTATGGCAAAAGAATAAAAATGAAACATCCCTGAGTCCCCAGTTCCACTGAAGGGAACAAACTCCCCCCACATCCTTTCATACTTATCATAATGCTGATTTTCTCCGATGTGCATTTGATTCCTCCAAGTAAATATCCAAAGGTCAGGAAGCATTCTGGCTGGTGCTCCTGTGTGTGTTGGGAGCTGCTTTCCTGTCACATTCAGTGGCATCCCGAAGGGGAGCAGATGTCTGATACCATCATGGTACATATGGGATCATTCCTGTGCCAGCCCCAATCATCCCAGGCTGTGGAGAGAGAGGGAGACAGCAGCACCACAGGGAGGGGAAACACCCTCAACAATCCCCCACCTTTGTTAAGCCTGGCTGAAGTGCATTATTTCAACCAGAGATTCAGCCAGACTTGTGATCCAGAGGAAAAAAAAAAATCCATTTTTTGAGCTCAGCACCTTCTGTTATTCCTTTATTCTGCCAGGTTTTTGGCAGACAGCCACAAGGGCTGAGACTCTACAAAGAATAGAAATGTAAAGCCCAATAAGAGTAAACTCCAAACCAGGGAGCCAAAGCCATGGCCCTGAAATCAGATATGCACGTGTTCCTGCAGGGCATCCTGCTGGAAATCCTGGATAAATGGCACAAATCCCACCTTGGAACTCATCACAGATTTAAGGAATTGTCAGGGGGCTTAAGGGAAGACAGGAAAGCTCTGCTAAAACGTGAAACAAAAGTGAATTCTTTGCAGCCAAGCAAATGAGAATCCACCTGGAAAGCTGGAGTTTTGTTCAGGATCATCTCTCCGAGAGGGAAATGCTGCAGAGCAGAAAAGCAAGGGTGGGAATTTTTGGTGTGAGGATTTCCAGCCTTCATTCCTGCAGCTCCTGCACTGCCCAGGGAATCAGCTGGAAGGGAGCTGGTGAAATGCTCCTTAGCAAGGGCTGCAGGGAATCCCTCCAAGCAGCTCTGGGGCTGACAGGGAACTTTTAGCACCAATACAATCGAAATTCCTCCCTCTGGTGAGCCTCAGCCTCCATTCCCGGCAGAGGAATCATTTGTTTGCCTGTCCTAACCAGCTCTGCATATGCAGAGACAGAATCTCAGCTTTCCTGGAGCAGAAGCATAAATCAGTTTCTGTGCCTTGCATTCCGTTTTCTGCCCTCAGCTGGATTTTACTGCAGCCCTTGTGGAAACATAACCGAGCGCACAAAGAGTGATCAGAAGGAAATTTTCTTCTTCCTCTTCCCCATCTTTTGTGCGTTTTTCTGCCAGCAGGAAAACAAGTTCGGTGCTTCTCAAAGTCCTGCAGGTTACGGGCACGTGTTAAACTGCGAGCTGCAAACACAAGCTGTTCCTAAACAAGGACGAAGAAGAAAAAGCAGATGGTTGCTTTTAACTTCATGTGAAGCTTTTCTTGAACACGAGCTGCTGTCTTCTCCTCTCCAGCTGGCAATTCCCATGTGGAAATGATCTGATTTCATCATTCCAGGAGCCTCATCAGCCCCTCTCTGTCACCAAAAGGCACATTGTCCCTAAAGAGAGGAGCAAAGCACACCAAGTGTTTCACATCAGAGCTACTGAAAATATTTTTTCCTCAGCTGTCGATTTGAAAATGTGGCCAGAGGTAATGGAAAGAGAAAAGAGGCAGGATGAGAACGTGAGGAAATAAATAACTGAACTGCAGATGCAGCAGTGGCAGAACTTTTGTGACTTTTGTACATTAGTGAGGAGAGCTCTCCCTGCCATCCTGTGCTCTGTTTGTGCATCAGGTGTGCAAAATAAATCGAGTTTAGGAGGAAAATCTCTGTTCCTGGTGTGTTCAGGCTGTGCTGACCCTAAAGAAGTGCATTTTCAGAGCTGGAATGAAAGACTGTGGTGGCAAAAACACCACCAGCTGTAGCAAGAGAGAATAAGAGCACCCAATCAGAGTAAAACTGGAAATTCCCACTTTGGAAATGAGTTTGTCTGGTCCAAAATTTTTTGAGGACTGAGCGTTCTTCCTTGTTTTTATTTACCCCTTCCACTGGATTTTTCTGAGGGAGATGAGGCACAGAAGGCAGCATGGAAATGATTGGTGTTTCTTCACAAATATCAGATTGAAACCCAACCTGGAGCAGCTGCTAACCTGGGGCTGAGATGAAAACTGCCCTTCTGAACATCAAAAATACAAATATCAGAAATTCCTGCCCATCAGGCTCTGCCAGCAAACCCTTCTCTGCATTTCTTACTGGAGCTGGTTTTCATTTTCTGTTCTGTTTCTTCACATCCAAACCATTCTTTTTACACCCAAAATCTGAACCATTACCAGGCAGCCTCTGGTTCATTTTAAAGCTTTCATTGAGAGCTGTTAAAATCCAGGATTTGCTCTAATTTAAGGGCCAATAAACATTTTAGGGAGTTTCAACCACTGCCTACACTTCATCCTCTGGATGTTTAATCTATACTCTTTCAAAGCAAATATTTTTTAAAAGAAATGGCATTAGTATAATAACATCACTTCCTAATCAAATATTAATGCTTTTCTAAATGTTTATTATGTTGTTAAATTAAATTATTTCCATGCACGAGCAGAACAGAGGACTCCCATTCTGCAAAGAAAATGGCATTAAATCAACTATTTGGCCATTTAGCAACAGTTTCTTTGTTTTTTCTTCCCTTTTAATTTCCTAAAATTGGAAGAAAAAACACGGGAAAAAAAAATAAATAAAAGAAATGCCGTATTCTCTTAATTTATTAAGAGAAGATGTATTTAAACATAGTGTATCATTGGGAAATCACACACTCATTTCACAGGTGCGGTGCTAATACAAAAACCAAGAGCTACCCCTGGCTCTGAGAGCCTCCCTGGCTGGATATTTCACACCAATGGCTGGGATTTGCTCCTTGTCAGAGCACATCTCCATAAATCCCTTCAGTCTTTAAGGGTGAAACCATCAGCTCTGGATAATCCCCTCCTGCAGGCACAAAGCTTTGTGACAAATGCAGCTTCTCTGGAAATGGCTAATTCAAATGATGATCCCTCCGTGGCTGCAGTGCCAGGTGATGGGCTTTATAAATATTTTTTAATCATCTTTACTACTTAAAGACATTGCCATGAGTTGTTTGGAGCTGCCTTTATTCAGAGAATCTCAAAGAAGTTTGAGCACCAATTACAACACAGACGAGCAGCTGAAATTGTTGTGATCGTGGTACTGAGGGCACGTTCCTGAAAATCCTTCTGTTCTGTAAAACAACTCTGAAAATAATCAACAGGGACAGAGACAGAACAGAAGCCAGAAGATGAGCACGACAGCAAAGGAAAACCAACTTGAGTTTATTTCTATCTCTCATTATTTGTATTTTCTTCCATTTGGGAGACTGATTGCTCTGAAAATTCAATCCAGGCACCGGCTTCTTTATCAAAATTGTCTTCAGAACTACAAAAGTTCACAGAGAGCTGTTAAAATAAAGTTGTTTGGAAGTTGTTATTCCCCAGCACAAAGCACTGCCTGTAGCACCAAAAATAATCCAAGAGGATATTGGTTGAGATGGAAAAGAGGAAATGCCAGCACTGACAATAATCCAGGAGAATCCTGGTTGAGATGGAAAAGAGGAAATGCCAGCACTGACAATAATCCAGGGGAATCCTGGTTTAGATGGAGAGCAGGAAATGCCAGCACTGACAATAATCCAGGAGAATCCTGGTTTAGGTGGAGAGCAGGAAATGCCAGCCAGAGATTGGAGCCCTGCAGGTTTGGCCCCTGATGGGTGGAACCGAGGGTTTCCCAAATTCTGCAGGGCAAAGTCACAGTGGAGCTGGGGTAAAAACCTGGTTTTGGAGGATTATTAACAGAACCTGCCCCCTGAGGTGGCACTGGCCATGCTTGACACCTGCCAAGTGTTGTTGGACACAATTTGTGTGGTTTTCTCAACTGGTTTGGAGATCAGGGGTGTCCTGTCCTGATTTCTGGATCCATGCACATCCATGCACACCCTGTTTGTATCCTCCCAGCAATCTCTCAGAAAAGCAGCTGAATTTAAAGATTTTAAATTTTCTTTTTCCACCAAGTACTGTGTGTGTTCTAGGATCAGAGAACGGCTTGGAAGGGAATTTGAGGATTATCCAGTGCCAGCCGTGCCCTGGCAGGGACAGCTCCACTGTCCCAGCTGCTCCAGCCCTGTCCAGCCTGGCCTTGGGCACTGCCAGGGATCCAGGGACAGCCCCAGCTGCTCTGGGAATTCCATCCCAACCCCTCCTCACCCTCACCGGGAGGAATTCCTTCCCAAAATCCCAACTACCCTGCCCTCTGGCAGTTTGGATCCATCCCCCTTGCCCTGGCATTCCTCTGTCCGTGCATTCCCAGGGTTTTCCTGCCCCAGCTGTGGCAGTTCCTGCATGGAATGTGCCATTCCACAATTCCAAAGAGCAGGCAAATATCTGAATTATGGCTCAGGATGAACTCCCAGACAGCCAAAAGGGAAACCTTCAGAAGGGACGTGGTAAATATGGAAACAAAGGCTGATATTTTTCAGCCATGGATGGGAGTCCCTTGAAATGAAAAGCTGATTCCAGCCTGGAAGGAAAACTCTGAATTTTAATCAAGTGTGACAGATCAAAAGCAATAAATGAGCACTTAAGGTGAGGGATATTTATTTCCCTGCTGAAGGTGTATAAAGGATAAGTTAAACTGCCCAGTGCAAAATAAAATTCAGCTGTAGCTTTGATCCAGATCTCAACAAATCTCAGCAGAAAAACCTGAAATAATACAAGTGAGAATATTATTTTAGTAAAACAAACCATGCTGTTAGTAGGGGTTTTGTATTATTAAGCAATTTTGCTGTTAAAGCAGTGCTTGGTTTACTCCAACATAATTAAATAAAAACTTCACAAAGAGTCATAGAGAGCTGGGAGTTTTCTGGGTGGCATTTTGCTCTGCAGCTGTCCTGCAGAGAATGCTCAGAACTCCAATGCTGGAACAATAGCTCAGAAATGATTTGATGAAGGTCTTTATTGCTGCAATAAAAATCTGCTGCTCCCTTTTGTTCCGAGCACATCTTCATCTTCAATAAATGCACTGGGTTTTGTTCTAGTGAGTGGCAGACAATGTTTGTGGCTGATGGGACTTTTTTTCCCCTCTATTTTCAAAGTGTTGAGCTCAATTTCCAATATTATTGTTGCTACCATTGATTTTAAAAAGAAGAAAATGAAATGAAGTGAGTTCAGGTGGAAGTTTTCTCACCCATTCAACATCCTGAATCAAGCATTGTATGTAATTTATATATGTGATGTTCTCAAGAAAGCATTGTCTGTCTCTATATAAATAATTTATACTTTTTAATATTTCAGCACAACCAGTAGAGCTGATGTTGCTTGGAAAAAAATTTTTTCCCTATCCAGGCAGCAAAATATTCCTCAATTTAAGATATAGAGAAGGTTTTAATAATTGTGTGAAGTAGAGGGCGATGCTGAAAACAAGAAAATATCTCTCAGATGGGAACTTGTGCAAAATACTTGCAGGAGTGGGTTTTAATTATTAACTAGCAAGGAAAAAGTTGGTAAAGCATCAGGAAACAAGTGAAAAAAAAACCAAATTGACAGAAAAATTTTGGCTATTTATTTGCATTTATTATTGCCCAGGTATTGTCACAGGCTAGGGATTTTTATTTTTTGATATAAATTGTTTTCAGTTTAAATCTCTCAGGGGTGAGATGTCCTTCAGGACCTTTGCCTTTCTCTGCTGGAATATTTTGAACCCACCACAGGTAGGTTAATAAATATTAAATAAAATTTAAATATATTTATTTATAAATATTCAGTATTTGGTTTGCTGTGGACCAAGAGTTTCAATTCAGTTTACAGGTAAAGAATGGGTGTAAAGATAATGTTTTCAGAATGTGTCTGTTCAAACTTAAACAACAGGAAGGGGAATCTAAATTCAGGAAATCCAGGTGCCACAGGGGGAAAATTTGGATTTCTTGGCTGGGAAATCTGTGAGGCTTCTCAGGGGTGTGAAAGGGCAAAATTCAAGGAGTAAATCTCAAAATCCAAGATTCTCCTGTTTGCTCCCTTGTCAGGCTTTGTCTCTTTCTCAATCATAAAATCTCGTGGCTGAGAGAAGCATCTGAGATCACCTTTCATTAAAAAGTTCCTTGAAATAATCTTGCAAAAAGAATCTTCTGGGTACTAAACCAACTTTCTTCTTCTGGAACTTTAACCTCAAATGGAGCTCAGCCCTGAGCTATTTTTGGTTTTCTTGGTAACTTTTCAACCTAAAATTCAGTTGTGCAGAATCATTTGAAGTGGGGAAAAAATAAAAGGAATTTTTTAAAAAAGTCCAAGGTATCTTTTTGTTGATGTTGATGATGATGATGATGATACTACCACTAGAATAATAATAATAATGATGATAATGATGATAATGATGATAATGATGATAATGATAATGATGATAATGATGATAATGATGATAATGATAATGATGATGATGATAATAATAATAATAATAATAATAATAATAATAATAATAATAATAAATAAATAAATAAATAAATAAATAAATAAATAAATAATGTCTTCTCTCCAAGCTTTTCTAAAGGCCTGAGCAGTAAATCCAGACCTGGAGCCTACCCAGCCTCTCCCTCCTCCTCCTCAGCAGGAGGAAAAAGCAGATTTTAGTCCAAGAAAGGCCCTTTTTAGCCACATCCCTCAGAGCTGGTGCTGACAGATGGGAGTTAAAAGAGAAACACGTTGGCTGCTGAGGCACAGCTTAATTTGTCACTCAGCTCCCTTTGTCTCACATTTAATGGTTCACTGAGCCACTAAAAATTAACGCAAAAGGAAAAAAAAACTTAAAGATTGAATCTAAAAGTTTGGAGCTGCACCTGGAAATGGCAGAGAGGTCACAGGGCCTCTTGTCCAGTATATTTATAAAATATTTCATATGGCAAATTATTCTGAGGTGAATTTTTTAATGGATGTGTGAAGATTTCCTGCTCCCATCATCCCAAAGTCCAGCAGCACAAAGTTACATTTCATTTCTTTTCCCCTGCCTCTCTTATTTGCAATACTTGCTGCTAAATCAGCCATTCCAAGCGGGCCTTATCCTGAGCCTTCAGAGAGCAGCAAAATTCCCTGTCTGGATTTACTCAGGGAAAATTTCAGGATGAAATTCCAGGATCCATTCCAGTCCCTCTCCAGGGAGGAATTTTGGGAGGAATTTTTGGGAGGAATTCCTTCCCAAAATCCCCCCTAACCCTGCCCTCTTTGAATTTTTACCCAAGCTTGGAACTCAGCAGCTGCTGGAACTTGGTGTTCAGGGTGATGCCTTGGGATTTTGGCCTTTATATTTTCCATCTATTTGTAACCCTGCAGTTTTTTAGTGTTTAATTCTAAATTCCATGTTCAGTGGGAGCTGCTGCTTCCCCAGTTTGGGCAGACACAGCAATTCCTCTCCAGGCCTGGGGATCAAGGACACCTCACTGCCCCAGGCCCCAGAGATGGAAACAAAAGGGAATTGGGGCAGCAAACTGGGGGTAAATTCCTTCATTACCTGGAGCTGGAATTGGAAAATTAACCCCAATGTGCAAATGGACCAAACTTATAAAATTGTGGAACCTGTGACATTTTTGGGTGCAGGCCCTGGGGGGCTTTGTCTGCCCAAAACGTCCCTGAAGGCCCTTCAATAAATATACCTGCTTTTTATTCCCTTAATTCTGTCTGGCCTATGCTTTTAACTCAAAAAGGCATCAAGAGAGCTGAATCAGCCCCTGCACACAAGCCCTGGTGCTTTGTCCTGGTTTTCCATGGCACCTGTGATGTTGTTTTCCAGTGCAACACCCTGGAACAAAACCTCTGCTCCATGGCTAGGCCTGTGCTGAAAAGAAATAAAAAAATAAATAAAAAAAAAACCTCGCTTGAGTTTTTCCTTTGACAACACAGAGCTAATCTCCTTTATGGAGAGGCAGCAGCCTGTGGTGATTGATCCCTGGAGCTCATCCCAGGGATGAGGGGGGGATGTGGGAGATGGGGTTGTGGGGCCAGCACGGCCACGCTGCAGCTCCCACCCCAAACCCCTGCCAGGCCTTGGGAAACTGTTGTGATGCTTTTATTAAAATGGTATAACGCAAGATGTACCCCTGAAATATAGAATTTTAGCTTCTTGCCTCCCCAGTTTTCCTTATTGGCTGGTAGAATGTAACCCTTCCCCTATCCCTGACTTCAAAAAGAAACACGTTATCAACTTTCTTTCTCTCCTGGAATAAAGCTGGAATATCTCCTCAGCAAGGGACAGAGCCTCATTTTAGTTCCTCTGCTCCATTCTATAACATCTTCCCTGCCTCTCTGGCTACTGTGGGGCTGACTGTGGCAATAGAGAGGCAGGGAACATATATAAGAATTATAGCAGGAAATTATAGATATATAGAAATTGTAACATCTCCCCCCTGCCTGTCCTGCTCAGGGCCAGGGGGAATCAGGGGATTCAGCAATTCTTGTCACTCTGATGTTGCCACTCTCTCTTAGGCCACGTGTCATGGTTCCAACTGGGTAAATAGCAACTTCTCTACTCTGAAAATAAAGAGGTTTTGTATAAAAAGTGGCTCCAAGATCAGCATTATCAGCCAGGAAGGCTTTTTAAGGAAAAGGTGGTGGGAAAGAACAGCGTGTCACTGAAAATTTAACTTTTGTGAGTTGTAATGAAACAGTTATGGGAAAGAGAATCGTTTTCACACACTTCCATGTACTTTTGTATTCCAGCGAGGGATTTACCTGAATAATTAAGACAAAAATATTATTATTTTGGAGTTCCCATCCCTGGAGGTGTCCAAGGCAGGATTGGATGTGGCCCTCAGAGCTCCAGGCTGGTGCAAGGTGGGGATGGGGCACAGCTGGGACTCCATGAGATTGGAGCTCTTTTCCAGCCTCAGGGACTGTGGGACTGGTGTGAATTTCCCCAGGATGGTGTGGGTGGCACTGGCTGCAGGAATAGCTGCAGGGCAGCTCTGCAGCAACAGGGAGGATGGATTGTAGGAAAGGACAACCTGCCCTGTGTGCTCCTGGTGCCCTGGGACCCACAGATGTGGGGTTGGTGCCATCATCTGTGCTCCTGGTGCCCTGTGACCCACAGATCTGGGCTTGGTGCCATCATCTGTGCTCCTGGTGCCCTGTGACCCACAGATCTGGGGTTGGTGCCATCATCTGTGCTCCTGGTGCCCTGGGACCCACAGATCTGGGGTTGCTGCCATCACTCTTGCTCCTGGTGCCCTGGGACCCACAGATCTGGGGTTGGTGTCATCACTCTTGCTCCTGGTGCCCTGGGACCCACAGATCTGGGGTTGCTGCCATCACTGGTGCTCCTGGTGCCCTGTGACCCACAGATCTGGGGTTGGTGCCATCACTCTTGCTCCTGGTGCCCTGGGACCCACAGATCTGGGGTTGGTGTTATCACCTGTGCTCCTGGTGCCCTGGGACTCACAGATCTGGGGTTGGTGTTATCATTGGTGCTCCTGGTGCCCTGTGACCCACAGATCTGGGGTTGGTGCCATCACTCTTGCTCCTGGTGCCCTGTGACCCACAGATCTGGGGTTGGTGCTATCACTGATGCTCCTGGTGCCCTGTGACCCACAGATCTGGGGTTGGTGCCATCATTGGTGCTCCTGGTGCCCTGGGACCCACAGATCTGGGGTTGGTGCCATCACTCTTGCTCCTGGTGCCCTGTGACCCACAGATCTGGGGTTGGTGCCATCACTGGTGCTCCTTTCACTCTTTACCAACCCCAGAGTGACACAGTCGGGCTCTCAGTGCTTTGCTCATGTCAAGGATTTGACAGAACATTCTGCTCACAGCTCCCCAGCAGCCCGAGAGCTGAGCCCAGAGCAGATTGCTGTAATCCATCTTCTGCTAAAACATGGGAATTAAACCTCAGGAGCTGGCTGGGCAGGATGAGGGCAAACCCAAGGAATTCTGCTATAATTTTCCAAGTGTTAACCGTGTGTCTGCTTGAGAAGGGAGGGCTGCTGCAGGAAAACTGGGTGTGGTTGCAAGAGGGCAAGAATTTGCAGTCATTTTCTTGACCCTATGTTTCTAAAATTTGACCCTTTGTCTTTAATATTATACCCATTAATTTAATTTTTATAACAGCTGGAGTATAGGATAACAAGAATGGAAGAAAACAGAGACAAATGATTTTTGTTGTTGTTGTTGTTGTTCTTTTGATGCAGTAGGAAAAAAAGTACAGCTGTGAGATCAAGTCAGGTTTGGGTTGCAGGTTTTTGTTTTGTTTTTGGCTTTTTTTTTTCCTCAATAAAGATGTTCAAGAAGTTATTTAAATAAGGAATCTGGGTTGTAGATTTGTCATGCAGATTTCCCAGCAAGCAATTAAAGCTCAGCGTTTACAGGCACTTAGATGAAGCAGATGTATTCCTGGCAAGGGAAAAGCAACAGATTTTGAAGGATGCTGACAGCCCTTTATCTTCAGACAGGAAAAAGCTTGCTTAGGAAGCCCTGCAGTAAGTAAATTATTTAGTTCATCATGTGTTACTTAACAATTCTGTTATTTGATTGTTGAGGACTTAGTAAAAGAGTGAGAAAGCCCAATTTGTCTTCAGCAGAAGCGAAAGCAAAGTTTCCAAGGGAAGGAGATTAGGTTTGTAAGAGCAATATGAAGTGTTTCCATCTCTTATCCTAATTTAAACCGAATTACTGGAGTTTCTTTCCCTCTCCTAATGGCAGTAGATCTCCTGTAATGTGGAGACACTCAGCAGAGCAATGCAGTGAGATGGTGCTAGTGGGATTTTTGCCAAAAGCAATCTGTTTGTGTCCAGTGCACGGGAAAGGAGAAGTCCTGGACAAAGCTGCTCTATCCCCCAGGGCTCTGTAGTGACTGAAGGGGAGCAGCTTCAAACTGAGCCAGAGCAGGTTTAGATGGGAGAGTAGGAAAAGGTTCTTCCCTGTGAGGGTGGTGAGGCCCTGGAATAGAATTCCCAGAGAAGCTGTGGCTGCCCCTGGATCCCTGGAAGTTGGATCTGGAGTTTGGATGGGGCTTGGAGCAGCCTGGGACAGTGGGAGGTGTCCCTGCCATGGATGGATGAGCTTTAAGGTCTCTTCCCACCCAAACCATTCCCTGATTCTATGACATTTTCTGGGATTGCTTTATAGACACCCAAACCTTATTTCCCTTTCTGTTATAAACCACAGCAAAATAATGAAATGTTTTCAGTTTGCTTTGCCACAGCAGCATCTGCTCCTCGTTCTGCCTCTGCCCTCAGTGTCATCCCCTTCCCCTGGCTGCTGTGCACTGGGTTCATTCTGGCTGGAGCACACAATTGCAATCACACTCCTCCTGGTCCTGCACAATTTAAGAGGGAGCAGTGAACACCATCGAGTCCAGGGTTATTTTTCATTTCCATTTATTTTTCTTTGTGATTAAGCCCCGCTTTTGATATTTCAAAGCATGAGTGCGTCCCCCTCACCCTGCACTAAAGAAAACCAAACCAAGCCCCAAACTCTTTCCCTACTGAATAGTTTACTAGAGGAACAGCAAGGGCCACCTGGGAACAAGCTGAATGTGGTGTCTGCAGTGATCTGAGCCTTTCCAGACTCTCCCTAAGTGATTAAAAATTAATTTTGGCCAGGTCACTTTGGTGAAACAGAGAGGTGGGAACTGGAATGTGAATTTTCTGCACTCTCTCTGCACTGGAGTTCTGTGTCTGCCTGGAAAAATACTTTCACACAGCTATTTCTTATTTCCTGGGTGAAGGAGTCCATTTGGCTTTAAACCTCCAGTTATTTTAAAACATTACAGGAAAAAATAGTCTTGTTTATAAGAACAGTCTCCATTTGAGAGTGTATTTTGTTGTATAATGAATTCTCTGATTTGTGGTGGCCCCAGAGGCTGTAAAAACCCTTCCAGCTTGCAAACCTGAAGTGCTATAAAAGTTTGAAGACATCAGATATTATTCAGGGAATTATTGAAAATGGTGTTGTTGAATGGCTGGCGAGCTTAGCAGAGATGGGGGGAAGCAAAGTTTGCATTTGAAACCAAAAAAAAAGCAAGAAGAAAACTGCCAGGGAGTTATAGGTGAAGCAAGGAAGGAAGAGCTGGCCAGGGAAGGGCTCAATTTATTTGTAATGTTCAGGGTCACCCATGCACAGTTTTTGCAGGGAAAATGCCAGCTGGGCACATGTGCAAGGGTTATATTAAATAAATGACAATTTCACACTGAATCCCCTCTGTCTCTGGGGATAAAATGCAGGTTGTTTCTGTTTAAGTGGGTCCAGGTGAACAAACACCCATCCACTTCAGGATTTGGTTGGGATGTGGTGTTTTCCTCCAGGACTGAGCAGAAATCATCACTTTAACTGGCACCTCTGGAAAGACTTGGGGTGTAAATCCATCCAACTGGTCAATCATGGATGATCTATCATTGATCTAACCTGGATAAATTTAGTGATTCCTATTTACTAATTCTGGCCTTTTGACTCCAACACTGCCTGTGCTGTTTGTGTGTTGGTTCTTGGGTAGAAATTCCAAATAATCCAATCCCTGCACAATCTTTCCAGCACAAGCCACTGCCCTGCTCATACCCTAATGATTTTGAGTCATCTTTTGTCCTGCAAGTCAATAAATTACTCATTCATTGTCCTGCTAATGAATTACTGACCTGGAGCAGAGATTGCTGTGACAAGAAGCAGCCAACTCTCTGAGTGTCAGCATCACAAATGTAAAGCTTGGAATTAAAGCAGAGCTAATATTTAACCTTGCTCTCATTTCACCTAAACTGTTTGAGCTCAGGGTGAAGCTGGAAATCACTCTCAGTGAAAATCCTGTGACAAAAAAAAAAAAAAAAAAATCCCAATGACCAAAAGGAAAGGTTTGAAATTAATAATTCAGAGTGGCAGAGATAAAGCAGCCACATGATCCAAACAGAACTTTAATCAGATAAAATAGTTCTGTTGAGTAATAAAAGCAAAGAACTTTCTTGTCTTAGGGCTAATAATTCATTTAACCTGACAGGTATTTCAGAAGGTCTGGATGACTTCAAATGGAAGTTTCTGGGCGATGCAGTGCACTGATAGATTTGATACTTGGCAGCTATCATAGCACTTCATTCCTGAAATAAAGGTTTTGTACTCCAGGCATACAATTAGACACAAAGCACTGCATTCATCATCTCTTGCCTAACTTCCTAGCATTATTTGTCAAAATCTTTTCTCACAATTATTTTGGCCCTGTCAAAACCGGATTACTTTTCCTTTAGAAAGTGATTCAGCTCAACTGAAGTTAGTAGGGTTTTTTTTTTCTCCATCACTTATAAGATCAGCTCTGATAGTGCTGGTTTTGCTGAAACAACCTTCAGAATTCACAATGAGTTCAGCAGGGCAGGGTTTCATGACTACATCATCTTCTTTTGACGTACTCTGTCCTGTCTTTCTCTTCTTGCTCAGCTACATAATGCTTCTATATTATCATTTTATATGAAACAATATTCAGAGGGTGTATTACAAATAGAAAATATCTTCCTCTGCACTAAGATCAAGTGTAGGACAAAGCACTTTGATTTATTTTCATTCCATTGCTCTGTCCATTCTGTATTTATCCCATGATACCAATTCACCCTGTGCTTTAATGTGTTGTTTGAGTTTGTTTGCTTTATTTTTTATTCAGATATATCAGAGATATAATAGCTGACACAATAATGCATTGGGAATATTTTTAACTAGAAAATTATTTCCTTCTATTTTAACTCTTTGTGAATTCTTCTCAGAAAAGTTAGAGTGAACTTCAAGACTGATTTTCTCCTCCTTAAGTGATCATTTAATTGCGTGGGCAGCGTGGTTAAATAGGAGGGATGCTGGCAGTCTCCAGACAGAGATTACTGATGTCTCTAACCCTGCCCAATTTGCCAGCCCTGGGATTTCCCTGGGAGCAGCAGAGGAAGGAAAGCCCTGATCCTTTTCCTCAGCAGATTCCAGCAGAAGGGTTGCACATCATGAAGTGGCAGCAAAGGCAGTAAATCTGGGCAGAGGGGAAATGCAGCCCCGTCCCAGCAGTGCAGAGGGGATGGGAGCCCTCCCCACAAACACTCCTGGAAATAATCCATGGATTCCTGACTGCAATTTACTGCTCAGAACAGCCATATTTATTCCCTGCACAGACAGCACTGATACAATTTGTGGCTGCTGCTAAGCAAAGGAGAGGAAAAGTCTATTCCAGCATTTCCAGGATTCTGTCACCCATAAAATCAATGGAGAGACAGCAACAATCCTTAAGGTGTTTGCAGTGATGAAGGGTTTAGAGTGCAATGAATTCCTAGGGGGAATTAGACTAATTCAGAGCCTGATTCCTTACAGCAAATGCTGCAAGGGCTTTGCTGTGGATTTTTGTTCTCTCAGAGGTTTGTTTGCATTAATCTCAGGGTGATCCCATACTGTGCTGGGGAGCAGGGAGTGCCACGGGGTGGGATCTCCTGCCTCGCCTCTTTGAGGAGCTCCTCACACTGACCTGAACAGACCTTACATTGGTTTATGGCTAAATAAAAAGCTCTCAGGCACAGGAATGACTGTAAACTGGTTTTCAGCCATTTTTGTAAATGGAACATCCACCAGTGAAGGGGATGAGTCAGAGTGGTCTCTTTAAAATGTGTTCAAAGCTGCCCAACGAGTGTGAATTCAGCGTGTGGTACCTGGCAAACAAAGCTGAGCTCCCTCACCTCCTCCTCACAGCGGTGCTGTCTGTACCATCAGTACATAAAACACTGAATAATTGAAGAGGATTGAGCTGGAGTCACCAGAACAAGAGCATTTCCTGCGTGTTTGCAGGATGAAGTCGCTGTGCTCCTGTCTATAATCACTGACAGGCTCAGCAGGCTCAGCCTGGCACATTACAGAAGTCAATACAGACAGTGAGGCCTGAGTTTTCCAGCACCAAACACACTTTAATTGTTGTTAGTTAAAGCTGCAAAGCCCTCTGTACCTCAGAGCAAACCTGCTGCAGGGTTACCTAAATCAAGTTTTAAGACTCGTATTAACAATGAAAACTGTAGGATTTCTGATTTAAAGCACCATTTCCCTCACCGTGGGTTATGTTGCCATAGACAACAAAGGCAGGTTTTTTTGCTTTTATCTCCCCAAATGAGCGGTGCAGCTTTCAAAGGTGAACATTTGCAATGTTCTGCTTGGTGTATGGGCTGCTAAGGATAGGTCAGACAACAGGATTATAAATTTGGGGGGTTAAAAATATCATTTTACAATGATAGATGGAAATTAATTCTATTTATCAGCTACTTAACAACAGCTACTGCTGGAAATGTGGGACCTTGCCTGCATTTTCCAAGGTGTGGATGTTATGGATGTGTGTAAAGTTCCCTCTGCCCTCCCAGCTCTGTGTCTGTCTGTGGAAATCTCCAGACTCAAATGGTTAAAATAAAAAACCTTGGAGCTGGTCCAAACACTTCTTAACTTTATTTTCATTTGCAATGCTGGGAGGTTTTGTTGAGAGGTGGTTTCAGCACAATCAAGATCTTCAGTCAGGAGTGGAAAACAGGGTGGGTGTTGTTGGTTTGGGGTTTTAGTGGTGTTTGTGGTACATTTGTAAATTGGCTCAAGCATTGCCACACTCAGTGTACAGATTTTGATATATTAAGAGCAATTTTGTGGGGTCAGGGCTGTGTATGAGTGGAGCTGTACTTTGTCTCATTGTAGGATTTCCCCGAGCTCCTAAACATTAATTATGTGTTTAATTATTCCCACTTGGAATAGGCTATAAGCTCAAAATAGGAAACAAAATTTGTGCATTCCAATGTGGGAGTAATTCTGGATTCTTCAAGGTTATGGACAAAGTGAAATTTCTACACTGTGAATGTGCCACCAGGGCCCAGCCTTTCCCAAAAATCTGCTGCTAAACCTGGAATGACAGGCTCAGGGCCAGCTTGGGAGAAGTCCCCACAAGTTTATTGCCAGGTAAACCTTGTAAGAAGCATCTCCAGGTTCATTTTGATACAGAAACATTTCACAGATTAAAATCTGTTAAATGTGGAAATAAAATTTGCCGCATCAATCACCAGCAACTGAGAAAAGCTCAAACCTGGGGAAATAACTCGTAATGAAATCAGTCTCTTGTAGACTCTGAGAGTGGCATTCTAGAGCAATTTTACCTTTTATACTTCCCTAATTTCCTATTTGACTTTTACTGCCAATTGCTTTAGCTATTGATTAGGAAGGGAAGGATGGGAACACAGCTCGGGATGATGGTTACACAATGCTGTTAAATATGAATTACAAATACCAGCAGGCAGGATTCATCTGTCTGAGGGATGGAAAACCCTGGAAAAGTCAGAGAAAAGGCAGGGCAAATGGGAAATTCTGCTGGAAAACTGCTGGGAGGGCACTGCAAGGAAGGCAAATCCCTGAGAATTGATTCAGCAGAGGGCTGCAGTCTTTAGTTTTAAGTAAATGAGCTTGTTAAACTTGAATATTGCTGCTCAATTAATTGAAATGGCCATTAATTATTAAATGAAATGGAATTGCACTAATGGGCTGCAAAATCTGAAGAATTAACACCTCAAACTCTAACAATCTTTCTGCTCTGAGGTCCCATATAGAGAAAAGGAAATGAACAAAAGAAGAAAAGGTAGACAGGGGCTGTAAAATGAGGAGTCTGCTTGTGCTTGTTCCACTCAGCTTTCCTACATTCCTGTGGTCACCACAAAAAAAATCTGCTCAGTTTTTGGACCATACAGAGATTTTTTAGGTGATTTTTGGCATGATAACAGTTTTCCTACCTCCCTGACTGTGATTCAACATCAGTATTTCAGTCCATTCCTCAGTCAGAGAGACGGTTCAAAGATGAGGAGAGGGGAAGTTCAATAACCATAAAGAATTCAGAATTATGTATTATAAGGATTAGGACAATGGAAGGAAAGAGAATAAAACCTGTGAAGTTTCAGGTCTGTCTCCAAGCAAAATACTCGAGGGAACAGGGAAAAAATTACACTGCAGCTAAAAATGAAAACGGCAAAATAAAATAGACACAAAAGGTGAGAATCAGGAATTAACTCCAAAACTCGATTTTGTGCTTTCCCAGCTGGAGAATTTGGGGGGTTTGGAAGCAGATCCCAAACCACAGAGGGGGAAGAAAGAGAAAAGTGGAAGGGAAGGTGGTGGATGCAGAGGATTCCATGTACAGTGTTTTTGGGGTGATATTGCCATTTATGCCGTGAGAATTGGGAACTTGGTCCTGTTTTAATGCTCTCTTGATTAATTCCTTGTACCCCAAACACCTTTTCTGACATATATCCAGGAAAGGTTTGACATTACCCAAATTCTCTGTGGGGAAAGAAACTTGTGCGTGAGCAGTGGAAAGGGAATTTCACATTTCATCATTGTTAGGAGCTGCTCTGAGGAGAGCTGCCCTCCAAGACGTGCTTTCCTTTCAACAATTTATCATCCAGAGCCACGGGGGGTTTGTAGAACCCTGTAAGCCACAGAGTGTCCCAGGATAACCAAAGCAATCCCTCCTGGGCAGGATTCAGAGCTGAGGGATGGATAACTCATCCTTGTTCACTGGCTTTGACATGGAATTTCACTGAATTCTCACAGGTAAAATCCTATGAAGAAGTGCTGGTTTCCACTCAACAATTTTTCTTTTATTTGGGTGAAATTGTGGATAAACTCTTGAAGGGAAGCATTGACTTCAATTTATTGTTCCTCTTAAGGCAGTTAAATATTCCATTAACTGAAGCTAAGGCACGATACAGGAGCTGAACGATGCAAGATTAATGACCTGGTTTAAAGGTATACATGAAGTCATTTTATTTCAGTGTGAGAAGTCTCCAGTTGAACAGCACCCATGTTAGAAGAGAAAAAAACATAGAAAGCAGATGAGGAAAAATGTTTCTCATTCTTAAACCAGATTAGAGCCTGAGCCACCCCAGTTTTTCCAAAATGTTATTAAATTTATGGGTTCACTTTGTGTTTCTCTGAACTGCTGTCCAGCCACATCATCCAAGGTCAGGGATACCCCACTGGACATTTCTGAGGGTTTTGTGTTGTGATTGCTGCAGCTCAGCAGTGCCAGGGGTTCCATAAATCCTCACTGACCTCTCCGAGGAGGGAATTCCTGGTGCCTGTGTTTATTGGAGCCTCTGTGAGCCCAAGGAAGGCTCTGCTGGATGCCCAGGCAGGGCACACCGAGGCTCTGGGGGCACCTGTGGAGCTCAGCCCTTCCAGAGGCTCCATCCCAGGGCAGCAGGGGAAGCTGGGTCTCCTCCAGCATCACAGCATCTGCTGCTGAGCCCTTGGTGCTCCCCTCTGAGCCCTGGAGATAGCCTGGCTTTCCCACAGCTGCGTTATCCTTTCTATTCCAGGCCTGAAATTCAGTGGAATTCCATCCCAACCCAAGTGTGTGGAGCAGGAAAATGAAAGTCTGGTTCAAATGGTGATGGAAAAACGGCAGGGCTGGGAAATCACTCCATGGACGAGTTGTCACCTGAGACATAAATCACGTTTTTGTAAACAAGCCTTCAGCTGGAACAAAGTGTCAGACTGGGCCTTTTTTCTCTCTTGTCTTTCCCCTCATAAATCTCCACAGTGGTTTGTATTTATGGGCTGTGGAAGGAGGGAGGAGGAGTGGGGTTTGAGGCATTTTCCTCCTGCCTGGCAAAGCTGGGTGGCATTTCAGCAGAGATGTTGTTATTGAGCACTTGGAGAACACAGCAAGGGTAAGGAATTATGGAGGAATGGAGATAAATTTTTCATTCCTGTGTAGTGGGCCTGATTTACCTAAAATTTTGGTTTTAAATAACAAGCTTTAGGCTGTGAGACCACAATTTTCTTTTAAGTGAGACTTCATAACATTTGTGAAATATGAAAGATAAGACAGAGTCTGCTGGCAGTAAGTACTACAATATAAGCTTTACTTTAGGAGCAGTGTGGAACATAATATTTACTTTAAGCCCTAAATGGAGCACAGAATCTGCAATAAAAATATTTTCAAATCCTCCAGCAATCAATGAAGTAACAGAGGGAAAAAGAAAATAAAATCCAAGGCAATGTATTGGTTTTTTGTCAGCAAGGCAAATACACTGCCAGAAACATTCCTAGGAAATCAAACAGCCCAAACTATTCCTGCTTCCTTCTGTATTAACACCAGAATAAGAAAAGGAAAACCTTGTCCAGCCAATGTTTCTATAAACATCCTTTTTGTTTCACTCCAGGGAAAAAATACTTTTAATATTCACCTTTTAGCTAAATACTCAGGATGAGTTTTCTCCTGTAAACCAAAGACATCAAGGGAAGGAAAAATGTTGTTTGTGGATGTTCCCTGGTGGAATGCCCATGGCCAGGAACATGCAGAAGAGATTTTCACCAGGTTTCTCTGCAGATCTATGGAAACTGAAGATATTGCTGGTCCCTCCGTGCCAATAATGTCTCCGAGTATATTTTCTCCCCTACATTTATTTATTTGCTCTTATCAATAAATCAGTGGCAGCTTTCATATTTTATCAGAGTCGTTTGAGTTTAAAGCTCCCAAGGGAAGCACAGAGAGATTTTAAGTGGTTTTATCAATAAAATGGTGGGGGTTTTATCACTTTTAAAATACAGCACGTATCTCCTGCTACAGGTGGATGTTTGCACTGTGAATTTTCATTTACTGATGAATCTTTACTGATGCATTCATAACAAGCAGAGATCTATAGGCATTTTGTTCCCAAATACCAGGATTTTGAAGCAGGATTAATCCTCATTGAAATCAGCACAGAGCTGTTGGGATTGAAATTCCTCCGTGGCTGTAATTAGTTATTAATCACATTTTCACTTGATTGCTGCATATATTAAACAGTGGTGCTTGACTAGGAGGGGGAAATCAAATCTGTTACTTATTGGGCCAAGAAGGGGGGAGAATGAGCATTTTAAGCACTTTAAATTTCCAGTTTCTGCCCAGCAAACACCAGGCAGGAATCTGGAATTGAACCATCCCAGGGACCAGATTTTCCCTCTCCATTTTGACCTCTGGGGACCAAGAATTTGCCTTTGGTCTGTATCAGTCAGGAAGTTGTAAAAGATAAATAACTTCAGTGTTATGCAGATTTTCTGCAAAATTTTACAGACCAGAGATCCTGGGGAAGATTCTGGACCTTGATGTTTTAAATTCTGTATGCAGAGGTGCCCCTGAGGAAAGGTTCATTTTTCTCCCAGCAATTAATTCGTGTGGTTGTGCACACACAGTTTTAACCGTGTTTTTAACAGTTTTAATTGAGTAAAACTTGGAGTGAACGAGGTCTCCAAGGTTTTGGGGCAGTTTCAGCACATTTTAGAAAAGATTTAATTTCCCTACTTGTCAGCTGCACAGTGAAATCTGAAATGAGCCTGTTTCAGTGGATGGATGGCTGAAAATTAAAAGACAGAAGTAGAAAAGATTACATGACTTTGACTCTTTCTTTCTCCCTCTTGCTCTCTGTCACAAGTCCTACATTAAAAGCCCTGATCTCAAAGTTTTGGATATATTTAGCACTTAATTACTTTCTATTTAATTACTTGGCACCAACTAAATGCAACCTCATTAATTTTTAATATTGTTCTAATAACAGTTATTAATTTGCCCTCTAAGAGACATCTCAATAACAAAACTGTGCCCAGTGTTGACAATGCCATAGAACCTGGACAAATCATGGGGAAGGGAATTTATAAAGATCCTTTACATCTCAGTAATATCACAGAAAAAAAAAAAAAATCTAATTGCATTCCTAACATTTTGTGACACCAAAGTCTTCTATCATGAAATCATTTGGGATAGACAAAACTGTAGCTGAAATGAGAATTTATCAAAAAAAAAAAAAAAATAAAAGGAGTTTTACCTGTATAAAGTCTGATTTTTTTAATCAGTGTGAAGATTTCAAAAGAAGCACTGTCCCTAAATCACCCATTGTATCTGCAAGAGTGTCGATAAAGAAAATGAAAAAAATCCCCTAAATAGAAATGTTTGCTAATGAAAAATGTGAGTTATAACAAGTCTTCAAGTTTAATCAGCCCTTTAATTTAATGAATCATTTGCTTTCCTTTCATTATTTTACCTTCACACTCTCACCTCCTGCTTTTTCTTCATGCTCCGAATCATATAATCAAAAAACTTTGCATTTTAATTATCTTACCTCCAGACTTCCTTTGTCATGTGTTGATAATTTGTCTGTAATAGACAGGAACATAGGACATATTCAATTTGATGGGTTTTTTGAAATCCTTCTCCTTCAGTAGCTCTTACAAAGCGTGTCAGGTGCTGGTTACTCCTGAATTCAATAGATTGATTGGCTGGGCATTGATTAATCATCAACCTGCATTGGGGAATAGTCAAATACTTCAGCCAGTAGATAAAAATGGGCATTTTGTAGAGTTTAAGGAGCGTAAAGGAGTTGTTTCATTGACCCTGTGCTTTTCCTGGAGGTTTGATTTGGGGTTTTTGGTGCTCTTCAAACAGATGGAGAGCTGTGATCAGCACCAGGGCTTTGCTGTCCGGGTGTGTCACTCCTTTGTTTCTGATTTCAGAGACATTTCTGCGTCTGGCACTGTCCCAGCTCATCCCTCTCAGCTCACCTCTCTCTCTCTGAAGCAGAACTGAGGAATGCCCCACAAAAATCTGCTTTTCTGGGCAGATGTGGGAAGAGTGGCTTTTGTCCCCCATTTCATGGGGCAGGGTCTGAAACCCAGACCTCCTTCCCAAGGCAGAATCCTGTGCTGTGGCACCTTTGCAGCTCAGGTATCTGTTCTGAGTGTCCCACAGGGAATGAGCACCTGGAGCCTTGCTGCTGGAGCCAGAGGCATTTTCCCACTGACTGAGAGTGAACTTTTCATCTGGGAGCTCATTTCACATCACCAGAGGATGATTTTGGTGCTGGGTAAGTCTGGGACTGCCTCTTATCAACACTCTCCAACCACTTTGTGAATTGATTTATCTCTGCCACCCAAAAGTCACTCTGGGCATGTCCCGGAGCAGTTCTGCTGAGACCCAGGGCTTTGAGGATTAGAAACAACAATCTGTGGTTAGGGGACCTAAATTTAACATCAAATGTTTCCAGGGCTTCAAGATCTACTGTGCTTTTGTTATTTCAGTCCAGAGCCATCAGATATTATGAACACTTTACTACAGAGTGGTTTGTAGCTTCACACCAACCTGGGGAGAAGATTCCTGCCCTTGTATCCTGCAGGTTTTCTGCTGCCCAGGCAGCAAAATTAATTGCAAGTGACTGGCACATTTCCAAGCAAGCACAATTCATCCCTTCATTATCACAAATCTTTGCTGTCACCTCCTAATCAACCCTTCATTCATAATTCCACTGCTTCTGGTTTGTTTACATTTCTGGGGCGACTGATGTAAACACACTTTTGTGCTCAGTAGCTGTTTTGCATGAGGAATCAAAACTGAAGCAAGCAGTTGGTGAGATTTGGAGTCTAGACAGAAAAGGAGCTCAGAAAACAAAATTTCCAGGACTGGTATCTCAAAAATAAACCTCTTTTATCCAAATTTTCTCCTTTCCTGAATAATTCCTTGGAAATAAATTAAAACCTGATTTTCCTGATTTTCAAGGGCAGCATTATACTATTATTATTATTATTATTATTATTATTATTATTATTATTATTATTATTATTATTATTATTATTATATTTAATATATAGATCAAAATAGTTCTGCTTTCTACAAATGAAGGAAAATTTGCCTTTCTCAGACTATAAAAGTAAAGCTGAAGGAGGCTGTACATGAGCAAGGCAATGGCAGGGAAATTAACTGCCAGCACTTTAGGAAAGTGCACGTTCCACATTCCCAGGGATCTAAAGCAGCCAAAAGTCCTTCCCTGATTTCTGCTGGACTCAGGTGCGAGTTCAGCACTGCCAAAACTCAGCCTGCTCTGTGTAAGAAAACCCTTTGGAACTGCAGCTCTTCAGGAACTGCTGTTCCAGCCCCATCCTCAGAGTGAAAAATCCCCAATTTTACCCTCAGATCCTCAGGATGATACCGATGTTAACTTATGCAAATGCTGAAGCCTTTTCTTGAGGATTATGGAGACTTCATTCATTACTCTTTGTCAAATATGGTTAAGATCCATATGTGTCACCTTAATTAAAGCTTGTGTGGAGTGGAGAGGGATAAGGAAGGATGAGCAAAGAGGCTTTTATTGGCTGGATCAGGAAAAGGAGCTGTGTTTTGCTGCCATCACCTTTAATATACTCCAAAAGTCTGATACAGCCTAATCTGGTCACGTAAATTGAAAAAAGGCACGATAGCAAAAATGAATAAAGAAGGAGAGCACCAGGAGACAGAAGTATAATTAGAAAATCTCCCTTTATCTAAAAATTTCATTAAAAACAAAGCAACACTCAAACACACAGAGATATACAGGACCTAAGTTTTAATTAAAAGTGCAGCTGGTGCTTTGCAGGCTCAGCACTGAGCACACGTTTCCCTCTCCCAAATAACAATTCTCTGGCTTTGAAACTCCACATTTTGGAACAGCTCTGGGGTTCAAGTTAGCAGAATAGTTCACAAGGAAATATAAAACTGATCCCAGCTCTGAGTTCATGGGTGAATTGGTCACTGAGTCTTTACAGAACAGTCCCCTCCTCTTGTAGGCCGCGCTTCTCAGGCCTAAAGTCACCTGGCAATAAAATGAGGGACTCAGAGAGAATTTGTGTTTGCACATTAAGGAATGATGTTTAAGCTTCTTCTGCAGGTGGAATTTAGGGATTTTTCCCTTTCTTTGGACCCAAGCAAGCCCCCAGCACATTTCCATGCTCAGAGGGGAGCGGGGTGAGGCCTCACAGCTGATCTTTGCCCCGTGGGTATTTCAGGGATTTCCACCAGACAAACCTCAGGGATTTCACTGGAGCAGCTGCAAAACTGTCAAGATGTCAATTTGTCCCTGCAAAAAGGGAGTCAAATTGGAGCTAGATACATTTTATCTCCTCAATCCTTTTGTACTTTAAATTGTCTTACTCCACATCACTTGATTAATGCACAGTCAGAAGTTATTGGTGCATTCTGTGAATTTAGAGGTGGATCAGAAGAATTTTGAGATATTTTCAAGTTTTTATTTTTTTAATTTTTACTTTATTTTAATTTTTATTTCTTTATTTTAATGCTGTTTATTGTTTTTCCATCTTCGGTTTCTGCAGAGGAGATCTGTCAGGAGTGTCCTTCATAAATCCTCACCTCTGGTTTCTCAAATTCCAGCTGAAGAGTTGTTAAGGAAATATTAAAGTAATTTACATTTCTGCCAAGGTTCCTCACCTCTCCTCTTCATAAACAGCAAAAACAGGTCAAGGAAAACTCTAGCCTCAAGGCAATGTGTGAAAAAATATATTTCCTGTTGCCTATAGACAATGTTGATGGGATGAAAATGAATCATTTCTCCCTGCTATCCCTTACTTGGCAGATTTTCAGTGAGAGCCAAGGTCAGTGTTTATCCAGAGCTGGATTAAATCTGTCTCCTTGGCTCTGACACAGGAAGAGACACCAGGAAAGCAGAAAAGAAGAACAATTCAGGCTTGTCCTGCCTCTGGTGATCATCAAGCCCCCAGATGTGGTTTTCAGTCAACGAGCCCTGGCAGGAGCAGAGCCAGGGCAGGGACAGCCCCCAGGCTCTCCCTGTCTGTGCCCAGCTAAAGACAAGCTTTCAAAAAGAATTATTTATAACTATTGCCACCTGCACGACTTTGCCATGAGAAAAAACCACTTCACAAAGCTGGGATCCATAATTAAGGAGGGATTGAGGCTGTCATTCCCAGATCCTGACCACTCCTTTATCTTTATTCCCCTCCTGCTGGAAGCAGCAGTCTCTTTTGGGCACCTCAGGCACTTTTTGTGCCCATCCAAGCCAGGAGAAGGCAATTCCTGCTGCTCTTCTGGTGCCTCAGAGCCCCACCGTGTGTCTGCACGTTCGATCTGGTGCACAGCGTTCACACAGCCCCATTGGCACCCCTGAGTGGGAGATCAGATTTGATCTGGGTTTCTATTTCCTGCCCACAGAGCAGTGAAAGCTGCATGTCAGGCTGGGAGGTGACTGCAACATCCAGAGGATGCTGTGTGAGCAGCAGAGATCACAGCCCAGCATCACAGATAACAATTCTTCCCCTTCCTTTCTCTCACTGGACTGCACTGCACAGCATTAGATGAAGTTCTTCAAATCATGGCCTAACACAAGCCTCAGTTATGTTTGTGTCCTCACAGCCCGGCCAGAAAACTGAATTTCATCTGATTTATCTGTTCTGGTTGCTCTGAGTGGCCTCCAGAATGAATGTTGGCAAACACAGACACAGAAAGGAAGCAATAAAAGTTAATTTTGTTGTTAACAAATATCACCATTGGTGAGCCAGGATTTGTGGAGGTCACTGGGGAGCCTGGCAATGATTATTTCATTTCCTCAGTGCTTTGATTAGGATCTTGCTGCCTTACAGAGGCTGGCTGAGCTTCAGAGCAGCCACTTTTCACACTGCAATGACAGTGAGAGAGAAAAGGGATGTTTTTAACTGAACCAAACTGCTGAGGGGACTGAGCTTCCCTGGCTGAACAAACCATTCCCTGTCTCAGGTGTTGCCCAGGTAACTCTGACCGAGTTTGGAGCAGACTTTGAGTGTAGGAAGATTTTAATTTGGATCCTGATGCCACTGTCTTGTTTCAAGAGGTCCCATTAGAAAATTGAGCAACACAATTCATTTCTCTGCTTCTTCTTTTATTTCTGGAGATTCTGCCATGGAAGCTCTGTGCTGACTCTGACTGGAAGAAGCTCAGGCTCCCAGGGAAATCAGTGTCTGCTCATTTTACATCCCAAAACTGGGGTGGGAGTTTAGCCATTGCTGCTTGAATTGCAGGTGCAGGCTTTGCTTCTGAATTCCCAGCTGCCTGAGTTTGGGGTTTGAGCTCCATCTCTGCAAATTATAAAGCTCCCACTGAAGTGTGAATCATTTTTATTGGCACAGTTCTCCTGTCTGAGGTATTTTTATTTCAAGGTGAATGCTGGATAATTAAATAATCTGCATGGCAGCTGAGTTATGATACCTGAAAGTGTTTGCAATGTCTGGATGAATAAAATAATGATTCCCAAGAAAAATGAGAGATCATCAGTCAGATATTGCACAAGTCAGAGTCTTTTCAATTAATGATAATCAATAAGAAATAAATAGAGATAGACAGGTAAGTGGTTTTTCAACAAGTTTGCATTGTTGATGGGAGTTTGCTTACCAGTCATTAACTGCAGCTGCCTCACAATCTCATTTTAGACCTTCCTGATGTGAGAATATCAGCCTCCAAAAGTTTGGGAAAGATTTAGTGTCAATATTTCCCACCTGGCCAGACCTTCCTTCTCCTTGGTGTAAATTTAGCAGCAGTGACCAGCAGTGGCTCCTGAGAGCTGTGGCTCTGCCCCAGATCCCTTCTCACTGCGTGGGACGAGAGCCTCAAGAACCCGAGAAACCCCAAAGTCACTTCAGAACGAGCCCAGTGTGTTAAAGCTTCACCCCTGTGTTTAATCCCAACTCCTCAGGCATCCCCTGGGGAGTTTTTGGAGTGTGCCTGGATGGGCAGGGCTGTCCAGCAGGGCTCTGACTCCTGTGCAGAGCTGGCCACAACCCCAAACTTCGGGGGAAAGCCCTGCAGAGGCCGTGCAAACACAGAAATGTTCAGTCACAGGTGTGTGGTTTTCCTTAAGATCAGCTTCAGCTCCCAGATCTGTGCTTTAAAAATTGCCTGCAGGAAATCCCTGCCATTTTGGTGATGTTTTGATAAATCCAGATGAAATAAACACTCTCCAGTTTATCAGAACTAACTTTTATACAGTAAAATCTTTCTCCATCAGCTTCCCAATGTGCACAGTGCATGTTCTGCTCCCCAAAGAGATTAACCCAGAGATAACCAAACTGAGCTCCTGGGTCATTATCACTGTATCCTTCGCTTTTCCTTTCTTTTCAAAGAGAAAATATGACTTGAATTGTGAGAAAGTGAAGTTAAAATCAGAGCCTGAAAACTCCGTGCAGCACACTGAGTTATTCCAGAGAATTGGATGGTGATCATGAGTGAACTTCTCTTTCCTTTAATGAGGCAGAGGGAAATTGCCTGACAACTTTTTTTTTATTTTTTATTTTTTTCCTGAGACAGAAATTTCCACTTCATGTAATATCTAATTTCCTTCCCAAGGAATATGTCCTATAGAATTCCCAGTTAGTTTGTAATTGTTTGCTTTTATCTCTGTGACTAATGAAACACCCGAGATAAAGGACTGTACTGAGAGGCAAACGGGGATATTAGGAGTTTTTCTATGTCCCAAGTTTTATATATTCAATGTGGAAATTAAATTAGGCTTCAGTCCCCTGGAAATTTATATCTTGGCCCTTGTTATACTTCATATATTTAATTAAAATGATAATATATTGGGCTGTGGTTGTAAAATTATTTTAAAGGAAAGTGATCTCTTCTGGGGCCTTATTTGGGTGGTGAATTAAAAGATGTGGAGATGCAGGAAGAATAACAAGGTCTGCTGGGAGAATGCTCAGAGACGATTGGTGAGAGTTTATTTAGACCTCCAGGAAATTCAGATTAAAATGTCTCCCCAAATTAAGGTTTGTTGGAATTGCTGCACTAACATTGAAACAGAAGCATTTTCCTGATGCTTTCCCTTGTTTAGCTGCTACAATTACAGCCCCAGAACTCTGCTTGGGGTTCCATAAATCCCAGAGCAGCGCACTAATGTGTCCATTTCCTTTATCTTTTAGTGGAGCCAAAGGAAAAGTGGCTTTTCCAAGACACCGGGCTTGCAGTGACTTATTCTGACCACCTCCAATTTTCTCTCCTTGTAAAGCCCGTTTAGTGTTACAGAAACAATTCCAGGGCAGATTGTAGGTGCCACACGTCTCCTCTGACCTTTAAATCAAATTTAGCCTTTCACTCTCTCGCAGGCCACCAAGGAAAACTTGACAGCTGAATAAAGTGGAAATTTCAGGCAATAAATCCAAGCATTCATGAGGAAAGGGATCAAAGCTCTGCCTTATTGTGGAAATTCCCAAACAAGAGCTTCTGAAACTTGGCTACAATGACAACTCGGATTGTCAGGAGTGAATTTTCCTGCTCTAAATAATAAATCAGTGTTCTGCCTGCATGGCATAGCCCAGTCACCCCAGCTGGGGTCAGTTAATGCCAGGCTGGGATTCCATTGCCAGAACTGGGGAATCCCAATGCAGCCCATCCCAAAGCAATGGAAATATCAGTAGAGATATAAGTAATTACATTTCTTTTTCCCTTCTATTTTCTGCATGCTTGAGAGGGGGAGACTTACAGCAAAGAGCAGGAAAATCTGCAAATAGGAAGGGAAGGGGATTCAGCAGGGGAAAGGACAAGGACCTACACTCTTTATTTCAGTGGAAGCTGGGAAAGGGAAAAAAAAAATTAAAGCAGAAAATAAATTTAAAAATAAACCAACCAAAAGCACCTTATTTCATACAGAGAATGCAAGTTTTCTGTCAACCTTGCAAATAGGAGAAAAGGGCTGAGGTTCTTTCTTTTGGACATAATTCATGGAGTAATAACAGATGAATATGTTCCCAAAGTCAAGATATATTATTTCAAATTGGTCTTACATTTAAATATGAAACGAGCTGGCGTTTTGTCATGTCAGCTAATGGAACTGCTGGGGAAAATCTGAGGGTGAAGAATAGACAATTAAATGGTTCCTTGGAAAACAAAAGAGGGATTTGCATATCTCTTTATAACGATGAGTTTGCAGTTCTTCCCTTGCAGGGCTCCAACAAAGTGTAAATCTGGGATGTCTGGGATCCAGAGCTCCTCGGGTTCCTGGGGAAAGAGCTCTTTGTGTTCTTGCTGTCATCTGCAGAGATGCCCCGGGCTGGGAAGCACTGAAAAGTGACAGATAACAAACCCATCCTTTCCTGACGCCAGAGCTGTAATTCCATCAAATACTTGGCTTGAGGAAAAGGAGTCGCTACAACGGGCGCTGCTAAAAGCTCAGGATTCATTGCCTCGGGCAATTCCTGGTAATTGTAACATATTCCTGTGCCTAAAAAAAGGGGATTGTGCGATGTGGGAGGTTTGGAGAGCTCCCTGTCCATGCGGGGAGCTCTGGGATGAGGAGCAGGAGATGGAGCTCGCAGCTCAGCCAGGCTGGGAGGGTGAACACAGCCCTGGAACTTGCGGGAATTCATTCCACAGGGGAGCTTTTAATGGAATCATTAAAGAAAATCCCCAATATTGCACTGGCATATCCCAGATCACGGAGCCAAAGGCAGGGCCTGCCTGGGATAAACGGGAACGGGACAAGAGACTGAGAGTCCTGATACAAAGGAATTTCTGCACCTGGGATGCCAAATCTGCCCCAAAATCCCGGCTACACAGTCAAAACCCAGTGTCTAAACCAGATGAGCACAAGGTAGCTTCATAAGAACTGGAATATGGGGTTTTTTGCTGCTGGTGTTTGCTAAAGGATTGTTCAGCTCTCCAATGGCTTTTACAGCACAAAATGGAAGAGCTCAATCTGCTAAAAGTGCTTGAATGTTGTATTGAGTCGGGTAACTACTACAAATTCCTTCACTTAATCTTATACCTTTAAATCTCCAAGGAATTCTCTGGCTTTCCAGGCAGGATCCCATTTTGTATTCCAGGCAGCACCAGCTCCTGCAAAGATACACAAACACTGGGAGCTGCCTGAGGGATATTTTCTCTCATTTTTTAGGCTGGTTCCCTAAGGAAACCCTCGTGTTTTGAGGGTGGGTGGGAGGTTTATGCAAATACATCTGTCCTTCTGTGCTGCCTCCTCAACATTTCCATTGTTTGATCCCAATTTTCCCAAAGAAACAAGTGAGAAAAGCTACAGTGGGAGCTGGACACTGGAGAGTCTGCACCAGCCAGCAGAACTATGAACACTTCAGGATTCAAAATGCTGAGAAAGCTTCACCAGGGGTGTGAAACCTCTCAAGCTCTGACAAATCCACGTGGGGGAATTAGAGACCAGGGAGAAAACAGCTTTGACAGTCTAAACACAGCAGGCACCAACCAGGGGAGGTGAGGAATGGTCCTCAGCCAGGAAATCTGGGAATTACTCAGAGCTTGGGGCCAGAAGGGTTGGAGGGAAGGAAGGATGGTGAATTTTAGCCCTGAGCATTCAGAAATTTCTGTTTATAAGGAGTTAGGAGAGGCAACACCAGGCTGCAGGGGCTTGCCTGGGCTAGAGAATCTTGCAGGGAATCAATGTCCATGAACAGAGCTAACTCAGGAGCTGGAGAATACCTGCAGAAGCTGGCAGGTGACGGGAAAGCTTGGCAGGATTCAGGCAGAATCAGTTAATCAGGCAGCACAAACCCACAGAATCAGAACTCATCAGTTCTCCTGCCTGTTTTCCTCATCTCCTCCTGTTCAGGCTGGATTTAAGGAGCTTCTCCACATGAAAAAAACCACAAGCCCCTAGCCCAGATTTAGAGCACATCGCAAATCCTTTGAGGTCAGAATTGTGTTTGGCTCCTGTAAAATGTATCTGATAGATATTTATAAAGATGTATCTTCTGAGCTGCATCCTATTTCTCCTTCTGGTTCCCTGCAGGAGGAGTCTGGATCCCCCCAGTGCCCCCAGTTCCTGGTGCCTGCCCAGTTTCCAGGCCAGTGTGCAAACTTCCCTCCTGACTTTGGAAAAGTGAGAAAACGCAGGTTTTGCTGACAGGAAGACTTTGTGAATTAGCCCAGGTAAAAGCTGAGGGAGCTGCAGAGACTGTTCTGGGTGTCCTTGTGAGGCTGCTCAGAGCTAATAACCACTGAAACCAAGGGCACAGAAGAGTTTCAGGGTGAATTTTGGAGTTCCTTAAAGCTGCAAATAGCCCCTCTGAAGCCAAGAGAAATGCTCCTGGAGAAAACACCTATTCAGCAGGGATAAGGGAATAAGAGCCCATCCCAAGGTGCTGGGGGAAGGCTGCTCAATACAGGGTTTGTATCCAGTGTGTAATTTGGAAAATATCAGCGTTCCAACAGTGCCACAGGAGTGCAAATGTTTCAATAGACTTGCTAAAATTGCCTGGAGTTGCAAAAGGCAGTTTTCACACAGTCAAAACTGCGTTTCCTGATGATTAGCAGCTTTTTTTCCTCTCTCTAGAGCTGGAAAAGTGAGAAAGGAAATTGGGGTTAGAGCTGATTCACTTGAACAGAACCTCTGCCTCTCTCTGTTAAATTTGAGTTGGAAATGCAAAGTGGAAGGATTTGTTACAGCTCAGCTTGACTCCAGGGGGGGAAAATATGGGAATAGAGAACCATGATTTCAGAAGGACTGAATTAATCACTGAGTAATCCTTTAAGTAATTAAAGGATAGAATATCTAGTAAATTGTCAGAGCTGGATCAGATTCATCTCTGGATACTGCTGTGTTTGGGGACATGGGCTGGGCCCTGGATCATTTAAATAAATCCCTGCCAGTCTCAGCTGGCTTTGCCAGCTTTGGAGTTGAGAAAATGTGCATGGAATTGAAACAAAGCTGGGTTTAGATAAATATCTATTTGGGAGAAGCTGGTGGGTACAATTTGGATCAGCTCTTGGCTTCTGTGAAGCCAGAATTTCTTCCTAAATATTCAGGACTCAATCCAGAGAGGTTTTACTCATTGTGAGATCATAGGGGTGATGCAAACGTCACTGACAGAAGTCTCAGGATCTCCACTCCTGTGTCCCAGTGCCTCATGTCAGCTTGTCCCTAATCCCAATAGAAATTCCCTTTTCTCTGCTTCTGGATCTCAGCTGGGGTGCAAGGACTCCTTAGGCTGGGATGGTTCATCCCTGAATCAGAAATGCTCTCACTGCCTCTGGAATCTGCTGTGCCCATTCAAGCCATTGATAGCAAAATTAAAATAATCTCATTGGACTGATGTTCCATGTTTGTTTGACATCAGTGGTTGGGCTCAGCTGATAAAGGCAGACTCAGCCCTGAGAAAGGCCCATTGGAAAAAGGAGATGCTGTTCATTCCCTTCCCTTGGAAAAGATATGAAGCAGCCCAAATTCCTCATAATTACAGCAGGTAATAAAGATGCATTTTAATAGGAGGAACTAATGGTGGGTGACATTTTTACAGAGATAACAGATGATCTGTCTCTGTGCTCTGTATATTTTTGGTGGAGGAGGAGGTTAAACCTTTGATTTGAGGCATTAAATCAGTTATGAGGAAGCAATAAACTCCTGGCTGTGGCTTTAAAAATGTTGTCCTTTTAAAACACCTCCTGCAGATGCTGCAGAAACAAAAGGCTGGGATCAGACAGGGAACACTGGCTCTCCACCCCAGCAGGGTTTGCTTCTCTCTCCCTTGAGCAGAACAGAACCAGATTTGAGTTCTGCTGGTTGAGTTCTGGCAGGGAAATCCACGGTGCAGACCAGCAATAAAGCACCTTCCAAACAGGGAGGGCATCCAAGGAGCTCCATCCCCTGCTCCTGGAGACAGGGAATCCCAGCAGCAGCCCTGGCACAGCTCTGCTTGTCCATAAAAATCATTTCCTCTCTCTACATAAAAAATCCTGTAGCTAAGCTTATCTTTTGAGTGAAAAACAAACCCTTAGAGCTTATTAAAGCTGTATTTTTTCCTCAAAACCCACTGATGATCATTAAAGCCCTTTCAGGTGCCCAGCTCTGGGCTGACCTTGAGGAAGAGGAGCTCTGAGATGAGAATTTTCCTTGCAGGGCCCGTGGCAGCAGCAGCAGCAGCAGAGACAAGTCCAGAAAAGCTGAGTTTCAAACTCCATTTATTTCTGACAAAGTCCCTGATCTGAGCTTCACTCAGGGAGCTGCTGCTGGATAACTTGTCAGGGAATACAGAAATAATTCTCCTGGAAGGAGCTCACCCAGCTTGGCAGGCTGGGGGAGAGCTGAATCCAATGTTTTGTCTGGGAATGAATTTCCTTCCGTGGCAATTGATGGTTCCAGATGGCTCCCATGGTTCACAAAATCAACATTTTTATTCTCTTCTGGCAGGGTCTGAACTGATTCATATTGACCACGTTAATGATTTCAAGTGTGCAGAACTCTGAACAGAAATGCAGCTGAAAGCTCTGTGTAATTCAGACTTTCATGGTTTGGAATGATTAAATTAATTATTGTACCACCTTTTCAGCCAGAAGAGTGTAATTAAAATAGGAAAACAGTTTAATTCCTTTGGTTTGAAAGCATCCAGAGAACACTCCAAATGACAGCTACTTTCAAAGATAAAAAACTTCCTTAAAGCAGTTTTAATCCTCTATGATTATGATTAACTTTTTGAAAAAAGCCCTTTTTACCAGAAAAGGTTATTTTCTCATTCAAATGGCGAGAAAATGGGAGTATTTTTAACAAATGCTGAAAAAAGTTCTACTCTCATATTAACTATATTTAATCTTACCTCTGGCTCCCAAATAGAGACAGATTGCCTGCAGGGTTGGGCTGGCACTGCTCCATGCAAGTTATTGCACTTTCTGTCACTTCCTACCTTCCAAGAGTTTCATCCACAAAAATATAGCAGCATTCCAGAAATCATTAAAAACTGACAGACATTTCTGCCTCCCAAAGCCTTGGAGTCAGGGCAGCTCCAGCTCTAATTCCAGGAGATTTCTGTGTTTCAGAGATGATTTCCAGCACTTGATGAGCTCGTTCTGCTCTGCCCTAGCACTGATGAGGCTCAGGAGTTCTGTGCCTTGGAGAATGAACAATTTAAACTCCTTTAAAAGGATTCTGTTTGTTTTTTTCCAGCCATAAAATCTGAAACTGGTAAAATTAGAAAAGCAGAATCTCTCTGCCCTTGAGATCCAGAGGAGAATATTTCATTTAACACAGGTGTCTAGGAGGGAGAGCCCACATTGTCTCATTGTCTTTCTCCTGCTGAGCACAGCTGGAATCCTTAAGTGGGAAATATTTGGAGCTCCCAGGGGCACCTCAGGGAAGTCTAAGTGGTCCCAGTTGTTCTGTGCAAGCTCCATCTCTTGGGAGCTGGGATCCCCTGTGGAGCATCACAAACTCATCCCATCTCTGTGAAAATTCGAGTGAAACCACCAGCTCTGCTCTTACAGGGCCTGGCATTGCCAGCAACCTCTCCTGCCACAAAACCAGAATTGGCAGCCCTGATATAGATTCCAACAGTATCCATTTTATTTCTAGGTAATCTGGTTTATTCATTTATTATCCTTGTTTTTATAAAGATAAACCAGTTTTGGTTGTGGAAGAAAAGAAGTCTAATCCCTCATGGAATGCAATAAATATGATAAAATGGATTGGTTTGCCAGCAAAGCATCCTTTGCTTGGATGCTGCTTCATTTGCATCTTTGTGATATGGATCTCTGTCTTGCAGCTCTGAAGAAAGATGATTTAATTCTTTCTCTCTCTTTCTCCCTCTTCCTCCTGCACACTCTCTGTTAACACCACCCCAATCTCTCACATCCCATCACAGGCTCATTTTATTCATTTTATTTATTAGTAAGCAGAGATGCAGTCATGTATTGTTGCTTTTGAAGGATATTCTCAGCTGTTTTGGAGATTATAAGCAGGGTGCATTAAGGTTAATTACCTAATAATTTACAGTATAAAACACCCTTGCAGGCACTTTGATCCTCACTAATTGTGGCACTGAACAAAGTAAATAAGAGTTTGCTTACACTCCAGCAACGTGACCATGAAAAAAGCCCTTTATGGAATTTATAATGTCCTTTCTTTCTCCTTGCCTCATGGGCAGCCTCCAGCAGGGAATGATCCAGAGGAGTGGAGTCTCTCCATATTCATTTTATAATGATTTTCCCTTCTTAACACAATTCAGATGTCAAATGTAGAGCAGCTGACTTTTATTGCATTACAGGATATCAAACATTGTGCTGTGGAGGCAATAAATGCTAACAGGGTTTGATGTGGTGGAAAGATGATTTCGAGGGGCCCAGGACAAAGTGGAAGGACAGGAAGCCAAAAGCATGAACTGAAATTCAGAGAAACTCCTGAAGCAATGAGATCTTCCTCTTTCCCAGGGCTTTTCCTGCTCTTTTCCTGGTCCAAAATCATCTGTTCCCAGGTCTCCCTGTGGCAAAAATCTGTGTGGCTTCAGTGAATTCCTAGAAATGTGCAGAACATTCCAAATGAGAGCAGCAGGTGAGCTGTGGGCACCAGGCTGGGCTGGAGCTCTGCTCTGTGACCCCTGGGATTGAAGCTCATGCTCAGCATGGAAATTATTCCCAGCTCATGGAGAGAACATCCCCAACTCCCACCTTGTGTCTTGCTGGTGGCTTCTTTTAGGGATTCTCAGCTGAGGATGCTCAGCTCAGCTCTCTGTAGCACAAAGCAAAAAGGCAAAAATCTCCAAGGAAAGGATAAAATCCGTGCACTGCAGCTGGGCTGTCTCACCTCCACCAAAACCAGGCAGGAATTCACATTGCCACAGTAATTTACTCTGTCAGAAGCAGATCTTCTGTTAATTTGGGGGTGTTTTTATTTTAGAAGTGTCATGTGGAGTTTAAATACTCTGTGACTTGTAGCAGCTTAATTCTCCATTAGTTCAAGTAGTTTCCCTTAATTTTCCTACCACAAATTTTATCTTTCAGGGGACCAGTGCAAGGATTTTATGCCTCAGATTCTGTACAGGAGGGAACTTCATTCAAGAGTTCAGAAAGGGGCTCTGGGGTTTCTTTTTCCTGGTGCAATGTTGAGCAGCTGAGAAAGAAACTGGGATATTTTTGTGTTCTGCAAAGCTGCATCTCACGCCTTGTGGTGTGCTTACAAATCTCTCCCATCAGGAGTGAGCAGCGTGAGAAAGCATTAATTGCACTTAATAAATATTAATGTTTTGAAGAAGGAGCCTCAGCAGTTTCCCAGCCTTCTGTGCCCTGCTGGAAGCAGCACTCAGGAGCAGGAGGAGCAGAAGTGAGAAGCCCTGAGCTCAGGGGACTTTACAGAGAGAGTGAAAAGATCAGGCTTCGACATCTCCTGCTGCACATGGCCAAATGCTTCACCTCCCTTTTTCTTCTCCTTCTCTCTGCAGTTCTGAATCCATTCAGAAATTCCCCGTTAAAGCTTTCTCAAAAGTTTCACTCCTGAATGAAGCAGCCATTCTTCCTCCAGCTGGATTCCAGCTTAATAATTTGAAATAAAAACTTGGGGTCTTTCAGTTTCTCACAGAGGAAAATGGGAGTTATTTGGGGAATAGATTCCCCTCATCGCTGCCATTGTCCAACATTTCTTCAATTCTTTTAAAGAAAGTTGTGACAAAGTGAAAAAGGGAGAGTGCAAAGATATTTTTTCTCATTTTTGGCTTCTTTTATTGCAGAAAAACCTTGGTGGAAAGCAAAAAAAGGGATGAGGAACTTGGACTGGCTCTGAAGGTGTTCTTACATGTTAATATTTTTGAGTACTCTCAAAACTCTTAGCAGATTAGTAGAAAGACAGGTTTGGAGGTTTTTGAAACTTGCTTGCTTTAGACCTTTTCCTCCAACTTTTTCAAGGGAAAGTTGAGGAAAGTGAGGCCAGAAGGGGCCCTGAGTTGTTCTTAGTTATTTAATGATATTTTACTTAAATAAACATCAATCAGCAAAAATAATCCTGAATTTTTATAGGGCTGGACAGTGATAAAATTTTTGGTGTAACACATAATAAAGCTTTCACTGCTAAGGATCAAACCCTCCTCATTCTTGAGGATCCATTTTAGCCCAAATTGGGAAACAAAGGGTGATTTATTGAGAAGTGACCTGAACAAAGCAGGCAGCCCCTTCATCTCTGAAATGCTGTTACAGCATCCAGTGTGGAACTGGGCAATCTTTATATTTAAAGGGAAATCCATATCATCGATTCCACGAAATAAAAGCTGCTCTCTACGAAACTATTACAAAACCTGGCTGCTGGGGGAAAAAAAAATTACAGAGCTTTTAAATCAAACTGATCAAAATCAGGGTGAGTTTCTTCCAGCCAGACACGATGATGAAAATGCACAATGAGCAGCAGGAATTACACATTTGATTGGAATAAATTTGCCAGGAGTTTGGAAAAGCTGCTTATTCCTCTCTGATGCAAACACTCACTTTGCTGGGAGCTTTTATTTAAGTGTAACATTTTCATGGATATTTTCTTTCCCACCTCTTCCACAAGATGCTCACAGCTGTCAATCAAATCAGTGTCAGGATCCTAATCCCAGCCAAAGATCCAGAGAAGGACAATTGTGGAAGGGAGTTTTAGCTCTGTGTGTCTTGCTGGGAGCTCCATGCAGCTCCCCTCCCTCCCCACACCTTTCCCAGGGGAAGGAAATTCAGCTGTGCCAGGAATGCTGCCAGAACTAAAGGGATATTTTTCAGTTTTAGCAGCACCATTCTGCCCTAGCACTGAATTTCTGGTTTAATAGTTGGATCATTCTTATATAAAGTGACGTTGGGTAATTAAACTGGCATCCAGATCACCCATGGAAATGTACAATGCTATATTTAAAGGCACAGAATAAAGTAAATTATGACTTAGGCTGCCACAAACCAAAGTTTTCTATGCAAAGCAGCTGCTCCTAAATTTCTTTAAGGAGGTTCTTTGTTAAAGCCACGCAGTTCCTTCAAAGAAAAAACAACCTGTCTGTCAGAGATACTTCAATTATCTTTATTTTACACTGTTTTTCTTCTGGAAATAATAGTAAAGAAGGTGCTCAGGATGCTTTTATCTGAAGCAATAAACCTCTAGGATGTTCAAGTGTAATTAATTGCATTGCCTAAAAGTAAGGGCTTCTAGCAGAATATACAAGCCTTGACATTTTTGTTATGCATAAACTCGATTAGGCTTATGCCAGAATTAAGCAGCAGGATTATATTTTCATTCCATTCTTAAATTCTCATTAAAACTAAAATAAGGGAAGCTTCCAACAAAAGCTCCACTTGAGTAAAAAGTGATGACACATTCCAAGACTGAGGGATGTGAGGCTGGAGATCATCGTGTCATAAATACATTTCTTTCACGTTTGTCAGCTGTTAATTGACATTTAAAAGAAAAAGATGTTTTAAATGCTCCAAAAGCAAGCCAGGCTTTGTAAAGAAATAACAGCACAGCCTTCTTCTGCAGCACAGCTCAATCAGCTCCATTTGCTGCTGAGTTAGGAAGCAATTAAATGCTGTTAGCATGGGATGGACTGGTCCCAGCCCAGCAGCATCCCAAGGGAGTTTCAGGGAGTTTCACCCCCAAAAACCCCTCTGGGGCTCTGGGAGAATGTGCCAGCCCAGGCCAGAGCTGCTGTGCTGCTTCATCAAACACAATAAATTGAGTTATTTTAACCCAAATCAAAACAGGGAACAGAATCCTCGAGACCTGCTCCATGGTGAGGGTGAAAACAGGGAGAAAACGGGGGAATTCAGCACTTAACTGAACAAATGAGTTCCAGAGTGCCAGATTCTCTGCCTGGTGCTCTTCAATCAAAAGATTTTTTATTTTTCAATGGATCCTGAGCAATCTGGATTCCACCAGAGGCTCTTAGAGAAACAGCCCTGAGCTGTCCCTGATACAGGCTTTTAGTGGCTTGCTCTGCAATGTTATTTTTCTACTTTTAGTCTTCTATTTTGACCTGTTTTGATCTGGGCTGCAGGCAGAGGATGATCCAAGGCTGGGATTTCTCTTGGCAGTGGGATATTCCTGCTAATATTCCTCCTAACATCATACCAGCAGTGCCTTTTCCTGTCACACGTGGTGTCCCTCTCTTCACAGCCCTCACAGCACTTCCAGTCCCCTCAAATAAGAAGGGAATTCTTCCCATCAATGAGTGGAGTCATTCCTAAGCTGTCTTTCCCCAGTTCCTGACTCCAGACATGTGGGAGCAGCTACAACTCCGTGCACTCAACTCAAACCCTCGTTTTTTCTGCAGCTCTTCATCCCCACTCCTTCCCCAGGGAGGGGATCTGGAGCAGGGGAGCTTCACTACATTGGCCAATTTTTATCTTTTTCCCAAGTAAATGTTTGTCACATTAACCTGTTATTTATTTAAGGTTTATTATAATACTTATATTTATTTATAATGTATTATCTGTGCCTGCCCTTGGCATCCAGCAGGGCCTGGCAGAAGGCAGTGAGTGGAACTCTAGGAAAGCTCAGTGGTGATTTGATATAACTTGGTTAATCAGGACTAATTTTGTCCCTGTGCTTTGGTTGGAGAATGCACAATTAACAATCAATTTCCTTGAATTAAGGGGTTTCCAAGCTGTGGCCCCATTAGAGGACATTTCTCTGGGGCCATGTTTTTAAGGCTGTTGGATTTCTGCTGTCTAGAGCTTTGCAAAGTTGCAAACAGAAAATCCCAGAGTGGTTTGGGTTGGAAAGGAGCTTAAAGCTCATCTCATTCCATCCCCAACCACCTTCCACCATCCCAGGCTGCTCCAAACCCCACCTTGGACACCTCCATATATTGAATATATAGAAACTGGTACAAGAATGAACCAAGCTGAAGTCCCAGCATGAAATATGTAAGATTTCCTCCCACAATTTCTGCAGAAGCAATCCCATTTTGCATTTGGATGTGACTTTTACTGAAATCTGAGGAGTGAGTTGGGACTCTGTGTGTGTTCAGACCAGCTCCTGGAAATCTGAAATTCAGGACTGCAGCTTACGAGTCTCTTCACACATCACTCTGCAATTTCTATCACTTTCTGGAGGAGGCTTCCTATCTCGGGGAAGAACTTTTCATTTTAAGGATTTGTTGTGTCCATAGATCATCTCTTGAGTCAGTTCTGTCCAGACAAAGGCAATAAAGCAAAAATTTTCTTACTTTTGTGTGCTTGAGGTCACACTCACCAAAAAACCAAGCCAGCAGCAGATGTTCTTGTCACCTCATGCACTCGCTGTGTTTGCAATCCCAGACTCCCCAAAAATCCCCCAAGGCTGGAAATTGTGCCCTGTGGAGCAGCCCTGGGAGGGCTGGGGTCACCCTGAGAGCAGCCAAAGGCCAGGGGAGCACCCCAAATCCTGCCCTGGGGATTGCAAGGGGCTGGGAGCTGGGGGAGCCTCCCAAGCCCAGCTGGGCTAAAGGAGGGTGGGTCTCATATTTATCACCTTGTCACACCCCTTCCTTTGCTAAAAGCCAGCAGATTTTAATTTTCTGTTAAGGAATATGATTCATTATATGAAATTCACCTTATTTTGTGTCTCACCCACTCTGCTCCAGTTCAGAGACTCCTGCAAGAGGGAGGAGATTCCACCTGGGAGCAACACCCCTGGTTTGCCCAGCAAGAGGAAGCTTTGTTTGGCTGCCTGCACCACAAATTACTTCTAAAAGCATTTCCTATCCCTGGAGAGCCTCTGCTGCTGCTGCAACAAAGAATTAAGCAGCTGCACAGCTCAGACACGGAAGGAAGTGAACCCAAATCCATGAAATCGCTTCAGATTTGAGCTCTGGACGTGCTGGTCCCATCCTGCCTTCGTGTGTGCTGATTATGGAAGGACCCCCAAGAGCTGACTTATGTGAAAAACGAGGTTCATTGAATTTTTATAGAATTTAAGAGTTTAATAAAGAAAAGACAATTAGGAGATTAAAATAAAGTATACAGATATGGCAGGTTGTCTCTGCATTCAGCCAAGAGAGCACACCTTACTAACAAAGGATTGTCCCTTAAAAACAGAACCCTGCTACATATCCATAAATTCTCACACATATTCAGACATTCTTCTTAGGATCTTTGGTGTTCTTCTGTTTAGTTTTCTCTTGCCCCCTTCCCAATAGATCAATCCTCTTGGCACCACTGAGATTTACATTCTCTGATACCAGAAATGCAATAAATTCCTCCCCCAGAGTTCTGGTCACTGCTGTCTTCATCTGGATAAGATAGTTTACAAATGCAGGACTTCTCTAGCTATATATATATTTATTTTTTTTTTCTCAGTCTTTGGGTTATACAAACAAAAGCAGTTTTTATTTTAATATTATGCCATAGCCTACCATATATGTATTATACTACTATTTCTAAATTTCATCAATAACACAAATAAAGAAAACTATATTAATACAACAAAATTTCCCATTCTTATACACATAACATTCATTTTAATATTTGCGAAAAGCCAACAATATAATATGTATCTATAACACTTACACTTATAAATAGCTTTTGGGATGTGTTTAGAGTCTTTTTCCAGGGGCAGAAGGACTCTGATCCTCAGGCATTTCTCCTGGTTTGTCTCTCACCACTCAGAGGACATCAACATTGGCCACGCTTCTCACAAAGTGAATTTAAGTGGGATTTGGTTTGGCATCAGTTTATATCTCACTCCGAAATTCAATCAATCTTCATTCAGCTTCAGAGCGTGCTAAATTGTTCAGATCTTTTAAAACTCTTCTTCCTTAAGGCTCCTGAGTGAAATTCTACATTTATTTAATAAAGCAGCCAGGATTTACTACACCAGTGCTGGTAAGCACTTCTTACTCTCCTCAAGATAGATTAGAGTTGACTGTAGACTTTTTTTTTTGCTACAGCTGCACAAGTTTACAAGTCACAATTGAATTACCAAACTGAGGAAAAGAAAGATTATTCCTGTGGGTGCAATGCAGGTTGGAGACTTGTTTTCTTTTAAAGAAGGGTTTAAAGAATTAGCAATAAATGTTATCAGCTGCAGCTAGAAAATGATGCTGACTTATTACTTTGTGGGCACCCTCTGGGGCATCATGAAAAGCAAATTCCTTAGCTGAGCTTTCCAGAAAAAAAACCCAGCCGTGCCCTTTTGAGCACCTTAAACTCAGATTTACTGCAGAGAAAAAAGCTCAGCTTCTGGGCACCCCTGGTTTGCCCCTGAAGTTGCACAACCTGCAGTGCTCAAACTGTTATTGATTTATTTACTGTTTAAACAACGTGTTCCTGCTGGGACTTTTTGAATGGTATTTTTCAAGGTTTTGAATGTTATTTTTCAAGTTTTTGCAGGTGCTCTTGCTCATCAGGCTTTGCTCTTTTTTCCTGCATCTAAAAAAAAATATATTAAATATTGTGAGCCACGGCCTTTTTTCTCCATCAAATGTGTTTGCTGCATTTTGTCCTGCTCTGCTGAGCAGCCTTTCCCTGCAAAGCCTCAGATCAGTGAAATTTCTCTTTTCAGGGTGAGTTCTTGACAAATCATCAGAGTTTAGAGGTGCTCACAGTTGTAATCTTGGGCTGCTGTCATTACTGGAAACCTCATTTACGCCACCCCCGTGTCTGAGCCAGGCTCCTACGAGCACAGAAAAGCCTTTTCCACCAGATGTATGTGCAGAATATTCAATCCAACTTCTAAAAACCCAGGGATTTGGGCTGCAGCCTGCAAGTCAGACTTTTAAACTCAGCACATTTCCTGTTGCTGACATTGTTATGTGATCAGAGCTGTAAACCCTCAGCTGTCTCTCACAGAGCTGAAGAAAATGAAATGAAAACCTGAACCTGCTCGTTCAGGGAAATAATTCCTGTACAAAAAGGAGCTGACAGCTGAATCCTGCCCACTGAATCAGTGTTTGCAGCAGAATAAGCCCAGACTATCTCACTTAACCACTATTGAATTCAAGGCAACAAAGATAGATGGGCTTGGAGTTATCTCCTCCAGAAGCCTTTATTATTTTTGTAGAAATCCATTTAAACACTCCACAAAAAGTAAAACACTCGATGCCGCTGGAGAATTCATTTCTTACCCAGCCCTGGTGTTCCTCAGCATTCCTGTGCTTTAGGTATTCATTCTTCAAATGTTTTCATTATCTGGCTTTCTAGAAATGAGCCAGAGTTTATTTGTCCCAATGAAATGAGGAATGAGGTGTCCTGTAAGAGATCAGGTTATCTCCTGCTCTGGCTGTAAATCTGGGTTACACTGAGTGCTCCCACCTGGATTCTGATTCCTGCAGCTGCATCCTGGAATTTTTTCCATTTTCCCTCTGTTGAAGGTCTCTTCAGTGTCTTCCTTCAGTGCCCAGGGAGATTTATTAATAAAAATACAGAAAAAAAAAAAAATGGTCAAAAAATTGCACAAATTTTGTAGCCTTGGGTAACTGAGCTGTTGTAATAATACAAATAATTGGTATTATCTGTATCAATAACTGCTGGTTATCAATTAATTTAAAAATCAGTAAATTTAAATCAATATTGATTTTAAATATTTGTGCTTGTCCAAAAGGGAAAAGAAGGGAAAGGAATGGAAGGAAAGGAAAGGAAAATGTCCCTCTTCCCCAGCTTTGGAGGGACTGGTGACGCTTCTTGGCCACTTCTGAGGGTCTCACAACCACCAGAATGACAATTTATGGAAATCTTTAATAAACAAAATTAACTGGGCACCACCATCATGCCATGAGGCAGTGACTGAGGGTGAAGGTGCAGCTGGGCACAAAGAAAATCGACTTTTATGTGAAATCTGGACCTTTTCTTCCACAGTCTGGTCCTAAAGTGTCCAAAATCTGCCTGGAAATTTCACTGAGCTTGAACACTGCAATGAGCCTCTGGTGGAATCATTAAACCAGGTGAGCTTGATATGATCTGGATTTTATCAGCAGAAGAAATCCATAATGTTTGATCCCCCCTGCAGGGAAATCAGCACACCCCGTGAGATTAAAGATGGAAATTCTGAAGTGAAAAATAAAACAAAAACAAGTTTATGACATCTTTGTGCAGGATTTTCAACAGCCAATTTTGTGTGCTTCAGAAAATCAATTGAGGGGATGAAAGTGGGAAAACGTTTGCTTTATGTTAAATAAAGAAATAAATAAAAGAGAGAGATTTGGAAATAAAACTAAGTAAAGCCCACACATGGATTTTTGCACCAAGCAGGACCCCAGGACAGCTCCAGATGGATTTTTACTTTGTTCCTTTGCAGCAAAGAAGAAGCACGAGAAGGAAAATGGGGGAGAAGAGGGGAAGGAGAAGGACCTGTTAAAAATGATGCAACTCTGCCCTTCCCTCAAAGTGTGAGGATTAAAATAGTGATCACAACCTCCATGGAACGCCTCAGCTCACAGCTCGCACCAAACAGACTCTTCCAGCCACTTCCCCACGATTCCCATCATCAATTTTATAACAGGCACTGATTTTATCATCATTCTTTATATTAATTCCCCTCAGGGTCGAAAAGGGCTTTATTCCCCTTCCCATTCCCAACCAGCAACAGAGAAATAACTTCAGCTGAGTGTCTAAGACAATTTCCTTTTCCCAAAGGAGCCTTTTCTGTCTGGACAGCAAAAGAACAAAAAAAAATGTTGTTGTGGCAAGTGCCAGCCGCTAAATTCTGTCCCTGGGCAGAATTTCCATTGAGTTATCTGGTGATGCTGTCTTTAGAAGACAAAGAGTTTGAATATTTTAAAGAGCTCTTGCCATATAAAGGGCAACATGAATTGCTGAGGTAAAAGATGTTCCCAACTCAGAGCCCCCTATAAAAGGAGTGTAAAGGGGGAGAACATTTTCCTGCTTCTTTCAGCCCATATTTCACATTAATGGCTCAGCTCCTTGGTGTGGTTGGGACACAGAGCTCCTTGCATTTCTTCCTCTGTTCTAAAACCTGCTTGCAAAAATACTCTGTGTGCAGATGTGCTCCTCTGGGGGCTAAAACAAAGAGCTGGCAGCTAACTGGGAAATTCCTCAGGCATTTAAACCCTTTCCCTGCATTCATCTTTCTAGGAATGCTATTTAGATATGAGAGGGGAAACACAGCAGAATTCCATTTACTCCAGAACCATCCTTTGTATTTAAAAGACATCTCGGGAAAAGATTGATCCAGCAAACTGAACCGGACCAGGATTGGATGTGTTGGCACCTGGGAATCATTTCCCAAACCCTGTCCCCATTTTCTCAGTAGGTTGCTATGCTTGCTCAGCCATAAAAAGGCCAAAGTGGTTGAATTAATGCTCATAAAATGTTCAGACACCGCTAGAAAATGATGTAACATAAACCACATATAAAGCCTTGTTTAAAAAAAGGGAATTCTCAACGTTGGTTTTTCCTTTTTATGTAGAGACAGAAGAGCTTGTGAACATTTCAAAGCTACCTCAGTGCCTTTTCAGAAATACTACTGCCACCAAATTCTTTTGAACAGGATTTTTTTGGGCTCTGCAGTTTTCTGTCTTGTGCAGCCCAAATTCCTCACAGCACAGAGGATCAACAGACAGAGCAGCACTGGATGAACAGAGGAGAGCAGGGAGACCTGGCTCTATCAACAGCATTTCCATCACTGAGGACTGAAAGAAAGGAAAATAGGGAGGGGCTTTCCCTTTACTTTCACCAAAAAAATATGGATACAATATGAGTAAACCAGATAAAAAAGCAATAATCCTGATCTCATTCATTAAGAAACCACTGATGATAAAATAAATCTGTTATTCTCAGAAAGTAACTTCTTTCTTTTGTCCTTCCCACATGTGGCTAAGAATGCACAGCCTTTGTAAGGTACAGAGTTCCCTGGAAAGGATGTGGGTATAGATCCTCACCTTGTGCAGCACAGGAGGGATTGTGCCCTCCCCAAAGTCTGCTGGAATTGCAGAGGATCAGAAACTCGTTTCTAACCTTTGCAGAGCAGCTCAGTGCAGGGTTGAAGCTCTTTGAAAACAATCCAACCTCTAATCTTAAACACCCTTTAAAAAGGGAAGTGTCTCCAACAGGAAATGCAGGGCATGGCAAGGCAGAAGGAAAAGGAATTTTATTTTCCAGCCTGGCTCATCCTCTCTCTTCTGGGAGCAGCTCAGCCGAGGTGGGACAACACAATAAAAATGAGGGCAAGATCTGGTGGCCCCAAATTGTGTCTAAACCCCCCAGTTTGTTCTTATTTAAATGTTCAGGTGTGACCTGCCTGTCCCCAGAGGCCCCCTCTGGGTGCTCAGCCCCCTGTGATGACAGCAGCTCCACTTAAACCTTTCCTTTAACCACCAAAATAATTAATTAGTAATTCTGCTTTTAGAAGCATTTTCCATTAAAATGTATCCCTCCATTGAATAACTTCCCAGTCTCTCCAGCTCCGGTTTAAATAAGCATCAATGACTGAAGAAATCAGGAATGTTTTGCTGAGGAGCAATCAAAGCAATATTGAGATAGCTTGGGATTATTGCTGGATGCTAAAGCAGCCTTGAAGGATCATTTGTTCACAAATCCAAGAAGTTAGATACATTTGGTCATTCAGAAATTATACTGACACCTTTAATGCCATTTTTCTTTCTTTTCTTTTACATTACAGATATATCCATGGGCAGGGGGAGATGGCGGATTTTACCAATTTTATACAAAATACCAATGCTCCCATCTGAAAGAAGCTCTTAGGACAAGTAACCTCTTTATAACATCATGCAAACGATGATCTGCAATCCCAGGCGGTTTATACATATATTTATATACACACATTTTGGGGGTACAGCAGTAACACATCTTTTTGATTGGTCATCATGACTTTTTCAGATTTTTCAGCCATGTCACTCATTCACCTTCTCGCCAGGTCCTTCCACTTCTTCCCCAACTGCAGTGGGAACAGAACAGGAACAAAATTGTGTGGGGATAAAAATCACCTCCTCTCTGACTTACAGGAGTGCAAAGTACCCAGCAATCCTCCTGAAACAGCCTGAAAAATCCCCTGTGGTGGGTGAGGGAAAATCAGGAATTTGGCACAAAGCTGTGCCACCAATCCCCTGATGTTCTTGTGAGGAGCACCAAGCAGCCAGGAATTAGATTTTCAATCAGTGAAATATCAATGGGACACACCACACTTGGCCAGCAAGGGAAGGAGCTGGAAACAGATCCCAAAAACAGCAAATCCCAGCCCAAAGTGGCTTTCAGGGAAGCTCCCAGGTTGCTGAAGATGCTTCCACCCACAAACATTTTCAAGCAGGCAGAAATTTTTAATTTAGAACCAAATCTTTCATGATACTCAAGGCACAAAGATCCATCAATTCCGTGTATTTGGGGAAGGAGGGATGAAGGTTTCGTTAGCAGCTCATGTGAAAATCATTTTATTGAGTATTCAATCTGATGGCTCTGGAGTCTGATGTTGATGGCAGAACCTGGAGCAGAGGTTTCATCCCAAATCCTTTGGAATCAATGTGATTCTTAACACCAACTTCAGTGAGGCCAGCATTGCTGCCTAAATTTTATTTTTAAATAAAATGCATAGGTTATTTCTAGATCACTCTGATTACCTCCAGGATTCTGCCAGACTAACTCATGGCAGTTTTTTTTGCCTCCCTGGATATTTTCTGTGAATCCCAAAAAGTTTCCATTTTGCATATAATAATTATATCAAATTAAAAAAATAGTATGAAGCGACTCCCAAAATCCAAAGGGCAAAAGTTCAGCTAACATATGTTAATCTTTATTATGGAACAATGAGATAATAAATAAGTTTATGAATTCACATGACCTGTACAAAAAGCTGGGAAGCTTTTGTACCAAGTTAGGTCCCAGTTATTTGGATTTCGTATTTATTAAACAAATGATCTGAATTTTTTTACATCTGTGGAGTTAAGGCAAAATCAGATAAGACCTTTAACACAACAGAAGGGCTGGAAAATACACAGAAATACAAACAAAGGAGATCTCATCTCCAGCTGACAAAGTGGTTGTGTCTAAGGAAGGAATCCCTCAGGAGTTGAACAAAGCAGTAATTACCAATCAAGCTAATTAAAATTGAAGAACAAGTGTGAGGTGTCCTGCAGGGCAAAGCTGTTTTAGCAAAGTTGTGCCTGAACGACCACCTTGAACCCTGAATGGTTTTAATCTGCTTTTCCTTTTGGGAATCAGAGGAACCCGTTCCATATCCAACCAACCCACACCCATAACCCCTCAGACTGATGGAGGCTGGACTTGATTGTGATTAAATACTGGGTGACCCATCCAACACACAACAGGCAGAGGAGAACCCGAGTCAGCCTCTCAGCAATAGGAATTACCTCTCTACGAGAGCGGAATGTGCGCTCCCGGGACAGAAACACCAGCAATATATCAATACATCAGTGTTCTTTGGCAGCAACACACTAACTCGTGCTTGAAGTCTGAGCTCAGACTTCTCTCCTACATCAAAGATTTGGTGCCAGTCTTTTCACAGTTAAAGAAAATCCACTTCTTCCACGGATCCGGTAAGTCCAGGAAATGAAATTGGAATAAATCTTGCAGGCGGCTTTAGACGGTAACCTTCAGCATTGATATTTATTGTCTGCTTTAGTCTCAGTCCAAAGGTATCGTATTTGAACACACAGGATTCTGTGGAATTTCTGAGTCGTTCAGATGGGGCCAAAATCCATGGAGAGAATCCAAAATCACCCGTGAGAAAGCAATAAAGAACCATCATCACTCCCATGACGACAAAACGATCTTCATGAAACAGAGGTGAGGATGAACGCCACAGGAAAAGTGACTTTACAGGGGGAAGACCAGGAAGCCGGAGAATGTCGAGTACTGCCATCCACCCACCAGATTTCCTTTCTCCAGCTTCAGGTAAACCTTGTCCTCCTTGTCCAGGTACAGCAGCACCCCGTTGGTGGCGGCCTCACGGGTGACGTCCTTGTCCCCAGCGAAGGCAGAGATCACTGGCTTCCCATTCAGCATCAAATTCACCTGCAAGAGAGCCCCTGAGAAGCTCTAATTAACTGCAAAACATACCTGGATATTAACCACGGCGCAAGGGCCCAACCTTCCGTGCTTTTTGGGTTGTTTTAAACTGATAATGACATTTATTTGGCACAGGCACGTGGATGTTCATGAGCTGGACCTGCAGCTGAGTGAGGCATCACCTCAGCTGGTGTCACTTTGCTTATCTCAAGGGTTATTCAGTCACACAGGAGAAAAAATATATATATTTCCAAGAACTCTGGGCACACAGAGATGTTACAGAGGTGTCAGAAGCACCACAGTGGGCTGGGAGCTTCCACTTCACTGGGAACAAAATGTGTGTCCCTCTCAGTACTGATGGCAGCTTAGCTCTGAAGTTTAGAACACATTTTTAGCTGTATAAACCAACTCCATTTTCTTTCTATAAAGAACTCCTGCGAGGCAGCACAGCCTCTGCTCTGGGAGCAGCAGCTCTGAATAAAGATGGGCAGGGCCTGGGGGAATGGGCAGCTCCAGACATTTTTCCTTTCCCCCATGGAAAGCCATCAGCTTTGCTGTTTTTCCTTTCCCAGCAGCTCTAATGCAGCCACAGGGGGTGAATTATGGGATTCTTACCCACATCCACTGTGCTGGCCTTGCACATGGTCCTATTAATTTTAATGGGAGTCACCACAGAATAAATTAGTGCTCAGCAGAAGTCAGGGCAGCAGAGGCTGGGATTTATTTGGGATTCACCTGTCTGGGAAATCCACTTAATCAGGTGTCTCCAGGGAAGCAATTGCAGTTTAATGATATTTAATGGCTCTAACAGATGTTGTGGGGGCAGAGGAACATGGCTTGTGTGGGAAGCCTGCAGGTGATTTAGTGGGGCTGGATGTGGCTGAGACACAAACCACTGCAATGGTTTCTGGTTCTTGTCCCCATTTACCCCACAGAAAAAGGACATCCAGGCTTTACTCATGGCTTGCCTTGGGTTTCTCACTCTTTCTGTTCCCTCAGGCTCCCCTGGAATCATTGACAGGAATTCAATAACAGCACAAGACACAGGAAAACTCACAGGGGATGAGCTCACACTGACCCTTCCAAAATGGAGCCAAGCAAACCCCTCCATCACTTCAGGATCTCTTATCCATGAAAGATTTTGGGCCAACATTCCCTGCCACAAAACTCCCAGGTGTGAGCTCCTGGTTTGTGAAATGCCAGAGTCTGAGCTGGGCTTCCAGAACCCAAGGCTTGGCACCTTTCCTGGCAATGGGCATTTTAAATCCACTGAAGTGGCTGATAGACAGTTATTCAACCTTCAGCATGCAAGAGAGTGAAAAGAACACATTCTGAGTGCATTAAACAGATTATAAACTCATTATAGAGATTTTCAGGTCAATGTTTCATTTAAGGCTGTTTCATTGACCTGACTGAAATTAGGATTTTCCGCTGTAAACTGCAGGGGAATTTCAGCAGAGATGGGATCGTGGCTTTCACCAGCTCTCTGCCACCTCCACCTCTCCCAGGAGCTTCCCCAGCAACCCAGAGCAGCCACAGAGCAATGTCTGATCACAACTCCTGCAGAAATCCAGCTCAGCTCAGCCTGGCAGGCTGGAAACCACATCCAGGAGCAGGGGGGAGCAGGGAAAAGCCTCAGACACTTCAGAGAAGCTGGAGCTCTGGTGCTGGAAACCAGGGGAGCCACAGATGTTCCTGCAGCTCTGGCAAGCCAGGAGGTGTCACAGCAACTGCGTGACCTGGCAGGGAGATCAAGGAATTACTTCAAGGAATTTGCTGTTGGCTCAGCAAGGGGATGTTCAGGAATTTAAAGGCTTTTCCCTCTTGTATTTAATTAGGCAGCTCCATTGTTACTGAGCTACAGAAGAAAGTGCAGAATTACCCCTTTTCTCTAATGTATCACACACCTTTTAAATATTATATGATGAAAAAAGGAAGTTTATATCGCTGTGAAGGCTCCCTAGAAGACACTGCTGCAGGGAAATAACCAAACCTGGTCCTCAGCACACTGAGGGCATCACCAGGGACCTGGCACCAGATGCCAGGGCACAAATTGTTTGGAAAATACTCAAATCTGGTACCCAGAACTCCTGTGTTCCACACAGTGAGTTTAACCTGGAGCAAAACACGACTCTTCAGCAGCACCTAAGTGAAATTCAGAGCTCTCTTTTACTCTTGGATCATTCATTCTATGGAATGCTCTTTGTCACCCCAGATATTCGTGGCATGGAAGTGAAGTTGTGGTGATTTATCTGAGGTGAGGCTCCTGCCTTATTTCTGTTCATCTTCAATTAATGGACTCCACTGCTAGGAATTCAACACCACAGGTTGCTGTAAATGAAGCTATTTTTCCTTTAAATGCCCTCGTGCTCAGTCAATATTCTATCCTAAATGAGCAATTTAAATAAAGATTTTATAATCAACATACCTGAATTGTTTGACTCTGGTAGACTTTAATTACGTGAAAATTGAAACTGTAAATTCCTTTCCGTGGTGCTACAAAGACAGACTCCAACGTGAAAAAATTGCCCACATTTACAAGGATCTACAAACAGAAAAATACAGCATGGGGATTAGTGCAGGTGCTGAGTGCTAAAGAAAAATACAGATTATTAACTTTAGAAACCATTCATCAATGGAAACATTTTAATCTGCATCTAAGCTGGTTTATTCATTTTCTCTCAATTACTTTGGAATAACTCATAAAATGGGTATTTAGTTGTATTTATAGGACAACTTTACTACAGATAAACTAAGAGGGGAATTGCTTCTTACTTTGCTACTATGCCGTACCCTCAGTCCTTTATTCCATACCTGTTTATTAAAAGGCATTTTTGTTGCTCATTCCCCCAAAAAGGATGTGAAAACACCAATTCTGGGAGTGGCACATATTTTTGGGCTGATGAGCAATGGCCAAGCCAAGAGTGCCTTCCCAAAGAGCCAGGTGTGAGTGAGGAGCACAGCACCAGCCATTCCCAGTTCTCCCAGTTGCTGGCACATCCCAGCAAAGCCTGGCTGGGAGCCTTCAGTTGTTTTAACGAGTGCTAATAATAATTTGGGTTTAATTAAGCAGAGAGAAGTGACAGAGGGGAACATACGAGATGACTGCATCACCCATATGCTACACAGCCTCTGTAATGACAACATTTTGCTCTCTTTCCACCTAATTATGCTTTATTTTTAATTGATCTTTCCAGGCACAGCCCTCGGAAGCCTGTGGGATTGTCCGTGGGGTTTTAGGGTTATTTACCCTGAGCTGCCTGGCACATCTGGCTGCAGCTGGCACCACGATTCACTGCTGGCTACAGCTGGCTGCAGGAACAAGAAGAACCCTCGGTCCCAGGGACTTTGGACTGTCCCCAGGACGGGAGCTGGGAATAAAGCGTGTGCAGGTATCTGCTCGCCAATATCGGTGCTGAGCTGAGAGGAGCCGGACATTCATTGTGCTGGGAAAGTTCAAGGCTTTTCCCTCAGAATTCGCTCTTGTCCCCCTCTCTAAAGCGGCACGAACAGTCCAGACCCTACTCAGGCTGAGACCCCCGAGCCCCTCGGGCCGATGTCGCCCCACCGGTGGCACCGAGCGCTGCTGCCCCGGCAGCCCCGGGCTCGGTCCGAGCTTCTCCGGGGCCAAGGGGGAGCCTCTGGAGCCCCCCCGGGCCCAGCCCGCCCTGCCCTGCCCCAGCTCTCAGCCGGGATGCGGGGAAGGCACCTGTGGATGCGGCGCTCCCTGGGGCTCACCTGGTCGAAGTAGATGATGCGCGTCTTGTTGCTCATCTCGGAGGGCTCGTGGTTGGTGCTCCGCACGGCCGAGAACGCCACCTTGGAGTTGGCCGCCCGCACGGAGATGCCCAGCGGCGAGGAGGACGAGCCCTTGGCGTCGGGGGCCGGGTTGGAGTCGCAGACCACCAGGCACTTGCCCTCCAGCACGATGGGCTCGGTGTCGTTCTGCGCGGTGGCGACGCGGCCGCCCAGCGCCAGGGCCAGCAGCAGCAGCCGCCAGCCCATGGTCCGCACCCGCGCCCCGCTCCGGCCACCGCTCCGCGCTCCTCCGCCCTCCTCCTCCTCCTCCGCTCTCCTCCTCCCACCGCCAACACTTTGTGCCGTCTTCTTCTTCTTTTCTTCTCTTTTTTTTTTTTTTTTCCTCTTTCTTTCCTTCTCTCTTTCCTTCTCTCCCCGGCTCCTCCGGCGAGCTCTTTAAAACGCGCCGCAAAAAGCTGCCCGGAGCAATACGCGCTGTCCAGAACGCCCTTTTCTCCCCTCTCTCCGCATCAAAAAAGAGCGTGAGAAAGGGAGGTGGGGGAAAAAAAAACCCTCAGGTGAATTATTGCTGAGAGAGAGAAACGAGAGGTCGCGGAGAAATAAACCCATGTGGCGCTGCCATGACCGCCGGCAACTGGAGCTGGAGATCCGGGATGAGAGGAGAGGAGAGGTGGGAGCTTCCCCCAGAGCTGCCTCTGCGAGCACGGGCAGGAGCTGCGGAGTGCCCTTCTCTGTGTGTGTGTGTGTGTCTGTGTGTGTCTGTGTGTCTGTGTGTCTGTCTCTGTGTCTCTCCCCCTCCCGCAGCACTTATGTCACAGCCAACCTGCCCAGCTCTCACCTAGCGGGGGCTGCTCCAGGTTTCATGGCCAGGAGCCCTCCCCTCGGCATCGCCCCCTGCTCACACACACTCCCGTCCTCCCCGGCAACTTGTGGAGCGGCTGCAGAGCCCGAGGGAAAGCGCCGGAGCATCGCAGCATCCCCGATTTCCAGGAGCAGGAGGAGGAGGAGGAGGAGGATGGGAAGGAGCTGCAGCCTCCCTGGAAGGCAGCACCTGCACCTGCCGGAGCCTCCCAGGGCACGGAGCTTTTTGGGATTGGGGCAGGAGGGAACAGCTTTCCCCAAATCACACCCGAGGTCCCTGCAGGGCTGTCCCGCCGGCTCTTGGAGGATTAACGCGGCCAGGTTCTCCTCACGGTGCTGCCACAGGTTTATGTGTCATTTAACACCTCTGTCTGTGATTAATTCAATTTTGTGGTGTCTGTTGGAAGGATTGGGAGACTGAGCAGGTACCTTTGCTTAGTTCTCCCATCAATTTCGAGATGATTAAAATAATGAGTGGCTCGGTGCTGGCTTCCAGACAAGACCTTTCCTGCATCTCCTGTTTGAAATAATCTCCTGGTGGAACCTAAACTCACTTCAGGGACTGGCAGAAATGTGCCAGTCGCTGAAGTGCTCCCAGAAGCAGAATTGGCCACACAGATTTCCATCCATCCAAACCAAAAAAGGCACCAATAGTTTGTAAGAAATTGAGCAAATGATTTTTAGGGAGATGCCTTTCAGTACAGCAATTTTTTTTTGTGCCTGTAAGAGCTTTGCAACAAATATGAAATATGTCCTGGCTCAGCCATTAACCAGCAGCAGCCTCCACTCCCTGCTTGCCCAAGGCATCTCTAGGGACAGACAGAAGAAATTAAAGAAGCAACAGGAAATTAAGAAGAGGAATAAAAAGCACCAAAATCCACTCTCTGCTGAACACCAGAGCTTCTGTAGGCAAATGTGAGGGGGGTTTTCAGCTGATGTGGAGAGCTGAGGGTGAAGCATTAATTCTGCAGAACTCAGCAAAGTCCTTGAAGAGGCCATAAAGCAGCCAAAATTCTTAGCAAGCATCAAACTCCCTGAAATTCAGAAGGCCAGAATAAAATGTTAAGGAATTCCATTGATCAGTCAAAGGGCAAAAATATTTCTGTTTTCTAGGAATGCATCAATATCCTCTTGCTCAGTGCCACAACAAGGATGGATGGAAGGGTCCAGCTGGGAAGCAGCACTTAGGGGAAGGAAAGGAAACAAATCAAACAAACACTTGCAGCACAGCTTTGTACCTCTTGTAGAAATTTGATCTGCAGATTAAAAGTTTCCCTCCTGTGCACAGGAACATGTCTGAGGACTCCAGCAAAACAAAGCTGTGGGGAAAAGATTTTGTAAATACAAATGTATAAATAGTTCCACACTATTTCAACATCTCCTGCTTCAAATCTCTTCTGCCCCTAAAGCTGCTGAGTAGCCTTTTAACACTGCACACGTAACAGCAAATATAATTAATTACATGTGCACATAAATTCCAACTGGAACTTGAAACTGCTGATGATTTTCAAGGATCAATCATTTGCCAGAGATTAAAAACTTCACAACAATTTTAGAAACTTGGTTTTGATTTTGTTTGACAGTGACATTTACTGTCTCTGTAGATATTCTTCCCAATATCCCATCCAACCCTGCCCTGTGCCAGTTTGAAGCCATTCCCTGTGTCCTGTCCCTCCATCCCTGGCCAAAGCTTCTCCATCTTTCCTGCAGCTCCTCCAGGCCACCCTGAGCTCACCCCAAAGCTTCTCCTGTCCAGGTGAGCAATCCCAGCTCTCCCAGCAGAGCTGCTCCATCCCTCTGCTCCTCCTGGAGCCTCCTCTGGACCCTCTCCAGCAGCTCCAGCTGCTCCCTGTGCTGGGAACCCCGAGCTGGATGGCTGAAGTGGGCTGGAATTTGGCCAGGGGACCCCACACCTGGACCAGTGCTGGGGGTGCCCATCAGCTTCCTCCACCTGCTGCTCCAAGAGACGTCAGGGCTATAAATAATATCCATAATCCACAAATCCATGCCTAAGGGAGCAGCCTGGAGGGTCCCTATCACCAAAATACCTGATCCACATCAGGAAACACCTCCTCCTCTTTTCCCACCCAAACAGAAGGAAGAGAGCTCCAAGGTTATTTGTAACAATCCTTGTTTGGGTGGCTGAGCAGGGCTTTAATTAAAGAGCAAAATGAGGGAAGTTTGCAGGGGGTGCTGCGGGAGAGGTGAGTGGAAAAGTGGAGTTTGCATTTCATTCCTAAGCACCAGGGTTAATGATTGTTCTTATTTCGTCTGACAAGGAATTTCTCACTATTGATCCAGCTCCCTCTAACAGGGATTTTGTGTTTCTTCCTTTGAAGTAAAAATGAGTAAAACAAATAGCAACAGCACACAACAATGGAAATTCAGTTGGATTAAGCTCACAGCTTCTTTCCCTTTCTGGACACACACTTGGAAGCCTAAAGCTGCCTCCAGTTGGAAGAATTTTGCTGTTTCACAGGAGACTCCCAGCACTGAGGCAGCTTTCAGACAGAGGGAAGAGCCTGAGGGAGAATCAGGATAAAACACCATGTTTGCATTTACATTTCCTTCTACCTCTCGCCTTGTAAACCTGCATTAAATACAATTTCTGTATCAATATTGCATGATACCTCCCAAATCTCTTCGGAAACAGAACATCTTGCTTTGTATAATTAGTCATTTGCCTTACAAAAGGGAGGAATAATCTGCCTCAGACTTCCTCTCACGCTTTTGAGCTTCGTGCTTGGAGGCCTTCGGAATTTTTCTAACCCCTCGGTAGCAGAGCCCTCCTTCCTCTCCTCGCCTTTCTTCTTCAGCCTCATTATATTTCCCTTCTGCCAGGCTGAGCTTTGTGTTTGCAGAGCGTGGAGAGGTTCTGGCAGGAGCTGAGCACTTCCAGCCCCTCCGGGACCTGCTCCAGGATCTGCTCCCGGCAGGAGATGTGGGATGAGGGGGAACGGGGAGGTTCCATCCCAGAAAAGCCATGGAAATCCCCAGCAGTGCTCGTGCTCAGCCTTTTCCCTGTGTCCTGACATCCCTCCGGGCTGGAATTGCAATTCCTGAGCCTCCATCTCCATCTGCCTGTTGGCTCCCGGACAGCTGGCCCGTGCTTCTCTGCTGCTCAAACAGTTTGTTGGCCAAACCCAAGACAAATTCACCTGGCTAATGAGCCTGATGGTTCCTAAAAAAACAACCTGTAAATGTTTTATAAAGTAAATTTCACTTCATTTATATGAGCATAAAATGTAAACAGATCCTGCAGGAATGTAATAAAATCTTCAGCTGTACACGTGACTACAAGGAATAGAAGGTTTTGGACTTTGATTCACACTGATGCAGACTCAAGCCTAGATTTTCCTTGCTTTATTTTAATCTAAAATTCCAATTTTCCTTGTTTTTTTTAAGTAAGCTCTCTCAGTAGTCTGCCTATTTTAATGCACCTCTCCTCAATCCATCCCAACTCCAAGAATTTTTTTAAACTTTCTGCAGCAGCAGAACAGAGAAAACAACGAAAAACAATTTCCTACCTGTATTTGTTGGGCTGCTTTAGTTTCCCTGACACTCTGCTATGATAAATCTGTGTTTTGATGGCCTCCTCAGGAAAGAGAATTTTCAAACTCGCTGTGAATTTTAGAGGTGATTAAGGAAATGAGTCAGCAGGATGCCTGCATGTGTAAAGGTAAAACTGCTCAGATCTGCTGACAGCTCTGGCACTTGAGGTCTTTATTCAGCATTTCTCCAGCAGCCAGAATTTCTCTTTGACCAAAGCAGATCAGGCTCCAGCCCCAAGCACCAGGTGAAAACTGAGGTTTGAAATTCTCCCAGGCAGATGCTGCCAGTCCTTCCAGCAGCACTTACTCCTTGATGGATGTCTGGGATTATTCCAGTTTTTCTGTTGCTCTGATGAGGTTTGCATCAGTGTGAAAGTGAGAGCAAAATGAGACCCTGGAAGTTCTTCCTGCTCCTTCTGAGACCCCGGGCAGGAGTCACTTGTTTGCAACATCAATGGGCCAGCAAATGTCATCATTAATCTTCACTGAACTATCACAAATAGCTTGATATTTCTTGTATTTATGTTTATTCAGAATATTTCCAGGAAATATTTCCATATCTTACCCTCCTCTAAAAGCAGAGCTTAGGTAGATTAAGACCATAAAATCAAGTACACACATGAACTGCTTTTAAAGCAGGTATTTGCATTTAAAACTTGTTATAAAGCAAAAATTAATTTTGCTGATTTTTATTATATTTATTATATATTTATTATTCATATATTTATTATGTATATATTTATTATTTATTATTTATTATTTATAATAAAATTCATTTTTGCTATTTTGTTTGCTATTGTATTTCAGTTATTTTTGCATGGATTGCAGCTCTTTGGGGAGGGTGTCAGCACAGCTTTCCTGCCTGCAGAAAGGGAGAGACAACTGCAGAAAAACGATGTACACAGCTAAACCACAAAGTTTTGTGAATTTTGAACTGAGGAACTGGAGAGCTGCTTCATGCACTGCAGCTTGGAGAGCAGAGTGATCACAGCAGGGCTGTCCTTTCACAGGGTAAGTTCAGTAATTCCATCACCTCAAGGGTTTGATTTTCCTAATCAGCTTAATTCCTGACAGCAAAGTGAGAGATCAGATTGTTTGGAATGGCAGGAGCCCAAGGAACAGGCTCCAGTGTGAGCATTAATGACAGCAGCTTGGGATCTTATCTGGGAGTTATTTCCTGGCTGACAAAAGTTCCTGCATTGGAATTGAGCAAATTTCTATTTAGAATTGCAGCATTTCAGGCTGAGTCCTACAGATCTTTTTGAGGAGAATTTCTAGGAGCTACAAGAAGGATTTTGGTATAAATCTGCTCATCAGTACTTTATGGACAATAACCTTTGGGGGATTTTTAGGTCAGTGTTTATGAGCACATGGCATCACCATGGCAGACATCATCAGTTATTTACCCTTCTTCAAAAGAGTGATTTATGTTTTAAAACACATTGCAGCGCTTCTAAATTGCACCCAGGGACTTCAAATCTGCAGCTGAAACCTTTTGTTTCAAATGTATCGTTTGTCAGATGAGCTTAAAGCAATATTTAGCTACTTTGTGGCTTTCTCTTGTTTAATTACTGCTGACTGCCATTGTATAAAACGTCCCCAGTGGGCAAAATTCATCCCTGGGTAAATAGGCAGCAAGTGGGGAGGCTTAAAGCTCATTTAGCAATGCCTGCAGTCATCTCAATGCACACCCAAAAACCCCTCTGTGCTGCTCAGACACACCACACCATGCTGTGAGGTGAAGGATTCCAGTCAGGGCTGAGGAAAATCTGATTTTCACAAAGTGTTCCTCCCTGAATCAGCCGGAGCTTTCAAAGGCTCCCCTGGTCTTTGTCGCTCTGGGAATAAAGCAGCTGGTTCAGCTTTCAGTACATCCTAAACAGTGGGAAAAATGAATATTTATGTTGAATTTGGGGAGAAAACTTAGCAGTGGAGCATTCTGGCAGCCTGATTGAGCCATTCATGCAGGAATCTTGTACCTGTGAACATCCCAAATGCTGGGAGCGAGGCAGGATCTGCCCAGGAGCTCTTGGAGTCACCTCAGCTCAGAGCAGCCTGCAGGTCTGGAGTTCTCCACCTCTTCTTCTTTAAGATGAGCACTTTAAAACTCATTTGTGGTTTTTCTGAGCCCTCAATAGCAGCAACTTCTTGAGCACAGGAGGATTCCAGCAACTTCTTGAGCACAGGAGGATTTTCTGAGAACTCTTTGAGGCTTTGGTTGTTGTACAGCGGGCACCCAACAGGGTTTCAGAAATCCCACTTTTATTCTCTTTATCCAACAGCATTTCCCCCTTCTCCTGAAACCGGTTTGGATTTGAAAGGCATTAATTCAAGCCAGAAACCATAAGTGATATCAAAGCTTTTCTGCACAGAACACCTTCCAAGTGACCACAATTTTAATTTTACTGCTCGTTTATACAAATTAGCAGGAGCACCCTGGCTGGTGCCTGCAGTTCAGGCAGGAATGGGGGAAAAAAAAAGAGGAAAATGGGAAAGCAAAGTTCAGCCACTGCCCTGGGATGTAACTGTGGATTTATGGAAGTTAAATTTTTTCTCCAGTGCTGGGTGATCTCTGCTCTTTGCATTATTGGTTTGAAGAAACCCTGGGAGAATTCTGCCCCTGGGGAGAGAGAAATTTGTATTTCAAGTTGTGAATTCTTGAGAAGCCCTTGTGAGTGGTGCCCCTGTGGGAGCTACAGGAGCTCCCTTCCTCCCAGCGTGTCCTGGGGCAGATCGAGGTGCTCTGACACTGGATAAAGTCAGGGATTTCTCCTGGGTGCTCCAGGCTGGAGAGAGGGGCTGTTCTGAGCTGTGAGATACAGAAATTACCTTCCCTGACAGAAATGTGCATTTTAACGAAACAAACCATGGAAATAAACCTCCTTTTGCTGCTGGAGCCAGTGGTTCTGATGCTGCTGAGCTGATCCACAGCTGAATATTGACACAAATTTCACTGAGCTGAACTTCCTCTGACACCCTCACTGATATTTCATATTCCAGAATATGCCAAAAATCAGCTCTGTGGGAAAAAAAATAACCCAAATATAAAAATACTGCAGTTCTTGCAAGTCAGATTGCTCCTAATAGTGATATTTTCCACAAAGAGAAGCATCACCCAATGCTTTTATGACTTTTGCAGGATAAAATCATCACCTGCTAAGGAGGGATTCCAAGGACATTATCCACAGGGAGACTTGGAGCTCATCTATAAAATCACAAATAAATGTTGAGGCGGAAAAAGCATTATTCTTTTTGCCATTAAAACACATAATTGTAAATAATACAATTTAAGAGACCTGAAAAACCTCAGCCTTCTGCTAAATAAGTTAAGAAATAAAGAAAGAGGTAGGGAACGAGGTCTAGTTATTTTTACCTATAAATCAGGATGTCTCAAGCTCCCAGGCAGGAAGGAACAGCTTATTTGGGAAAATGGAAACATCTCCCACTCCACAGGAAAGCTTTGTGCTCTCTGAAGGGGATAGAACTTCATGCCAAGGAGGTGCTTGGGCATTAATTTTTTTAATTAATGCTCCAGGATGTTCCCACAAAGGCACAGATATCGACCACTGGGCAGGAGATATTTTTAATTGGGAGAGGCTTTGCCAGCTGAGCTATAAAACAAATACAAGCTGTTAAATAAAGTAATGGGGAAGAAAGAGTTGGGGAAAAAAGGTAACAAGGAAAGAAAAAAAAAAAGGAAAAAACCTTTAGTTAAAAGAGACTTAGCAGGATTTTGGAGTTAAAAACCCGTGAAATTTAACATGAGCATCACGAGAGCCGTTCAGGGATGCAGGGATCCTGATACCATGGAAATGGCACTGGTGTCCAGGCTGCTCTGGCACGATTCCCATGTAAATGAAGAGAATTCCCATTTTGGAGCTGTAATCACACACATCAAAAGCTGCCAGGGCTGTTGGCAGGGCAGGGACATGCTCAGGGCAGGGCACTGTGGGACAGGGCTGCGAGGAATTAAAAAGGAGCTGGATTTTCCTCCCTCAGGCAGAAATGAGGGATGGAAGCTGCAGATCCTGTAGGTATCACTGCTCTGATGCTGACTGGAGGCAAAACCAGCCAATTTGGCATAAAACTAAATACCTGAATTGCTTCTGCAAATATTTTTATGTAAAATAAGTCTCAGGGGTGTTAATTTTGGCTCTGTTTTATTCCTTTTTCCCCTGAGAAGGTCACCTGGGAGCACAGTCCTGGCAGGACTGTTGGGAAGCCCAAGTGACACATTTTTCTGGCTCAGACATGGAAAAAATCTTTCACTCCCACTTTCCAGGCAGTGCCCAGGCATCCCTGCCCTGCTGGTGATGCTCCTGGGCTGCGTTACCCAGCAGGGAAATTCTGTGTACAGCAGCAGCAGCCAGCCCAAAATAAATCAGATAACTTTAATCAGATAACTTTCCTAAAATAAATCAGATTCTCTCAAGACAACACTGCTTGCAAATCTGGGAGGGAAAGTGGCAGATTTTATCAATGCCCTTTTACATGTTTTGATGTTAAACACACCCATTTCATCTTTGCATTTCTAGGCCTTCTTTTCCTCCCATACACTGAGCTGCAGATAATTATTCTGATTAAATAAACATTTAAAAAGTGTAATGTAATTATATATATTATAATTATAATAATAATAATAATAATATATAATTATACATTAACATGTAATTATTCCAATTAAAAGCATGTAAAAACCAACAAACACAACAGAAATATTTCCTCTTTTGAAAACCAATGGAAAATAAGATAAAATAAAATATAAAATATAAAATAAAATAAAATAAAAAATGAAAAATGAAAAATGAAAAATAAAATAAATAAAAAATCAAAAGTAAAAAATAAAAAATAAAAAATAAAAAATAAAAAATAAAATAAAGTAAAATAAAATAAAATAAAATAAAATAAAATAAAATAAAATAAAATAATTTCCTCCCACATCCATTCCTTAGATGCACTTTTTTATCTTGTTGCTTTGACATTTTTCTCTTCCTGCCAATGCAAATCTTAAATATTGATCAATTTCTATAGCATTTATGGCAAATACATGACATTAGCCATAAAAAAAGCTATTTTTTTGTGTCCTGCTTAGGGGGGACAGAGCAAAATAAAACACTCAGACTTTCTTCATTACATAACACGTTTGCAATGTTTTAATAGCAAAATAAACAAGAATTTGTTAAAATATTCTCCTCTGTGGGTAACAGCTCCCCATTTCATTTTAAAATGTGTGAAGTATTCTTTAGAAATTCCATCAGCACACAGAAAGTTACTCATTGAAAATAATAATTAAAACTGGGTCAGAAGCTGGGGCATTCAAAAGGAAAGATGGAAAAGAGGAATTATGAAAGGTTGAAAGTGTTTCTTTTCTCAATATATGGGAATCTGAAGGTACAAAAGCACAAAATTGAGAGGTTCATAAGTGATCTGGGATATTACAGGTTAAATACCACTGAAAATTACACATTATAAATTGAATTTCTCTCCAAACCAAGGTGTTCTGCTGCACAGGTGAGATTGGCAATGTGCTGCTGATCATTATAAAATAAAAAACAATTAAAAATTGTTTCCTGGACTCCTCCTTGCCTCAGCTCTCCATAAAATTTGTTTTTTTATGGTGTGACTTCAGCACACGCCTTCCTAAACTCGGTGATGAACGACGATATCCACCCAAAGAGTTCCTGGGAGTCCAGGTCTGGAGGCTCCCCAAACTTCACCTGGAAATTGGAAATAAAAGAATATTAAACTTTTAGATCTGGGTGATCTAAACCATGTCCAGGAGCTTAATGAAATTTAAAGAGTGCAGAAAATGTAAATATCTCCATTATTGTTAATGTTGATATAAAGAAACAGAATAAGAGGTAAAAAATGAAGGGGAAGAGGAGGAAGAATCAAACTTTGATCTGTCTGAAATCTCCAGGGGACTGAGACCCAAAATATCCCAAATAAAAATGATCCAAGGAGCTTTCAGTGAACTGCCTCAGTAACCTGGGTTAATCTCTCTGGCTGGACTACAAATCTCCAGCTGAAGAGGAGAAAAATCAGTAAATCCTGAAGTTTTCTGGCTCTGCAGCTTGGGAGATGAATCCATTCATTAAAGGAAATGTGTACAAAAGTGTCCAAATCCCAGGATCAGGATATTCTGCCAGTTTCAGGGGTAACCACCACATTTCTGTCCCTTTCCTCAAGATCTCTGACTGCTGTTAAATATGGGATTTTCTTTCTTTTTCTACAGCCAGTATAAATATAAAGCAAGTGGGAATTTCTTGCACTCCTTTCCCCTCCTTTCCTCCCTTTTAAGAAAGAAATGTGGGTTTATTTTCATTGCATTTTAATCTGATATGTACCAGCACGTTGCTATAAAGCTTCTTCATTTCCTCACATCTTTTTGACAGCTGGGAGAGATCCCCTTCATATTTCTGAATTAAATCCTGTAATAAAATAAAACTTCTTAATTTGCTGTAGGAGCACACGATTAAAGCAGGAATTAAACAGCGGTGAAAGCAAAACCATTCAAGGCAAAATTTTCATGTCATAAAAATTTCACATTTCACAAAAGAGAAGCACACACACATTCCCTTGCAAGTATTAAGACATCAAAGACAAAAAAAAACCAAAAAAAAAGAAAGGTTGAAGTTAGAGAATTTTAACTGTATTATAAAATGACAAAACCTAAATCTGTGAAAAGCTGCAGAGCCAGGGGAGCATCACAAGGTCCTGATTTCCTGATTTTGCAGCATACACTGCCAGTTTCAGGTCCTTAAAGGGCAGAAACAGCCTTTAGAAACAAACCTGGAAACCAAATTTCTTCATTTTTGATTTGTTTGTAACACCCACATTTTCAGCAGCTCCTTGGGGACCCCCGAGGTGCCCCAGGGCAGGGTTGGGTGGGATTTGAGGGTGAATTTCTCCATCAGAAAGGTTGTGCAGCCCTGGCACAGCTGCCCAGCCCTGGAGGGGATCAGAGGAAGGGGATGTGGCACTTGGGGACATCCCAGTTGTGCTGGGTTGGCTCTTAAAGGGCTTCTCCAGCCTGAAGGATTGGAAATGACTTATGGATAATCAGGATTTTATCATTCTGTGTTCCAAGACAGGGGCTGGAACTGGATGATCTTTCAGGTCTCTTCCAAACCATTCCATGACTCTTTGATCCTCTGTAAATCCCCTTCTGTCTGAGGGCAGAAGAAATAATTACAAATTGACTCTAAAACTCCCATTATCCCAAAGTGCTCCTCCAGGGCAGCGTGGGGCTGCCTGCTCCTCATCCACTTGCCTGGGAAGGAAAAGCAGGAGCTGCACAAACCTGAAAACCCTTCCCACGCTGCAAATTACAGCATGAGACACCCTCAGAAGGGAATAAAAATCCACTTTCCCTCTCCTGGTCCCAGGTGTCAGCACAAAGTCCCAGGTTACTCCTCCTTTAGGGAGGTTGTGGATGATTTACCTTCAGCTCCTTGCAGAACTGGGACTCCTGAGGTGTTGCCTTGCTTGCTTTGGGTTTAATGAGCCTCCTGCACTGGATAAGGTTCTCCAATTCCTTTTTCAAAACTAACAAAAGGAAAAGAGAGAGAGGAATGTCACCAGCACGAAGAGGTGTCCAAAGGGCTGCGATGGTCTAATTTAGGGCAGAAGGAAAATACAAGAGAATGTGGGTCTGCAATACATTTATCCAGGAGTATTAACTTCCTGGTGAGAGGCAGAGCTCCTGAAAGAGGCATTTTCTCAGGGTAAAAATGTGATCACATCCAGCAAGTGCAGGATAATGAAGAGGTCGAGAGCGTGGTAATGCAGCAGCCATAAATCTGACCTTGCACTGGGATTAACTGTGGAAATAACATCCTTCAAACCCACATCTTTGTGTAGGAAGCTCTGGGCTCCTTTAAAGATAAAAGAATAAAAAAATCCTCTGTGGAACAGGAAGAAATCCTGTCAGCTGGCACTGGGCTGCTTCCCTGGGAGCAGCCGGGGCAGAGGGCACAGCCTCGGCTCTGGGGGCTCCTCTGGCATCTCCTGCCCCGTGCTGGGCAGCTCCTGCATCTCCTGCAGCTCCTGCATCTCCTGCAGTTCCTGCAGCTCCTGCATCTCCTGCAGCTCCTGCAGCTCCTGCCCCGTGCTGGGCAGCTCCTGCAGCTCCTGCATCTCCTGCAGCTCCTGCAGCTCCTGCAGCTCCTGCAGCTCCTGCAGCTCCTGAAGCTCCTGCAGTTCCTGCAGCTCCTGCAGTTCCTGCTGCTCCTGCTGCTCCTGCAGCTCCTGCATCTCCTGCAGCTCCTGCAGCTCCTGCATCTCCTGCAGCTCCTGCAGCTCCTGCAGCTCCTGCAGCTCCTGCTGCTCCTGCAGCTCCTGCATCTCCTGCAGCTCCTGCTGCTCCTGCATCTCCTGCTGCTCCTGCAGCTCCTGCAGCTCCTGCATCTCCTGCATCTCCTGCATCTCCTGCATCTCCTGCAGCTCCTGCAGCTCCTGCAGCTCCTGCAGCTCCTGCAGCTCCTGCAGCTCCTGCAGCTCCTGCTGCTCCTGCCCCGTGCTGGGCAGCTCCTGCATCTCCTGCATCTCCTGCAGCTCCTGCAGCTCCTGCATCTCCTGCAGCTCCTGCAGCTCCTGCATCTCCTGCTGCTCCTGCAGCTCCTGCAGCTCCAGGATGTGTCCTCAGCTGGGAGAAGCTGCTTCCCTGGGTTTTGGGGCATTCCTTCCCCTCTGGCCTAGAGTGACTGCCCTGGGCACAGCAGGAACCCATGGAGGGGAGAGCCCACCCCTCCCCACTGGCTCCATCTCCTTGGACATCTCCAGCAGCTCTGCTCCTCCTGGCCCAGCACCCTCCAAACCTGTCCTGAAAACACTCACTGAATTTGAATTGTCCCTGCAGACCATCAGTGACTGAAGGTAAATATTGTTACATTTAGTGATTTATGTCTCCTAAAAGGTGCGCTGGAATTTCTTGGAGCAGGATGAAACACACTGGAGGAGCCTTGAGCTGCTCCCAGAGCTGGCCCTGAAGGGGTGCAAGGGTTTGCCAAACCAGAAGTGAGGGTGAGCATCATTCAGCTCTGTTATCAAAGGCTGAAATTGGGAATATTGGTCTGGAGTTGTGGCCAACACCCACGGCACACCTTCAAAACACAGATTATTATAAATTGCAACATAATAAACATCATCTCCAGCCACTGTCACTCTGCTCTCAGCTCTCAAAGGGCTCAATGTAAAACCCACTGAGCTCCCAGGCCACAGGACTGGTCCATGGGGAGCTGGAAATACCTCTTACAAAATCCATCTTACAAAATCCATCTTCCCAAAATCCCAAAATCCATCTTCCCAAAATCCATCTTCCATATAACAACCTCGTTCTGTCCCTCCTGTCGACTTCACTGCTGCTGGAATCCTTTCCAGAGAAGGGAACCAGTTTGTTTCCAGGAAGTTCTTGAACTCCAGGGAGTTTTCTCCTGCTGTACTCCCAGTCCCAGAGGCTCTCACAGCCATCGCTGTGATGGAGCACTTGCACCACTTAACTTTTTGTATTTCATCATAAAATCTATTTACCATGTCCAGTACAATTTTTTTACATTTCTAAACCACCTGGACACACTTCAATATTTCTTTTTTTTTTTAAATTCTTCACAGTACCATGGCAGGTTAAGCATCTCCATGGCAACACTTCACCTCAATGTTTTGAACCTTTAACTCTCTTTACAAACTACAGAGGTGCAGTGAAAACCTGTTCCAAGTGACTGCACAGTGCATGAAAAATCTGCCTCTGAATGTAGAAACCACATTTACATACCATCAACTTCAGCACTGAGGCCCTTCATGGACGCTGGAAAGGAAGAGAGAGGGGAAAATGATATAAATATCATGTATACAGCGAGAATGGGAGTTTGCACAGAAGTTGAAGGACTTAATTCTTTATTTGTTGATCATTTGATCATTTTCCCCCCCTTTCCCTCCTCTCACCATCAGGAACAGCTTCAAATTCTGTCAGCTCCTGAGGAAACGTGGCCAGCTCGGGCTGGTGCAGGAGGATCTGCTCCACCAGGGCGTGCAGAAGAGTGAACGTCCTCTCCTTGCCCCTCAGCAGAGGCAGCTGCAACAGAGCACAGCAAGAACTGACACACTGAGCTGCCACCCCTTCAAAAACAAATAAATCACGAGAAAGGAGCAGCAGAGGTGCTGATGGATCCCAGGTGTATTTGGCAAGAGTAGGAAACAGTGGAGTTAAAGTTCTGATTTTTGTTTTGCTGTTCCACACGAGCTCCTGGTTCATAGCTGGTGGCAGACAATTCCTCATGCCAAGGGACTGTAGTGTCAAATCAGCATTTGGAGGTTCTACCTCATTAGAAACACAGCAAATTCAGCAGCACAAAGCCAGTGCTGCTGCCTGAAATGGGGAAACACAGCTTGTGATCACAGGCAGCAGAGAATTCATTGTTAAACAGGATTTTGTTCTCCTGTAACCCAGGGTGGGCAGTAAGATGTGAGCTCCTCATTAGGAATTATTGCCTCTCTCCACGCTCAGGGACAGTTCATATTAATGGCTAACAAACCTTGGAACAGGAAGACTTTAATTACAAGAAAATATTTACTCACTTTGGCCAGAGATGACAGTCGGAATCCTTTAGCCACCTCTTTCCCAGCATTCTCATTCAGATGGTTCCCCATGGCTAAAATGTACTCCAAGACAGCAACAAACTTTGGGCTGGACTGCAGCTGCTTGCTCGCTTGGATATTCTGGATTATCAGCTGAAACACACCAAGTTTTCCTCAGACAGAATGAAAATGTGGATAAATCCGTGGTGTCTGCACCTTCCCTGTGCCCCCCTCGCTGTCCCCTCCTGAAATCCCTCCCTTGCCCAAGGACATCTCCCTGTCCAAATCCCTCAGGGATTTTCAGCAAGTTCCAAGCCCCCAAGAAAGCTGTGTTGGCACAGTTACCCCAAAAGGAGTCACACCCTTTGTGGCTGCCAAACCAGCTCTGCCAAAACAACCTCAGCCTCCTGTGCACAAAAAGTGTTCTGCAGTTTGGTTGCCCAAATTTCAGGGGTCAGGGGAAGCAGAGTCTGGAGCTCCATCCTTCAGCTCCCTCCCTTCCTTTGACACCAGCTCAATGCTGTTATCAAAACTCTTTGCACAGTTTCCCCACAAGGAAGAATAATCATTTCCTGTGCTCCAACTCAGTATAATTCAGTTTTCCCAGGGAAGCCACCTCCCTTCTTGGGGCTATAGGCACAGGAGGTGATTTTGTTCTCAGTTAAAAAATCTGTATTTTTTTAGCACCACACCTCTTTTTCATCAGTGCAAGTTTAAAAACAGGGAGAGGATGAAGCACATGGGTGCACTGACAGCTGTTGTTAAAGCATTTATAGCACAGCTCAGGGCCAGGGGGTGATCAGAGCCAATATTCACATTGCCCCTTGGGATTTTAGGACTATATTCTGTGGTTTAAAAATACGTGTTAGCATGCAAAAGAACGTACTTAGACACTAATTAGCTCTTCAGTGAACATTAAATATCCATCAAAGCAAACAGTGCAGAGCACAACTTTCAAATATTCAATATTTGGCTTCAGTGGAGCACAGCAAAGGTGTGACTGCAGCAGGCAGGGTCAGGAACCTCTGCATGTCCCCTGTGCTCTCCATCTGCTCCTCTTCTGAGCTCCCCTCACTGCTGCTGTGGGTTTAATCACAGCCAGAAAAAGAATAACAACTTGGTCTCGCAGAACTTTCACATTTTATTTTCATTCCCGTGCAGAACGAGGGTAAAAACCTCTGAAACATTTTCATGGTGTGGAAATCCTTGTTTTGAATCAGAGCATGGACAAAACCTGGCAGGGGAGGCACGGCTGGGAGCAGCAGGATCCAGTCACGAGACTGGCACTTGTTTATTTGCATCTTAGGTCATCCTGGAGAAAGGCAGAGAGGCACTTGAGCTCTGGTTCCCAAAAATTTCAGCCCAGAGCTGTAATCCTTAGGGGGAACAGCTCCTTCAGTCTAAAGGAAATAATAAATCTCTTTGAGATTTGTCAAAAAAAAGTCCTCCATGTCTTAGACTGATTCTCTCAGCTCATGGGGCCAGAGCCTCCCCACAAAGGGAATTGGATTTGAATGGTGAAATTCACTTCTGTCTTATCACTGGCCAAAGAAGGAGGAAAGTTTCATAACTCCAAACAAAATTTTGAGGATCTTTTCCTGTTCTTTTCTCCCTCCTTTGTGGAAGTCTGTTCTACTGCCATGCCCATCCTCTTGAACCTTGGTGGAATAAGGATGATATTAAACACACAAGTGGGAAAAAAAACCCAAAAAGAATCCTCCCAAACTACACAGCTTTAAATCTGCCTCTCTGAGCAAACAGACAGATGCTGATCACAAACACTCACAAAAAGGCACAGAAAAAGGCTCCTGGTACTCACAGGTTCCAGATCTCTGATGCTCTCGGGGAGCTCACGGACACGGAGCAGGAGATCCAACCTCTGGCCCAGCTGAGGGATTTTACACATCTGCACAGAATTCAGCAGAACCAGAATAAAAGCTGACATTTATACCAAAACATGCGTATACCTTTCATTATTTATTGAGCAATTCAGCTGGGCCATTGCTTGCCTGATTTCTGTGCTCATTTATTCATTTTCCTCGGGGCCTTAATCCTAATCCTGGATATGCTCTGGCCCATAACTGCAAATTCACTGGATGCTCCTGGGCATCAGTATTAAAATCAATTGCAATCCTTTCTTGTGAGCAAAAATGGTTAAATACATATAATTTTATAGATGATGGCTTCTAGATTTTGGGAATCTGGATTTAGGTCAGGATAAATCAGTTCCTACTCTGTAGGAAGAGGAGGGAGCGTGACTCGGAGACACAAAGAGATCCATAGTTCTCTTTTTGTTATCTACCTGTCTCAACTCTTCATCAGAATATTCCTTTTATGCTGATTCTGGGTGAGATTGTAAATTTAGGTTCTAAACAACAGCTTCTTGCAGTGGTTTTAGCTTGGAGAATGCCCTAAAAATAGGATGTGGTGTCCTTTAGTATTGAAACTCCTCACCTCGAACATAAACTGGTCAACCACGTGCAGCTCTGAGCAAGAGCCCTTGAAGGACAGGTACCTTCCTGCATCTTTGGGCGTGGGCAAATATCTGTAAAGACAAAATTAAAATTAGGAGTCATCTTCCTCTTCATTCTGCATTCTGATAAAATAATCCCTTGTCCTGGAGCTCCCTGCATTTTGTGTGGTTTGTGTTTGGTATTTACTGCTTGTCCTCTGTAGGCATTTGAACCTCGTGTGAGATGGGAGGCAAAAGAGATCTGCAGGCACCTCTGGGTATCTGGGAAAGCTTCTACGTAGATAAGGCTGGAAACAGCCAGAATGCCCATCCCAAGACATACAGAGAACTCAGAATGACAGAATGTTGTAGAAATATGAGACAGAGGAGTTCAGGCCTTTATTTCCAGAGAGGTTGGATCCTTTCTTATCTCTGGTAAGGCAGAATCACAGAATATTCTGAGCTGGAAGGGACCCACAAGGATCATCCTGTCCCTCCTGGCATTGCACAGACACCCCAACAACCCCAGCCTCGAGGGTTTCTCTTCTTTATCACAGTTTTTACGGGGTTTTTCACTTGCTTAAATGGTGACAGCACAAAACACAGACCCACACCTTCCTCCCTTCTGCACAAGGTCACAGAATATCCTCCAGGGCCACGGATTTTTAGAAGGCTGATGTCTTCAAATATTCCTCCAGTTGGAAAAACAAACACAGATCTCCCTGCCTGTCTGAGCCATCACTGGGGGAATTCACAGCTTTCTTCAGAAAAATGGAATCGATGTCAGAGCTCACATGTGAGGAGTGTAAAGAAGCTGAAATCAGTATTCAGGCCTACTCTCTTTTAGTTCTCTTAAAACAAACTTCTAAATTTGCAGCAAGAGTGATTAAACATTCATGGGCAGAGCTATACATTTCCAGTAAAAGTCAGGGAATGTACTCAAAGATGGAAAAAGGCAAATATTTCAGCGAGTTAAACACAGGACAAACACTAATATTTATTTTACTGTTGTCAATAATTAATATGACATTCCAATTATAAAATTGCTGGGGTTTGAATTAACTCTATATTATAGCAGATTGAAATGTAATCCTTTCAGCCCACTTTACCATCAAGGAAAAAAAAAAAAAGAGAATTTTCATTTAAAAATAAGTTAGCTGTTGGCAAATGAAAGGGTGTTTATTCACATTAAAAATAGTTTGAGCTTTTAAGCAAATTCATAGAACGTATTTTAAAAGGTGACAGCAAACATCTTCATTTAATCAGAAGTCTGATACCCCATAAAACTCTTTAGCTGCATTATGCATAGAAAATGGAACTAACAGATTATCTGGAAGGTTTAAAGCTCAAAGCACTAAACAATGGGAGCCATGAGAAAGGAGGCACAAAAACACATGAATGCATTCCATAAATATCTTTTTACATGAATGCGGCTCTAATGGAATTTGCACAATGAAAAAGATTCCCATTTCTCTGGAAAAAAAAAAATAAGTTTAGAGGGACGTGGAGTGCTTTGCTGTTAAGAAATGAGGATAAAGAATGATTCAGAGATGGAGAGGTTTCTGTTTCAAATTCATTCTTGAAGTTCCCAGTGATATCCCATCACTTCCACTGGATGCAGGAGCAGGATGCTGCTCCCTGGTCACAGCCTTGAAAACGGGATTTGGCTGTGGCTGGAAGGATTTCTCTCTCTCCAGCAGCAGGATTTGGACACTGTGCCCTGCCTCAGACACTCTGACAGGTACAATCTGCACTGCGAGGAATTTTCCAGCCTCCTGCCAGCTCTCCTGTCCTGCCCACGGGCTCAGAGTCACCTGGGAACGGCTCACACCGTTCTCCAAGGAGAGATTTCCCATGGGACACCTCCAAAAAGCTCCTCAGAGGTGCTGAGTGCCCTCCTTGTGTCGTGCCAGGGAAACCTGGGAGTGCTGATGCTCCAGGAGAATTCCTGTCTGCAGGAATTCCTTCCATCCTTGGGAATCCAAGCCATCACTTTGAGATGGATCTCAACTCTTCCAGTTACACTCCAAACTCTCGGGGTGGAAAAAGGTGCAGCTACCTCTCAGTGCAAGATTTGCACGTGGATTCATCGATTTTGGCAGTAAATAATAATCCCAGGGACAGAATCCTTGAAGCCAGCTAGCATCGTTTGAATCCTTGAAATTATACAACATAGAGCAATACAACAATCAATATCCCTTACACATTCCACTGCTGGGAATATTCCCTCAGCATTATTGCCATCAAAGAAAGACTTCAAGGAATAAAATATGATATTTCGAGCTTCATTGCCATCATTATTATTATTATTGTCTGATGGCAAAGAGCCCAGAGGCCATAAATCAGCGATGGCACAGCAATTTCAGCAGCCTGGAGATCCTGGGGCGAGTCTGCAGTGCCAGGACTGAGTCCTGAGCAGCAGAGTGGGGTCAGTGCTTCCCTCTGAACCCAGCTGGGAGCAGGGGATGCCCTGGGAAATGAGGCTGGAGACATTTCCTTTCCCTTTGCCTTCCCAGAAACAGCTCCGTGGCACTGGAGAGCATCTCCATGTCCAAACATTTCCCTGCAGCTCTTTCCTGCCCAATTCCAGCACTGCAATAAAATATTTCTGTTCCCATTGAGCTTTTAGGGTCAGATTTTCAGCAGCCCCTCAGTGGGGCCGTGCACCTTCCAGCAGATCCCAGTTGGTGTGGGGTTTAACTGGGACAGCAAGGAAACGCCTCCCAGAAATCAAAAACATTTCAATCCCACCCATGTCCCTCCTTACTTCAAAAACCATCCCACAGAATGACATTAATTCCATGTTTCGTGTCTGTTCTTCCTCACATCACTTCCCAAGTACAGAGAGGATTCTCCAGACTTCAAAATTACTGTCTCAGATCAGGATTTTAAGGCCAAAATTAAACTGATTCCACAAGAAGCAGAAACATCAATTATTTACTTCCTCACTTTATCTGCCAGTGTCTTCTTTTTTCCAGTTTTCTTTAGCAAAACACTCATTTTTTTCAGTTTCACATCCAGCTTTTGAATGTAAAAATGTTTCTTAAAATGGCCCAAATATCACCTGGGGACTGGGATGTGGAGCAGATCCCACTCTAGGATCCCACTTCTTTCCTTTCTTTCTACATCTCAAACTATTCAAAAAGATAAAATCCAGTTCCTGTGGATTTCACATGCCAATAGTTTACTGACACTCCCAAAATCTGTCCAGTTTTGTTAAAGCTACAGAAATCTTCACTCTGCTTGAACCCCCCAGATCTCTGCCCCTCAAATATTCCCAATATCCCATAAACCTCCTTTAACTCTTGTCTGCCTTCCTCCTCTCCAGCCTCCCAAACTTCACATCACTTGCAGAAGATTCTGCGTCTCCAAAAGGTCCCAAAAACAAACAATTCCCCCCAAAATTACCTTCTCAGTGCTGTAATCTGCTCATCTGTGAGCCCACCACTCTCCTCGTGGATGATGAAGAGTTTGTCCTTCAGCTCACTGGGTTTTATACGGAAACTTTTAAGAAAAATGTCTGGAGAAAGAGGATTTTTGGGTTACTTGGAAGGGAATGCTCAAGGGAAGGAAAATCACCAAAGTATCTCATCTATACTTTGCAAAATTAAAAAAGAAAGCAAAAAAAAAGGATAAACAATGAACAAAAAGAATAAAAAATATTTAGCAGCTGCTGTCATAAGGTAAAAACTCAGCCTTCATATTGTCTTTAAATTTACATAGCAGTCACCAAGGAAAAACAAATCTGAGGATGATTTTCTTGTCTCTTACTGATACCTGCTCCCTGTGTGGCAGAAATTTCTTTTTTCAACAAGAATCCATTAGAGAACTTCGATTTATTTATTTTTTATTTTCTCCTATGCTGGCCTTGAATTTAGTGTGGAGATCTCTTGGAACTCTCATTTTCCTCTGGCATTCACAACTCCACTCAAAATCTCCAGGATTTTTAACCTACTGGCACTTCGGAGCTTCATCTTTTTCCTCATTAATTTAAGGACTGTGGTTTGCAGCACTTGCAGGAAGATTAATCAGAATTCTCAGGATCAAATTAACTTTTGATCTGAGTAATGTCCATTATAATAAGGATATGCCAGAACTCTCACTGATGAGGATAAGATTAAGAAAGGGATGTAGAACATCCCAGCGAAAAATGCTGTAAGAGGAACAGGATCAAAAGGAGGAATGGTGTTATTTGCAAAGCAAAAGAAAGACATTTCCTCAAAGAAACTGCAATAATTTAGTAGATAAAAGTGCTATTACAAGATTCTTTTATCTGCAACGGCACTTTCCCATCACTCTTCCTTTTAACCCTTCCAATTGTTAGTCAAGGGATGCAATAATTCTGAGTTATCTCCATTTACATTTCCCAATTAAAACTTTACGCACTCTCCAAAATACATTTTTATTCATGTTCATCAAGATGGAATCATTAAAACTTCAGAACTGACTGCCTCAAATTCTTTACACATGTAACCATCTTAAAGCATCTCTAGGTTTTACAGATATTTTTTGGAAAGGTGTTGTTGTGGCAGAAATCAGAGTGCCCTTTGAAGAACAATTACTGCTGCCCCTTTAGTATCTACCACTTCTCACAAGGGAATGAAAAGGCCTCTACAATATTTTATTAGGGAGACCAGGGTTGGGTGTTGAGCTGCTTCATTAGCTCTGAAAGGCTGTTCTAGGTCAGGCTTTTTTAGAATCCCACCTGAAAGAGGAGAGCAGAGGGTCTCGAGAGCAGGATCCTGTGCACAGCCTGAGCTCAGCCTGGGAACAGCCAAGAATTCCAGAGCTGCCCCAAAGGCTCCTCTCACCACCCCACCTCCCCCTAGACGGGTTCTTGGCCCCACTGCAGCACAGCACTCCAAATTCAGCCTCCCAACCTGCTCCTGGTGACTTTGCAGCCCACAAAATTGGAAAAGCCTTTGTGGTCAGAGGCTTAAATTGATTTCCTGGATGTTGTGGATGACTTCACACATCTGCCCCATGACAGCAGCATCACAGCTCAGTGGCACACCCAGGTTTGGGGATTCATCTCTACAGCATCCAGGGCCATCTTTGGAGCAACTGAGCCATGGGGTTGTGTTTTTTCCAGAGAAGCACTGGGTTAAAAGATGATTTACACACAGCCTTGCTCACTGCATGGCAGAAAGCAGAAATAGCAAAGACAGGCAGAGCTCAGCTCCAGAGAGGAGCGCACAGCCCCTGTTAATCCACTTACTGAAGTTATGTGCAACTTTTCTGTCCAGCAGGATGTGCTGATTCACTGAAGGCTCGCTGCCCAAAAGCACTGCTGTGTCCTGGATCTGGAACTGCTCACACAGCCTGCAGACATCTATTTTTCTCTTGCCTGGGTCACACGACCCCCAGACAGATTTTTGAATCTAAAAATACAGAAGGGACACAGGGTAAACAAAAAGCCAGAAGAACAGAGGCTCTTTGTTCCATGCAAACACAGAGAGGGGCATCCAGGTCATTGTCCAGGCACAGCTGGACTCTCATAAATACCCGTGTCAAACAGGCTACAGTATTTAGGGTTTTTATTTTTACTTTTAACAGCTCCCCTCAGTCTCATGCTCACCTTGTCACAAGGAACGACATCCCAGTGAAAAGCTTTGGTTCTCTTTGCTGCTGGAGAGGGGCTGCAGGGCTGGGGGAGGGCAGGAGGGGCTGGGGGAACCTCAGCTGTGCCCATGGCAGGAGGCAGAGCTGGGGCTGCCTCCCCCTCTGCAGCCTCTGCCAGCGGGGCTGGGGGCTTGCTCAGGCTGCTCCTTGCACAGCTCCCACCAGGGTGGGGAGCCTCCTCCTTCTGCTCATTCACAGGCACAATAAATTCCTCATAATCATCTTCAGGGGAGCTGCATCCTTCAGCTCCCTGCTGGGGCTGGCAGTGCCTCTCCAGGAGGGACAGCCACTCTCTGCACAGCCTGCCAGCAGCCTCAGGCCTGCTGCTCTGCACTGTGGGGGATATCCGCAACCTGCAAGGGAAAAAGGGCATCCAGAAACACCCGAAGTGTAAAAATCATCCTGCCCAGCAGAGTCCTGCTTTGGGCAGAGTGCTGTGCCTGGCAGAGGAGCTCAGTGCTGCTGGCTCTGAGCTCCTCGGTTAATCGCTGAGGTTTGGCCGTGCAGTGACCTCGCTATCCCTCCTCTCCACCTGGGGAAGGTGTGTCACACCTGCCTGGGGGGAACAGACCCTCAGAACCTGCTCACATCTGTCCCAGCAGCTGTGTCAGGCATCCCCTCACAGCTCCTGTCACAGCACTTCCACCAGCAGCCACGGGCAGGATCCCAACACATCGGCTCAGTTTGGATTCCTCCTGAAACCCTCCCCAGAGCTCTGCAGAGCAATGGGAGGGGGAATCTGTGTCATTCTGGTGGCCTCATTTCTCCAGTGTTGTTATTTTCCTCTGGGCCATTGCCATCCTCTGCTGCCTGACCTTGTTTGCAGCAACTCTGCTTTGACAAATTCCCAATTGTACTTACAGATATCGGTGATCTCTGGTGTGGAGGGAGAAGGTGCTGCAGCCACTGTCCCTGCTGAGCCCCACATTCCCAGCTGCCAGGGGAATTGTGGCTGTGGCGGGGGCTGCAGGGCTCCTGCCCCCCAGCCCAAGGCAGTACAAGGCCAGTTCTCCTTCCCGCAGCTGTGCCAGGCACCTGAAGGACAAGGGATGGACACACAGCTCATTCCTCACTGCCTTCGTGTTCACACAGCCTGGCCCTTGTTAAAGCACCTTCCAATGTCAGTAAACCTCCACATCCTTACAGCACCCTCCAAGGAACAGTCAAAAATACCAACAGCAGCGCACAAAATCTTTGGGATGTTCTTATCTGAGAGTTTCTGGGTTTCAGCTGACACCGAAGTAAAGTGGGACATAAAATCTGAGAGCTAAAGTTAAACCCGACCATCAATTCAAAATCACCCAAGTCCTGTTAATTTTTTGGCCACGCTCTGTCCCTCCCTGTCCATTTACTCCTCGTGTTTATTTGGGGTGGTGGATCTTTGGGACTCTGAGCTTTTAAAGGAATTTTGTGAGTAAGCAGTGCAGAACGAGGCTTCAGGGTTTTTGTGTCCTCCAGGTTTCACTCCATCAAGCTATAAGCAAATCACCAAGTTTAGTTTGCAATCATCCAGCCCAATATCCCTCTCTCTTGGAAATCCTGTTCCTCCATGGGAGCTCATCCCTCATTCCCAGGAGTCACTTGGCAGGGAAGGGTCAAAGTATTCTGCTCTTGAGGGCTTCCAGCAGAAGTGACTGTGCCAAAATTTGGGGAAAACTCTTTAAATTATAATGAATCCTGGAAGAAAGTGCCTGAGCATACAGAGCTTCCATCCCAGCAGAATCCTCTGCTGCAGCCTCTCCTCTGGAATTCTGCCCTGCTCTTCATAACAAAGGTCCCAACAAGAGGTTGGGTTTTACTGTGGGTTTTATTCTTATTTAAGCTTTTGCCTTCTCATTTTTCTGGAAAATTTCTGCCTTTCTTTATCATTCTGGCAGTTCCAGCAAAACTCTCTTTCCCTCCCCTCTCTCTTCAAGGTGTGGTTGGTTGATTAAGGTGTTCTAGAAAGAATTTAAATAAGTTTAGCTGCTCCAGAACAAATTAAACATAAAATATAAATTGCATCTATTCCCATACAAACAGTCAAAGTGATAAGAATTGTTTAATGGAGCTGGCAGTGCTATTGATCTCTCTTTTCTTCCAGGCAGGGACTTATGGTTCAATCAGATCTCCAGATGCTTCCACCATCATTTACTTTGCCAAAAAAAAAAGAAAAAAGGAGGAGGAGGAGGAGAGAGGATTAATATCAAGGAGAAAACAACAAGGGCTTTGCTTCACAAGATAAACAGAAATCAATTTTTGTTTGTTAACAAACCTGTTCAGTGTTGCAAGGTAACAAATCCTGGACACACTCGAGGATAGTGTTTACAAGACTTACAGTGTTGCCTTTTAAAAGCAATTAAAATCATTTTCTGTGAACTGTGAAGTCTTTTGAGATAATTGCCTTGTGAAGATAATTACAATGGGAATTTTTTTCCATTATCTAGACAGAATTTTTTTTCCTCTCTCATTCTGTCCTTTGATGGTTTAAGAAATTTCCAGGTGTTTCAGGAGGTGTCTTGGGGAAGGGTGGTTTTTTTGCAGCATGGGGAGCAAACCATGGAAAACCTCTGGATTACTGAGAATGGAGGGAAAAGTCAAGAGAGAAACAAAGTCCCAGCATCAAAATTGTTCTGAGCACCATCACCATTATAGATTTGGGCTGCCAAAGCTCCCAGCAGCCTCCAGATCACAGCTTTGGTTTTTTTTTTGGGTAGCACCACTGCACTGACAGCTCATTGCAGTGCTTCCATCTCAGGCAGATTGGGCATCTACCTTACACTTAAAAAAAAAAAAAAATCAAATAAATAATTAAGTTATCATTACATTCAAATCTAAATGCATCTATCAGAAGATTTAACGAAATCCAGAGCTCATACTTCACCCATTCAGTGGAGGTTGAAGTGTTCTGCTGCAAATCCAGCAGCCCTTCGTGGATCACATCACATTCTGCAGGTCTCCCAGGGCAGGACTCCACTGGTCTCTTGGAAGAATTGCTCTGTATAACTCTGCTCAGCAAGTAGATTATCTAAATGATAAATGACAGCAGAGAAAAAAAATATTTTCCATGTTAATTCCCTTGAATAAGACATCAATAGTTGGATTTTACAAGTGCAAAGCCACAGCCAAATGGGTAAAATAAATCAACATAAGATATCTCAGGTCTTTCTATGATGCAAAACTACCTCACTGTGATTTGGTTCTATGCCTAAACCTGTCTGTCTAAGGAGAATATGATTTACTCTGAAGGGGCTACTGTAAAACAGAACTTTTTAATTCATGTCTAAAGTAGTCCAGGACAAAGTTTCTGTTCAGCTCAGCTGAAGCCCAAGCAGCACTCGACTGATTCAGCTGAAAATCTCAGACAATGCTCAAAGATGAACCACTGGGTCTGTTCTCAGCGTGAGGACAAGCCTCATTCAGCCTTAAAATCGGGCATTTTAACAAATACCTTATAGAGAGAACAAAAAAGTGCTTTGAAAGCTCCAGCTGGGATTCAGCTGTACACATCACCAGTTTTGTTTGCTCGTTTGAACACTCCCAGAGCAGTTCCATCCATGCTGTGGCTGCAGAACTGCCCCACTCACACATCTCATCTCGAGCTGTGCCAAAATCCTGCGGCCAAGCTCCATCCCAAGCTGGCATTCCCTTTGTTCCAAGGGCCAGGGGGTGAATCCCTCCCTCCTTCCCTGCCTGCACAACCCACAGCAGTGCCTGGGTGCCACAACTCACCTTCCTTTTATCATCGAGGGACACAGCCTCCAGCTCGTAATCCTGCCTCCCCTGGAACACGATGCTGAAACGCCTCCTCTCTGCGTCCTCGCAGCCTTTGACTTGTGAGAAGGGGAACTGCTTCTTAATAGTCCCTTTCTCGATGTTAAAAATGGTCCTGCTGTTGAAATCGAGCTGCAATAGAAAATTCTGCATTGCTCGAGGCCGTCCTTGGTGAAAGGCAAAGGCAGCATCCCAATGTTACCACGTGAAGGGGTTTAGATAACAGACCAGAATAAATATCATTTAAAAATTACATTCCACCATTAAGATGCTGCCCAATGTTTGTTTTAGTCACAAAAACTCCCCCAGATATTCCTCCTAAGCTTTCCACACATCTCTTTCGATGAATATGCATCAATGCATCACTCTGAAATATTCTTTCTTTGTAAATTCTCCTCATCTCACAAAACCCAGGGCAGAAAGTTCCCCTTCAGCACAAACTAACGGCAGAACCACTCACTCAGTTCCTCACTCCTTCAATCTCTGAAGTGCAGGTGGTTAGAAAAGCACTTCTAAGTTAAAAACTTGCACGTGCAGACCACACCAGCAAATGTCCACACTGTGGCCTTTCCCTCTGTCCTGTTTCTAGCAGAAAACCTCCAGAGCAGAACCTTTCTCATGATTATCTCTGACTTTTGAAGGCTGCTGGTAATTAGAGAACTGAAATTAAACCAATCCAGATTCTCAGACTGATTATTCCCACATCTACTACATGTCTCTCCATTTTTCTGCTTTATGTCTAAATAAATAATCTTTTCATTCCAAAAAAATGGTGGATAATGCTGGGAAAATTACATTTTGTACAGTTAAGATGTAGTAAATAAAAAAACTACCCTGTAGCACACATGATTTGGACTTGTCCATTATCAAATTTTGTCCAAACTATGAGAAGTTTTCATGAAACCCAGGGGAAAAAACATTAAACCTTTGTCCCTGACTGCATGAAAGGAGGAAATCACCATCAGGGGTTGTTGACAGAAATTTGCATTAATATATTTTTATTCACTGCAGCAAAAGTGAGAATTTTTAAAGTCACCTGCAAAATCCGTTTCTGCCACCGGTAGTGTTTGTATTTGTAGATAATGAAGTTAAACTGGGAGCCAGTTAACAGATCCTGCAGGTCCTGGAAAACAGAACAGGAGTCACAGCCCACTCTGGGATAAGGTTTGGCCACCCAAATCCAGCTGTTCCCAGGTGAAATCTCTCTCTGTGAACAGAAACTGGAGTCCTGCAGGAGAATTCCACAGGGACGGAGGGAAGCCTCCTCCTGACTTTTGTTAATCACGTTAATGAGGATGGGGAGAGAGATTATTGACAAGGGGGAATGGCTTCACACTGACAGAGACTGAGTTTGGATTAAGTATCAGGAGGAAATTCTTTGCTGTGAGGGTGGTGAGGCCCTGGAAAAGAGAAGCCTTGCCCTGCCTGAAGGAGCTGCAGGAAAAACAAAGATTTCCAAAGGATGGAGTGCCAGAAATGGCTTCACACTGAAATCGAGGGGGTTTAGATGGGATATTGGGAGGAAATTCTTCCCTGTGAGGGAGAGGAGGCCCTGGAATAGAATTCCCAGAAAAGCTGTGGCTGCCCCATCTCTGGAAATGTTCCAGACCAGACTGGGCAGGGCTTGGAGCAACCTGGGACAGTGGGAGGTGCAGGGAGGTGGAACAAGATGAGCTTTAAGGTCCCTTCCAACCCAAACCATCCTGTGATTCTGCAATTCCCTGATTCTGCCCCACTTTTATTAATCCAGGACTTGTTGCTACCCTCGGAATAACAACCTTGGTATGGATTTGAACTCCTTAATCCGGGTAACCCTCAGTGCAGCCACAGCATTTCCAGGGAATTGCCGTCACACAGGCAGCACCAGCCAGTCACCCCTGTCCTGTTCACTCAGGAGCTGGGCTGTTTGTGATTCCCAAACCAGGATTGTATCCTTGGGAGCAATCCAGACACGCTCCTCACCTCAGCAGGGCTCTCCAGAACTCCTGGATATATTACAAAATACATCAAAGGAGCGGCCTCACCTTTTCAGCATACACCTCCTTCTGTGCCAAATGCAGGGCTCCTTCAATGCTCACTTCTTTATTTTTCACCATGTTCATAATTTTGAGGATTTTTTCCTGGTTTAACTAGGAAAAACAAAAAAGTCAGTCAAATGTTTTAGGAGACACGGTTTTTCATCTGGCTGTGGAGGATACAGAGTGCTCATGACACAGCCACGGTAGCTGCCAGAAAATTACAATTTCACTCATATTTTATGTTCTACTGACGACCTGCCCAGCAAATATAATCCCCCTTTGAAACCCAGTGAAAGTCCACAAGATATCAAATATACAGGGGCTTTTACAGCTTTGGAAGATGTGGTGGTAATATCTGGAGATAGAACTGCCAGGGGGAAACCTTTTTGAGTTAGAAACCCCGGCAAGAAGTGAAAACATCAATTTTGCATGGCAGCCTGTCTCATCCTGAGTGCAAAGCCCTGCCTACAGGACAACATGAAAGGAAAACCAGGAGCATTTGAAATTTTCAGGATGAAGAGGGGGCAAACTGCTGTTGGTTCAGGGAGGTGCAGCTGCCACAGGGACTTAGTGTAGCACATGAAAAGCCAGCACTTTTCAGTTGCACTTCCCCTTTTTCTCTCCCCAGAGGAGGAGCTTGAGCTGCCAATGAACTCTCACACGGGTTTCTGTCGCTGCTGTGACATGCCAGCCCTTCCCAACCCTCCTGACCCCTTCCCAAACCTTCCCAACCCTTCCCAAGCCTCCTGGCCCCTTCCCAAACCTTCCCAACCCTTCCCAACCCTCCTGGCCCCTTCCCAAACCTTCCCAACCCTTCCCAACCCTCCTGGCCCCTTCCCAAACCTTCCCAACCCTTCCCAACCCTCCTGGCCCCTTCCCAAACCTTCCCAGCCCTTCCCAACCCTCCTGGCCCCTTCCCAAACCTTCCCAACCCTTCCCAACCCTCCTGGCCCCTTCCCAAACCTTCCCAACCCTTCCCAAGCCTCCTGGCCCCTTCCCAAACCTTCCCAACCCTTTCCAACCCTCCTGACCCCTTCCCAAACCTTCCCAACCCTTCTCAACCCTCCTGACCCCTTCCCAACCCTTCCCAACCCTCCTGGCCCCTTCCCAACCCTTCCCAACCCTTCCCAACCCTCCTGGCCCCTTTCCCAAAACTTCCCAACCCTTCCCAACCCTCCTGGCCCCTTCCCAACCCTTCCCAACCCTCCTGGCCCCTTCCCAAACCTTCCCAGCCCTTCCCAACCCTCCTGACCCCTTCCCTGCTTTTCCCAACCTTCCTGACCCCTTCCCAGCCCTCCTGCCCTTCCCTGTGATGGTGAACAGGAACCGAGCAGGGACCAAAGGCCAGGGGAGGCAGCGGGGATGCAGAAGCACAGCTGGCACACAGCTGGATGGGCTCTGCAGAGCACACACCTCCCTCCTTTGGGACACAGCACAGAGCCCCCCTGTGACAGCCCTTCCTCAGCAGAGCAGCAGCCTGGAAGGAGCCTGCAGCTCCAGCAGAGCTCGGGAACTTGGAGATTTTTGTATCCAGACTCCAGGATCCAATGTTCCCGGTGCCCTGAGAACGACCTCACCACCGAGAGAGATTCCAGGGATTTCCAATCATTCTTTCCCAACTCCCCAGGAGCAGAGCCCAGCACAGGCTGGGCAGGAGCAAGGGAAGGGCAGGAGGGTTGGGAAGGGACCAGGAGAGTTGGGAAGGGATCAGGAGGGTTGGGAAGGGATCAGGAGGGTTGGGAAGGGATCAGGAGGGTTGGGAAAAGCAGGGAAGGGGCCAGGAGAGTTGGGAAGAGTTGGAAAGGGACCAGGAGGGTTGGGAAGGGATCAGGAGGTTTGGGAAGGGTTGGGAGGGTTGGAAAGGGGCCAGGAGAGTTGGGAATGGACCAGGAGGGTTGGGAAGGGGCCAGGAGGGTTGGGAAGGGTTGGGAAGGGTTGGGAAGGGTTGGGAAGGGTTGGGAAGGTTGGGAAGGAGCCTCCCCTGCAGCTGCAGCTGGAGGTGTTGAGGACCTGCCCTGCTTTCCCTACACCCACCACTCTCCACAAAGAGAGCAGCTCCTCTGCTGGACACCCCAACAATGCAGCACAGGCTCCTCCTGGAGCCACACAGCATCGCTGAGGATGGCAAAACCCTCCAGACCACTGTGCCCAACCTGTGGTTGATCCCCACCATGTCCAGTCCTTCCTTGGCCACCTCCACCCCTCCAACCCCACAGACCCCAGGCACAGCAGATGTGCCCCATAAAAACCACCAGTCCCACCCCAGAGGTCCAGCAAAGCCACAGGTTCCCCCTTTTCTCAAACCACACTATGCCCAGCACTCCTTATTCACCAAATCTCTGCCAGCTCACCCTGGACACAAACTCTGCACGTTTTTACCACCTCCAAATAAAAGCAAGAGAAATATTTTGTTTTTAAAAGGCCTGGAATTTTCAGTGCTAATGGAAAGGTGAGTTATGGGCCAGCTCCCAGCTGCAAACAGGAACGGGAGCAGTGAGGAAGGAGGGAAAGCTGCCGGATAATTCATTCACAGAAGGTTCCTACGATGATCTCCCCGGATTTTAAATGGCCACACATTCACACCTCACACGCACTGGGTAGCATTAGATCTTAACAAGGCAATTCCCCACCCAACAGGCTCTGTGTGAGTAAACACCAATATGGAGATATTTGAACTGAAAAATGCAGTTACCTTAAGGCAAAGCTCTGCCAGCTCCAAAGTGCAAGAGCTATTTATTCAGGATAGCGGCTCCTGAGATGAAGCTGGAGAGGATTTTTTGCCTGTTGGGCTTTTTGGAGAAAGGTTCAAAGAATTTTTGCAGCACGATGATAATTTTAATTTCTTTTTTTTTTTTTCCAAATTCAATATTTTAAGATACTCTCTTTAAAAAAAAAATGTAGGAAGGAAGACATTCAACTCAATATTCAATTCTTCTGCTTACCTTCGCCAAAGTCTCCTCTAAACTCAAATGAATTTCTGCCCAAGACGTGAAAGAAACAGGCAACATGTCTTAATTCCATTAAAAATGGATGAGGAAGGGAAAAACGTTCACAAAAGAGAAACAAATCATTCTGTTTGTTTAAATCCAGGAAGGTTTGTTGGGAAGTCAGACCCCTGACAGAGGAGGAGCACACAAAGGCACTGCTTGGGGCAGGTTATTTTTAACAGAACCTTGCTGGTTTACACCTCTCTTAACTCTCTGCACATCTGGAAGGAGGAGGGGAACATTTCCAAAGCCCAGAGAGGCCAAAAAAGGCATTTTCCAGCTTATGAGAATTGTCAGAACTCTTTGTCAGAAGTCTGGTTCATTTAGGTTGCTGCCAATCACATTTCATGGTATTTTTACTTGCAAACAAGACTTCTGTATCAGACCCTGACCTTTATCCTTTGGTATCTCTGGGCCTTTTCTCTCAGCATGACACAATTTCTGTAATGTGTTTGTTTTGCTTATATTTTTCTTAAAAAGAAACAAAATTTGTCATATTAGCTACCAAAATGAGGATATAAGTCAGTCTGTGCTATATTGCCTAACAAAATGTGACTGGAGCAACCAAACTGAATGTTTCATACAAGACTGAATAACAAAACTTTGAAAAAAATGAAATTCTTCTCTTTTTAAAGCAGACACATTAAGGAAATACACGAGATTGTGTTAATAATGCACTCACCTGCCAGGTTAAAGCAGCTTGCTTAAAACAGATTAAATTTTCATCACCCTCCCCAAATTCAGTAAAGCCACACAAGTGATTTGAAAGAGTTCACAATTGAAGGAAGAGCGTGGGGCTCCAGACATTGCCCGGGAGGAGAGGTGAGGTTTTTATCTTTTGGCCTGGTATAAAATGTGTTTAATGGGGAGAGAGGAGATTTCTGCCTTGTTCTGGGGCAGCTGCCAATGCTGCCCTGCACACAACCCCTCCCAGGCCTTCCTGCCTCTCCCCTTTACCTAAAAGGACCCTCTGGAGGGTTTGCACAGAGTCCAGATGCTGTAGAAATGTTACTGGAATAATCCCAGATGCTCCAAGAGCCAGTGAAGAAGAAGGGGTTGAAGCCACATCATCCAGGCTGTTCTGGAGCAGGGCAGAGGGAAGCACACAGCACCTGGGGCACTGCTCAGGGATAAAACACCAAACCTGTTCCTCTGGCTCTTCTCTCTGCCTCTCACCCTCCCCAGAGGGTCACAGGGTGGCTCTGACTCCTGTGCAGCCACCGGAGCTCTCTGGGTTTCTCCAGGGAACAATCCAGCCCTGCACACCTCTCCTGCCACCCCAGAGCCCTTTCCCTGTGCTGCCTGCAGAGGAGTTGGAGCTGATCTCAAACTCCTTTTGCTCAGCTTGTTCTTACCCCTTGGACCACCCAGCCTGAATCCCACAACATGGCAGCAATCTGATGGGAAAAACGCTCCTGGGATGTCACAGAGGCTGGTGTGACAGGCTGAGGCACCATCCCAGGCTCGCCTGGGAGGAGATCACAGCCCCAGCTCTGTCACTTCCCGACACAGCAAAGCCCAGCAATGCAGAAATGCTGCTCCCTGCACCACAGAGGAGCGATCTTGATTCACTTCTAGACAAGCTTTTCATTGTTAAGCATTCCTTACACTTGTCCTATTAAACATTAAACATCCTCACCTGCTCCCTGTGAGGAGCAAGAGACAGCAGCTCCTGGCTGTGCAGGATCCAGAGGGAAGGGGACTGGGGGAATTGTTCCAAATCCTCCCCAGCAGCATCTTCTGCACTTCTGTGCTCCAAGGAAAAGGGGCTCAGCCCAAGAGGAAAGGATCAGGTCGGGGTAGCTGTTGCTTTACACAGAATTCATTATTTTGGGGTGTAAATCTGCCTGAACTTCGCTCTGCCTGCGTGCTGAATGTGTCATTTAAGTGATTTTAAAGACAACAGATGCGATCTGGATTGCCTTGAAGCTCCAGCTTGGTGTTACCAACTTCCCTCTCTTAATTCATTCACTTTCACCAGGTTTGAGGTCAGCCCAAGATGTGCTGAGTGCTCCCAGCCATTTCCAGGGGAGGGGTTTTCTCTTAGGACCGGGGTATCTGAAAGGCCTTCAGTTTTAATTTACATGCAGTCTCAAACCAGGTGACTGATGTGGTATTTTTATGTGGCAATACCATCTTCTGTAGCCAGGCCTAGAGACAGACTGATATTATTTGTCAAACAGAGCTGCTATTCATCAAATAAATTATCCATCTGTAATAACAGTTTGCATTATTTTTGCAGATCCATATCTGGCTGAATAGTATCTGCCAACATTTATTCAAAGAAGAAAGGATTCATCAAACAGGAGCTTGATTTCCTTGAAAACACTGGAAATTCTGCCACTTCCAGAAGGAGCTGGAGGGACCCAAAGATATTTTATTGTAATTTATTTCTTACTGGTATAAAGGTATGGAGTGATTGATTACAACATAAACTCTCAAAGAACAGTTCTCAAACGCATGAAGATAGAAACTGGTGCCCAGTGACGTGTCCATAGCACAGTTACAACACCAACAATTTTGACTGTTTTCAATATTGAAAATATCACCCTATTGAAGAACCTCAAAGCCTTGACATTTCTTAAAATTCCCTCAGGAAAAAAATGACCCTTTTTAGGTCTCACATGAGACAAACACTTCAGATTTTCCCTCTGGACCGTCCTGCTCCATCAGCTCTGAGAACTCATCAGGAAATGACACTTGGGAAGTAATTTCACTGTGAAAATTCAGGATAAATTGAGTGGTGCTGACTTCTTTTTGTGCTACTCACTGTTTCCTCAGTGCTCTGCTGAAGGACTGGAGATTCTGTTTATTAAATTTGCAGATTTTGATGGGCAGATGGAAAGAACTGCAAGGGGGACTCAAATTCCAAACAACCTTGACAAACGAGAGCAGCAATAATCTATAATTCAGCAGGCAGAGGAAAAAAAAAATCTGGATGTTCAGCAGGAACTGCCAGCTTCACAAGCACTGGCTGAAGAACATATTTTTTTTGCAGAAAAAGCCCAGAAGTTTGAGCAGCTTGCAAAGTGACAGCAGTTCCCACCATGGTGCTGTTGCAATAAAAGGGAATTTCCCTCGGGGAGATTCCAGCAGCAAAACACTGGAATAAGAGAGCTCAGCACTGCCAAAGGATTCTGCTGGAATAGGGGGGAGATTTTTCCTCCAGAAAAGAGCTGGAGTCCAGTTCAGGGTGATGAGAGCAATCAGAGCTTTGGGAAAATTGGATTTTCAAGGGAAAGATGGGAATTTCAGAGCCTGGGGCAGGCACAGGCTGCAGGAGGCTCCTGTGTGGTGGGGTAAGGAGAAACACGAGAGAAATGACAGCAAAAGAGGCTCTGCTGAGAAGTTTGGAAAATATAAGGACAACACAGAGCAGTCCAGGGCAAATTATGGAGTCTCCCACCCCTAAACATCCTCAAGAAGAATTAAACAAATTAAACAAAATTAAACAAAAGCTTTGGGCCATATCTAACCTTGTTTGGCACTTTAATTTGCTCCAAGCCTGCAAAGAACTGAAGGTTCCACTGCTTTTCCAGGGGAAAGGAGCAGGCAGAGATTTAAAAAGTTTGGAAAAATCCACCCAGATGATGAGCTTTTATTTCCAAGGCAGAGATATTTCCTGGAAATCTCCTTCAGGCACCACGGGCAGCTTTATCAGAACCAGCCTCAGCATCACCACAGTCCATGGCCTGAATATTATAAATTATTCTTGATTTCAGTACTTAAGTGTGAACTTGGCCAGCAATTTCTTGGTGTGCTGAGGTATAGTTTAAATGCTCTGCTACAAAATGGTCTGAAACAGAATAAAGAAGGTGGCTTATACAGAAGCATTTCAGTTTGCCACTAAAATAATAACGTTCTGTGCCTTTAGTGATGGTAATTAAAATAATCCACTAGTAAAATAGTGATAAGAAGCATCAAGGATTATTATATTTGCTTCTTAATGTGAGAGTCAAATTAATTTTGTGAAGAAACAAAGATTGCTGGGCTACTTAACAGTGACACCTAATTATTTTGGAGAAAAACATGCATCCTTCTGCTCACAGGCTCCCAATCTCATCTTGTGCCCTCATGTCTTGAAAAAGAAAGATTCATTCCAAGCAGGAACTGGGCTGCTGAAATGATGAAATGCTGAACAAGAGATTTGATTCTGCTGGAGGTTTATTAAATCACATTAACACCTGCAAAGCAAAAGGTATCAAGTGCAACAGAGAGGAAGCAGCACTGATTTAATGCACATTTAACTGGGGATCCAGGGTCTCCATGAGTTTCATGTTAATTAGCTGGAACATTTAATGAGCAAACCCTTCATTATGTTCTAATCAAAACATGGACTAAGAGCTTGCAAACCCACCCCCAACGAGCATCCATCTGCTGATGTATCATTTCCGACCTGACTTTTCCTTTCCCCAGGATTCTGGGTTGTTACTAAATCATCCAGGCAAAATATTGAGGTGAATTCCTCCTAATCCATCTCCTCCTAAACTCCAAGAGATTTAGCAGGATGTGATCCTTGCCTGTACAAAGGATTTTGTTCTGTTCTCAAGACCTGCCTATAAAAATACACCACATTTTCCAAGCGGGCAGATTGCTCAGGATCAGCGACCTGGACATCTATTTAAGCTGGGTCTTACAGTCAGGAAAACATTTCTGTTCAAAAAAGGCTTGGGAATATTCACTGTGCTCCCAGTTTCAGGAATTTGGGCAATACTGAGAGTGAACCAGGACACGTGGAGCTCCAAATCAGGAGATTTAACTGAGGGGCCTGAGCTTTGTGTGGCTGATGAGGAGGACACACATCAGGATGTGCTTCAGCCCTGTCCCTCAGGCCACCAGAGGCTGGGTGAACGTTCATGGATACACACATGAGAAAATATGGAATCATTTGGCCTCATTTAAATAGAATTGATCCCTTGGTAAGTATACAGTGAAAATCCACTTTAAGCTACCTCAGAAAAGACAAGGGAAATCAAAAAAAAAAACAAAAAAAAAAAATAGGGGAAAAAATCCATCATCTAAGAGAGGCGGCCTTTAAGAAAAAGTCTGATGAAAATTGTAGGGGAAATCCACAGGGATAAAGTACGTTAAAGCTGTTGATTAAAGTAAAACAGGGTGGAAAAGCAGAAGGTCTGACCCTGAACCATGATCTCATCGGCTCTCAGATGAAAAGCCTCAGGAAGACAAAGTCAGCCTTTAGAGGGAGTTCACAAGAAGTTTCAAACTGGTTTTTCTCAGGTTTGTGGGTATTTTGGTGCTGGTACAAGCTGAGCTCTGTGCATGTGCACACTGCAGGCCTGGGGGTGAAAATCAGTGAAAAGTGGCACCATCTGGCCGTGGTTTCCTGTTTGCTGGTTCTCATTCACATGAAGTAAAAAATTGCTCTCTGGTAGCAAACATTTGGTTGTTTCCACATCTGTGGTGCCCCCGATGTCCCAGGAGGGAAGAGGAGAGTTTCACCAGCTGCCTGTGGGCCTGTGCCAGGCCAGAGCCACCCGAGCCATGGGCAGCAGGGACAGGGAAAACATCCCAAGGGTTCTGCTTTTCCAACCCTTCTGGCATCAGCAGCTGCTCCAGGGAGATGGCAGCACCTCAGCTTCTCCCTGGGGCAGAGCCAGGTGGGAGCTGAGGTTTTCTTTCCCTTCAGGTGGAGCAGTTGATGTGTGCCAAGCTCAGGGATTTGGATTTTGGGTCACCCGTCCCAGCCCTGCTCCGAAGCTTTCTCAGGCCAAGGGAGCTGGTGCTGTAACCACAGCCCTTCTTCCCCTGGCACAAACCAAAGAGAAAGAAATAGGTTTTCCTCCTCGTTTGTGGGATTGCTGTGGGGTTTTGCAGAGCCTGGCCTAGCGAATCTCTCACGCTTGAGGAATGAGGGGAAGCAAGCAAGCAGGGCTGGATCCTCCTCATGATCCAGTCAGGAGAACTCAGCACACCAAACACCACAATCCTTCTTTGCCCTGATTGCTCTTTTCCCTCTGCCAATCCCACCAGCTGTCCCAGCCAGAGAGGAGCTTCCTCCACTCAATTCTCCAGGTTCCAGACTCCCAAATGTTAAACAAGCAGAACGCTCCCAGTCTGTGTGTGGCAGGCACTCAGACAAATCCACAGTGCTGATGTACATTCACTCCTGGCATATCAGTCACCTCAGATTCCAGCAGGATTATCAAGAGACTGCTTTTGCCTATAATATAAAAGCACTTTTTCTCCCCTCCAATTACCCTATGGAAATTTTTAGCACATATAATATGAAGTGTTAATAAATCCTCTCTAGCATGGCAAGAGAAAGACTGATTTTGTCTCCTTGTATCAGGAAAACTTTGCACGTTTTAACTTTCTCAAGAATAAAGCACAGAAAAATACTGTCTGCTACACACCTTCTGCAAACACTCTCTGATATATTAGACCAGGCTGAGCTCATATCACATAATAGTCCATTACATCAAAACCTACTGCAAATTCCTCGCCAGTAAAGCACAAAGTCATTCCCAGTTTCTGATAAACCATCTCCAGCTGAGCACAACAAGCAGCACTTGCACACCAGCCATAACACTTTCTGCCTTTACCTGTGAAAAAGTGTCTGCTGTTCTTGTGTTATCCATGTCTGGGGAAATTCTATTTGTTTCATCAGTATCCTACAGCGTGGCAGGGAGCATTTTATTCATGGATCACACCTGCTTCTCCACAGCATGCTGCTCCTTCTCTCTCCCTGCCTCACTCTCTTATGAAATCTTGCAGCCAATGGCTTTTGTTAAGTGTTACTTCCTTTTCTGCTGAGAACTGAAAGAAACAATAATGATGATTTGCTTCCTTATGGCAGCTCTGTGGAAAGACCAGAAAAATGTAGAAGTTGTTTGTTTGCTTTTCCTGAACTGATATTTATGTTCCAGTGACTTCCTGAGATCACCAAGCCCTGAACGCTGAAATTAGGATTTATTACTATTTATTATGAGTTATTACTGCTTATTATGATTTATTACATTGCATCTGTCTGAACACCCAGCATATGTTAGTTCCCAAATAAATTCCATGAGAAATGTAAGGAAGTTTGCCTGAGGAGCTGCAAACACAGCGCTCAACGTTCCCAGCAGTGTTTTTATGCACAGCAGCAATTTTAACACATCTCCAGATTGAATATCTCCTCACTGAGCCACCTGCAGCTTAGTGCACAAAGATAAACTGCATTTTAAACTTTTCCTTTGCTATCTGTACTGGAGGAGAGAATTGTGATTAGGAGAGGGAATTTCCAGCAAAACATTCCTGAAATCAAACCCCAGCCCTGATAAAAATTGTTCATGAGCTGCAGGGAAAACACACCTTGTGTTCCTCACCTTCACATGGTGACTCCTGCAACATCACAAACCCACGTCAGAATCAATCTGGACACTGAAAGTTCTGAGGAGACACAGCTGGAAGGTGAACTCTTCACATTTTACAACTTCTCCTCCAAGCAGAGACAGAGTGGAAAAAGCAAAAGCTCTGAGACGTCAATGCAAAGCAGAGCTTTTAAGAAGCAACAGGAATTGAAAACATTTGGGGTTGATGACGGGTCTCCTTCCTCTGCTGCTCTAAAAGCAGCTTTTTTAATAGAAACAAGAGAGGAAGCTGAGGGGATGGGGCAGGGCAGGTGCCCCTGGACCACTCTGAGCCCAGCCTGGGCTCTGCCTCAGCCCCAGAGGAGCAAACCCCACCCGCCAGTGCCAGAGCTCTGCAGCCACAAGTGGGAGAGGAGGGAATAGGAATGAACTCTCCCAGATCACTCAAGGCACTGGAAATTAAATGGAAGGTCAATATATGCTGATATAAACAGGGTTTAATCATTTGAACTGATTAAAAGTCTTTGAAGGAGTGTTAGCTTAACACAGCCAATAATGTAACAGGGCCTGGCTAAATCCAGGTCTACTAAAGAAATATTTAATAAAAGATTGTCTTTCAATGCCCTCATTTCTGTCTGCTCTATGTCCAGTGTGATAAATGGGAATTTTTCACTAAACTAGAAAAAGGATTCATGGGAAACACATTTCTTTGACAGCTATCTGAAGCTATTTGGTTAAAATAAAATAGCAACTAATTCACTCAGAATCACATCTCTAGTACTGGCCTATTCCCCCTTAGAATCCTCAGCCCATGAGGAATTATAATTTTCTTTTTAAATTAAAGAATCCTAAGGAACTTCTCTTTATAGCATGATTATAGCAGCACAGAACATTCAGAAAGGGAAAATGACAGGTTTCTCTCACAAAGGTTCTGCAGAGGTGTGAGAGGGTTTTTTCCCCTCTGCTGCCTGGAGAGCAGCACGTTCTGCAAGGCCACAAAATCTGGGAGAAAGCAATTAATCAGAGCAGAGCTCAATTGCTACTCTCCCAGCAAACATTTTCAATTAATCTGAAGCCGTTAATTACACCTTCCTTTAATAAAGGCTCTGGTGTCATTTGCTTTTCTTTGCTCTCAGTGAATCAATTCCAACATGTGCCAGAATCACCTGCTGCAGCAAACACAGGGAAATTCCCTGCTGGAACAAACCACCCTCCAGTAGGGATGGAAATTATGGGGGAAAGGGTTTGGAATCAAGGTGGAAGAACAAGAACTCTTTGTGCATTGTCTGAGCAGTGCACCAGGGGAATGTTCTGGACCAGCAGGGCAAGTTCTGCTGTGGGAAAACATCAACTCTGTTCATCCTGGCCTGGGACACTTCCCACAGCTGCTCTGGCACCCTCTGCCAGGGCCTGCCCACCCTCACAGGGAGGAATTTATTCCTAATATCCCATCCAGCCCTGTGGCAGTGTGCAGCCATTCCCTGGCTCCTGTCCCTCCATCCCTTGCAAATCCTCTCTCTCCACCTTTCCTCCTTCAGACCTCAATGAGGTCACCCCAAAGCTTCTCCAGGCTGAACAATCCCAATTCTCTCCTTAAATCTAAAAAAAAAATAGGCTAAAAAGGCTGGATTGTCTCAGATTTACTCCCAGAGATTCTGAACGCCTTTTCCCAAACTTCCTTCCATCCACGAGGTGAGAGCATCCATTCCATCCTCCCTGATTCTGTTATCTCACAGCCCTGAGAGTCACCTCACAGGCCAGAAAACAAATTCCCCACCTGCTCTCTGAAATGCCAAACCCCACAAGGTTTTCCAACATCATCTTGTGGATAACCAGGTGTGGACTCATTGTTTTGTGCTTTTTGTGAAAGTTAAAGAGAAAAAAAACAACCTAAACCTATGACCTATGAGTTTTCAGTCAACCTAAATATGTGTTTAATAGGCAAAAGTCTCTTTTTCGTTTCATTAAAGAATTTTTCCTAAACCTTTTCATACCTAGAAAAAGAACATCATGAAATAAGTTATTTCAGGTTAAAAAATGCAAGATGAAAGAAATTATTCTTTAAATAACTAATAAATAAATACAGCATGAACTTCATAGACACATTTTTGCCTCTCATTCAAGCATGAATGTTCCAGCAGGGCTGGAATGCTCTCACCAAGTACTTCAGAGTTGAAAAAACAACTTGTTTTCCCTGAAAACTCACTTCACCTGAAAATTACTGCCTAAACCTGTTTTATAAATGGGCTCTTTCTTTTTCTTTTTTTTTTCATTTTCTCTGGGAATGGTGCTGGAACAGGGAGGAAGTCAGAGCTCCTCGTGACTTCATGGGGGTTTGATCACAGCATTCCTCTTCACATGATGGAGATTCCAACAAGATCTGAACGAAATCCAACCAGCCACGTTAGAAAGAAACCCTGTTCCAGGAGGTTTTGCTTTTTCTGTTTCCTCAGAAATTGATGGTATTGCAAATTCCAGCAACTTCCCTTTGGCCTAATTTTGATTTAAAGGAAAATATTGATGCACAACAGTTTGTGCTCAACTGGAAGATGCATTAAATGCAAAATGGGGTGGGAAAAGATGGGTGGGGGGAAGTATGAGAACAGAATATGTGTAATTTAAAATGAAAACTTCTGTGGAAGTAAATTCAGGTCGAGGGTGACATCTAGTGATGCTCAGCACAAATTCTGCCCGTTTTTGCAGCACTCTCACTCATGAAGAATATTCAAACTTTTACCATGTTTCACCAGATACACCACAAAAGAAACATTTTCCCATAAAATGTGAGTTTAACATTTTTTCGGGTAATATGAGTCAATTTTTTAATTAATTCAGTATTTTGAATGCATAATGGGGGAATCCATAAAAGGCAAAAAAAATAAAAGTAGGAACTTGGAGGTAGAGAAAATAAATCTGCTGATTCCAATGAAGTTGGTACACGAGGTCTGATTGATGGAAATGTCATTTTTCGGCTTCTTTTCTTATTCTTCCCTTTTTTGTACAACACATCTACAAAGCACAGTTGCAGCTTGATACATAAATAAAGCAAATCAGTAATTAGCAATGGAGCTATTAGTAATTCCCTTGATTAATAATGCATGAACTACTCAGCTGCTGAATTTTGGACACCAAAAAGAGCAGTTTTCTGCCTTTGCCAGTGGGTCATGGTCAGCATCAAGGCAAGGGACAGCCCACACGTTTCCAAAAATAACAATTCTTCATCTACCTGAGCAATTTCCTTTGAGCTCCTCGCTGTCTGCAACAAACAGCAAAAAGGAAATCATGGAATCACACAATCCCCTGGGCTGAAAAAGAAATTTAATGCTCATCTCATTCCATCCCCTGCCATGGGACACCTTCCATCATCCCAGGTTGCTGCAAGCCCTGTCCAACCTGGTCTTGAACAATTCCAGGAGAAGCCAAAGCACCAATTCGTAATTTAACTCATTTTTTTCAACTGCCTAAAACTTATTTCATGCAGAAGTCTCACCCTCTGAATCTCCCTGGCGATCTCACCTTGTTTATTCTGATTCTGCACCCCGAAGTTAAACCCAGATTATCCCAATGCCCAGAGGAAGTGACAGCCCCACAAATCTGCTCCTCTGTGACACAAGGTGGCACCAGAAACTGCCTTAATTTCAGCCTATAAAAAGTGGGCCACAAAGCAAAAGTTTTGAAGAGTTTGTGGATTTAAATGAGGAGAGTCAGAAAACCACAGACCCCGCAGTGACTGTGCCCAGGGAATGGCTCCTGGGAACGGCTGGGCACAGCAGCAGGTGCTGAAAGGTCTGGAACAGCATGGAATTGGCTGTGGAATCAAAGATGGAGCTAAAGCAATCCTGAGGGAAGCTGGATCATCTTCTGAAAGCTGGGAAACAGCTTTTAATGAGGTACAGGATCAGGCTCCTCCATAGTCCAGGATGTTCTTTTCCTCCTGGAACCAGCTCAGTGCCCAAGGGATGCCCCTTCTCCTGCAACTTTCTTTGAAACTTCAATCCTTCCATCATTAAAAACAGATATTCTGGTTTTGGCAAACCAAATATTACAATATTTTTAAAAGATGACAAAACATTAAAAGAGATGAGAGGAGATTGCAGCTGCCTCCTCACCTCCTGTCTGGCTTTGACAGCACAAACTGGGACAGCTCTGGTCCGGTCCCCTCTTCCCTTTTCAGTCTTGGGCAGCAAGATGAGAATGAAGGGAAGGGTTCCCACACAGTCACTGGAGCTCCTCATCCATCTCTGCCCCTGCACAGGGAATTCTGCTGCTGCCCACAGCCAGGAGTGTTGCAAACACAAGGTCCAAGCACTCCCCACAATCCCCAGAACCACACTGAGGAGGATAAAATATGTATCTTGTAGTTAAGATAAAGGAATGAGATACCCTGGCTCTGAATCTCAGCTCTGCCAAAAGCAGTATTTTATGTTCTGACACTTAATTAGCCAGGGAAGGAACAGTAACCCAGGAGGCAGGGGGTGAATTTACAGCAGTAACAGATCTCTGGACACCCTGCTGGCACAGCCTCTCTGTGCCACACAAGCTTTTCAAGCTGCCTTGGCTCAAATGAAGGAAATCCAGAGTGATACTGTCTCTGTGTATTGCAGCTAGACACATCTGTTATGCAAATGTATCGAGAAGTTAAATTAATTCACAGAGAATGATAATAGAGCATGGGTTAAAAGAAGGGATTGAGGAGGAGGAGGAGGAGGAGGGGGTTGAAGGGTCTCTGTGCCCCACAGTTTGTGGAGCAGTGACACAAAACCCTTCTGTGAGCGAGGGAGCTCCTCAGGTCAGGCTTGATTGCTTGGAGGCTCTGGCACCTGCGTCCTCCAAGGTGCTGGCCTGGAAGAGCAAGGCTGCAAAACATTTTGGGAACTTTCCAAGCAGCCACAAAAGTGTGAAATCGGCTGCAATTCCATTATTTCTGCCATCAGAAGCGGTGCAGGATGAATGACAGATGTAACCTTTTCATGACAACCCCTTTTCTTGTCAAGACAATATTCAGAGCAAACAGAACCTTAAACCTCAGCTTCTCCTTCTGTGCCAAACAGGAAAATGAGCTATTCAGAAACACCTAACTATAGATTATTATTAAACTCAAAAATGTGTGAATAACCTTGTACACTTCAACTGCAATGAAAAAGAGGGAAAGAAATTGTAGAATAACTAGTTGTCACTTCTGTTCTCTGTAATAAATTCATACAAGGTTACATGAATCATATTGGCTTTCCAAATCTATTTTGCTTTCTAAATCAAGATAGTTCTGTTTCTGACAGAAAATATTCCACACTGATGCTCTGTAGTCTGACATAAAACACCTGGCTCACTTTGCAAACTGCAGAATCTGGAAAAGGAAACCTCTCTAACCCTGAAGAGCATTTAAATCCCATTTTATTGTTGAGGGGCAACATTTTGGAAGGCAGAAAATTCCTTGTTACCCCAAACCATAACAAATAACCAGCCTCTCCCTGTTCTAGAAGTTATTTGCAAAAAGAGCACAGATAAAAGCACTGAAGTTGGAATTTTTATGACCATAGGATGCCATCCTCCACAGACAAAAAGAATAGAGCAGGAAACCTTTGGACAAAATTAGAAAGGCAGAAGTTAGACCTAGCTGGTAAATAAAATTAAAGGATTGGGTCTGGTTGTGGGGCTTTTTTCCTGCCCTTCTTGTCTGGAAAGCAGCAACACTGCTGCAAGCACTGCAACAAATCGAGGAGCTCTGAGCATTATCAGAACAGCTTGTCCCAATATCCATCCATCCACAGCACCTGACAGCTCAGCAAAATCATCTTAAAAGCTTGCCAGCCTCCAAAATCCTCCTGTTCTCTCTGGTCCAGGGGAGAGGTCAGTCAGCAGCAGCAATCAGGTTTGAAAATGCCAAATTCACCCATCCCTCAGCCCCAGCACCACGGGGCAGTGAGATTTATGAAGCTTCCAGGGAGATGAGGAAGATCTTCCAGGGATATTTGCCCCTGATGAAGCTGAAGAGCAGAATGCAGCTGGCTCAATCACCTCTGCTTGTCTCTCACTCCGTAAATGAGAGAACAAAACTGACACTGAGCATTATTAGTCTAAAGCACTTAAAATCCCTTTAACATGAAAAGCACCTGCAGGTGCTGGTGAGTGTTTTGCAATCAGGTCTGCTTTGTCTCCTTTTACCCAGGGATGAGCAGGAAAATTGCCCAAAATATCATAAAGTTGAGTCTGTTTAAATTAACCTTTTAACTGGCTGAAATGATAGAAACCCTCATCTGAAAGTCCCCTGGTTGCAATCAGGATTTCGTGCTCCTTCTCCTCACTAATCACAGCCTGGCAGGCTGCAGTGCTGCTGCCTCTATTATATTCACTGGATACCATCCCAAAGGATGCAAACTCCTGGTGCCTGGATCCAGCAGGTGAGATTTACTCTTCCAGTCTGAAATCCTCTGCCAGCAGCGTGGTGCAGACAAATTTAACTTCCACCAAATTTAACTCAGCTGATGCCAGATTCATTCTTGCCTCAGACAAGAAAATAACATTATTAGCTACGGGCATGGCTGGGAGCTGTAGGAACTACAATTCTTGGAAGAAGACCATGGAAATCTTTCCATTTTTACATCCAATACCTGGAATTGCAGGTCATCCTGAAGCCTGTGACTCTGGCAGGGCAAAAATTGCTCTTGGAAAGCTGTTACCTCAAGACACTGAAGAAAAACACAGCATTTCAGTAGACAGAGCTTAATCACTGTGTCTTTCCTCACAGGTTCTTGTGAGGCTCCTAATTCCAGATTTTTTTGAGTTTTATAATAATGAATTCAACATCATTTTAAATAATTTATAATCATTTTATATAATCATAGAAAATTTCCCAAAATGTGTTTCTGCTCTTTATTATAACGAGTGATCTCTCCATGTTTCAGTGAAAATTAGTAAAGAGGTTTTTTTCTTGAATTAAGCCAGTAGTCAAGCAGCTCATGTTCTACAAGCCATGTGCTGAATCAGATCTGAAGTTTCATTTATTTTGTCAAGTATCCCATCATCAAAAACTTAAAAGTCTCCTGAGGCAGCTGTTGAGCACTGAAGAACTCTGAAGAACTCTGCAGGTCAGCAGAGCGCTGAGCAACCTCGGTGAAGTGTCCAGGTGATGAATTCCAGCCCGTGTTCCCAGATATTCCCAATCAAAACCTGAGTGCACACCCCAGAAACGTGCACAGAATTCAACACCGGCACAGGTTGCTTTGCTAAGAGAAAACATTTCATCTTTTAAGTCCTTTTCTGTGAAGAACAACACGGAGAAAAGGTCTTCAAGAGTTTTCCACTCACTTTGCTTTGGCTACTTGAAACTTCAGGACAACAATAATTGCCTGCTGCATGGGAGAAACCATCTGCTTGTTATCCTCCAGTTTCCTTTAAAATTTCCACTTTTGTCTGGCAGAAACTGTTGTTGAAAAAGAGTGAAAATAAAGGAAAGTGACAGCCATTATCAGCCTAATCTCATGTCAAGCATTAAACAAGATTTTTCATACAACAACATCACAGGGGAATTCTCTTAGACAACTCCATGATCCACATTTAGCAGTAAATGTTATTTTCTCTTTACCTTTCCCTGAAGATTAAATAGTTTCACTCGTGAAGAAACAACTGAGCAATAACAGCATTTTCTAAAAAAATAAATCAACCTTGCTTTTAACTGCTTTGTAAAACACGGCAGAGGTTTTTACCTGGGAAAATTGTTCATTTCTGCTGGCAAACCTTTGCTTTGCCGTCATCACAGCCAATATTTCATTAACTGTGCTGATATCCTCTTATTTACAGCTTATTTTTCTTAGAAAAAGGGGTTATTTTAGGAAAGAACATGAGTGAAAGTAATGTAAGAGACATCACAATAAATCTAATTTCCACATTTAACCCATTGCATCGTTGTGGGCTCGGGTTGTCCTGACATTTTTTTTTTTAAGGGCTACTGATGATTCTTTAAAGGATCCATCTGCTGTGATTGAAGCACACAAAACTTTCATTAGAGATCCTTGGGCTAGATAATCATTTCAAATTTGGAAGCCTCAGACAGTGAAGGGCAGCCCTGGCGTGGGGAGATGAGCAGGGATGATGGCAGGGCTGGATCAGAGGCTGCTGCTGAAGGAAAGGTCTGGCAGGGCAAAACCCTGACAAATCCAGCTCTGTGCTCAGGAACTCTCATCTTTTCTAAGAAAGGGAACGGGGTCCTGCTCATCCCTGGGCAGGGCACTGAGCAGTGCCCAGAACCAGAACAGCACAGAGGCATTTTCCTCTGAACACGCTCTGAAAGGATGAGGCTGCTGCTAAGAATTGCCAGATCTGGACCTGCTTTAACATGGTTTTTATGGGGTTTTAAATAATCATTATAAAGCACAGGGGGGTGTTTTCCTCAGTGAAAGCTGTCCTAGTTAGAGAGCAGGTTTTACCTGCAGCAGCTTGCCCAGGATCTGGAGTTTGCACACAGAACCAGCACAAGTTCTGAACTCAAGAAGCATCCCTAAAGTTTTCTCTTTCTCAGCTAAGTGAGACCCTGGAGCCCATCCCCAGAACCCACCTCCAGTAAATCACTCTGGAGCTGAAAAGCTCCTCTGCAGTCAGAATCAGTCTGGGGGTGTCAAGTAAAGCAAGCACAAAAATCACCCCTTGTCTCTGGAAACTTCTGGGAGCGTGAAAACTCCTCCTAAGAAATACTCAGAAGGTAATTCTGGCAGCCAAACCCACAGAGGTTTCTTTACACCTGTTTGATCACCACAGCTATGAGAGCCTGAGTCATGCCAGGCTTTTGAAATACACATTTCCTCTCCCATCTGCAGGGAACAAAACAGGTCAGGGATTCTGGCCTGGAGACGGAAAGAATAAAAGATGGGAAGGAGATACAATATTCTTGATGGGGGAGCAGAGAGGGAATGAACAATGCTGCCAGGGATGTTTTTCCTCCCATTCTCCCCTGGCCTCTGGCCCCGTGCTGTGGACTCAAACATGGCATGAGAGCACTTCCAGGAGGTGACAGCTGTGGGGACAGCAGCCAAGGACTTCTCTTGTTCACATGCAGGGGATGAAAACACAACAGGTTTGGGGTTAGAGTCCAGGCAGCAGACAAGAACACAGCTGGAGGAGGACTCTGTGTGGAACAAAAGCGCTCTCACAATGCCTGGAGAGCAGGCTGTGAGCAGGAACATTAGTCAGGGACTGCAGAGCCCGAGACAAGAGGTGAGGAGGGCATTTCACTCACCCATTTAAGCAGAGGATGACGCTTTCTGGACATTGCCAGAGCTGCAAGGAAACACTCAGATGTACCGTGAGCTCCCTGACTCAGCCTAGCCCAGAGATCCCAGCCTCCACTGGGCCACTCCAGATGTGTTTTCTATCCTGGATCCCCACTGGCAACAGCCCTGAGCACACCCAGGCTGCAGCTGCAGGTGGGAAGAGCAGGGAACACGGCAAAACTTGGGGAATACACACAGACATCTCCCATCCCTGACTCTCCAGCCTTCCCTTCACCAGAGTCTGATGGAAAGGGAACCCAAACCAAGCTATTATTTCATTTATACACCATGGATTGGAGCAATGCTCTCCCTCAGTCGGGGAGACCGAGGACAGGAATGTGTGGCAGCATTTTGGCAATTTCCCACTCCTCAGGTGCAGAGCAGCATTGCCAGGACACAAATCCTCTGCAGCCCTGGGGTGGATGTGAGAGCAACCTGCCTGCTTTGCACTGCACTGATCCCAGTCACTCCCTGCAGGAACAGGAGCAGCAGTTTATTGCATGAGAATACAAAATATTTTGTGACATTTCAGATCACGGGGGGTTTTTCCAGTGCTGAGCAGAGAAATCCTTCTGAAAATAAGGGCTCACATGTTGCTGTCTTTTGTGAAGACACAGCCTCTTCCCCTCTCAGCACAGGCCTCTGAGTCAGGGTGAGTTTGCTATCACACAGGAGGCTCTATTTTTTATATTTTTATTTTTTATAGCCCACTATTTTTAGCACCTAATGGCAAAGCTGATAGTGCCATTAATCCACTTGGGTGTACAACATCCGATTTCCACTTCAAATTGCACCTCAGTGCAAATGGTGGCTTGTCCTGCTGTCACATACATTCAGAATTTCATGATGCAACACATTTAATGACTTCCTATCCCAGCTGAGAGGTGGGGAACTCTGCAGTGGCTCCTGAAGCAGGAGCCGTGGAGCACTCTGGAATAACACAGACACTGCTGAGGCTGCCCAGATGGGCACAACAGGCCTGGAATGTGAAGGGAACTCTTGGGAAGAGCTTTGATTGTGGGTGCCTCAACCAGAAGTGGTTTCCAGCAGCAGGAAACCCAGAGCCAGGCCCAGGAGGTGCCGCTCCCCAGGGTGAGCTGTGCCCTTGGATCCCATCCTCACCCCGGGGGGACACAGCCTCCTCCTGCTGCTTCAGAACGAGAAAACAGAGCTGGCACGGAGCCCTACAAGATGGGCTCCTGAAAAAACAACATTTCCAAGGGCATTTACAGCCATTCTGCCCAGAAATCACTCCATGAGCCCCAAGGAGCTGGCAGGACACAGCGGGGCTCCTGCACGGAGCAGAGGGTGATGCTCCAGGCTGAATCCAGACCTGCCACACTCGGCTGCAGGGAACAGCTGCTCCCCACCATGGGATCAGGACCATGGCACAGACACTTTCCTGCTTTAAAATATCTCTTCTTATACATCACTGCAAATTTAGGGAGAGACTAAGATCTTTAGAACATTACCTGTGCAGCTTGGTGGGCAAATCCCCAGCTGTTTATTCACTTAAAACTACAGCACTGGATATTGTCCTTGTAAAACTGTCACCTGGAGGTTAAATTTGAGAAGTGTTGCCTCTTGGTATTGGAATTATGGGTGCAAGACAAGAATTCTGCAGACACAGAGTGAACGTGGGAGGGATTTGTGGCTTTTTTAAGCTAACAAACCTGCAACAGAAGCCCCAGACACTAATATAAGTGATATGCACTTGATTCCAGAGTATTTCTGCAAAAATAAAATGAGGTGGGAAGAGCTTAGACATCCGCAAGCGCTTTTAAAAAATCAAACTACGAAAACTGCACCACAGAAATGTAGAAGGAATGAAGTGCAAGGAAAATCTACCTCATGTTTGCCTGCTCATGTGTGATAAATGAAAATCTCCTCAGTCCTGCAGAGGTTTAAATGGGTACAATCCCACTCAAGACCAGTCCCAGCGGCTACTCCGAGGTGCAGGGAGGGTGTAGGAGCACCGTGCCTGCCCCAAACCCTCCCACGGGCAGGACCCGGCTGCCCGGAGCAGGCAGGAAGTTTTCCCGGCTGAAAAGCCGATTTTCCAGGATTTCACGATGGCGAATCCATGGTGCTGGGTATCTGCAGAGGGCGCCAGAAGTTTGGGATGTGCCGGGATGCCGCTCCAGGTGCTCCAGCTGTCACTCAGCAAGGTGATCGCTCTCCAATGGCCAATGCTCTGCTCGCAGGGCGAAGTAGGAGTTGGTTTTTCTTTCTTGCATGTATAAATCCCTTCGTTCTCGTCTCCTTTCCTGCCACTGAAATAGCAACAGATGCTTGGCTGAGCTGCAACATGCTGGCAACTCTGCAGACGGGAGAACTCCCTGCTTTTGATCTCCGGGAGAGCTGAACCCAGCGATGTCCTGCTGCCGATTCCTCCCTGCAGGGAAAACTGTTCGCTGCCTACGGGCTGTGGAGCTCACTTTCTGCTAAAGGAAAGAGCAGCCCGGCATAAAACTCACTGTAAATGCAGATTGTTTGATGTTTGCACTTGTAAAAGTGACTAAAGCCCTGCAGGATTCCACACCATATGCACAGCAGCAGCTTGGAAGGACTTGTTTACCTTTTCCTTTTTTCTTTTTGTTTTTTCCTCTCTTTTTAACCTGTGCTCTCTCAGGTCCACAGTCACCAGTGAGCTCGGCTCCTCTGCTGACAATGAACACCACACACTTTGCATTCTCATTTCAGCCCGTGCCGCTTAACGCCACCGAAGACTTCAACGACTCCGTCCCGAACAACAGGAGCGGCGACGGATTTTGCGAGCAGGTCTTCATCAAAGCCGAGGTCTTCTTGACTCTGGGGATCATCAGCCTGCTGGAGAACATCCTTGTCATTCTGGCAGTGCTGAAGAATGGGAACCTGCACTCTCCCATGTATTTCTTCCTCTGCAGCCTGGCTGTGGCAGATATGTTGGTGAGCATGTCGAACGCCCTGGAGACCGTCATGATCGCAATCCTCAGCAACGGCTACCTGATCATTGACGACCACTTCATCCAGCACATGGACAATGTTTTTGACTCAATGATTTGTATTTCTCTGGTAGCCTCCATTTGCAACCTCCTGGTCATAGCCATCGACAGGTACATCACTATTTTCTATGCCCTCCGTTACCACAGCATCATGACGGTGAAGAAAGCCCTGACCCTCATTGTGCTCATTTGGGTGGCTTGCATCATCTGTGGCATCATTTTCATTGCCTACTCGGAGAGCAAAACTGTCATTGTGTGTCTCATCACCATGTTCTTCACCATGCTGCTGCTCATGGCCTCGCTGTACGTGCACATGTTCCTGTTCGCCCGCCTGCACGTCAAGCGCATCGCGGCGCTGCCCGTCGAGGGCGTGCCCCCACAGCGCACCTGCATGAAGGGGGCCGTCACCATCACCATCCTCCTGGGGGTCTTCATTGTCTGCTGGGCGCCCTTCTTCCTCCACCTCATCCTCATCATCTCCTGCCCCATGAACCCCTACTGCATCTGCTACACCGCGCACTTCAACACCTACCTGGTGCTGATCATGTGCAACTCCGTCATCGACCCGCTCATTTACGCCTTCAGGAGCCTGGAGATGAGGAAGACTTTCAAAGAAATCGTGTGTTGCTGCTATGACATGAGTGTGGGACAGTGCATGCTGTAAACACCTGGCTCTGGGTGGAAAAAACACGCCACAGGTGTATAAATATAAATATAAATATATTTATGTATATATTGAGATACAGAGCAGCTCACTTTAAACGCAGTGCCTGAAGGAAGGGTGCAGGAAAGACAAAAGCCTCCTACATGATGCCTTGTTTCTTACTTTTTAGAGTGAAAACTAGCTTCAACTGAATTATTTGAAGTTTTTAAAATAGTTATAATGGAAGGAAATCCAGAGTGGCTCACAAAAACAAAACTACTGGGGAAAATGAATCCTGAAAGGGAATGCCACCTTCTAGAGACAGATAATATTCCCTCTAGCATTCGTTTGTGCCTGTTGCTTTATCTCTGTGCCACTGCCAACAAATCGGTGTTTTCTGAAAAATTTCAATAGTAACCTCTGTGGAAAGCTATTTTTCCAAACACCCACAGGTAACAGCATTGCTCTACACCCATGTCTCCACCTTTTAATGAAAGAATAGATTGACGTTTTTGCTGCTTGCCATAAAGCAATTTTTGTACAATATTCAAAGGGTGAAACATTTCTCTTGCACTGAAACCAGTTATCACTACAGTATCAGTGACAGTGTGGCTTCAACAGCTGCCTGATAGGATTGACTCATGTCAAGGCTTTTACATTATTTATTGTGATATAAGAATATTATATCTTTGAATTTTTAATTATTTTTTTAAAGCTGGAATGTCCTGATCAATGTAGTGATTGCTGTGTTTGTAAAAACTCATAGGAGTCTCCATTTGATAAATCCTAACTCATGAAATCCATGGATCTGAACATCAGAAAGAGCTAAAATGCAAAATGCTTTGTGTAAAAGCTGCAGGGAGTCCTTAGAAATATCCACGTGTGAGTTCAGCAGCTGGAAGAAACCAGGTGTGTGTGGCAGAGAGGGCTTTATCCACAGAGAAATAAATGCCCTGGGGCGGTGTTTCCTTAGTTCAGCTCTACCCTGCCCTGGGAACAGGAGAGCACTGCCAGCCTTTCCCAGCCCCACGTGTGGCAGAGGCAGGGAAAGCATCTCCAGCAGCTCCAGCATCTCCAGCAGCCCCAGCAGCTCCAGCATCTCCAGCAGCTCCAGCAGCTCCAGCAGCTCCAGCAGCCCCAGCAGCCCCAGCATCTCCAGCAGCTCCAGCATCTCCAGCAGCCCCAGCATCTCCAGCAGCTCCAGCATCTCCAGCAGCTCCAGCATCTCCAGCAGCTCCAGCAGCTCCAGCATCTCCAGCATCTCCAGCAGCTCCAGCAGCTCCAGCATCTCCAGCATCTCCAGCAGCTCCAGCATCTCCAGCAGCCCCAGCATCTCCAGCAGCTCCAGCAGCTCCAGCATCTCCAGCATCTCCAGCAGCTCCAGCAGCTCCAGCATCTCCAGCAGCCCCAGCATCTCCAGCAGCTCCAGCAGCTCCAGCATCTCCAGCAGCTCCTGCAGCTCCCAAGGGCTGCTCAGCACCTTGCTGGTACCTTGCTTTCAGGAGGGGCAGGATCCCCAGACCCTCAGAGTTGTCTGATGCTTTCGAACATCTCAAAGATCTCATTTGGCTTAAAAATCTGTCCTGTATTCCCCCCACCTTCATATTTTGGATGGAGCTGCTGGGTTGGTATTAATATTATTTGTTTTGTCCGGGACTCCCTTCTGCCAGGTGAGGAACTCTGTGCACCCAGAGCTTCCCCAGCTCCTGTGTCCCCAGTTGTGCCCCTCACTGGTGCTGCTGTTTCAGTGCCAGTGGCTCCAGACCCAGCCCCACTGCCCGTGGGGAGTCACATTTCACACCCTGGCCTGTGTTTGATCCTCAGCATCCCACTGGGAACGGCCCCATTTCCCAGTTTTATGGGCTGTATCATTTTCCTGGGGCCAAGAACCACCTTTCCCAGTGCTCCAGCCACACTCTGCCCCACCACAAACCAACCTCACACTCCCTATTTCTCCTGCCCTCTGATCACACCCAAAATTCCCTGAGTTTTCACTTCCTCCCATAATCACATCCTCCAGACTTCCCCTTTTCCAACACTCCCTCTGTTCCAACATCACCTAATCCTACAACCCTCAATTTTAGGAAGGCTAAAGTTGAAGAAAAAGCAAACCCAAGGTCACTGTGGAGCAGCACAGGCACAAATGAAAATTCTCCCTGTTTCAAGCAGAGACCAAAGAAAATCCCACAGCCTGGAGAAGGCAAATGCTCTCAGCTTTATCTGTGTGCCACAAAGCCCAGCTCAGCAGCACCAAGCTGTGTTCTGTTAGCCCAGCCTGTCACACTTTGCAGCAGCTGATGTGGTGCACAGAGATGAAATCAGCACGGGGAACCACGGAACTATTGTGGTGTGCAGACTGTGCCTGCCTGTTGTAAAAAAATCTCTGCTTTTTTTCAGTGTCCTGTATCTCTACACCCTGGAGCATGGTTTGCCACGATATTCTGCCTCAGGTTATTGTGTATTTAGCTCTTGTTGCACCTGATGTCCTACTTATTTCTCTGATGTCTTATTTTTTTCTCTTTTAAAAGCAATTTAGACAGGACTCATTCATACAGTGCTTTGCCTTTAAGCAAAACATACTGTGCTGAATAAAACCTGGAGAGATCACTGAGAATCATGTTTGCAAAACATACTGTGCTGAATAAAACCTGGAGAGATCACTGAGAATCATGTTTGCAAAATATACTGTGCTGAATAAAACCTGGAGAGATCACTGAGAATCATGTTTGAAAATATACTGTGCTGAATAAAACCTGGAGAGATCACTGAGAATCATGTTTGCAAAATATACTGTGCTGAATAAAACCTGGAGAGATCACTGAGAATCATGTTTGAAAACATACTGTGCTGAATAAAACCTGGAGAGATCACTGAGAATCATGTTTGAAAATATACTGTGCTGAATAAAACCTGGAGAGATCACTGAGAATCATGTTTGCAAAATATACTGTGCTGAATAAAACCTGGAGAGATCACTGAGAATCATGTTTGCAAAATATACTGTGCTGAATAAAACCTGGAGAGATCACTGAGAATCATGTTTGCTTCTGTCAGAGCACCACATCACATCAAACCAGTCTGGGGGCTCACAAAACTAGGAACAGAGTTGAACACTGGGCAAAAGCCTCTTAATTCAGAGAATCATGGAATGGTTTGGGTTGGAGGGGAACTTTATCAGCCAGTTCCACCCCTGCCATGGGCAGGGACACCTCCCACTGTCCCTGGAACTCCACACTCCGCCCACAGAGCTCCACAAAAAGGAGGGGAAAAAGCCAGATTTTCAGTCCCATGTGCAAACATGACAGAAAGAGAATCCATAAAATCCCCCAAAGATCTCTCAGCCCTTCTGGCAGCAGGCTCCCCACGGGTTATCCAGGTTTGTTCAGCCCCAGGCCACGTTCTCTGCTCTCAGCCCTGCGTGGGAATTCCGTGGTGCACGGATCCAGGACTGCAGGATCCCAACGTGTCCCTGATGGGAAGGGAAAGAGGGAATGGCCATGGGATGAACCCCACAACAGGAGTGAGTGAGTGAGTGAGTTCTCACAGCCACAGACCCAGGGGGAAAGGAAAGGGAAAAGGGAAAAGGGAAAAGGGAAAAGGGAAAGGAAAGGGAAAGGGAAAAGGGAAAAGGGAAAAGGGAAAAGGGAAAGGGAAAGGGAAAGGGAAAGGGAAAGGGAAAGGGAAAGGGAAAGGGAAAGGGAAAGGGAAAGGGAAAGGGAAAAGGAAAGGGAAAGGGAAAGGGAAAGGGAAAGGGAAAGGGAAAGGGAAAGGGAAAGGGAAAGGGAAAGGGAAAGGGAAAGGGAAAAGGAAAGGGAAAGGGAAAGGGAAAGGGAAAGGGAAAGGGAAAAGGGAAAGGGAAAGGGAAAGGGAAAAGGGAAAAGGGAAAAGGGAAAAGGGAAAAGGGAAAAGGAAGAGGAAAGGAAGGGAAAAGGAAGGGAAGAACAGGGCTGCAGTGCAAGCAGTGGGACAGATCCAAACCATTTGCTGAGAGGGAAGAGGTGCTCAGTGCCCACCCTCAGCACAGAACTCCAGCCAGGACTCATCCAGGAGACACAAAGCCATGGTGCCCGTCCCAGCTCCATCTCCCAGCCCTGCAGGGCTCCTCTCCCTGGGAACCAGAGCAACATTTCCAGCTGGGAATCTGCCCCTGAGCAGCATTGCCCTGAGCTGCCACCACTTTCAGAGTTCTCACTTGTAAACCAATGCATAATCTGCTCATAATAAGAATTTTTTCTTCCTTGAGGAGAGTGCTGGGTTGAACAAGAGATGTGTAGCTTCCCCCCATTGGTCTAAGAACTGGCAGGCTGAAATGATATCTTTTGCATCTACAGGTATCATTATTATGGATTTACTGAGTCAGTTTTTCTGCAGGAAAATCAAGAAGTTCACAGACACTGTAGGATTTGCTCAAAGACGTGTTAGGAAATCCTCATGTATTTAAGACAAATATTTGAATTCACAGGAACATGAGTTATCCTGCTAAGTTGACTCAACAGAGCATATTCTGGAAATTACAGATTTGTTTCTTTCACGTTAAATTCAGCACCGTGCAGGCAATTTTCCCATCAGTAAGTGTCTAAATATTTTATAATTGACAGCATTTGTACTAATGGGCAAATAACCAAGGCCAGGCACAGAACTCTGCAGTCAAACAAGGTCATTTTTCAGGCCATTAGCACAAACACCTTCCTCATTTCCACTCATTTCCACTGAAATGAGGTGTTTCTGTTTGTTGAGGCCCAGGTGGGGACCAGGGTTTGCTGTTTGGGGGCTGCACCTCAAGCACTGAGGTGATCTGGGAGGAATCCACAGAGGAACGGGGCGTCACAGGAGACATGGAAACCCCCTTGGTGTCTGCAGTCCCATCCCAGCTCCACAGCCCTGGGACACCAGGGGACACCAGGGAACACCAGGGGACACCAGGGGACACCAGGAGACACCAGGAGACACCAGGGGACACCAGGGGACACCAGGAGACACCTGGGGACACCAGGGGACACCAGGGAACAGCAGGGGACACCAGGAGACACCAGGGGACACCAGGGGACACCAGGAGACACCTGGGGACACCAGGGGACACCAGGGAACAGCAGGGGACACCAGGAGACACCAGGGGACACCAGGGGACACCAGGAGACACCAGGGGACACCAGGGAACACCAGGGGACACCAGGGAACAGCAGGAGACACCAGGGAACACCAGGGAACACCAGGGAACACCAGGAGACACCAGGGGACACCAGGAAACAGCAGGAGACACCAGGGAACACCAGGGAACACCAGGGAACACCAGGGGACACCGGGGGACACCGGGGGACACCAAGATACACCAGGGGACACCGGGGGACACCAGGGGACACCTGGGGACCTGGGCACTGAGACTCAGCCAGGCACAGCAAGTGTTCCACAACTCCCTGGTCCCACATCCAAGTGCAAGATCCACCCATGTGGATCTGAAGCCCCCAGACCCAATTCCCTCACCTGTCCCTGTGACCCCTGGATGTCCCCCAGCCCCTGTGACCTCTGTGACCCCCCCCGAAGCCCCCAGACCCATTTACCTGACACAGTCATGGTAGCTCTCCCTGGCTGCGATGTGCAGGGGCGTGTCCCCGTGGAAGTTGTGACCCCATGTCCCCAGGTGTCCCTGTGACCCCCGGATGTCCCCATGTCCCCTGACCCCTGTGACCCCCTGAAGCCCCCAGACCCATTTCCTGACCCACCTGACACATTCATGATAACTCTCCCTGGCTGCGATGTGCAGGGGCGTGTCCCCATGTCCCCAGGTGTCCCCAGGTGTCCTGTGACCCCCCAGGTGTCCCCAGCCCCCCAGGACCCCCCTGAAGCCCCCAGACCCATTTACCTGACACAGTCATGGTAGCTCTCCCTGGCTGCGATGTGCAGGGGCGTGTCCCCGTGGAAGTTGTGACTCCGTGTCCCCATGTCCCCATGTCCCCAGGTGTCCCCCAGCCCCTGTGACCCCTGTGACCCCTGGATGTCCCCCCGCCCCCCCGAAGCCCCCAGACCCATTTACCTGGCACAGTCGTGGTAGCTCTCCCTGGCAGGGGCGTGTCCCTGTGGAAGTTGACCGCGTGCAGGTCGCACTGAGTGTTCAGCAGAACCTCGCCCAGTGCAGGCAGATGTTCTCCTCCTGAGGGGACAGGTGGGGACAGGTGTGTCACAGGTACCCCCAGGTGTGCCCAGGTGTTCCCAGGTGTCCCCAGGTGTCCTCAGCTGTCCCCAGCTGTGTCCCAGATGTATCCTCTCTATCCCAGGTGTCTCCAGGTGTGTTCCCAGGTACCCCCCCAGGTACCCTCAGGTGTGCCCAGGTGTGTTCCTTCTATCCCAGGTGTCCCCAGGTGTCCCCAGGTGTACCTCAGGTATCTCAGGTGTCCCCAGGTGTGCCCAGGTGTCCCCAGGTGTCCCCAGATGTCCCCAGGTGTATCTCAGGTGTCCCCAGGTGTGTCCCAGGTGTCCCCAGCTGTCCCCAGTGTCCCCAGATGTGTTCCAGGTGTGTTCCAGAACGTGTTCTAGATTGGGTTCTAAACTGGGTTCCAGGTTATTCCAGAGCAGGTTCTAGATCTGTTCCAGATCACGTTCTAGAACGTTCTAGACTGGGTTCTAGGCTGTTCTAGATCGGGTTCTAGATTACGTTCTAGAACGTTCTAGACTGGGTTCTAGACTGTTCTAGATCAGGTTCTAGGTCATGTTCTAGAAGGTTCTAGGCTGGGTTCTAGACTAGGTTCTAGACTGGGTTCTAGCTTGTTCTAGATCGGGTTCTAGAACGTTCTAGATCGTGTTCTAGAAGGTTCTAGACTGGGTTCTCGATTGAGTTCTGGACTGGGTTCTAGACTGGGTTCCAGGTGTGTCCCCAGGTGTGTCCCAGCTGTCCCCAGGTACCCCCAGGTGTCCCCAAATGTCTCCCAGATGTTCTCCAGGTGTCCCCAGGTGTGTCTCAGGTATCTCAGATGTTCCCCAGATGTTCCTCAGCTGTCCCCAGGTGTGTCCAGGTGTCCCAAGGTGTGTCTCAGCTGTCCCCAGGTGTGGTTTTGGTGTCCCCAGGTGTGTCTCAGGTCCCCCCAGGTGTCCCCAGGTGTCCCCAGGTGTGCTCACGTTGTCGGTCAGGGTGACGTCGGCCCCTCGGGTCAGCAGTCGCCGAATGACCTCGATGTGTTTGTGCTCGGCCGCCCAAATGATCGGGGTCCAGCCGCCGTTGTCCTGAGGGGTCATCCAGGGGTCAGCGCCGCCTCCGGACACCCAAAATCACCCCAAAACACCCCAAAAACAACCCAAAAACAGCACAAAAACAGCCCCAAAAAACCCCCAAAACAACCCCCAAAACAGCCCAAAAAACACCCAAAAAACAACCCCTAAACAGCCCCAAAACAGCCCAAAAACAACCTCAAAATCGCCCCAAAAACAACCCTAAAAACAACCCAAAAACAACCCTAAAAACAACCCCCAAAACAGCCCAAAATCACCCCAAAACAACCCCTAAACAGCCCAAAAACAGCCCAAAAACAGCCTCAGAGCAGCCCTGACCCTCTGACCACTGCCAGGACACTCCGGACACTGAGTGGACACTCAGAGGTCACTCAGGACACAGTGAGTGGACACTCAGGGGACACTCAGGGGACACTCAGGGGTCACTCAGGACACAGTGAGTGGACACTCAGGGGACACTCAGGGGACACTCAGGGGTCACTCACTGACCGCTCACCTGGGCGTTGACGTCCACCTGGCCGGTTCCCAGCAGCAGCTCCACCATCTCCAGGTTCCCGTTCTTGGCCGCGTGGTGCAGGCAGGTGGAGCCGTCCTCCTCATGTGACGTCATCGACAGGGGACGCAGTGACGTCATCGATGGCCGTGTCATGACGTCATCGACGGCGCCGTGCAGTGACATCATCAGCGGCCGAGCCGTGATGTCCAGGAACACCAGGGGACACCAGGGAACACCTGGGGACACCAGGGAACACCTGGGGACACCAGGGGACACCAGGGGACACCTGGGGACACCAGGGGACACCTGGGGACACCAGGGAACACGTGGGGACACCTGGGGACACCTGGGAACACCAGGGAACAGCAGGGGACACCAGGAGACACCAGGGGACACCTGGGGACACCAGGGGACACCAGGGAACACCAGAGGACACCAGGGAACACCAGGGGACACCAGGGGACACCAGGGGACACCTGGGGACACCAGGGGACACCAGGGGACACCAGGGGACACCTGGGGACACCAGGGAACACCAGGGGACACCAGGGGACACCTGGGGACACCAGGGAACACCAGGGGACACCAGGGGACACCATGGGACACCAGGGAACACCAGGGGACACCAGGGAACACCAGGAGACACCAGGAGACACCAGGGGACACCAGGGAACACCAGGGGACACCAGGGGACACCAGGGAACAGCAGGGGACACCAGGAGACACCAGGGAACAGCAGGGAACACCAGGGAACACCTGGGGACACCTGGGGACACCTGGGGACACTTGGGGACACCAGGGGACACCAGGGAACACCAGAGGACACCAGGGAACACCTGGGGACACCAGGGGACACCAGGGAACACCAGGGAACAGCAGGGAACACCAGGGAACACCAGGGAACACCTGGGGACACCAGGGAACACCAGAGGACACTTGGGGACACCAAGATACACCAGGGGACACCAGGGGACACCAGGGGACACCAGGGGACACTTGGGGACACCAAGATACACCAAGGGACACCAGGGGACACCAGAGGACCTGGGCACTGAGACCCAGCCAGGCACAGCAAGTGTTCCACGTCTCCCTGGTCCCACATCCAAGTGCAAGATCCACCCATGTGGGATGGGTCAAGTCCTCAAACTGGGATAGAGGAGGGCTGGATGGGATACTGGGCAGGAATTCCTCGCTGGCAGGGTGGGCAGGTCCTGGCTCAGGTGACCAGGGGAGCTGTGGCAGTGCCCAAGGCCAGGCTGGATGGGTTGGGAGCAGTCTGGGATGGTGGGAGGTGTCCCTGCCTCGCTCTGCACCCTGTGCAAACAGCCCTGGGTGCACTGGGGGATGTTTGAGATGTGGCAGAGGGCCAGGTGTGAGGGTGAATATCTTCAGTGCCAATCAGGAGACAAGAAGTGTGAAATCAAGAGTCTGCAGCTAATTAGGACAGACTGTCCTTGCTCCTGTCTGATTTCACAAAGCCTACACGTTACTCCTGTCTTCAGCCATCAAGACCAAAGCACCTCTTCACAAAACACTCGTCTCTCGAAATGAGTCTGAGCTTATTCTTCACTTGGGCAAAACACCAGACCTTGTACTTGCAGCCTTTTTATTGCCTCTGTGTACAGCCAATTATGTGCTACTTGTGAAGAGATTTGCCTTTAGTAATCTTAAAATTGTACAGCTTGTACTTGGAAAGGTCTAAATCTACATCAAGGACTCGTAATTTCAAGTTCTGAAATGTTACAGGGACAATAAATAAATGTCATCCTTCATTTTCAAATTTCTCTGCATGAAAGGAACTGAGGTGAACTTGGGGAATCCAAAACTTTTGGTAAAACAAAAGAGAAAGGAGGCAGGGCCAAATCTGAGTGCCAACGTTGCAGTAAATTTATCTTTCAGAAGGTAATGAATGCGTTTGCATATCCAACTTGGTGTTCAAAAATTAAACCAAACACTCCACTACTGTCATCATAAAGTATCTTTGCAGAACATCTATTTCTTCTGAAGGACAACTGTCTGTGTCAGTGGAAGCAGGGGCTATTTAAAATCACAAACCACGGGAGAATACCTGAGAACTCCTGCATTGTGCTGTGACCTGAACATCCAGCTCCAGGGCAAGGGAACAGCAGAACTGGACAGAATGCCCATCAGTGAACCCCAAAGCAGCGCTAAAACAGTGTTTTATTTAAAGCAGAATAGCTACAATTGTCTAAAATCACGAATTCACCAACAGAACAGGGTGGAAGATGCTGCTCTGGCTCTCTGGCTGCCCCCCTGTGCCCCCTTGCCAGCCCCAGGGCTTCAGGCAGGCTCTCAGCTCCCACCCTTCTCCTCTGTGGTTACTCCAATGAAACTCGACAGGTAAATAATTCCCCCCATTCCCCAAGTACTATTCGACAGTGCTGCCCTGTTTAATGCTGGAAGAAGCCTAAAAAACAATTAAAAAACCAAGAATCCATGTGTACATAAACCTGCCCTCCCATAAATGAAGCTACAGCTGGGCGGCTCCAGCTGCTGGGGTGTCATTCCTATCCCCAAAAAACCACAGATGTGTGCCCAGGAGGAGCTCTGAGCAACTTCATCCTGGCAAATCCACTTTGGAGAGCCCAGAAGTCAACATTTAAAACCAGCTCAGGTAAATGCAATGGGCCAGTGTGACCCCACAGGGGATTCTTTGTGAAATCAAAGAAGCTCCCTTTGATTAAAATGAGAGGCGGCAGAACGAGGTGCACTGAGAATGTTACATCAGGAATTGTGTGTAGACAAAGGGACAGTTGCATATTCCAGTGGTAAAAAGTTTTTACTAATGAGCAATTGTTCTCTTCTGCTACCTGCACTTAGATCAAAACACTTTTAACTAAGCAAGAGAAGTTGAAACTGAAATTATATCCAACTGAGAACAAGTACAAGTGGACTTGTGGGTGTAATAACAGTGCAAGCATTGTTTCCATCACTGATTCGTGGAATTTAGCCTTATTGTGGAGGATCTGATATGTAATTTGATAAGTCTATCCTATTGTTATTGACCAAAATCCATATATTTTTTTGTTCTTAAGACAAGTCTCTGTAAAATAGGAACCAAAACATGTCAAAGATAATAACTACTAAACCCTAAGTTTTAATCTGTAAGCTGGAAAAATGGGAATGACATAGGGAAAAAGTGAATTATCATAGGACAGTACATTTTTATCAAGATATAAAAGTGTAGTTCTTTCTTTTTCAGAATTTCTATGAGTGGGTAATAAACAGGTACAAAATATATCGAAATTAAATCAGGCATACATGGGATTAAACAGGGCACACATAATGACCAAATATTCTTTTTAAAAACCAATTAACCAAGCAGAGAAAACATGATGCTCTCTGAGTTTCACTTTCTTTTCTCATCTCATATTACTCTACTCGCTTTGGATTTGATTTCTGCCTTCTCCGGTTGTTTATTTGGCAGCTTCACCACGAGCTGACACATCACTGTGACTTCTCCTTGTAAAGGGTTTTGTCTCTTGTGTTAAAATTCCTCCTTTGCTGGCTGACAGAAAAAGCTCCAGCAGCTGCACTTCCTGTGCTCAGCTATTTCCAGAGGCAAACACAAAAATGAGACAAGGGAACATTTGCCCCCACCCTGCTCTCTTAGCAAGAAGATTTTATATTATTTTATCCAGCCTCCAGTTGGTTTGATGGGAATTAGTCCCAGCCACTGCTCATTCTCAAAAGGAAAAGCTCCAAAAGATTCCAGAAAATTTTGCCTTGTGGCTTTGGCCTCTCTGTTTTGGTGTTGTCAATTTGTATTAGCTCAAAGCATATTGTACTTGTAAGGGTTAAAAGATAAATAAGCCAGGAATCCTTTTAAACTTAAAACACAGGCACTTAGAGCACCCAAGACCAAATAACAAATTTCAATAACAAATAACTTTTTTTTTTTTTTTGGTTCAAATAACAAAAAATATTCTAACAGGTATCTCAATTCTTTGTGACAGCACAAGCACAGTGAAAATCAATGTTCTCCCTCAAAATGGAACTCATTATTTCTCAGGCAGGGTGGATTTTAAATATCATCTTTTGACCTACGTGCAGCTCCTTACCCGAATCTAAGAGCTATTAAATTACTGACAGGCTGAATGTAGGAGAAATATTCAAGCCCAGCTCAATTATTATGTGCAAAGCAATATGTGAAGAGGTGCTGGATTTCCTACTGGGCACCTCAGGTTTGATTTTCTTTAGGAAAACTGGAGAAAAGGATTTGCTTTCCCCTGGTTGATGCCTCACAGCCCAGAATGACACTTCAGTGATTCCATGGACAGAAGCATCTCTTGCATCCCCTCCTAAAGGAAGAGGATTTCTTATTTAGCCACCAAAACCTGCTGCTCAGGAGTTTTCATCCTGGAAGGGCAGATATCAGAAAATACGTAGGGAAGCCCACACCTTTATCAAAGTCAAATAATGAAACTAGAAAAGTTGGCAGGGAGGATGTTTAGCCCACGGAGCAGGGTTTTCAAGAGACAGCTCAAAAAACAGAATTCCCTGGGAGAGCTGGAGCTATGTGACATTTCTGTGCTTTGTTTTCTTAAATTCTGTCCCTTTGGAAGTTCTCCTTAATGAAAAATTATTCAGCTGTCCTGAAGTAATGCTTTCCTTTTAATGTGATAATTACTCCCAATTTGTTGTCTAACTGCTGATCAGAAAAGGCAAATAGCTTCTGAGGCATTATGCACAAATATTGCTGTTTGGAAAATGGAATCACTGCTGGACTGCCCCTTCCCTGCTCTCCTGGGAGCTGGAATGAGCAGGACATGCAACACAAGGTTTAATATTACTTTTTCTGAAGGGATAAGTACATCAAGACAGCTCTGTAAATGGTGAGCAAGAGCCCTGCATGATCAAAACCACCACATCAAAGAACTTGGAGCAATCTGATATTCTAAATAAAGGCAAAGATGGAATTAACTAAGAGTACAGCTCCCACATTGAGGCAGCAATGAATACGAGGGCATTAAGCCATCTGCATAATCAGTGAGCATGTGTTAAAAGCAAGAAGTAATTTCTGTAAGGGAGAAAAGTCTGGAAAAAAGCCTTTTGTGATTGAAAAGTTGTAATTGTTTCCAAAAAATTGCTTAGCACGCTCATGTTAATGCTGTAATAAATAGATTTTGGGAATTATTTTGTTTCCTTTGTGAATCCAACCGTGCCTTGTCCAGTGTGCTGGAAGCTGGGTAATCACAGCCACTTTGGCTGGACATTCATGGGGTCTAAGTAGCAAAAATGGGCATTTTCACATCCTGCAATTGGCAGCTCAGAGTAAAAAATAACAGCTTGTTAAGAACTTTCCAGTCATCATGAGTTACACATGTATTTATACATATATATATATTTATACATTTATATGTACAAGCCATGTTTCATCTTCCTTATGAATCCACACTTGGAATCAGTGGCTGGCAACTCATAGAAAATCTGGAATTATCTGAGTTGTGCAGTCACATTTGTTCCTTGCACATATGAAAGTTGGTTTTGTTCATGTTGTTTTAATGAGAATTAAAGCACCCTCAGTTCTGCTGCCTGTCTTACACCCAGCTAGTTTTAATTAAAATGTGGAAAACAAACAAGATCCACACATTTACAAGGGTCATTGGAAGACAAACTGAACAAAGCAGTTTATAATTTCCTTAGAAAGATGAACAAATAGTTCCCTTCTAGACATTCTATCAACTTAATCCAACCTTGTGATTTTTATCTTACAAAACACAGCTGGAGAAAGGGGATGGAGAAATTAGAAAATGAGGGCGACTTTTTTTTATAATTTCTTTTTTCTCCCTTTTAAATTCTCTGTGTATTTAAAGACATGTTGGGGCCAAGAAAACTGGGATAAGGTTAAAAGAATTGGGATTGTTCAGCCTGGGGAAGAAAAGCTTTGGGGTGAGCTCAGTGTGGCCTCGCAGAGCCTGAAGGAGCTGCAGGAAAGGTGGAGAGAGAGGATTTCCAAGGGATGGAGGGACAGGACACAGGGAATGGATTCAGACTGACAGGGAGGAGGTTCAGGTGGGATTTTGGGGAGGAATTTTTCTCTTTGAGGGTGGGGAGGTCCTGGCACAAAGCTGTGGCTGCCCCTGGATCCCTGGCAGTGCCCAAGTACAGGACGTGGAGCAGCAGAAGGTGTCCCTGCCCACGGCATGGAATGAGAGGAGCTTTAAATTCCTTCCAACCCAAAGAATTCTGTGATTTTATGAAATTTCATCAGAGAATGGGAACATTGAATTCTGGAAGAGAACAGGACCACAAGCACCACAAGCTGTGAAGTGCTGAGCACCCCTTGTGCAAATCCATCCAAAGTTTGACTCCAAATCTATCTCAGCAGGTCAGCACTGAGACATTTCCCACCAAGATCTTGTTTTGGAATAACAAATCAGTGAGAAGCTTTGAGGAGCTGAGCACAGCTCCCCAGCAGAGCCCCAGAGCTGCAGCTCCAGAGGAAGGAAGCAGATTTTGGCAGCAGAGGATGCTGTGGCTTGGGGAGCTCACCCCGGCCACTGAGGCTCTGCTCATCCCGGCCCCAAAGCACCACGGGGGGACCTGTGCAGGTGGGCACTGATCTGCCAGCCAGGAACTGGAGCAGAACCAGAACCAGAACCAGGAACTGGAGCAGAACCAGAACCAGGAACTGGAGCAGAACCAGAACCAGAACCAGGAACTGGAGCAGAACCAGAACCAGAACCAGAACCAGGAGCAGGAACAGGAGCAGGAACTGGAGCAGAACCAGAACCAGGAACAGGAACAGGAACAGGAACAGGAACAGGAACAGGAACAGGAACAGGAGCAGGAGCAGGAGCAGGACCAGAACCCGGGCCAGGACTAGAAGCAGGACCAGGACCAGAACCAGAACCAGAATCAGAACCAGGACCAGGAGCAGAACCAGAACCAGAACCAGGACCAGGAGCAGAACCAGACACTCCACAAAAGCTCTGTCCTGCAGGAGGGCCTGGATTCAAACAGATCTAATCAGCATTTCTGCCTTCCCCACCTGGCCACCAGTGTTTACGGACACCAGCAATGTGCCAGTGTTTCCCTGAGATTCATGCTGATCAGCTCGGGAAGGAAATCAGCATTAGGAAGCAGAACAACAAATAATTGCCACAGACGAGTACTGCAAAACAGCCAATTTGGCTGTGATTCAAATGAAAAATTACTATTACTCGGCCTTCATTTGCTATCTGCTGTATCAGAAGCTGTTATTAATCATATTCCCAGTTCAGACTCCAGGAATAATACAGTTTAATACCCAGCAGGAAGTGATACATTGACATAATCACCTGAGTGTACATATTTTGGCTGAATAATTGCTTTCTTTCAAGGGAGGAAAATTATGGCCCATCACAAATCTTGCTTTGACATAAAACTTCCTTTGAAACAGACACCACTGTGGGAAGAGTCACTCAAGTGGAAAAATATAAGCATTGGATGGAACAGTGCACATTAAATGGCAATTAGAGGAATTCCTTATTAAAAGCCAAACCCAAACCAAACCACAAACCCAAGACAAATTACAAATCAATTACTGTCAAGCACATGATAATTAAAGCTTTCTTGATGCCACACTGTGAGAGACTGGCAGGGGTTTTCTAGGCTGAAAAACGCTGCAAGCTCTGACTTGTTACACTGGCCCACTTTAGAAACAAAAATGCTTGAGGGTGTCCAAAACCTGCTCCCAAAATCTGCCTGAGGGCTTCCCAAAGGGCTGAGTGTGCTGCTGGGAGCCTCGCTGGGAGAAAAACCACTGAGCAGCTACAAGCCACAACAGCAACACAAGTGGCCCTTCTCCCTATAGCCTGGCTGATGAAATGCAAATATTTACAACTCCAAATTCTCCATTTACATTCTCCAAATAAAACTGAACTGCCAGCCTCTGACGGCCACAGACATTGAAGGAAGTGTCCAGGGAGGATGAATGAAAGACATTTCCAATGCATCAACACCTCTTATATCATCAGTGATTCTTTGCACGCTGCTTTTATTGTGTTGGATGATGCCAATTGTCCCTTCCCTGTGCTTCCCTCAGGAAGCAGATTTGTGCCTGGGTTCTCTGCTGGCCGCTCTCGTTTGTGACCTGCTGCCACAATTCCAGATCCGTGCCTCTCATTCTCCTGTCGTGGTTAGGAAATGTGGGGCTTTTGGACAATAGATGATTGTCCTCTCTCTGGGGAGCCCCTGCAAAGCCAAACAAAGCAGCAGAGATGCTCACAGTGGTGTTTCTGAACCATGGGAAGCTGTCATCCCATTTACTCTGCCTGTGCCCACCTGATAACATTTGCACCTCAGCCATGCTGCCACTTAAAAGTTTGCCAGAATGCACTGGAAAGGGATTTTTTTTTTTTTTTTTTTCTCCTCCAGATAATAAAAGGAAGGAAGACTGGAAAGATCCTGCTACTTCTGTAATCAAAAGCAGATTTCATACACTTTTTAGCAAATTTCATTGTAAGTTTCCAAATGAGCGACACAGGATTTTGTGATTGCTGCTGCAAGCTCTGTGTCTGAGAACAGTGTGAAAGAAGCTACAGGAGGAAGGCTTGTGCCACACATGGTAAATATTTCATGTTGAATTTATCTGAGACCTCTTTTCCTCAGTACCCTGTCCCAGCTGCCGGTTTTCTGTACAGCTTTGAGGTAGCTCACGTCAAGAGGAGCTGCAGAATTCCTGTTGGTAGAGCAAGTGGAGTGGCCCAAAGCAAGAGGCCTTTCCAGCCCTTCAGAAACTGAAGAATCAACCCTTTTCCTGCTTTTCCCAAGGCTTTGGACTGCCTTTGACTTGGCAATGCTGGGTTTAAAGTACACTCGATGACCCTCACCATTATTGATCCAGCCTCAATAATTCCATGGCTCTACCAACAGCCCTGACAGCTGTTCCAAAGGGTTTCACCCTCCTTGGAAAGCACAACTGCTCCCAGCCCATCCCTGATGGTGCAGCTCCTGTCAAAGCTCGTGTTGTGCCATGGTCAGGGCAAGGACCAGCAGTTCCATGTCAGACAGAGCTGGAATACAGACACTATTTTAGCAAACTTCTTAATGCTTCCCTCTCCTCTCACTCAGTTCCCTTCTCCCCCAGGAGATCAATTCATGTTTCATGAAGGTATTTTTATGCTACAGAGATAAGGGTGTAACTACAGAGTAAAACAGGAGACACCAAAAGTTCAAAGAACCGCGAACGCTCGGTTCTTTTCTTCCCTAGGACCTACTGACACAAAATGATGGAGTGGGGTTTTTTCATCTTCTCACCTCTAATATCAGCAGCAAAGATCTTCCTCAGGGCAGCCACAGCAGGAGGAGGTAACTGCAGGACAAAACACAGCACTGTTTTCAAGGAAAATTTGTTTTCAGGTACCTGCCAAGCACCATCAACACATTCATGGTGGTTGTGCTGACAGCCAGGCAGGCACAGCCCTCCAGCAGTGTTCTGCTCACTGGCAGCTGCTGGGGATGCTTTTACCATCCTTGAATATATAAATCACCAGCAAATATTTCTGTTTTTTCACCAAAAAGCTTCTCAGTGTCCACCTGGTGTTGGTTACACAGCCCAAGACCAGCGTGTAGGAAAGGGAAGCAAAGATAAATAATTCCTGTAGATTTCATTGTGGTGAAAATGGGATTCTTGATGGAAGCTTCAAACCAAGCACAACTTGGATAATCATGGAAAAAATAAAGCTGGGGAAATATTTGCAGCCATTCAGCTCTGCAGCCCAGCACAAGAAATTCACCTCCACAACAAGAAAAGCAGGCGGGTCCTTGCAGTGCCAAGAGTGGTAAAATGTGAGCAGCTGGGGATGAGCTCGGTTTTGGTGGAGCTTTGGGATATATCCAGGCCTTTTCTCAGGCTCCTTCCCAGGGAGACAAGAGCTGGTTCCCTGTCTCTGACTGCCCTGCAAATCCTGCAGCTTCTCCCACATCAGCACAGGCCTCAAGAAAGAGACAGCTTGGTGGCCTTGCCACTGATTTACAGCTTTCAGACACCTTCCAGCATCACAAATACATGCCTTGGAAACTTTTTGTTGGTTTGTTTGTTTTTGGTTTTTATTTTGTTTCGTGGTATCTAAAGATAAAAGGATTTTTCATCTAACAGTCAAGTGTTAATCCTTCCCCATGGCTTGTAGATGAACTTTATTCTATTTTCCAGGACCTAAAGGGGCTTCAAGAGAGCTGGAGGGGAACTTTGACATGGAGAAGGAGTGACAGGGGAATGGCTTCGATCTGACAGAGGGCAGACTGGGATCAATGACAAGGAAAAAGCTCTTTATTGACTCAGAGGGTGGGCAGGCCCTGGCACAGGTGCCCAGAGCAGCTGTGGCTGCCCCTGGATCCCTGAAAATGTCCAAAATCAGGCTGGACATCGGGGCTGGGAGCACCTGGGGCAGTGGGAGGTGTCCCTGCCCATGGCAGGGGTGGAGATTTCTTTAAGCTCCCTCTCAAAGCAAATCATTCTATGAATGGAAATGTTCCAGACAACAACATTTTGTGTTTCCTGTGCTGGTGACGTGGATGTTATGGCACACTGCACTCCAAGCACTTGCAGCAACCATTTAATGCTTTCATTTTTTTTCATTATATGTAATTTGGGACTTCTGCACAAGGAAGTGGGGAGTGCATGGACAACCATAACAGCTAAAAGCTTTCAATTAGCTCAGTACGCAGTTCAGTGCAATTAACATCAGAATGAGTTTGGATTTGTAGTTTTTTAAGCCAGCTTCTGAAACAGCTGCAGTGCTTAACTTTTAAAATCATTTCAGCATCACAACAATCTCAAAACTCCTGCTGCAATGAGGGAACCGAAGTAGGTTTCTTTCCACTAAAATTAGTGCAATTATAGCTGCCTTAATGATGCCCCAAGCAGAGTGGAGAGAATGTGGGCATTTTATTTTCTGTCCAAGAACAAGTTAGAAGCCATTTCTCCCTCTAAAAGCCTCAGGGAAGCAGGAAGTTTTCTGAGAGAAGTAAAGGAATAAAATGGAGACTTGTTCAATCTCTGGCCCACCATCCTGTGCCACACACAGAGATAAAAGTCTTAAAAAGAGAAGAAGTTAATCCATGCCAAGGTGGAAGATGTGTCCACATCTCAGGGCGCTCCCAGCCGAGCTTTCCTCGAGGATGGCTCCACACTCAGGGTGCTGGACACTGCTGGCAGGGTAGCAGAGCTATTTGTACAACCTGGGGGAAATTAGCTGCTTAAAACAGAACTGCAGATTCTCCTCCAGGAGCCCTGCAGCTCCCAAACTGCATGACATGACCAGAGCAAGCTTTTCCTCTCACTGAGAGGAACCAGTCCCACTTTGAGCAACACAAATTATCAGCACAGCCTCTAAAAGCACTGCTACATGCTGTTTAAATATTTTGCATTATTAATGAGGAAGAAAAATCAGAGTTTCATCAAATGACACTGCCCAATTAGAAAGCAGCAACGCACAAAGGCACAGCACTTGTACTGCTCTTTTATAATGAGCTGGGTCCTGATTCTGGGCATAAAGTGGGACCCCTGAGTTTATCCAAACTGCCTTTTTTCCAGCTGGATCTGTTATTCCTTTTGCAATATAACTGATCTTTTAGCTGCAGAGGATGCTCTGCCTCTATGTGCTCTCATCTGGCTGCTGCAGACTCTGCTTTTCCCCCCAGAGCATCCTTAATTAAGTTACTCTGCGTTGTATCCAGCCTGCCAAGGGACACAGGGGCAGTGCACAGATTGCATTCGAGCTCAGAGAGAGGCAGAAACCAAGACACAAATGGGAATAGGAGTGGGAATAGGAGTGGGAATAGGAGTGGGAATGGGAATGGGAATAGGAGTGGGAATGGGAATAGGAGTGGGAATAGGAGTGGGAATAGGAGTGGGAATGGGAATGGGAATAGGAATGGGAATAGGAATAGGAATGGGAATAGGAATGGGAATGGGAATGGGAATGGGAATGGGAATAGGAATGGGAATGGGAATAGGAATGGGAATAGGAATGGGAATGGGAATGGGAATGGGAATGGGAATAGGAATAGGAGTGGGAATAGGAATGGGAATGGGAATGGGAATAGGAATAGGAGTGGGAATAGGCTGTGGAAGGACACAGCCTGCAACCACAGAATGCCTGGCTACAACTGCTCAGGCAGCAGGACTGGGCTCAAGACACCCAAAATCCAAAAAGCTCTTTGGTAATCTGAAGCTTGTTTTTATTTTATTTTTTTTTTTCATATGAAGAAATGCAGTGTTTAATCCACTTATTGGTTTAATTAACAAGTTCTCAGGGTTGGTGGTTTGCCCTTACAGCTCACTGAGAATGGAGAAGTCGATGGCACAGATGCAAAGGCCACACAGGGGCTGTGGGGGGACAGCTGTGGTGGCTGTGTCACTTCCCTGGAGCTCGTGGCTACTCTGGATGTCACAGCCAGGAAGAACAGAGCTCTGGTAAAGCCCTGCAATATCTGAAGAATTGGTGTTACAGAATCATGGAATCACTGAGGTTGGAAAAAACCTCCAAAGAGTTGAACCTGTGCCTGATCCCACCTTGTCCCCAGCCCAGAGCACGGAGTGCCACGTCCAGGTGTTCCTTGGACACCTCCAGGGGTGGGAAAAGCAGAGTGCCACCAACCCAGGACAACCAAAACACCTAAAACCACAGGCCTCAAGTGACCACATGAGCTCCAATGCTCTGACACAATTCTGTAATTCCCAATTTGTTCCTTAATTGCTCTGCATCCATTTTCTTTTATTCTGACCAAAACTAGCAAAGCAGGTGCTAAGTGAGCCTTGTGAATGGATGAGGAAAGGAAAAACTGTGTCACTTCTTTAGGTGAGACAAACACCGTGTGTGGGATTGGAGACTCTGCTGGCACCCATCTTCATCCTCTGCTCCCTCCTGATTCCCTGGAGCTCCACTGACAGGGAGTAAGAACAGGCAGGAGTGCCTTGTCAGCCTCTCAGTGAGAGCTCTTGTTAATCACCAAAGGCCTTGTACAATCTTTGCCATTATTTAGGAAATGGCCCGTGGATGAGTCAGGTGCCTCTCCTTTAGGAGAGACAGCATTTTACAGAGCATCGGTCTGTAATGACACAGGAATGGAAAACAAAGATCCTTGGAAAGGGATTTTTCCCCGCCTGGTAAGGGCCTGCTGGCAAAAGGCTGATCAGGGTGACTGTGAGCACAAACAAGCTCAAATCTGCTGCTTCAATCCATTTATTGGGCTGCTTGCATGCAAAGCTGAACTAATTTACACTGATTTGTAATAACCTGCCCAAACTCACTCAGAAAATCCAGTATGATGACCTGGATGGAGAATGTCCCATTCTCTTCCTCCTCCCAGATTCCAATAACTCTGTCCTGGGAAGAAAAGAACTGCACTGCTTGAATTTTAGTGGGAGGCTTCTCAGACTGGGGCATCTGTGCAGATTTCAAAGGTTTCTGAATGAAAGGAATCCAGAGATAAATGAGAATGAACTAGCTCATCAGCATAATCAAAATAATAATTTAGTCACATTACAATTCAGACAGAACCAATGCCCCAAATGGGAAGCAGGATATAATTAGCCCTACTTTCAAGCAGTATTAATGAACCTAACAATCTGGTTAACATAACTGCTTAGCAATTGATGTATGCAAATTTAATGTTTCTATTGCCATTAATGAAGTTTGAGAGGAAATGACAGAATATGTTCCAATTAATGCTCTACAAGGTGAAAGGCAGAGCACTGACTGCTGTTTTAGCAGCCTGAATTGCAGACACTCGATTCAGCAACTCCCACATCTCAGGCACAGCTGTAGGACCCTGGCCTGGGAACTGGATGGGGTTTGGCTTTCATTTCCACTCAGAGGAGTCTGGACTAGCTGTTAATGCTTAAAGATTCTGCTGAATCCTCAACAGGGTCAGGATTTCACATCCAACATCCATTGCTGGTTTTTACAGAATGTGATGTTTACAAAACATCTGAAAAAAGCAATGTAAGTGATCTGAAAAAGCAATGTAAGTGATCCTGTGTATTTTTAAAGAGCAGGGTTCAGCAGGGGACAAGGAAATTCATCAGACCACAAATGAATTTGCCACACAGATAAAATAAACTTCACTATCTGATCATCACAGAAGATTCATCACAATGAGAAAAAAAAAAAAAAACCAAAACTAAAAATAATTAAGCCAATGTGCATATCAGATTCTGAATCGAACAATTTTGCTCCACTGAGCCTAGAATTTAAATGATCTTGTCTGTGGATGACTAAAGGTTACTGCTCTCACAGTTCAAATGGAAAAATGTGTTCATCAAAAACATATCCATTAGCTCCACAATAGTAAGCACTCTGTGAATACAAAGAAGTTTCTTAGGAATAGGTAATGCTGAAGGTTTACCCAGAAACGAGGGAGCTGCCAATTTTCAGCAACAATTACTCAATTTGCCAGCAAACATATTTTCCTTCTGAGCTCTGGAAGGAGAGGTCTGGTTGTACTCACACATTAATGCCCATGTTTGCAGCTCTATATACTTCAGTATTTTTAATTTTCTGGTAACTTGTCTTGATATAATTTTAGAGATTCTATTAAATATTTTATAGAGCATCCCATTGTAAATCAATCTCTGACATAATGTACCATAGATCTTTTTTCTGCAGCTCAAAAGCATTTCAATAAAGCCCTAAAAGCCCTGGCAATGACAACACACTGTGTTGTGCATCACCATGGCAATGCTTCAGAAAATAGCTTTGATTTGGGGTCGGAAAGATCAAACATTAGATTAGATTGAAAGTACAGAGTTCATCTTGATAGAACCTGAAACTATCCTGGCCTAACTGTCTGTTCTCAGCTGCTGAGGTTGGAGGCAGGACTGAGGCACCAGGGATCCTGCTGGATGCTGAGGGATTCAGCCAGAAACCCTCAGAGCAGGGCTGAGCTCCAGTTTCCCACAGCCAGGAGTTCAAAGTTGGAGCCAACCTTTGTTAAAAGGCAAGATTTCAAAAGAATCAATAAGAATTCAAAGGAAGGAATTGCTCTGGATCATCTGTGGCTTCGTGTATCACTTAATCCTTACCAGCTGGATTGTTTAAGGTGTGAAATGGTGCTTTTGAAAGAGAAAATAACGTGGTACATGTGAAAGTGTTGTTGCTCAGTTGTGACCCCTCCCAGCCCTCTCTGGATAAGCCCTGGCTGTGACAAACATCCCTGATGTGGCCTGGACAAAACCTGGATGTGGTTTCTGGTCCCCTGAGTGCAGATTCCAGCCCCAGCTCTTCTGCAATCCATCCCTCCAAACCCTCAAAGCCACACAGAGCTCCCCCACAGTGGCAGCTGCATGGTGAATCTCAGCCCCAGAAAAGCAAAACAGCAAGAAAGGAACGTTTTTTTAGTAGAGAGAGATGGTCGAGAAGTTTTTCATGTTGTTTTGTTTGTTTTGTTGCGTTTTTTAACCACAAATACTTTTTAAAAGTACTAAAAAAAATTTAATAATCCCTGTTTGTGGGGTCAAGGTGGGTGGCAGAAACCCACAGATCATTTCTTTCTTCTTTCCTCCTCCTTTCTTAGGGTAACTTCACAACTTGATTCAAAGAAACAGCCATTGTTTCAAGTCGAGTGATATTCCTTCCTGGAATATTCTCTCTCCATGGGAAGGATCCCTCTTCAAAACCTCCTCTCGCTCTCCTGCACATCTCACAGGGTGTCCCAGCACTCAGAGCCTGCTGCTCTGTGCAGATAAAAAAGTAACCAAGGGCTCAGTGGCAGGAATTCCTCTTTAGTCACACAAAACATTTTCAAGGAATCTTCCAGAACCAGCAACTTGCAAAGGTCAGTTCTGTCACCCCAGGGTACAAAACTACAGGAGCACAGAAAATGGAAGAAGGGAACAAAAAGTGGATGTGGAGGAGGCAGGGAGTTGGTTCAGTCCCAGCTGTGTGTGTGATACGGCTGCTTAAATTAAAAAATGGCAAAAAAACAGAAATATGGGAAGGGAGAAAAATCTTCTTTTTTCTGTGTTAGTTTGGAAGCTGGGGTAGCCACCCTGGAGAGCTCGTGCAAGGTTTCATCAATGTGAGATGAAAATCAAACACAACAGACGAACAAATGACCTGTGAGTGATCCAGGGGAGAATTCATCAGTAATACTTAACTCCAGACTGAGCGTGACTCAGAGCCAGGATATAGAAAAGAGAGATGTCAAGTCCTGGATAAACAAAAGAAAATTTAAAATATTCCCTGGTTCTTCCAAAAGCTTGTTTCATCCATGTACTCTTTTATAAATACAAAAGAAACTAAAATTATAAATATTCCATTGGACAGTAAAGCTGTGTTTAAGAGCCCTTTCCAAGCTCCATTCTCATCTGGGTGCATGAAATAAGACATGGAACTGCTCATGCAGTAATGTCAGCTTCGTAAAACTAAGAGATAATTTATTTACTTATTAATGCTCTGCCAGACTCTGACTTCTTCATGGGAAAGCCAGGATTTAATACGAGCTTTGCTGTCAACAGAGTTGCAGGATCGGGCACTCAACCTGTTCCCTCCCTTGGGATATTTCAGATGCACAAAATATCCGTGTGTGAGCCTCTTCTTTGCCTTACTCAGAATCCCAGAATCCCAGAAAGCCCATCTAAAGCCATGGGAAATCAGATTTCCTTCAGCTTTGTTTCCACTGAGCAGTCCAAAGCAGCCAGAAGTTTTTTTAATTTTGTAAGTGTTCTCTTAGCTTGAAATTCTTTGCTTATTTCTGTGGGCAGTTCTCTGTTGAAGGAGATGAGATTTTTGTCTTCAGCTCCTTGAATTTAAATCACTTCAGCTAAATTCAGATTACCTGCTAAGGGATGAATCACCTCTAGGTCATTAGCAGCTGCACCTTCTGAAGCTGGCACTGAACTCCAAGGGGAATTTGAAGGAATTGGATGATTTTCCCCTTCACCTTTCTGGTGGTACCAAGAGTGTGACTGAGCTGAGCCAGGAGACAAAACCCGGTGTGCCCGTGGCAGCCTGAAGGTGCTGAGGCTCAGCCCCTGCCAGATCATTAATTAGTGCTTCATTAAAGCTCGGGATCTGCATATTGGATTAATGCTGGGAAGCAGCTGGCCAGCAAGGAGCTGTCCCCTGTGCCCATGTGCAGCCTGCAGGGTGACAGGAGTCAGCACCACAAACAGCCCACGGTGCTCATTAGAAAGCACATTAGGAAAGGATTCGTTTTTCAATAAAAATAAAATTTCATATGAATGAGGAAGCAGCTACCTTCACCCTGTTCTGTAATCCATGGTTTGGGGTTCTTACAGAGCCCCAAAAACAGCTTTACAGCACTTGCTCACCACCAGAATTCTTCTGGTCTTATGTGCCTCAAGAAATGTTCAAAAAGCCACCAAATTCTTCAAATTCTTCACCAAATTTGACTGAGCCTGAGAGCTCACAGTAGTCTTACACTGAGGTTTAGGAAAGAAAGTGAAGAAGAAATCTGAATTGCTTAGAAATCAGAGACAAATCTGTTAACCAGACTTTTTCCTGTGCTCACACACCCCAAGAAACCCCAAAATACCCAAAGTAAAACCAATATTCATTCCAGGTTATTCATCTGGGTTTGTTTTCTAGTTGCCAACCTTTGAGCATTCAAATGTGCAACCTTCAGTTCCGTTCATATTAACAAAGACATGAGAACGGGAATGACACAAATTCTGTAACCTTTATCAAATGTATAACTGCAGGTTTAGAACAAAACTGTATATTTAGAAGAGAAAAACATTTGGTAGCGTTCCATTATCTTCAAAAAAATGTCCAGAAAGTTGAATATTGGACATTCTTGACCTTTCTAATTCACAAATGCTCCAGCTACAGAAGAAGAATTTCAAGTTGGCTCCTGGTATTGTATAGGAGGAAATAAAAAGTTGGACAAGGCAAGGTTTTTAAGTTAATATTAGGATATTTTTTTTTTTACTAAAAAGAAAGATCCCTCCATTCATTTGGAGCATTTGTAACAGCTAATATAAAACCATGTAATATAGACCCTAATTTCTGAGCACCTATGGCTGCTGCCTTAGAAATTCAATTCAGGTATCGATACCAACTAGTTAAATATAATGTAGGTCCTTGTGGAAATTATTCCAAATTTTATCTTCAGTTTAAAGTTTCATTTAAAGTTTGCAGGAAATTATTTTTAAGCATTTTTTGAAAGCTCCAGTGGCTTATGCAAGAACCCCTATTGTTAACCTAGATGGAAAACACTTTTCTAGCTGGCATTTTACATCCTTTAAAATAAAATTAAATCCACTGCTGAGTATGAATATACAGCTGAAAATTTCAATTGGATTGGCATTGTCCACTGAAGTATTTCCCGTGAACTAATTATCTCCTCATTCCTTCAACTGAAAATCTGAAAAGTCCCAAGGTTTTTTAAGCATTTCTTGCTTACACCGTGGTTTGCTACAAGGTCAGGCCGTGCTTGGCAACGTGGGCAGAGGCAAATGTTGCCATGTGCTTCCAGGGTCACATTTTCTATCTGTTCCATGCTGAAAGGGAAACTTTCTGAAAGGAGGGCAATTCCAGTTGCAGGGCAGAGCAGTTCAGAGGAGCAGGGCAGGAGGTGCTGGAGAGGGGCACAAGGGAGCCAGAGCTGCCCCTGTGCATCTGGGGAGAACATCTGGCTCCAGCAGAAACAGCTGTGGAGACATCTGGGGACACAAATCCTATTCCAAGAGAAACAGCTAAAGGAGAATGGAGAAAAGAACTGCACCAGAGGAGCCACTGTGAGCCCTCTCAGCCTCCCCCACTCTGTGATTCCAGAATAGCACCAGCTCCAGACTATTTCTTCCCAATTTCACATGTGTAAGCTTGCTGTAGGTGACTCAGGAGCTGCTTTATGTAAGTTATTGATCCGGGGTCTATCAGCTGCTAAAAATTCCTGCCTGCCACTGGTGGGTGAGAAAATCTACTCAGGTATCACAGCTGGATGACACTGCCACTAAGAGCTGAGGACAGCTTTAATAAACTTTCCCAGTTTCTATTAATTTCATCATCTCCAGCCCTGGTGGTGGTGTCACACTGGAGCAACAGTGACCCAGCTCAAGATGACCCTGCCCAGGAGTTTCAGTCTTGTTGCATTAAAAATGGACATTTTCTGGAGCCACTATGCCCTGGCAGTGATTCTGCTCCTCAAATCACTTCTGCTCCCATTCCCAATCTCTTCTTTCCCTTCCCTGCCCCCTGCAGTCACCCAGGAGGAGCAGAGATGCTCAGCAGAGGGTTTTTCCAGGCTGGTTTCCTCCTTTTCTCACTGCCTGTTTGCATGCCAGGTTATTACTCTGGGGTCTCTGTGAGTGCTGAATGCTCTGGTTTCTCACTTCAGTGCCCTCTCCTCCACTTCCAAATGGACCAAGGAGTTCATCATTTCCTCCTAAACTCCTGAGTTTATTCTGAAAACAAAAAAGAAAGAATGGGAACTAAGCCTGAGCCCTTTCTGCTCACTGAGAATTAAATAATGATATTAAATACTGGCTTACAAAACACTGCCATGTTCATCAGCACAGCTCCTCTGCAAGTAAAGTGAAGATAAAACAGAATTATAAATGCTCATGTAACTTCTGTCTGCACAGTATTTACCTGTCATGAGCATTTAGAAACACTTCACCCCTCACAAAACCAGGATTAAACAGCTCTGGGCCTCATTGCATCAGAGCGTGAACTGCTTCACACCAGCTTTTAGAGTCAATTATTTTGGCGTAAAAATCCATAAAAGATATGTACATTTTTCTTCCATTCTATAAATAGCTTTTAATGTTATTTCCATGGAAACCACTTACAAGCACATGACTGATGTTTGTGGGTTCAAGCATCATCCAAGAACTCCAAATCCCAAAGGCTGCATTGATAAGGTGAATTCCTAAAGTCTATTGCCAACAATTGATACACACTGATGTTTATTGATGTTTATTTACTTCACAAGCCAGCAGAAAACAGAGCTGATTAACCCAGAGAAGTTTAAAGCAGACAATATATATTTTAGGCCTTTTTCTTCAATACAATTACTTTACCTCCAGTACTGTCAGAGACAGTAATTTGAAGGCTTTTCAAATAACAGGAAAAATTGGATTTTGTAACACCAAAAAAGAGGAATTCTTTCTTTTCAGGCCAGCAAAATTCATTCCCACATTGGCAGCAGCAGAACTTCTCCCAAACTAAAGCCTCTTGCTTAGCTGTGGTGAATGTCACATCCATTAAAACCTGATTATTCCACAAACAACTCAGAACAAAGCAGGCAGCACCAGAGAAAGCTGAGGGTTTCTGGTTATTAGCAAAACCTTCTGTTTTTCAAGGGTTTAATACATCTGACACCCAATTAGAAGCAAAATACTCCCCCAATTTATTATTTTTCTTAATTATCTTCAAGCATTTCTAGAAGGCAAGTGACCAATTAGTCAGTGGGGTGCGACACCACAGAAACCACTGGGGGTTTCCACAGGACTGGATCTGCTGTTGTGGCAGACTGGTAATTAGGGCACAGATCACTCTGATTTACATGTGTTTTATAATTGCAATACTACTCATGTCACTGAGCTGCACCCAGCTAAACCAAGAGTGTTTTTAGGCTGAGTTTCTTTAGGAGCTTTTGCAATCAGGTTATTTTTTAGGACTTAATCAGGCTTCTGCAAAAAGATCTGTTCACAGACAGTTTTTCTTCTAACCTTCCCCTTCCACTTTTTCTGTTTGTTCTTTGCTCTGAATGCTCAATAACCTTTGTACACCATCCAAGGTCCTTATAGTTTTCAGTTTTTCATCTCTCCTTCCTGATTCCCCTTTTAAATTCACATTACTCTATCTCCTTGCTCTTCTTTCCCATTTTACCAACTCTAGGATCACAACAGCGTAATTAGGAATTTAACTCAGCAAGCTCAAGCAAGTAGTCAGTGACAAACCAATAAAGTTGTTAAATCCATGAATAATAAGTGAATTCTCATGCACTATCCCACAGGATAACGAATAATGAAGAATGTGTTACTCATTATTAGTAAGACATAATGAATAATGGGATATTGGGAAGAAATTCCTCCCTGTGAGGGTGGGCAGGACCTGGAACAGGGTTGTGGCTGTCTCTGGATCCCTGCCAGTGTCCCAGGCCAGGCTGGCCAGGGCTGGAGCAGCCTGGGACAGTGGGAGGTGTCCCTGCCATGGCTGGGGTGGGGTGGGATGGTCTTTAAGATCCTTTCCAACCCAAACCATTCCATGATTCTCTGATGTGGTTCCATGACATTCCCAGCAGACCAGCTTGGCCGTGGCTCCAGGCTGAGCCCAAGCAGGTTGAGGTCCCACCAGCAAAATGTGCTTTAGGTCTTCTCACCAAGCAGGAGCCCCTCCTGTGTGTGCACAGCCAGCTGGGCACAGCCTGCTCCCAAAAACAAGCGGGGAGTGAGCAGTGAGGGCTGCCTGCTGTCCCTCCAAGGCCTCTGCTCCATCCCTGCCCCAGGGAGTGTGGCTGCTGCAGGAACCCCTTCCCACCAGCCTGCTTTTCATCCCAGCAGTGAGTCATGAATGCTCTTGAGAAGGCAGCTCCCCAAACGAGCCAGCTGTGAAAAGCCAGCAGTGCCATCCATTGACTGAAGGATGTAAGGCATGTGCCTGGCACGGCACAAATGCCAGCAGGCTGGCAACATCCCTCCACTCTGCCTTCTGCTAGTGCAGGGAATTTGGCAAAGTCTTCCTGGCTGGAGTCTGGTCTGGAACAGGTTCCTGCAATGCCTGTTCTCAGGCTGTCAGGTGTGTTAAAGGATTTCACTGATCCTGGCAGAGCATCTCTGCTCACACCCATCGTGAGGGATGGGGGCTGTGCCAGTGTCACACAGAGAACACAGCCAGTCACAGGGTGGTCACACTCCCAGAGCCACAGAACAGGCTCTTTCCTCCTCCTGAGATCATACAGTGAGCACCAGCATAAAGCAAGATCAGAGCCAGGCACTCCTGGCACTGGAACACAGCTGGGAACAGGGCACCACACGCCCAGAGCCCCAGAAAAAGTTCCTTGTTTTGTAAGGTCTCAAAGCTGACAACCTCAGACACAATGACTCTATTCATAGTGGTTCTACTTCACCAATTCACACTTGAAAACATGACATAAATATTTTAAAATATATAGGTTTGATGCTTTAAAAGAATGCTCCCCATTGTTAAATGTTAGGAAGATCAGCAGACCAAAAAGCTGCATGTAGCTGTGGCTGTAACTGATATTGTTCCCTTGCTGTGGGCTCATTGTAAGCTGCTCATATCTATGAAATGCCCGTATGGATGCAATATTATCACTATTTAAAGTTTGGTCATTCAAGTAGTTAGAATTTTTGATGTATCTCAAATTCTGGCTGAAAAGAAGAGGAAGACACCCAAAGAAGGCACCTTTTCTGCTGGTGTCAGGATACTTAGAATCAGAGAAACACGGAATGGTTTGGGTTGGAAGGGATCTTAAAGACCATCCCACCCCACCCCAGCCATGGCAGGGACAACTCGACCATCCCAGGCTGCTCCAGCCCTGTCCAGCCTGGCCTGGAACACTCCCAGGGATCCAGGGACAGCCACAGCTGCTCTGCCAGGGTCTCCCCTCCCTCCCAGGGAACGATTCCTTCCCAATATCCCATCTAAGCCTCCTCCCTGTCCGATGCAAAGCAGAGATAAGGTGCAGGCAGGGGCACCTCCCCTTCTGCAGATCACTGCTGCTGTTTGTTCTGCTGAGCGCAGAGCCGGCAGGACTGGGGGATCCCTTGGGCCCTTTCTCCTGCTTTGGGGCAGCTCACAGGTGGATTTTTCCTTGTGACCAGTCCCAGCAGGAGCTGTTGTTGAAAGCAGAGGTGTCTGAGTCCCTTCCCAGCTCAGAGTTCGTCACCGCTCCCCAAGGCCGTGTCCCAGCGCAGCAGCACAGCCACCTGCAAGAGGCAGCAACAATTTCCAGTAACCTCGGACAAACAGGGGCTAATCACCGAGCCCAGTAATTCACAGCAGCCTTTTCCGAGTGCAGATTGAATATTGCATTGCACTGAAGCGTTTGACCAGAATCTCATTATGGCATTACGCGGTGAGAGGTGGAAAAGAGGGAATCTGGCCTTGGCTTGATGGCTCACTCGTTCCATTTAAATGGACTGACAATTGGCTTTACAGAAATATGGGCAAAGAGCAAAGGGCAGGAACATCTGCTCTTGGGAATTTGAGTTATGGGCTGCTACAAGAGGATGTTATCAACTATTTACACAGCTTTCAAGCCTGAAGGGGAAGAGGACAACTGGCTTGAATGGAAAGTTCAAAGCAAATGAAATTGAAAACAATTTGCGATTGCTGAACATTCAGAAAAACAAATACAAACCACATAGAATGGTTTGGGTTGGAGGGGGCTTTGAAGATCATCCAGTTCCATCATGGGCAGGGACACTTCCCACTGTCCCAGGCTGCTCCAAGCCCCTTCCAACCTGGCCTTGGACAATCTCTTCCCTAATTTCCTGGAGCATCTCTTGCCTAATTTGTCTTAAGTTCTCAGAAAGCTAAATTATCAGCAGTGAGAGGAATCAAAAATTAAATCTAAATAAAAAGTTTTTAAAGAAGAATCTCTGTGCGGATTTGAAAGTCCATGGGGATCAGGTGAGGTGTGAGGAGGTGTTTAAACAGTTTAACAGTTTAAAGCAGTTTAAACACTCAGCTTCCAAATTTGGCCCCATCATTTTTAACTTCACAAAATATCACTTTGCCATGTTAGTGGCAGCAGATGTTAAACAGAACTCAGCAAACAGCATCATTTGGAGCCTCTCTGTGTTTAGTAATCAGCACAAGACACTGCAGTTTTGCTGGGCTACTCAGCTTCATCTGGGGTAGAAGTTTGAAAGCTCTTTTCTAGAGGTGCAGGTTGGGAGCAAACACCTCAGAGTGGGCTGCACTGAGTGACAAACAGAGTGGGCTGAATGATAAATAAATAACCACCAGAAATCTTCTCCAAATGCCAAACCCCAGAGGCCCAGGAATGACTGTTTGCACTTCACTGCAACATAAATATCAATCCAAGGGTAGAAGATGATAAATTCTTCACGAGTGACGGACACTTTGCTGGGTTCCAGAAAAGATGAGTTGGAAGTTAAAGCCTGTGTTCTAATGGGGAATGGGCCCGTGACAAACACATCTCAATGGGTACAGCAATTATTGCTCCTCCAGCGTCACCCAGGTGAGTGCTTACAGCAAGGTGAGAGCTGCCAGTGCTCCTGTGAGGAGTTTTGAGTGTCCTCAGAGCTCCCAGAGCAGAAGGAGCTGAGCCACCCCTTTAGGGGGACACACAGAGGTTTCTGCTGCCACTCCTGCATTCAGCTGCTCTGAGAGGCAATATCCTCCCTGCTTTGCTGGGCTATCAATCCCACACCCGCCAGGAGGTGATTTGCACTCACACACATCCAAAAGGCTGCACATCACACCGGCCAAATGGAAAAACTTCTCATCAGAGGATCACTGGGGAGGATCTCGCAAGAGGAGAATTAATGCTGCTGGCTTATGTCAACCAAGGAAAAGACACCAAGTTTAATTTTTATTATTTTTTATTTTATAACTTTAGTCAGTTTTCACAGAATCACAGAATGAACTAGGTTGGAAAAGGCTTCGATATCATCGAGTCCAATCTTTGTTTGCTTTTGCTCCGGGGGAAGGGAATTAGAGTTTATTTCCATGGGCATTGTCTCCACAGCCTGGGAGTATCACAGAAGATACTCACAGGATAACATCCATCAGCGGCTAATTAATGAACCATCCACGGCTATTAATGAACCATCAATTCCAAACACCACAACTCCGAAAATTCCACTCCGACCCCTGCAGTGATCTGGGAGACACCTGGTCTGGGAAAGAAGAGATAAGAACGAGGACTTAATTAGCACCAGAAGCGATCTATAACCAATATGAAACCAAATACATAATTTGGAAATTGGTAATTTGGAACCACTGAACATTGAACCAATGGATCTCTGTGGATTTTGACTGCATAAGATTTGTGAAAAATCCAGTAAAATCTGTGTGCCACGGGATGATTTTCTCTGCATACCTGGGCTATGTGTAGATTAAATGATTTCTGTGGTACATCCTGGCCAGAAATAAAGTAATGCCTTGATTCTTTAACACTAAAAATATTGTTGGAGGGTTTTTGTTTTTCCCGAAGCTTCGGTGACAAAGGGACAAAGATGCTGAAAGAATTCTTCATCCTCCACAGAAAGGGAGTGAGGCTCACTGCTCAGCAGCACCGGTCTGCTCCCACACACACAGAGGGAATCAGCAGCAAAACCATCAACACCGGCAATATGGATATTCTAACTTCTCTTTTCTTCTGTTTTGACTTTACACCTCTTTTTTCCCATCCAGACTAAAGGGTTAAAGAGCAAAACCTGCTGAGTGGGGAAAATTCCCCTTTGAGCAGAGGCTCCCATCAGTTATCACATAAATTGTCTGATTAAGGGGGATTTGAGTTGAGCCCCCAGTTCCCCTTGCTTGGACAATCACAGATTTCCACACATCTCCAGGACAGGCCCACATTCTTCAAGGATTTCCAGGTAAATGAAACAAGTAATTCCTTCTTTGCTGTGCTGTTTAGAAATTTTTCTTGCCCTGGAATCCTCTCAAAGATGAAATACTTGGCCTGGCTTTTGTTGGATTTAGCAACCCTAGCACTGCAGTCTTCGCCCATTTGAATAGAAGATACCAAAATGTAATGACTTTCTGCTGGTTTTGCTTGAGAAGAAAGATGTTCCTGAAAGTTGTTTGTGTGTACTCGAGGATCCGTGACCCAGAACTTGACTAATAAATATGTTTATCAACTGCATATGGATATTCCTTTCCTGGTATCATTTTTATTCTTTTTCAGCTTATCAGCTAGCCCCATTATCTCATCTTCATGATTCAAACACTCTTGGAACATGATGTGAAAATGCCAATGTGCTGAAGAACAGGGCCACTTAAAACTGGTTCACATGCCATGCCCTTAATTTACTATAATATAAAAAAGATTACCTTTGCTTCTCTTCTAAATGAGGTTCATGATCAGTTCAAAGCTTCTCTCATTACATTTATATGCATGACATTACTACATTTGTAATAATGCTAAATGACACAGCTTCCAGCACGAAGAAGAAATTGCCTCCCACTCTCACACAGGAACCAATTCCTACGTGTCCATTAGAAAGCATTACATTTTGGTACCAGCACATTCACAATCCCTGAATTATTTGTAGATTAAATAATTTGAAAAACGTGTAATGAATCTGCTCTCATGCAATTTAGAAAACTTAGCAGACTTCTAAGATTTCTTCATCATCAAAACATCGTTGTACTTTGGCTAAGACATTCTCCCAAGCTGTTAGTGAATTACTGATCACATTTATCCCTGCAAATGGGTTTAGCTCCTAAACCAGCTCATTGCAGAGTCCCACAGGCAGCCGTGGTTGTATTTAGCTTGGACTCTCAGCAAACCACAGATTGAACAACTCTGCATCCTGGATTTCTGCTTACAGGAATTGCACATTAGAGTTTTGTCACTGTTCCTACAGCACTGTCAAACCAAGAGGGATTTTAACTTCAGAAAGTCAAATTATGGAAGGGAAATTGTTATCTAAGAGGTTTATAATAGATACCTTGATGTAGAGTACCCCCTATGTTACTACATTATCCATATTCTGATAAAAACATGACAAACCTGTCTGACAAATTATAGAGAATGGTCATTATGGAAAAGTCTTTGCCTCATAGGAATTCAAATGCATCTCCTGGTGACATTATACCTACTGCCTCTTCAATAGCTCTCAGCTCAATTCCCAGCTTTCCTCTTACTGATGATAAACAGTGACTGCAATAACACAAATCACACAAAACCAGAGCAGCACTGTCTGGCCGTTGGAAAATTGCAAATGGAAAATAGAAATATATCTATGTAAAGACAGGCTGAGAGATGGAACGGGGGTTCAGACAGAGCATGAATATTTTTCCTCTCAATATGGTAGATAAAGTGCGTCAGTAATTCAGGTTTATTTTTAAATAACACGTCCCTGAGCCATCTGGATTTGGGGTTCAGATCTCCACACCCCACAGCCTTGTTTCAGGACTGCAGAACACACTGCTGAGATCTGTGTATTTTTTAGCATTTTGCAGCACCCCTTTTTTCAGTTTATCTTATGTTTGGTGTGGATACCAAAACATTTTGAGATGTGTTTGTAAATATGTGTGTCTGTGCAGAAGCTGCACCTTCTCCCCTTTGTTTTGGTTACCACGAGCAGGACAGAACTAATGTCTTTTTCCCTACACTTATAAACCATCTTCACATTAAGGTGTGTCCAGCCTGGGTGTTTGCTCCTTTTCACTGAGCATACATCACTGGGTGTTTATCATATTGTTCCTTCCAGCTTCCAAGCAAAACCTCCCACTGAGATTTGGAGGCAGCAGCCAGCCAGGCTGTGCATATACAGCTGCCAGCCCTAATGCTTCCATGCCTCATTAAGTGACCTCCTGCTCTTTTCTGCACTTGCCCTGGATTTTGGATGTCCAGCAGCAGCAGCAACACATCTGTCACAGGAGAGCAGCTCCGTGGTCTGTGTCCCACCAGGGCTCTGATGGGTCTGCCAGACAGACACTGGCAGGTGCCCAGTGTCCCTGAGCAGAGCCCAGAGCTGCCACTGACATTTCCTTTACTGAGACCACAATTAACTCCTGGGGTTTTTTTATTATTCAGAAAGAAAAAGGACAAAGTTGTAGTGTGCTCTGCTCAGAGCATTGCCATGCCAGTATCATCTCTCTGCTCCGGTGGTGTTGGTGTGTTATCAGTCACAGAAAACACGTAGCAAACTGCTTTGGAGCAGTAATAAACATTGAAATTGTGTTCTGAGAAACTATTCTTCTCCAAAGCATTTGGAGATGGGCTGGATTTATAAAGCAAGAACTGCAGGCAGTGTAAAGCCCTGGAACAGGCAGTGCTGTTGAGACAGAACAGATTGTTTTAATACAAGCAAAGCTCTCTGTCTCTCTGAGATCCTCCTGAAACCCATTTGTTCTGTGGTGCCTCACACTCAGCAGCAGCCACCACAGCACTGCCCCACTCCGTGCTGTCCTGTGCAGCTCCTGAACCACAGCTGCTTCTGCAGGGAACCCGTCCTATTTATCCACCACAGTTCTCCCATTGTCCTCAGGCCTGTGTGCTCCCACGGCTGAGGAAACACGGCCTGCCCGAAGAGGAAAGGCTTTGCAGCTGGGAGCCAGCAGGATTTTATCACTGGGGCTCGGCCTTGGGACGCGGTTCCAGGGATATTCACCCTTCACCCTGAGCAGCCGTGTCTGCGATGGCACAGAGCCGCTGTGGAAAACGCAGGGATGGAACCTTCGTGATCGCAGTTAGCAGGGCACCCTCTGCACGTTTGCTGGCAGCTCCCAGCTGTGTCGGGAGGAATGGGATGGCATCCACAGGGACCTTGGGATGGCATCCACAGGGACCTGGACAAGCCTCAGAGGTGGGACTGTGCGACCTCGTGGAGTTCGGCAAGGCCAGGTGCAAGGTGCTGCACTTGTGACAGGAGCCAGGGAACGGCTGGAGCTGTGCCAGGGAGGTTTAGGTGGGAAATTGGGAAAGGTTCTTCCCTCAGAGAGTGCTGGCACTGCCCAGCTCTCAGGGAATGGGCACGGCCCAGAGCTCCAGCAATGTTTGGACCGCGCTGCCAGGGATGCTCAGGGTGGGGTTGTTGGGGTGTGAATTTCCCTTCTCTAAGTTTGAAGCCATTCCCCCTTGCCCTGTCACTCCAGTTCCCAATGAAGAATCCCTCTCGTTTGTTGGGGTTTGTTGGGGTGTCCTGTGCAGAGCCAGGAGCTGGACTGGATCAACCCTCTGGCTCCAGTCCAGCTCAGGATATTCTGTAGCTCTGTGACTATTTCTAAGTGCTTGGAGCGACATGACGAGGGGAAATAACTTCAAAGTGAAAGAGGGAAAGATCAGACTGGATTTTAGGACAGCACTCTTGTCTGTGAGGATGGGGAGACCCTGGCACAGGCTGCCGCATCCCTGGCAGCGCCCACGGCCGGGCTGGACACGCATCGTCGCCTCACGAACGCGAACGCTGCGGCTTTAAGGAGGCGGTCGGGGCGTGTGCCCGGCCCGTCATGCCGCTCGGGGGGCCGGGCCGCTGCCGTGTGCCGGCGGTGCCGCCATGTACCGCCTGTGCCGCCTGTCCCCGCCGCTGTCCCCGCTGCTGTCCCCCGGGCCCTCAGCCCGCGCCCCCCGGCCCGCCTGGGCCGCGCTGCCGCCGGGGCCGGGCCCGCGCCGCGCCGCCGCCAAGGTACGTGAGGGCAGGGCGGCCGCCCAACGCCGCTCTGACCGCAAAGCCCCCCAAAAAAAACCTCCCTCAGCTTTTTGGAGGTGTCTTTAGGTTGTTTTTTTTTTATTTTCGGACGTATCTTCACCTCCGTCGCCTCTCCCGTCCCCATGGGATCAATAAGTGGCGTTTGTCCCGGGTTTTTGTGGGAGCTGGTTTGCACCTGCCGGTGGGCGCCTTGGCAATGTGAGCTTTCTGCAGTTTAATTTCTACAGCGTGAAAACCTGTAGAAATCTGCAGGAATCAACGTTCCTCGTTGCGAAGCATCACGGGGTGGTTTAGATATGTTTTCATGCTTCAAGTCGACTGAACGATGCGAATAAAATCGGCTTTTTAGCTGAAATACTGTCACAGAGTGACATGGAAATACGCAGCAGCTTTACTTGCTAAGCTGGACATTATTCCGTACATGATTGCCCTGGATACTCCCAGTAGTATCTGTTGAAGTGGTTCTTTTTTTGTATTTTGTTTCAATACCATTCCTGGTGTGTGAGCCTATGAATACAGGTGAATTGGAATGGACTTGGAAGATCAGAAACAATTTTTCAGTCCTTATGATCCATCCAAAGACCCAGAGCTCACAAGACACAAAAGAAACATTTAAAATTGTCCATTATGCTTGAAAATTTTAACACGACAAGAATCAAAGCTGAGCTGCACAATTCCCTGTTTATGTATTTGTATGACTTCCTGTCAAAATGAAATACAAAGTAACACAAATAATTACCAGAGAGAAAAACAGCGAACAAATGGGGGTTTAGGGTTGGGCGGGTGGTGTGCTTACTATGAGGGTTGTAAGACTGTCTTATATGCTAATTTGCAACTTTTGTAAGTCCAGGAATTAATCAAGAATATTTTTCTTCTAATTTGTCATTAATTTTCATCATTTGCCGTGAAATCACAGTTAGTGGGACAGTGGTGGCAGGCACTTGGTGGCTGTACCTGTCCTGTGGTGGCTGTCACATTGTCACTGCTGCTGAGCTCAGCTGGAAAGAAAGGACTCCTCTAATCTTTTCTGACAATTGCCAACTAATTAGAGACAAATCCTGAGGTTTTTGTGGAAGTGTTTTCTTCCTGTCAGTATTTCTCCTCTGGCAGGCATGGGGGTTTTCCAAGGGCTGCCTTATTGCTACCAGCACAGCTTCCCTCCTTAGATTTCTTTTCAGATTTCTTTGGGATATGGTTTAGCATGAAGTTCTGCGCTTGAAATGTACCCAAATAAAAATCTACCAATGACTTCTACTGTGACAAACATTTTCAGTGCATTTGGGCTCCTGGCAAGTCCCTGCAATTGTTGTCTCCACCATGGCAACAGAGTTGTTTATTGCTGTCAATAGTTGCAGTTCTTACTTTGATCAGCTCATTAGATCATCATCAGATCCATTAAGGGTAATTTATAGGAACTTGAAGATTGGATCTCTTCCATCAGGGAGCTGTTGCTGACTGGTCCCAGGTGGGTTTCCAGTGCCACTGTCTGCTTAGCCCTGGAACAAAAAGCTGTGCTCCGAAGGTAAAGCTGAGCAGTGGGTGGAAGCAAGTAGCTCTCACACCTCAGTCTCATGGCTCCAGCAGCTGTGTGGGTGTGCCTTGGCACACATTTCGATCAAATAATCTGATTTTAATTATGAAACTTGAATTGAGTAAGAATTTACATCAAGCTCGGTGCATCCCTTTGACAGGAATAGCTGGGAGAAGGGAGCTTGTCTGGGCTCTGCCACAGCACCTGCTGTGCTGATGTGGAAAAGAGAGTTACTGTCTTCCCAAATCACTCTGTGTGCAAGACACTTCTTTCATGATTTTTGCTGGCTAATATGATCTTGTGCTTAATGCTAAGAAATACTTTTAATTGTTTTCTTTTTAGGATGCATCTGAACCACTCAAAAACACAGCCACTGATCCCAGTGCTGAAAACAAGAAACTCAACAAATCCCAGCAGCTGAAACAAATTTTTAAAGAATATGGTGCTGTAGGGGTTTCCTTCCACGTTGGAATTTCCTTAGTATCTCTGGGAATCTTCTACCTGGCTGTGTCAAGGTGAGGTTTGTACAACTGTGTGTCACCTCTAGGTAGTGATAAAAGTAAAATACACTTACCATTGTGCTTATCACTGACAGGAGACAGGCACTTTATGCCTATGGGATCTATTGTTACTCCTGAATTTTGAGTATGGACGGTCCATAAATGGACCTGATCTCCCAGGAGAGTTGTACATGGTCATTTTGCACAGGTTCATCAGCAGGGAAAACAGCAGACACAGCACCAACATAACTGACCAGGCAGAAAATGTATTTGTTTTGCAGATATCTTTTGTTCTTGCTTGGTCTGGAGAGATAGAGCCATGCAAAAGTGCTGGGGCTTTGAGATAAGTGTATTCTTCTGGGTGTTGAACACAGTTTGTGCAGTTGAACTGTGGAAAACAACAGCCACTAGAACAGGATTAGAGTGAAAATGCGAGAGAGCCGTACAGGAGTCAGTGGGGAATTGTGTGTGTGGCTTTGTGGGAATGTATCAGTTACACGAAGCATTCCAGCTGAGGAGACAGGGGAACCTGTGTTGTTACCCCAAACGTTCCCTGCTGCTTTTTCCTGACTCCAGTGGGAATATGTGAATGCCTGATTTCTCCTTTTACTGCATTGTGGCACAGGGTGACAACTTACTTTCCTTTAGGTGTGGTTGAATCCCCGATGAAATCTGCTGTGTCTATAAATGAGTTTAGAGGATAATGTTCATTTGAGATCATTAACACTTAGATAATTTGTTATTTTGTATAGGTGTGTTGGAACACTAAGCCTAACAGCAGGAACTTCATTTGGTTTGCATTGGTCTGTGCTTAGGTGATAAATTTCCCCAAGACCCACAATAGAGTTTAACGTCAAATTTAGGAAGATGAAATTCCAACGCAAATTCACAGTGACTTACTGAAAATCACTCTGCAGAGAAATTTTACCTCTAGAGGCTGAGTAGGAGCTGTAGCCCATTACATTTAGCAAACAGAAAACCAGCAGTTTGTATTTTTTAGCTTAACCTAAAGCAGCGTGTCCTGTTTCCGCAGCGGTGTGGACATGAACGCGGTTCTGTTCAAGCTGGGATTCAGCGAGGCCTCTCTGCAGTCCAGGGCAGCAGCTGGCACCAGCACCTTCGTGCTGGCCTATGCTGTGCACAAGCTCTTCGCCCCCGTGCGCATCAGCATCACTGTGGTGTCCGTGCCCTTCATCGTCCGCTACTGCCGCAAGGCCGGCTTCTTCAAACCCCCCGCCTCCAGCCCCTGAGCTCTTCCTCCTCCTTGTCCTCCAGTGCTCCGTCTCCACCTGGCTCTTCAGGTGAAAAGTTTTGTTAAAAGACTTACTTGGGTCCAGGTTGATCTCATCTGGCGTTTCTTACTTGTTCTTTCCGGTAAATGTCACTGTGAAAAGCGCTGCCCTTGTCTCCCTTCCCTTTTGCCACTTATTCTTAGGAAAAATCTGTTCAAATGGGATCTGGTTTGTACTCCAAGTGGGAATATAAATGTTTGACAATGACCACAGTTCTGGGTCTTTAAAATCCAGCTTTCTGAGCCTCTACTTTTTTTTTTTTCTTTTCAAAACAGAGTCATAGCATTAATTTATTACCATGTAGCTGAGAAACTGTGAGATTCTCTTTCCAGCAGAATAAACCATCTCTCACTCCGTGGATGGTTCTCTTGATAAGGAATCTAAAGTGGCAGGTGGGTGTTTCTTGGTTAGAAGATACTTTTATTGTAGCCCTTGCAGTACAACACAGGCACTGAGCTCACTTCAGTAGGAGTACCCATATAATTAATTATTGCAGTCACAATTGGTTTAGTCACAGTAGATGAAACACTCTTCTAAAACTATGTGTAATGCTTCCATAGTCCAAGATTTTATTGTTTAAAAATATGCTGGCTGGTGCCAGCATTACTGAAGTCCTTCTGTTTTTTAAATGTTTATAGGCTCAGAAGAAATCCTGAGTCTACTAAAATCAGTGTACCTTGAATTACCTTTGTAAACATACTTCAAACAGCATCAAGGCAGAGAGAAGTTGGGGGAATTTTACTATTTTGAGATCTAGTTTTATATTGGAAACACTTTTTTTTTTAATCTTAAAACTAACCCCAGCAGCTTTCTGCTCCTGTGGGTGAAACTCAAATCTGCCCCTGAAGTCCAAGCATTCCAATTCCCAGCTTCCCAGGAAGAATTCCTGTGCTTTGTCTGAGACCTGTGAATGCAGCAATGAGAGGGTTTTGCCTTTCCTTATGGGGATCTGTGGTGTTAGAATGTAGTCAAGAGATCTGGATATCCACATTCCACCTTTGTTAACGGGAAGACTGATCCCAGAACAGATAATGAGTGTCACACTGGGTAAGCCTGGGCTTTGGGCTCAGGCCTGTGCTGCTGTGGGAGTTTGAGCAAGAGCTGGGGCTGTTTGGGAGCTGCTGGCTGCTCTTTTCAGAATTATCTTTGTGCTTGCACTTATCCCAAGGTGGCTCTGACACATCTGTGAATACAGAGCTCTGATTTAAGTAAAATAGCTGGAGAATATCCTGATGCTTTTTATTTTTGCTAAAACTTAGTGAATAGAGAGGAAGGAATCATGAAGTTTTGATGGGAGTTGGTTGAGGAAGGAAAGGAGGAATAAATAACTTGTTATGAGCAGCCTCTTACCTCCTCTCAGCCAGAACATTAAATTGCACCTTAACTCCTCCCCACAGAAAGTCACAGGTTTCATGTGGACCAAGGATAAAAATTCCAAAATAACTCTAAGGCAGCCTTGTTTACTTCAGTTAGAATAATTTCTGAGAAAGATGTTTTGCCCTAAAGGTGATAGAGAAGGAATAGTCAAAGTTTCATTTTCAAAATCATATGTAAAGCTGAAACCATTTAAAATAAATGTACCTAAAAAGCCAGAAGACACCAGTACTAAACTGGAGTTTTCTTGCTGTGAAGAAACAGCTTCATATAAATTATGGCCAGAATTCTAATTACTTATATGGTTGTATAAACTACTGGCAGTTTTAGATGAAGTTTTTTGCAGAGTGTATTTTAAAATAATTCAAGAATATATTTTGAATTCCAGAATCCTTGCTTGGAGAAGGATCATTTTTTAAATTTGTAAAATAGCAAAGTCTTATACTGAAAAGACAATAAATTGCTTTCTCTTCTTGCTTGAAGTGTTTTATTGGTCTTGCTTTTGGTGGCAAGGGGCCTGACCCTTGGTCCATTTTAAGGAATATGTTTTAAACATCCTGGTGTTATTTGCTGTTACACAACATCATCTGAAAATACTTCTGAGAGAAAGGGATGCAAAATGTTGTCAGATGGAGATCTTTGAATAAATGCACTGGAAAAAGGACAGAGCAGGCCAAGCAGGTTAAGTGGCAACACATTTGGTACTGACCTTGTAATCCTAAATAGGGATTGTGGGATGGTAAATGACTGTGTGGTTTGAGCTCCCTTTTTAAGAGGTGGGAATTCTACTCTAGGAATTCACCTCTGGGATCAGGAATCCAGCTGTGCTGGTGTTGGAGCCAAGCAGTGCCAGAGGAGCCTCACCCTGCCGGGTGCAGTGTAACAAGTCTTTATTTTACAAATTGAATACTCACATTTAAAACTAGAGACAAAACCAATTGCCACATCATTCTTAGAACACTCAAAAAGGCATTCACCTCGCTCAGTTTCAGGTTGCACCACAGGTAAGACACCCTGAGCAGCCCAGGGAGGGAGGAGCAGGCATCTCCAGGATATTGCACTGTTCCATAAGCCAGAACAACTTCCTTGTGGTGGAACAACGAACCATTTTCAGCACAGACCACAGCACAAGAGCCTTCAATAGCTTCATACTTACATCAGCAAACCTGGCCCACACGGAACTGATTTCAAGTACATTAAATATTCCACAAGCTCCAGCTAGAAAGTCAAGTAACTTTATGCTGCAATTAGAGTTTAAGACACCAGCCAACCCAAGGATTTGCATCCTAGTTGCCACTAGATTCCAAGACCTGCTTTTCCTATTGTAAGCATTACAGTAGTCACAGTACCAGGCTCCTCTTGTTGATCCCACAAGTCACCCTCCTAAAACTATGTTTTGGATGGGGCAGCACCACCACTCTTCCTGCTGGTGGGAATCTTGGTAGAGTTTGCTGTGATCCAGGGATGGAGAAGTACATCCTTCAGGGGCAGGCGATGGAAGGGGTTATGCTTCAGGAGCTTGGAAATTAAATCCCTTGCACCTTCTGTTACAAATGGAGGAAACTTGAATTCCACCTAAAGAAAAGAGGACATGAAAAATTAGGCAGAAGTCCTTTAGCAATAACCAAATGACAGAATCAAAGGTCTCTACTCAACCTCCAAGTTACACCTTGAAAGCTGTGCCAGCCTGGCAGGCTGTGCACCTTCTGCCGACTGAGAGGAGATCAAATCACTTCACTATAACCCTGAACAAGCTGCTCACTGCTTGTCAAAGTATTTGTACATTGTTGTGTTTGTTTTCATTATGCTTCAAAATTAAATTTGCTGAAACCTTTCTAGAGCTAAAAGCACAACCCAACTAATCCAGATAAGCACTGGCACTTACCCTAGAAATAGCTCTGTAGGTTTCTTGATAGGTTTTTGTTTCAAAAGGTGGTTTCCCTACAAGGAATTCATAGCACAGAACTCCCAGGCTCCAAATATCCACCTTTTCATCATGTGTTCTTCCCTCAATCATTTCAGGAGGCAGGTAGTCAAGTGTCCCACAGAGAGTTGTTCTCCTGAAGAAAAGTCCAAGTTAATAATTGATTAAGATAATTCTAGGATATCTTTCAAGGGCCAGATGAGAACTAATGCTGGCAATCACCTGTACCTCAGTGCAGTCCCCCGAATGGACTCAGCCCCACCAGAACTTTCAGCTGGGAAAGAAAAGCCAGCAAGACATTTTCTGCTTCTCCTGAAAGCAGTCCCTGCAATCAGTCAGTCCCAGCTCCTTTCTTCACCCCACACACCAGCACAACTCTGTTCCTCCCTTGTCAAGTGCAGTTCCCCACTCTCTAAGAAATAACCGAATTGCCAGTGTAATGTTTGAACCCAAGTGCTGGTTTGTCATCTCAGGGACCATGGCAACCCTACACCAACCTTCCCTTCCAGGGTCAGCAAGGTTTGAACTAAAGGCAGGATAACAACATTCCTGTCACACCATTGTCTGTTAGGACCTTTGTTGCAGCAGCCTTTTCCCCACTATTTCAAGAAGTTCCCACGTACCTCCCCCCTTGCACAACTGTGTGACACAAGAACTGACACTACAGAGGGGCAGCACTGCACAAGAGACTGAATTCTCACCGAGAAGATGGAGCATGCACAGACCACCCAAAGTCAGCAATTTTTAACTCTCCATTTGATCCAAGCAGCAAGTTCTCTGGCTTGATGTCTCTGTGGATCACACGCTTGGAGTGACAGTATGAGAGGGCATCTGCAAGTTCTGTGATGTACTGGGTGCAGAAAGAACAATCTTTAAGCCATTGGCACCTGAGTTTATCTGGCTGCAGCACAGCCTTCTTGAGACATAATTATAGTTTTAACTTAAAGCAAATATTCCTTAACCCTTGAAGCCTGGCAATATGGGCTCTGCTGTGCAATGTTAAGCAATTCTGAACCTAAATTCCTACACTGCACTTAGTCTTCCCCGTTATTCCCTGCCCAGATACCAACTAGCACAGCCAAGGAATCTCAGTTTCCCCCGTTAGAATACACAACTTGGGCTGGCTCTGTCCTGCAGATATTCCAGACACACAGAGGAACGGAGACGAAGCTGAACAACCTACAGTAGCAGTTCTTTGCTCATCGAACTTGGTGAGCCTCTGAAGTTCCCTGTAGACTTCTCCACGAGGTGCATGCTCCAGGATCAGGTAGACTCTTGTCACATCATGGAAGTAGCCATATAATCTGAGAATGTTGGGGTGCCTGCAAAGAGACTTTAATGTTCTTCTGAACTGGGAGTTTGTCCAGAATTTTTGACTTCCTGTCCTGCTTCCCCCCAGTTTCAAGGCAAGCACAGGAATTTCAGCTCATCTGTGCTCGTTCAGCTCACAACACACAAAGAAATCTTATCATAAAGAACTTTATCATGATCAAGGTTACTTTGTTTATTTGGATGTGAACAAAGCAGAGTAAATACTCACTAAACCTTACCTAAGATGAGATTGTATTTCCACTTCCCTTCGTAGCTGATGTTCTACACCAGCTTCCTCAAGTTGTGTTTTAAAGAGCACTTTCAGTGCAAGAATAAATTTGCTCTGTTTTTCACGTGCCAGGTACACATTCCCAAATTTTCCTTTCCCCAGAGGGCGACCAATTTCAAAATCATCAAGAGACCATTGCCTTCTGCAGGAGGAAAGTTAAAAGCTTGTTAGTTGTGTTGGCTTCGACTCAAATTTACAGTTCATAACATCCCTGTACAAAAGATGCTTAGGGCTCTAAGCTAGATTGTACTCTTGAAGAAAACACCAAGAGAATAAAGGCTTTGAGATTTTTCAAAAGGAAATTCTGAAAGCTATTTTCTTCCTGGAGCTTTTGCAGACACTACACCAACCACACTACTACAAAATGAAGACTGTCTACCAAGCTGGGCTCCTTTAGATACTCCTAACCCAGACACGTTGCCAGGGCATGGCAAAACAATTTATGATTGCCAAACAAATCCTATTTCATCCCAAATTAGACTCCAGCCTCCTGCCCAGATGAAGGAGGCTTTGTTTTCAGGACTATATCTCATAAATGGGGCAACAGCTATCAGTGTTCTCCTATGGGAAGAGCTACTCTGCATCTAGTCCAAAGTTTTCTTTGGATTACAGCAAGTCCTTGTTCCTGACAATTATCAGGTCAAAGTCAGCTTTCCTTGTGTTGTGTCTGCAAAGTGTGGGGGTCACCAGGCTCCACAGCCAAGGCAACTCCAGCAGGGCCCAGTTATCCAGAACTCAGGCATAAAACTTACTTTTTAGTTTCTTCACTCTTCTTTTCAGTCTCTTCAGTTTTCTTCTTGGCAGTCTCTTCAGTTTTCTGTTTAGAGGTGCTTTCTGCATCAGGATTTTTTGCTGTGTACAGAGAAGGAAATCAATTTATGAACCAGACCCACAAAAGGGAACAGATCTAAGCCCTGTGTATCATCTGAAACTTTTAGAATCCATTCAATGATATTTTAAGCATCCTAGCATAGCTACTAGGAAAGAAACAGTGCTGATAAAATATAACTTAAAAAGCTTTCTGAGAATAAAACCCCATGAATTCTTCCCCCTTCCCCAAACAAAAGTATTCTTGTTCATAAATCTTGGAAAACCTGTGAGGTCTGAGTACAAATTACATTAACTCCCAGCTGGCTGCTGAGCACCTAGAAATTATTAACACCATACTGGCTTTAATTGGTTAATTTAGAGATAACTTCACAAGGATGGTGCAGTAACACTCGAGGTGAACCATGTGCTGATTTTCTCTTTGGGGGCACAACCAAAAACTTCCCTCCAGGACTGTCCCTGGATCAGCAGCACCTTTAGGAGTATCCCGAGCATCCCAGCAGCAATCACATGTAAATCATGCTCAGAATTACCAGGTGCTGCAGCCTGGGGAGGTTTTTCACTGCTCTTGCTTGCAGCCTGAGGTGCCACAGTGGCCTGCTGGGGCAGTTTGGGTCGGAGCTGCTGCGTTGTTTGGTTGTTGGACAGTTTTTGGGTTGAGAGTACAGGTTTTTGGGATTGCACAGGAGCTCGCTGGGCGAAGTTTGTGGGACACAGAACACGAGCTGGAACTCCACTGGTCAGTAACCGGCTCTGGGCTGAGTGCTGGGACACAGGGACACGTTTGGGGCCATCTCCGATGGCATTTCCAACCTTCAAAGGGAAAGGAGAATGTGTTAATTGTGCAACAGCACACCAGAATCTTTCTGGCCCCATTAGGGATGACAAAACCACAAAAAGCAGTAAAAAAAAAAATCACACACTGAGTGGTTTATTAAAAGGAAATTTTGCTTATCCTGTTCCAAAAACATACCAGACCTATTTAGTTTTATGTAAAATAGTTAAAAAGCAAATGTATTTCTAAATGGAAAAAATACATAATCAGGGTGATCTTGAGCCCTGCTGCACATGTGTGTCAATAGTGACATTGACACAGAGCTTGCTTTTAAAAACTATATCTAAAATAATTTGATTATACACACTGGCTTTCTCTTTAAAGGCTCTTAAATACTTAAAATGTAAGGAGGATGTCACCATTTAATAAGATATGCAAATACACTACATTAATTATTAATATATTAGCATTCATTAGCGATCATTAATGATTTCTATAAATATAATTAATATGTAGTATATTTTATAAACATATCTTATAACTTTAAAAGCCAGGTCTGAAAGATAAATTACTAGTTTGAAACCTGTAGTTAATACGTGATGGGGAGAAACGCACCCACCAAGTAAAAACTAAAAACCGCCACTCCCAAACCGACCAGGATTTTAATGGCAAACTCCCAGGGACCGAGACCAACGATCCGGCACAGGGAACTGCTCAGGATTACGAACACAAACCGCGCATTTCACCCCTTTACCTTGGCAGTGCGGCCGGGGTACGCGGCGTGGTTCTCCTTCGTGTTCCTGTCCATAGCGTGAGAGCGGCACGCACAGCTCCGGCTGCGGGCGAGAGGGAGCCAAGGGGGGTCAGTGCGGGAGCACAGCAAGGCCCGTATCCCTTATCAATTACCATTCCTTATCGATAGCTATCCCGTACCAATACCCCCCTGCCCGCCCCACAGAACCAGGCCCCGGCGCTCACCCCTGACCCGCCACCTCAGGGCCGCCGGAACTGTTTGAATTCAAACCGCCGCGCCTTAAATACCCCTTTAAACCCCCGCCGCCCGCCATTGGCCGCCCTCCCGCGGCCCGCACACGCTGATTGGCTCCTCCCGCGGGCGCCTCGCCCGCTCATTGGCTGCCGGCCGCGCTCCGCCGCGCCGCGAGGGGCGCGAGCGCCGCGTCCGCCCCTCCGCCGGCGTTGTCGCCGCGCGGCGCGTTACGCACTTTGCGTAGCGCCGCGCCCCCCGGCGCGCGCCGCCCGCGCACTTCCCGCCGGCCGAGCCGCCGCTTCCGCTACGCAAATCGCGTAACGCGCCGCGCTCCCACCTGTGGCCGCCGCCGCCTCCGCTCCGGTCCGCGCCCGGGAGCGCCGCCAGGTCAGTCCCGCTCCTGCCGGATCCCCCCCGAGACACCCCCATCCACCCCCGGGCGAGGCCGGGGAGCGGCGCTGCTGCCACCGCGCGTGGGGCCGAGCGCGAGCGGGGCCATTGTGTGGGTGCCCCCCCGGACGGGCCGAGCAGGGCCGGAGCCTCCCGGTGCGTCCCGGCCGAGCGGCCCCGGACATCGGCACGTGCCGCCAGCGCTTTAGGGCGAAGGCGAAGTGCGAAGGCACCGCCCGGCCCGGCCTGAGCGAGGCGCGGACCCCTCGCGTCGCAGCCCCCGGCAGCGCCCAGAGCCGCGCGGCCCCCGAGGAGACGCCGGCAGAGCGGGAGCGCGGCCGGTCAGCGAACGCGGCCCGTGAGGAGCGCAGCGAGCGCGGCGTGAGGCGCTGCTGCCCCGCAGCTCGGAGCCCGCGGGTCCCTGCGAGGCGCCGCGGAGCGAGGAAACTCCAGTCGGCACTTGGGGCTTGTGAAGAACTGCGATCCAAGGCAACTTTTCACTGTCTCCGCGGTGCTGAAAACAAGAGCGAAGGAGACCCTGGTTGTGTGTGTTGGTGTTTACAAGTGGTTCAGGATAGGTAAAAAGAAGATGTCGGGTCGCCGTGTCGCTGCAGCGTGTGACAGACGACAGCTGCCCCGGGGCATGGGGAGCATGGCAGCCCCGCTGCTCGACCCGCGCCCGCTCCGGCTGCCCTTTCTCGAGGCTGACGTGAGTAGGACTCGGGGAGGGGTCGGTTTGCGCTGGGGACCGGGACGGGGACGGGGCAGGGCCCTCCCGCAGCGCTGGGCAGTAGCGCCAGCCGCTTAATTCCCAGCCCGTTCACGTCGCCGTGTTTGGGATCCGGGGTCTGGCGGAAGCGGCGCTCCGGAGCTTTGCGGCTGCGACACAAAAGAACCCCCGGGCTCCCCCCGCGCCTGGCGGGGCCGGGCCCGCGCCGCTCCCCCGCCCGCGATCCCGCCCCGAGCGCGGCTTTGCGGCCTCCGCCAAGGCCCCGCTGCCCCCGGAAGGGGGAATGGGAATGGGGAGAGGGATCCCCGGAAGGGGGAACGGGGGGACGGGTCCTCGGGATCCCCGGAAGGGGAGGAATGGGGAGAGCGACCCCCGGGATCCCTGATGGGGAGAATGGGGAGCGGGACCCCCGGAAGGGCAGGAATGGCGAGGAGGGTCCCTCGGAAGGAGAGGAATGGGGAGAGGGACCCCCAAGACGCTCGGAAGAGGGAGCGGAGGACCCCGGGATCCCGAGCAAGGGGGGAATGGGGAGCGGGGTCCCCGTGATCCCTGGGATGGGGATCGGGACCCCGAGACGGGGATCGGGACCCCCGGGATGAGGATCGGGACCCCCGCGATGGGGATCGGGACCCCCGGGATGAGGATTGGGACCCCCGGGACGGGGATCGGGACCCCCGCGATGAGGATCGGGACCCCCGGGATGGGGATCGGGAGCCCCGCGATGAGGATCGGGAGCCCCGCGATGAGGATCGGGACCCCCGCGATGAGGATTGGGACCCCCGGGACGGGGATCGGGACCCCCGGGATGGGGATCGAGACCCCCGCGATGGGGATCGGGACCCCCGGGATGGGGATCGGGACCCCCGCCATCTCCCCCCACCTCGGGGGGGCTCCCGCCTCCCCGCCGCGTGACGCGAGGGGTGGGGGGCGGTCACGTGACGCCGCCCCGTTGTGTCGCCCCCCCCCCAAGAGCCGCCTCCCATCGATGTGCGGGCGCTCGATGCAGCAGCCTTCGCGGAGGAGCGTCCTGCGGGCCCGGCCGCCCCCGCCGCTGCCGCCGCCGCCGCTCGATGCGCTCCGCGCTCCCGCCGCCATCTTAGGGGCAGAGCGCGGGCGGCAGAAGGAAGGCTCGGTACGTACCGGGACCGCCGGGGCCGCGCCGCCCGCGGCTCCGGCACCGCCCCGCACGGGGCTCCGGGCCGCCCGCGGCCGGCGGGAGGGCGGGGAGGGCGCGGGGCCCCCGCAGGGCGGGCGGCGGGGCCGGCGCGGTGCTGTCCTGCGCGCCCCGTGCATCCATCCATCGGAGCCCGGGCCCGCCGGCAGCACCGGCTGGCTCCTTCGGCTCATGCCGCAGCTCTGCTGCCGGCTCCGCTGCTGCTTAGCACGGCCGGGTCGGTTTGTGGCCGAGATTTTCATTTACACAGAGAACAAGCGCAACAGGTTTTTCCTTCCCTTTCCCCCCTCTTTTCCTCCCCTTTCCCTTTTCCTCCCGTTTGTCTCCCCTTTCTCCCCTCTCTTCCTCCCCTTTCTCTCCTCTCTTCCTTCTCTATTCCTCCCTTCTCCTGCCTCTTCTTCCCCCTTCTCCCTTTTCCTCGCCTTTCTCCCGTCTTTTCCTCCCCTTTTCCTTCCCTTTCTCCTGCCTTTTTCTCCTCTCTGTCTCTCTCTTTCCTCCTCTTTCCCCCCTCCCCCCATCTCTGCTTTTCACCAAAACCACAGCAATATTTGGTGCTTGCCCTGAGATTTGTTCCAAGGTTCCGGTGGTTTCATGCAACTCTCTTGTATGTGATTTCTGTTCTTCATTCCAGGCCCCCCCAAGGCAGTCCCTGCTCACAATGTATAGGACAAAAGTCAGTTTGAAAGACCGTCAGCAACTTTACAAACTGATAATTAGTCAGCTTCTGTATGATGGATACATCAACATTGCTAATGGCTTGATAAATGAGATCAAACCACAGTCGGTCTGTGCACCCTCTGAACAACTGCTGCACCTAATTAAGTTAGGTAAGCTGGAGTCAAAAGCTGACATAAAAGTCTAGTTTCTAATTCCCCAGTGAAGTAAGGGGTTGGTGTCACTGCAAAGACACCTTTGATGCAAAGGTGGTGTCTGATAATAGCACAACACTTGTACATTTGGGTACAGCCTTTGCCTCTGTGGGGTTTTTTGAAGGGCATTTCTGTTTCATTAACAACAAACCAGATCCCTGAGTGTTGTCCAAATCTGTTTGAACTCCTTTAAGGACACTCAGGGCTCTGGGTGAGTGGCAGCCTTCTCAAAACATCCCAGTGAACGGGATCACTGAGCTCACAGATCTGAGGAAAATTTCACCCTCACAGTTCTGCTGTTCCTGAAAGTGTTGGAAAGGGAGCAAATCCTTCCATTGGCAATCTTTGCTGGCTTTTATATATCAGTCTCCAGGAAACAGCTTCACACTCTGGGGTCTCAGCAGGGCCGTCACCTGTTCTTTCCCTGTACTTCCCTCTGGAAGTGCTACAGTGTAGGGAGAACAGGGAAAACCCCTGAGCTGCAGTTGGAACAAGCTGACCAAGTCCTGGAAGAGCTCTGGCCATGACACCATGTGGAACTCAGCTGGTTCTGCTGCCTGAACTAGCTGAGTTCTGAGGGTATAAATCTGTGAAGCTTTGTGTCTGTTTGAAGTACAAATTCTAGACTTGAGCAGATGAAAGCAACAAAAAGATCACCACTGGGCTGGTGTCTGCCCTGTTGCCACTTCAGTGCTGAACTCTCTGGTCTGTAGCTGCATCCTGGAAATAAAGATAAAAGTCTGTGAAGTGGGCTTGAAGACCAGCAAGTTTTTTCCCTTGCCATGCTGGGATAGTTTGGCTTCAGTGCAGTAGAATAGGAAAAGAGTCAGTAAATGCTCTGGGTTTTTTACTTTACAACTCATGTAATAGTGTTGAGGCTTGTTGCTGCCCTGTGAAGAGCTGACCAGAGGCCTGTCAGTGGCTGATTGTCAGTGCATTTATCAGCCCTTTCCCATCTTCACTGGGGTATTCCCAGAGTTCACCAGGGGCTGGGCCTGCTCCAGCGCAGCCCAGCTCTCTCTCACTCCTCCAGTGCTGTGTGACCAAACCTGCTCTGCCAGCCCAGCTCTCCTCTCAGGGCTGCCTTTCCCACAGCCTCCCCTGGAGCCGTGGTGGGCTCTGAGAAGGGTGCCAGCCCTGAGTGCCACCCTGCTGTGTCCCCAGGCATGGAGAACGACGACAGCGCTGTCCAGTACGCCATCGGCCGCTCGGACACCGTGGCGCCGGGCACCGGCATCGACCTGGAGTTTGATGCTGACGTGCAGACCATGTCCCCCGAGGCGTCCGAGTACGAGACCTGCTACGTGACATCCCACAAGGGGCCCTGCCGCGTGGCCACCTACAGCAGGGATGGACAGCTCATAGCCACGGGCTCGGCTGATGCCTCCATCAAAATCCTGGACACCGAGAGGATGCTGGCCAAGAGTGCCATGCCCATCGAGGTAAGGGATTGTAACAGCTCTGGCAATCGTGTTCATGCCATGTCCATCAAAATAACGAATTGTAGTCACTCTGGGGATCCTGTGTATGCCGTGCCCATTGAGATAATGAATTGCAGTCACTCTTGGAATCCTGTCTGTTCTGTGCCCATTGGGATAAGTCAGGAATTGTAACCACTCTGGGAGTTCTCTCCATGTCATGTCTGTACCTTGTGGCCACCTCAGTGGATGGGACTAAATACCTGTCTCAACATATTCCCTACACCAGCAGCTGCTCAAAAACTCCCTTTGAAGGAAGAAGAACCACGGCAGGGACACTGGTGTCACCCCTGGCAGCAGCAGGGAGAGAACAGAGCCAGAAGTGGCTTCTGCTGGGTGCTGGTTGTGGCTGCATTGTCTGAGCACAGTTCATGTTAAACCCACTCGTAGCATCTGCAGCCCTCGTGGCCACCCATGTTTTCACTGTGTATTTCAGGACTGTGCTACACAGTGATTGGCTTTATCTTTCTCCAAGGCATTCAGTTATCAGGTGGCAATGAAAAGTGGGATTTTTTTTTGCAGAGAGCACACACCAAATTCTCAGCAAAGAGCTGCAGTTCCAGTGCAGCTTCTCTCAATTCTTCCAGCAGTCAGTGTTTTGCTTTGGGCTGTTTATGAAGGTGATGTTTTCTTGCACCAGTTCTCTTCTACTGAAGTATTTTGTCCTTGAGCCAAGTTGTTTTGACCTTTGTGGAGATACAGGGATCTTATTTGTTGACCTATAAAGGGTCTCCAAATAACCAAGGGAACAGATTGTGTGCCTGGTCACATCAAAAAGGAGCTGTTGTTCAGCCACTCTGGCAAGCCTAAAACCTAGTTTTCTGTCAAAAACCTGCATTGTTTTCCAGCAGCAACATGTTGAATGATCTTTGTAGGTCATGATGAACGAGACAGCACAGCAGAACATGGAGAACCACCCGGTGATCCGGACTCTGTATGATCACGTGGATGAAGTGACGTGTTTAGCTTTCCACCCAACAGAACAGATCCTGGCATCTGGCTCAAGGGACTACACACTTAAATTGTTTGATTATTCAAAACCTTCTGCCAAAAGAGCCTTCAAATACATCCAGGTGAGATACTGCTCAGAGCAGCCAAAGCTCAGCTGTTTGAGTGCTGAGCTGTTGTGAGCTGGGCTGTGCCTCAGGGGATCAGGGATTAGGGGTGCAGGAGCACACAGATACATTACCAGACATGACAGAGATTGTGTCTTAATTCTGTGCATCATGGACACTTGTATTTAAATCTAGAGCCTATCAGCTTTTTATTCATTAGACCAGCTCTAATCAGAATTAACTTGGAAGTCAATTCTGTTACCTTTTGTTTTGGAGGAGCATTTGGGATTAGGTGGTGGTGGGCTTGGGGGGTTGTAATATCCCAGAATAAGGGGGCACTGCAGGCTGCTCTAGCACAAAAACTACAGTGCAGCCATGGACAGCCTGTCATTTCAATCCCACAGGAAACATTTTCCAGTTTGTGCTGATAGTTCAAGTAGTTTTTTAGCACTTGAACACCACTGACCCTTCCAGTTCAGCTTTTCTCCTTCCTCACTCCGCCGTGTGTTCTTAATCCAACAGGAAGCAGAGATGTTACGCTCCATTTCATTCCACCCTTCTGGGGATTTCATCCTGGTGGGGACCCAGCACCCAACCCTTCGTCTGTACGACATCAACACCTTCCAGTGCTTCGTGTCCTGCAACCCCCAGGACCAGCACACGGATGCCATCTGCTCCGTCAACTACAACGCCAGCGCCAACATGTACGTGACAGGCAGCAAGGATGGCTGCATCAAACTCTGGGATGGGGTCTCCAACCGCTGCATCACCACCTTTGAGAAGGCACACGACGGAGCTGAAGTCTGTTCTGCTATTTTTTCCAAAAATTCCAAGTATATCTTGTCCAGTGGGAAAGACTCTGTGGCTAAACTCTGGGAGATATCCACTGGTCGGACGCTGGTGAAATACACAGGTATGTGGCAGGTGACCTTCCAGACACCTTCTTTTCCAGGTGCTGAGCCATGGCAGAGCTGGGAATACTGTCAGGAAATAATATTCCTAAAGGCAATGGAGAAACTGCTACTTTGAGGATAAATTGCCCAAGATTTATGAAAACATTTCTATTAGATCAATTCCAGAAGAGCAGCTTTGATTCTGTGTGTCTTTGTAAACATATTTAAGTCTGAGTAGATTTTGGAGAATTTTCTGACATCGATACTCCATTGTTCTGGAGAGAAGTTATTGCTAAATTGGGGAAAAGCAAGGAGAAACACTGAAGCTAGTTCAGGGCAGTTGATTTAACCATTAACTCTGTGGCTCTATAGCCATGGCAGTGCTCTGAAATGCACCTACAGCTGGTTTGTTCCCTTTTTTGTGTATTTTCTGCCAAGGATGCAGTTGTGTGTGAGGTAGCCATCCTTGGAGCGTGCTGACAGTGCCATGCTTGGATCTCAGCAGGAGTTAGGGAATAATGAGGGCTGTGGAAGCCTTGCATGTGACAGCAGCTTTGTGAGAGGCTTTGGGGTCAAGCACTGGTGTGCTTAAGCAGCAGGAGCACAAAAGATGCAGCAAATGGTTTGTGTCAGCTTTTGGGGTTTGTAGGTCCCGTTTTGCGGTGCAGCTCTCCTGCTCCCGGCCGGCAGGGAGCAGCACTTTCCCGGGAATCCCGTGCGGGATCCCAGGCATGGTGTGCAGTGCACCGTGTCTGTGGGAAACACACTTCACCTGAGGGCATGGCCAAGGTGGGTCATACAGCGTGTGCTGTGTGATAAACACTCTGAAAAGTCCTCAAGGATCATCCAGTTCTGGGTTCTCTTCTCCTTGGTCACAGCTGAAAGCCTCGTGCAAAAATATGAGGCAGAAATACTCTTGAAGGTAAGGGATTGGACATGGCACAGCTGGAGTAGGTATTCCTCCCTCCCTAAGGAATGTTAGAATATATGCATGGACAGCAGCAGGAATTTCCCCATGGAAAGGGTGGCCAGGCCTTGGCAGGAACTGCCCAGGGAGGTTTGGAGTTGCCATCCCTGGAGGTGTCCAAGGAACACCTGGATGTGTCACTCAGAGCTCTGCACTGGGGGCAAGGTGGGGATGGAGCACTGGCTGGACTCAAATCTTTCTGCTCCTGTGATACAGCTACAAAAGAATATCCATTATTGCATCACCTGTTGTTTATGGAAGTGGTTGAACAGCAGAGAAAATAGAGCTTTGTCGAAAATTGATACTCTTAGGTATTGAAAACTTCCTAAAAGTCCCCATTTTGCTGCCTATATTTAGGTGCTGGTTTGAGCGGCCGCCAGGTGCACAGGACTCAGGCTGTGTTCAACCACACAGAAGATTATGTGCTGCTGCCAGATGAAAGGACCATAAGCCTGTGCTGCTGGGACTCCAGGACTGCAGAGCGCAGGAACCTCCTGTCCCTGGGCCACAACAGCATCGTGCGCTGCATCGTGCACTCCCCCACCAACCCCGGCTTCATGACCTGCAGCGACGACTACAGGGCCAGGTTCTGGTACAGGAGATCCACCACGGACTAAGGAGAGCTTTCCAAGCAGGATTGCCCAGCTCCTGCAGCCCTGTGTGATTGTGCTGCCAACAGCTGCCTCTGGGGAAGCCGCGCTGGGGCCGCTTTGGATTCTGCCAGACGTGGCAGGAGAATTACAAATATTGAGACTTTTCACCCCACGCTAATTTTTTTATTAGTGTACGGGGTTTAATTTTTATAAGTCATCTCTAATTGTACTGAGGGGAGGGGGTGGAGAATAAAATGATCCTGGCAGGAAGGGCTAAGCTTGTTCCCCTGCCCGTCTGAATCACACACAAGGTAATGGGACTGTGTCCTGCTCAGAGTGGCAGAAGGAGCCGGTTCTGCTCTGTGCTGTGTCTGTGCAATCCCACTGAACTCTGGTAGAGAATAGATCACACAAAGAGCAGCAGAACTTGGTGTAAAACACTGTCATGAAGCCTTAAGCTGCCTTCAGCCACAATTCATTATTTGTAAAGCTCTGGTTTGTATCTTTCAGTTTGGGGTTTTGGTGAATTTTTTTTTTTTGTGGTTTTTTTGTTTATTGGCCAAGTAGGCCTTTGGTTCTGAGTTGTGCCATAAGAATTCAAACAGGATTTTAAATTGTTTAGGTGAATTCAAGAACTGGTCTTCTGGTGTTAAAACTCACACTTCATCTCATCCTCTTTTATCTTAACAAGTGGGACCTCAAAATATATTCCTAAGATTATTAAGGAATATCCACATTGCAACTGAAATGTAACAGTGCTGCTGCAGGGGAAAATGAGAATAATTTTGCCTTAGAGACCTTTAGTGTCCTCTCAAAGAAACTTGTGCATCTGAATTTTTGTATATGCACCTCAGAAATGTCACTGATTCATTTGGCTGAGAAATCTTCACCTATGTGTTACACAGCACTTCAGTTACATTCTTTTTTAATTGGTTACAAACCCAGTGCCCATCCTTAAGAAACTGTGCTTAAAACTTCCTCCAAGTTGGAAAATTCACTACTTTTTCTCCCAGAGATCTGCCTGAGCAGAGTCTTAAACTTGTTTTTTGAGGCTTCCTCTTGCAGAGCTCTTGGGCTTCACAGCTGGGAGGCTCCTTTGGTCAGAGCTCAGCACTTGCCTTTGTGAGGGTTTTTAAATGTGAGGTTTCTTGCTGCTGGATTAACTTCCATTACACTGAGGAATTGTCAAGGGCTGGTGAGGGTACATGTTTTGTCTGTATTTAAATAAAGATTGCCTTTTAAAATGCTCTTTGATACATAAAGAAGGAATTGTATTTGTTTTCTGTTTAACAAAGGAGAAGTCAAATATGGGAGGCTGGGGCTTGGGGACTTTGTTGTGTTCCACCTGAATCAGGTACAATTAAAGACTCAAAATGCAGAATGTGGGATGTTTTAAAGAATGAAATGTCATTTTCTCTTGAAAACCTCCCTCCATGCAAAATACTTCTGAGGCTTAATGCTCTTTGCTCCTCCTCTGCCTGTATTGTGACCCTTCAGAAGCAGTGGTGGTGAGAGATAGTGGTGCTGCTGGTTTTTGGGGCAGAAACAAGGAGAAGCAGAGCTGGGGGAAGGGCAAAGGGAAGTCCTGACACAGTCACTGAGGGGTGGTGTGGGATGGGTGACAGCAGTGGCTTTTTATTTTTGGAGTGCCACCTTTTTTTAATTCTGCTAAAGCACCTGTCCATAATTCATGCACTCGTTACTGGTGTTTGAATCTGCTTTTAAACCCGCTTTTTGTAGTTTATGTGTTTAAAACCCTGCTTTTAACTGGTTGTGAACAATGGGAGCTCTCACCTCAAGCTTCCCTAGCTCTGGGGGCTTCAACTTGCAGTGCAAGAGCAAAAAGTTATTTTTTAACACAAAACCATGCTGCCATCGGCACCCTGCTGCCTGTCCATGTCCTGGACATCCTCCTGAGGCCACAAGGGGCTGGGAAAAACTGAACTCATCCTATTGAGGGAGAAAGTGCAACCCTGGGGTAAAATTTAATGTCCCAGGCCAGGCTGGATGGGGCTTGGAACAGCCTGTTCTGGTGGAAGGTGTCCCTGCCCATGGCATCTCCTGAGGTCCAACCCAAACCATTCCCTGACTCTGGAAACACCTTTCCCTGTGGATGTCTGGAGGAACCTCGAGTTCTGATGGGCTCCTGCTCCCTGCAGAGACCTCTTGGAAAAGCAGGAGAACCTGGCTGTGCGTTCCTGCGCTGCTGGCACTGTGGAGTGGTGTCTGATCAGGGCTGGGCAGCTCCTCCTTGTGCCACAGCCCTGCTCTCACTGCTGCAAAAGAGGAAACAGGAGCACGGGCAGAGGGCTCTGACTTCCCACTGCTTCGTTGTGACAAGTTGGTGGCACTAAGCCCAAGGAAAATCCCACTTGCACGTCTCATTTTCTCACCAAATTGCCAAAAGGGCTTTTTTTGGTTTTTATTCTGCCTTCTCCTGTTGTCTCAGATATTCTAGAAGAGAAGCTTGTTCCCAAGTGCCGTTAGGGGCAGAGCTGTCAGATGGACTTTGCCGAGGGGGAGCTGCCCACACACAGAAGCTGGGCACGGCTGCAGTGTCCCCGTCCCGCTGTGACCCTTGCACTGCTCCAGGTGGGAATGACAACAATGGATGTGAGCCCCAGGAGCAGCACAGCTGCAAAGGTAGGGCTGGCTTTCTGAGAAGGGAAGGGTTTGGTGCTTGAAATCAGGGGGGTTCTTGGTGATGTTGGAAGTGGCACTGCTGAGAGCCCTCCAGCTGTGGCCTTTCATGGCAAGAGAGACCTGGAGGGGCTGGAGCGTGTCCAGGGCAGGGAACAGAACTGGGAAGGGGCTGGAGAATTCCTGAAGGAGCTGGGAAAGGGCTGGAGAATTCCTGAGGGAGCTGGGAAGGGGCTGGAGAATTCCTGAGGGAGCTGGGAAGGGGCTGGAGAATTCCTGAGGGAGCTGGGAAGGGGCTGGAGAATTCCTGAGGGAGCTGGGAAGGGGCTGGAGAATTCCTGAGGGAGCTGGGAAGGGGCTGGAGAATTCCTGAGGGAGCTGGGAAGGGCTGGAGAATTCCTGAGGGAGCTGGGAAGGGGCTGGAGAATTCCTGAGGGAGCTGGGAAGGGGCTGGAGAATTCCTGAGGGAGCTGGAAAGGGCTGGAGAATTCCTGAGGGAGCTGGGAAGGGGCTCAGGCTGGAGAAAAGGGGGATCAGGGGGAATTTCTGGCTCTGCACAAGTCCCTGGCAGGAGGGGACAGCCGGGGGGAACAGGGACAGGAGGAGAGGGAACGGCCTCAGGCTGGGCCAGGGGAGGCTCAGGGGGGACAGCAGCAGGAATTTCCCCATGGAAAGGGAGCTCAGGGACTGGAACTGCCCAGGGAGGTTTGGATCCCATCCCTGGAGGTGTCCCAGGAATTCCTGGAGGTGGCACTGAGTGCTCTGGGGGGTGACAGGGTGGGGATGGGGCACAGCAGGGACTCGATGGGCTCAGGGCTCTCTTCCAACCTCAGTGGTTCTGTGATTCCGTGAAGTGTTTGGGTTCCTCGCCTCAGGGGGACAGAAGGTTCTTGTACCTCACATTCCCCCGTGCTTTTCATGGTGACAAAGCCACTGACTGGGAGAAATGTCTTGGTGAGGATCCTGAATAAAGCAGGATTGAAAACCAGCAAATACCTGGAAATAACCTCATTTGTGAAATGATAAAGATACAATGTCAAGGTTCCACCTTACTGCCATGCTGCAGCGACATTAGAGACACAGATCCTTTGCCAGAGACTTTCAGTGACAGCACTGGTGCCCTCTTGCATGACATAATTTCTTTATGTTACATGCAAACCAGAAAACATTTTGAAACATTCTGTGTTCCTATTTTGAAAGACTGGACTCAGTGTATAAGGTTTGCTACATTTATTTCTGTACCCATATTCCATCCAGATAATTTTATATACACCAGAGGTCCTGCTGTACCTGTAAGAGTTGGAGAATGCTGAAATCTTGATTCAAAGTCAGTGCCTTGCTGTCCTGCTGTCTGCAGGTCTCAAAGGTGTAATGGAATTAATTTTATCACAGATTATGACCTCAGTGTTTGCTGTAAATAAACTGCCTCCTGGAAATTTAATAGAAAATGTAGTGGGGGGAAAAGCTTAGTAGGAGCTCAGTGAGTCATTTTGTTACACTCTAAATTTTCCATCAAGACTTGTAAAGATTAGGGGGCTACGTTTCACACCGAGTCTTCAGTAACTGAGGCAGGACATCTTTCATCTCTATATAGAAGAATTTTCTATTCCTACATATATTTCCAGTTCTCTTGAGTGGATTGTCAATAAATCAATGTACTGCCAGCAAACTGATTCTCTGTCCTGTGAGCATTTCAGACATGGCCAGAGCCCACCCAGTCAACTTCAGCTGAGTAATAAAAAAACAAACTAATTTCTGCAACATCATTTATGAACTCTTTCTAAGGCTCCTACCCTGGCAGTACTGTTTATTATAATATTGGAATAATATAAAAATACAAAGGTTTTTTGGTTTTTTTTCCCTGCTCTCCGGACTCCTTGAAGCACCAACCCTCAGCAGCATTGCTGTGACAGGAAATGCTCTGCAATTATCCCTGTGCCCCAACTATTGCACCTGTCCAGGGAATCACCTCTGAAAGTGATTTCAGTCTCAGTTGAGCCAGCAAATGTTGCTGTTTGTTTGTTGTTGCACAGGAAGCGTTGCAGCCCTCGCTGCAATTTCAAACCCCGTGAGCTCTGCAGGTTCCTGTGGTGGGACAGCTTTGGCTGAGCTGCTGCCAGAGGGAAAGGGGGAGAGTTTGGATGTGCAGGAAGTGGATCTGGAGTTTATTTCTCCTAAAATGACCTGTTCACACCTTCCCACTTCACCCACAATTTGGGGTGTGGGGAATGAGCCTCTGTCCCTGTGCCCTGCTCAGGTGAGACCCAGCCTGGGGGCTGGAAGGAGCTGGAGCTGCTGGAGAGGGTCCAGAGGAGGCTCCAGGAGGAGCAGAGGGATGGAGCAGCTCTGCTGGGAGAGCTGGGATTGCTCACCTGGACAGAAGAAGCTTTGGGGTGAGCTCAGGGTGGCCTGGAGGAGCTGCAGGAAAGATGGAGAGAGACAATTCCCAAGGGATGGAGGGCCAGGAGCCAGGGAATGGCTCCCAGTGCCAGAGGGCAGGGCTGGATGGGATTTTGGGCAGGAATTGTTCCCTGGCAGGGTGGGCAGGCCCTGGAACAGGTGCCCAGAGCAGCTGGGGCTGCCCCTGGAGTGTCCCAGGCCAGGCTGGACACTGGGGCTGGGAGCAGCCTGGGATGGGGGAAGGTGTCCCTGCACAGCAGCAATTCCCTCTGGGATTCATTCATGGGAACACTGAATTGCATTTGAAAGTAGTTCTGTGGCCACAGGTTGTGGCTTTGTAACTGATATTTCTCCATCATTTCAAAGCTGGAGCACCTGAAAAACTCCAGGGTAGCAAATGAATGGCTCCTGATGACCTGCACAGAGGGTCTGAAGGGCTCAAACTGCTGCTTCTGATATTGAAAAAAAAAAAAAAAAAGAAAGAAAGAAGAGAAAAGCCACAAAGACCCTGAAATGAGCCACTTTGTGCCAGGAATTCTTTCTCCTCTGCACAGCAGCTGGTTTGCTCCCAGCCCAGAGGTGTAGATTTTGTTGATGAAACTTTTCAATTCAACATTTTCCACTCAAGATACTCAAGTCTTTTCTAGCTACAGGATTGTGCCTTTGGGAGCCAGGGTCTAATTTAATCTTGAAGCTACTGTGGAAAGAGGAAGGAAGAGGCTTTTACCAGAGAAAAGCCAGAGTGTACAAAGGCAAAACCAGTAAAAATTTGCAAACCCCAAGATACCCTGAGCCCAAAGTGGTAAAAGCTGTGCACCAGCATGACCTGGACTCAGCTGTGGCCAAGCAAATAGCAACCATTAATAATTTTAAATAACATTTCACCTTAATAATATTCAATAATTTTTTTTTTTAGACTATTTCAAGAAAACTCTTCAGCTGCAGGTCATATTTAGCTTTCCTCCTCAGGTTTTCTGCTTCTTGCAGGGTGAGGTTGCTTTGGAGGGGGTTTATAACCACAAAGGGGTTCTGTTCAGGTTTCTAGAGACAGGTTAGAAATATACCAAACCTCACACCACTTTTAAGCTAAGAAAAAAATAAAATAATAATAATAAAAAACCCCAAACCAAACCAAAAAATCAAATGAAAACTAAAAAACCCCAAACACAACAAACCAGGAGTAAAAAATGCTGCTGCAAAAACGCTTCCAAATCCAATCCTTTTCCTGCTGCAGCCCTGCTGCCCTGGGGTTTCTGCTCAGAGCAGGGAAGGCTCCCTGCAGGGGCGTCTGTGTGTCCTGCACATCACCAGCTGCAGCCCAGCAGCTCCTGGAGAGAATTCTGCTACGTAATGAGCTCCCCCCATTCCCAGAGCAGCTCTTCTGGGGCAGGAGGTGACAGAGGCTGAGCTTTCCCTCTCCAGGCTCCCAGCCAGAGCCTCCAGTGCTGCCTGAGCCGCTGGCAGGGCTGGGGAGATCCTCCTCCTCCTCCTCAGGTGATGGACTAGCAGGGAAACAGGCAGCGAAATGAAGGTCAATGTAAGTACTGGGTTATTTTCTTTCTGCTGCAGTTAATTTAATGATTTTCCTGATTGCATTTGTAGTGGATAGAGGGGGAAATCTGGGTTTCCCCTGCCAGGTTCCCTTTGCAAGGTGTGTGTTCAGCTGATTTGCACATCACTAAAGGAGCACGTGCTCTTGATTTTTAAAATATAATCCAAATGAATCCCTTCTCCAGAACAGCAGTGTGACTGAGGAGGATGAGGGTTTGTTCTGTGTGCAGTGAGTAATAACAAGTTCATTAAAACTGATCATGAACGACCCAAACTGGTCACTTCCACATTCTCTTGGAAAAAAACCGAGGTTAAGAGTTGAGCTGTACATTACCTCAAAAAAGATGATGATTTTGCACCGATTCCTGGAAGATGGGCAATGGAAATGTCTCAAGAACTGAGGTCACTGTGTGATGAGGAAAACACCAAGTAATTTCAGCCTGAGCCCTGTGAGCCTTCTCACCGAGAGAAAGGACTGGCCACGTCCTGCTGGAGCTCAGAAGAGGCGAGGACGCTCATTTTTGGGAAATACTGTTTTCTCCTGGTGTTGAGGGCAAGGAGCCATGGCTCACACGCGTTTTGGAGCTGTTTGTCCCCGGCTGTGCCCCAGTCCCTGGGCTGGGCTTTGTGCTGAGCTGGGGCTCTGGCTGTGAGGAGCCACAGGCAGCTGGGGACAGCAGGAGCAGTGTCCAGGACACAGCAAAAGCCGCTTTATCCAGGAAAATATCACCACTTGGGCACTATTTATCCAGAAATCGGCCACTTCTCGATTGACTGGGTGCATTTCATTGGTTTGCTCCAAAACAGGAGCTTTGCAGGGATGTGCAGAGGGCAGGGTGAGGATTTTGGGGGCAGGCAGAGAACCCCAGGATGCTGCAGCTCTGGGAGTTGTGATGCTGCTGCTCCTGATTCTTTGTGAATCAGAAACCCCCACCCTGAGCTCGGCCTCTCCACTGCTTGGAAAAAGGGCACAGCACCCAGGGACAGCACCCTGGCACCTCCAGCAGCAGGAATTGCTGAAAAAATTTCCTTTTTTCAATGAAAAATGTGCCATTTTCTCCTACTGAGCTTCCCTGGGAATGTTTTGCCTGATCCATAGGCAGGGAGAGCAAGGAGGGTGAGGACCCTGCTCTGAGGAGGACACTTGTACTCAGCAGGACTTTCTGTATCTGTAAACAGAAATAACAGAAAAATAGAAATAAATGTACTCAGGTATAATCAAGATACTGAAAGGTTTAAAAAAAGTCAAAAAAGCTAAAGTGGTTGGCTGCATATGGGAAAAATAATTTAAAAAACAAAAAGTTTGAGGACCCAAAGGCCAGGAATGTCACACAGGGAAGGTTTGGAGCAGCAGGAAGTGACAGTTTATTTTCCCTTAAATTCACATTAAAATGCTATGAGTGGGATGAACTCCTGGCTGCACTTGCCCGTTCCGGTGATTTTAACACAGCCAGGATTGGATTGACTTTATTTGTGGAGAAAAGAGAGTTTGGGGGGAATTAACAGAACTCCAGCTTGTAATTCCCATCTCTGCAGCACTGCCTTGTGTGAAACTGCAGGATTTGTAAGCTTGAATTTTTAAAGTGGTGGCTCTGTGTTTAATCAAAAATTGATTTGACCATTTAGAATTCCAAACCTGCTGATCAGCACCTGCTCCCACCCCCACAAAACCAATTAAAGCAGGACAAGCGAGCCCTGATGTTGATTCCTCCTCGAAGCTCACACAAAACTTGTGCATGAGCTGACCATTTCTTTCCCAAAATACACAAACAAAGCAAAAAAAAATGCAGAAGGACCTTCTGCAAGTCACAGGAAACGCTGCACATGCAGGTAGAGAACGATCTGAGCTTTTAAGGGAAATTCTCCTCTTTTCCTGTGGATGTTGATGTGAACTCTCTACAATTAACTGGGTGAATTTAAGTGACTCAACGTGGTCTGGTGTTTAGAAGGGAATTCTCAGGGAAGCCTGTTCCCAGCTAATGGATGATGGAGAATGTTTATTTCTGCAGCTTTGCTGGGAGGTGAAGGGATTAACTGGAAGCTGCTCTGTAAACATGTCAGAGGTGTCACTGATGCATGAGCAGAGCTGTTTAGCAAACACAACCCGCTGCTCTAGCTCTTCCTCCTCAAGTATTTTAAGTCCCACTTTCCTGCAGTAAGAGAGCTCACACATTTATTGATGTGCAGCATGAGAAACATTTCTCTTGCTCCACAAAAATCCCAGGATTAAACTGTCTTCTTTATTTACACGATGTCAATAGGGGTTTTAAAGAAGCAAACTGAAGATAATAAGTGAAAAATATCTTTTTTATCTGGAATGCTGTGAAACCCATTCACATGGAATAACATGGGGTAGTAAATTGAGATTTTCAAATACAAGCTGAGTGGGACAGGGGCATAGAGGAATTATTTTGTGAGGCTTGTGGGCAAGATGCTCAAATTATCACGTGCTGTACATCACTGTGTTCACTTGGATTTTTCTAGCAATGTTTGTATATATTTTATAATGTTATTTTTTTCTGTTGCATGGGCCTAAACACTAAAGATCAGGTTTGGGGTAGGAGAGGCATCAGGAGATTTTAGTAACAGTGGGATGTTTTTTCCTTAGCATAAATATCTATTGTGTACACAGAGCACAGATGTCAGTCTGAGGGTATAAAACTTTACATCATAGAACTGGGCCCTGATCAGCTTTACTGCTCTTAATTACAATTTCTCCATTAATAAACATGAGGCAGCAGCTTTCATTCCTATGACTCCCAAGGGCTGCCAAGGCTTTAGAGAGGGACCAGTGCTGGATAAGGATCTGCAAACAACAAAGATGTGGCAAGTCCAATTTGGGAGGGGAATGGCTCTCTCCACATCTGAGCCACGCTCCAATAATGGAGATGCATCCCCAGCCACATGAGAACTTTTGAAGTGAAGCTGTTCCAGGGACCCTGCACTGTAAATCCCTTCAGTGTGTGACCCACTTGCTTTGCCCTGGGGTAGCTGGGGGCTCTGGGGGTCCCAGTGCCTCGGGAGGAGCTGCAGGGGACCAATTCTTCCTCTTTTCCAGGCCTGTGCTCTCTCACCAGCTCGTTTAAACCCACTCAAGGTGCCTCTCAAGGCGCTTTTTGTGGACATTCTTTGTCTTAGGAGAGGTTTTCCAAGGCTGCTGGTGGGGCTGAAGCAGCGAGCAAAGGAAAATCTCTTTGACCCCACCTGTGTTGCTTTAGTGCTTTTTCCACGTTGGTTATTTACAGACACAAAGCACAGAGAGCTCCACAAGCCCTGGCTGGGGAGGACACGCTGGACAGCCCGAGCTCTGCTGGCTGTCAGGGAAAAACGCTGCTCCCAGTGCCCTCCCAGCACAGCCCCCTCCTCACTGAGCATCCCAAAGGGCTCTGGATCCTGGGAATGCAACACTTGTTTACAGCCACGGCCAGGTCAGGGCTGCTGCAGAGGAAGGGGCTGCCACAGTGATGCCTCACACATGTCCTGGGAGCTGGGGGAGCAGGCAGGGCCTGGGCTCCAGCCACAGCCACCGTGGGATGATCCAGAGCTGGCTGCAGATAACCCCAAACCACGGCGTGCACACAGGAGAGGGGCAGCACCCACCTCCTGCAGCTCCTGGGGCAGTGCTGTGCACTCTGCTGAAATACTGAAATACTGAAATGCTGAAATGCTGGAATGCTGAAATACTGAAATACTGAAATGCTGGAATGCTGGAATGCTGGAATACTGGAATACTGAAATGCTGGAATACTGGAATACTGAAATGCTGAAATACTGAAATGCTGAAATGCTGGAATGCTGGAATACTGGAATACTGAAATGCTGGAATACTGGAATACTGAAATGCTGAAATACTGAAATGCTGAAATGCTGGAATGCTGGAATACTGGAATACTGAAATGCTGAAATACTGAAATGCTGAAATGCTGGAATGCTGGAATACTGGAATACTGAAATGCTGGAATGCTGGAATACTGAAATGCTGAAATACTGAAATGCTGAAATACTGAAATGCTGGAATACTGGAATGCTGGAATACTGGAATGCTGGAATACTGGAATGCTGGAATACTAGAATGATGGAATACTGGAATACTGAAATGCTGGAATGCTGAAATGCTGAAATACTGAAATGCTGAAATGCTGGAATGCTGGAATACTGGAATACTGAAATGCTGGAATACTGGAATACTGAAATGCTGAAATACTGAAATGCTGAAATGCTGGAATGCTGGAATACTGGAATACTGAAATGCTGAAATACTGAAATGCTGAAATGCTGGAATGCTGGAATACTGGAATACTGAAATGCTGGAATGCTGGAATACTGAAATGCTGAAATACTGAAATGCTGAAATACTGAAATGCTGGAATACTGGAATGCTGGAATACTGAAATACTGAAATGCTGGAATGCTGGAATACTAGAATGATGGAATACTGGAATACTGAAATGCTGGAATGCTGAAATGCTGAAATACTGAAATGCTGGAATGCTGGAATACTGGAATACAGAAATACTGAAATACAGAAATACTGGAATACTGAAATACTGGAATACTGAAATGCTGGAATGCTGGAATGCTGGAATGCTGAAATACTCAAATACTGGAATGCTGGAATGCTGAAATGCTGAAATACTGGAATACTGGAATACTGAAATACTGAAATACTAGAATACTGAAATACTGAAATGCTGAAATACTGAAATACTGAAATGCTGGAATGCTGGAATACTGGAATACTGAAATACTGAAATGCTGAAATGCTGGAATACTGGAATACTGAAATACAGAAATACAGAAATACTGTAATACTGGAATACCGAAATACTGAAATACTAGAATACTGAAATACTGAATTACTGGAATATTGAAATACTGAAATACTGAAATACAGAAATACTGTAATACTGGAATACTGAAATACTGAAATACCAGAATACTGAAATACTGAATTACTGGAATATTGAAATACTGAAATACTGAAGTACTGAAATACCCAGAGTGCACAGCAAGGATGTGCTCTGCAGCTCCACTGTGTCGAGTGCTTGTCCTGAAACTTGGAATTTAATTAAGCCCTGCCTTAGCTGGAAAACCTTTGAGGCTTGATTTTATTTTATTTTTTTATTTTTTGATCTCTTCTGTTAAGAGCTCCACTGACCCTGCTTGTCCAAGGTGTCTCAGTCCAGTCATTTTCTACAGACTGGAGTTTAGGGCTTGTCTCCATCACTTCTCTAGTTAAAGTCTTCATTTTTCCACTCCAGCTCTCTGGATGGGATATGAGATGATCCATGAATGGATCTGTTTTCAAGCTAGGTCAGGTTCCCCAGAGTGCCCTATGATTTAATTGATTAATAATTAATCTCCCTTTTGGCTTGATTTGGGATGATTCCAGAGGTTTCTGGATAGATTATAGATGTGAGCTCACATGCTCCAGTGTGAGCTCCAAACATGCAAAATTTGAGCCAGGGTGTTCTGCCCCAGCCTGGCCTCTGGCTGGGGGCTGCTGGCCCTGGGATATTTGCACATCTTTATTGGCCAAACCAAAGGAATGTGTGCTGTGCCTCCAGCAGGACCCCTCTGATGCAAAGCTTTGTTTCTCTGGTTATAAAATTGGGCTCAGCAGCATCTTGAGTGTGCTCCTGCCACAGGAAAGACTTGTCTGGGGAAACATCAATATTTAGATGCCTCTTAAAACCACAGTGTGAACCAAATGTTCCTCTCAGCCGTGTGGGTACAAGTAGGAAGGGCAGCCTTGCTGTGTGTGCCCAGCTCAGATCCTCACCCCAGCCTTCCTGGCCCTTCACCCATTTCCTGCGTGTGCCTGGATAAGGCTCTTCACGTTGGAAAAGGGGGAAAGTTTTCCTCTGCCCACGCTCCTCAGGGCTGAGGAAGAAGATCTGTCCTTCAGAAGTGTGTCTGTGCAGCATCCAAACCCACGGACCGAGCAGTGATGATGAACAGCAGGAAAAGTTGGCTGTTCTCCCGTTTTTTTTTTAAAGTGTAGAGCCCAGGCCCGCCCCAGAGGGGGATTCCTGAGGGCCCCACTCCATCAAAAGTGGACTCCCATGTTCAAAGCAAAAGCCAGGCTGGACCATGAGGCCAAAGGGGCTGTTGTCCATGCTGGCAGCTGCCCTTGTCCCACAAAAAAGCCATTGTTCACAGCCAGCCCGACCACGAAACGCCTGCAGCCAACAGCGGGCCCTGGTCGCCAGCTGAGCTGACAAATTTGAGTTCTTCTGCTGCAGCTTCAAGCCAGCTGCTGCCTCACAGCAAATGCTCTGGACAAAAATACAGGGCATCACGTTTCCTATTTGGGTGCTATCTCTCTGGACAGTACTCGCACTTTCTGATAAGAAATTCATGCTGAGACACAGCCAGTGTCCCACGGACTGGGGAGCAGCGCCGTTCTAAAGCTGAAAGCAAAATCTATCTTGTACTGAAAAAGAACTAAAAAATGACATCCACAGCTTTCTCTACCCTTTGCACAAATGCCTGGGGTGATTAAAGCTGGCTCTGGCTGCCCCATCCCTGCAAGTGTCCAAGGGCAGGCTGGACAGGGCTTGGAGCAACCTGGGATAGTGGGAGGTGTCCCTGCCCATGGCAGGGACAGGGATGAGATGATTTTCCCTTCCCACCCAAAGCATTCCATGATTCTGTGGTCTTGTAATGAGTAAGTATGAGATGAAGAATTCCCAGAATGGCAGTGGGAACCTGTTTTCCACAGAGGGATCATTAGGGTTGAAAAAGGACCTCTGGAGATCACTCAGTCCAACCCTGCTGCCAAGGCAGGGTCACCTGGAGCAGGTGACACAGGAATGCATCCAGGTGGGCTTGGGGTGTCTCCAGAGAGGGACACTCCACACCCTCCCTGGGCAGCTGCTCCAGGGCTCTGCCATCCTCATGGAAAGAGCTTCTTCCTCATTCTTAGGTGGAACTTCTTGTGTTTTAGCTTACAAGCCCAATATATGTAAGTTTAATACAATAAATCTAAATAACAAAGATTAGCAGTGCTCTTCAAGAGCCTCGAGCGGGCAAAGGTGATGAAGAAATATATCACAGCAATCTCATTATTATCTATTTCTTTATTGCACTGAACATAGCAGGCATAAAGTGTCACGGTTTAACTCTGAAACCAGTGCTCCAGAGGGGTTGTTCAGTGTGAACAGGGGTGTTCCAGAGAGGTTGTTCAGTGTGAACAGGGGTGTTCCAGAGGGGTTGTTCAGTGTGAACAGGGGTGTTCCAGAGGGGTTGTTCAGTGTGAACAGGGGTGTTCCAGAGGGGTTCAATGTGAACAGGGGTGCTCCAGAGGGGTGTTCAATGTGAACAGGGGTGCTCCAGAGGGGTTGTTCAGTGTGAACAGGGGTGTTCCAGAGGGGTTCAGTGTGAACAGGGGTGCTCCAGAGAGGTTGTTCAATGGGAACAGGGGTGCTCCAGAGGGGTTGTTCAATGTGAACAGGGGTGTTCCAGAGGGGTTGTTCAATGTGAACAGGGGTGCTCCAGAGGGGTTGTTCAGTGTGAACAGGGGTGTTCCAGAGAGGTTGTTCAGTGTGAACAGGGGTGTTCCAGAGGGGTTGTTCAGTGTGAACAGGGGTGTTCCAGAGGGGTTGTTCAGTGTGAACAGGGGTGTTCCAGAGGGGTTCAGTGTGAACAGGGGTGCTCCAGAGGGGTTGTTCAGTGTGAACAGGGGTGTTCCAGAGGGGTTGTTCAATGTGAACAGGGGTGCTCCAGAGGGGTTGTTCAGTGTGAACAGGGGTAGGTGAACAAAACCCAGATGGAGATGGAAAGTGGGTGCCAGCCAGGTGGGAACACCGAGGCGGGAAGCGAGGAGCCGTGGCGCGGGTGTGACGATGTCGCTGTGCTCCGTGTCCCCAGCACAGCCTGGCCAAGGCTCTCTACGACAACAAGGCCGAGAGTTGTGACGAGCTGGCGTTCCGCAGAGGGGACATCCTGACGGTGCTGGAGCAGCACGTGCCGGGCAGCGAGGGCTGGTGGCGATGCTCCCTGCACGGCCACCGCGGCCTGGCCCCCGCCAACCGCCTGCAGCTCCTGCCGCCGGGCCCGGCCCGCGGCCAGCACCCCACGGAGCCTCCAGCACCACACAACATCTACCAGGTGCCCTCCGTGCCCTCTGCGCCCAAGGCCACGGCGCTGTCGGACACCTACGAGAAGATGGAGGGCTGGGTTCAGCCGCCGGCCGTCCCTGCCCAGGCCGTGTACCAGGTGCCGGCCCTGGCGGCGCAGCTGCTCAGCGAGAGGACCAAGCGCTCCACGCACCAGGTGAGGATAAAGGCAGCTCTAAAAACTGATGTTCTTGTTACAGCCCTCCCTGGGAGTGGGGAAATAAGAAAGCTGGAGGTTTGCAGTGGAGTTTGTAGCAGAATGATGGTGTTTAAGGAAAGCCCCATCAATTTACAGCATTGTGTGAGAAATGCTGCTCTGGGCGACAGATGGGTGTCTATAGTGTGTACTGCCTCACCTTTCTGACAGTTTAAAACAGCTGTAAAATAGGGCAGGAAGTAAAGAATATACCATTTGTTTGGGAGAATCTATAAATGATTTACAACTTTAAATTAACAAGACACAGAATTTTCTTCTCTGATGGGCCACAGCCTGTGGCCATCCAGAGCCCTTGGGGTACATGTGGGGTCTTTGCATCCATCTGCACAGGAGCATGATTCATAATTTTTTAAAGAAATCAACCTTTGGTGCGTGATTGCTGGGTTTGGTCTGGTTTTTATTGTCTCCAGCAGCTCAGCAAGCTCAGAATGCTGCTGCCTGTCTCTTGTGCTGTCACTAAGCTTGCACAAAGCAGCAGCCCCTGCCAGACACGCAGAAGGACACGAAGTTTTCTTGCCCTGAGCCGGTTTCTCTCCCAGCCTATTTTTGCTGCTGCTGAGACATTACTGACCAAGGTGTACAGGAGGACAGATGCCACCAGTTCCCCCAGTCACAGAGGAGAACAAACTGGTTTTCCAGCGTTTCATTACAGCTCCCTGGCCTGGCTCTTCTTTCTCCCAGCTCCTCGTGTTTGATATTCAAACAAAACTCATACATGGAACATGCAAATTGATTACATGTTGCTGGTTTTTAAGATCAATACCTTGTGCTTTCTTCACCAAAAAAAAAAAAAAAGAGTGGGGAATGTTTCATAATGAAAGGGAAATAGAGCAGGTGGGGATAGAGTTCAAGTGTGAGGTTTTGTTCAGTTCTGTGAGCTCTCCAGCCCTGGGAGGCTCTTTATTCTGTGTATGAAAATCACATTAGAAATTCTAATTGAAAAATGGAAAGAAAGAAAATTCAGCTATATGGTGTTTTGGGCTGATTTAATGATTGTTTGATTTATGGGGCTCAGTCAGCCACCTTTCCTCCTGCTGTGTGGAAGGCTGATGACAGAAACCTCGTTGCTGCTTCCTGCTGGGTGGCAGGTGGGTGCTGGAAAACAACAAACCCAGGGCATCCCTGGTGACCAAAACCTCATTTTCAGCTCTGCAGCTGCAGTACACAACCATAACTCAAACTGAGTACAGCTACAAGAGACTCTCTTGCGCTTGCTGTGATCTGATTTCTCCACATTCTTGACCCTAAAGGAGACATGTGGAAACTGAATCAGAGATTGGCATCAATTTTACATGTTGTGCCAGCAAATCAGGTGGAAAATGTCATCTATTGATTTGTGGATGAATGGTTTGGCAGAAGAGCTCCTTGGCTCTCCCTGTCTCATTTCATGAATTTATCCACCTAAGCCATGTCTAGTCTAAGAATGAAAAAGAATGAAGAATGGAAAAGAAATGTCCCAGCCTCTGATAATTATCCAGAAGCTGAGAGTGGGGCTGCCCGTGGCAGTGTCCCAGCTGTCCCCACACCAGCTGCACCCTGGTGGTCACAAGCTGTCCCCAAGGCAGGGGAGCTCTGGAGGCACAGAACGATCCAGACCATCCCACAGAGATCCTGTGGTACAGCTGGCAAAGCTCCTGGCATACTCAGCTGTCCCCTGAGCAGCTGGGAAAAGCCACTGTGAGTCCTTGAGGGAGCTGACTGAAAGCAATGAAACAAAAAGAAATCCCTCAGAGGCTGGGGATTTCACCCCACAGAGAAACCTCACTGCTTCTGCCTCATGAACAGGGCACCTTCTGGTTCTACTGCCACGGACAGGACTTCAAACAGGACCAAGGTGTGATATCCAGTGAATTTCCTTTTTGCTGGATTCTCAGCTTTGTCCATCTGGAAGCAGACCTGGGCTGAGGATGGTTCTCCTCACACCTCTTATCTTTTACCCTTTCACTGAGGGAAGTTGTGCCTGTGTTTGCAAGGAAGATACTCACAATCAGACACAGGTTGCCCAGGATTCCCCAGCCCTGGAAGAGTTCCAGGCCAGACTGGAGGGGGTTTGGAGCAACCTGGGATAGTGGAAGGTGTCCCTGCCCTTTGCAGGGGGTGGAACAGACGGATCCCTCCCAACCCAAACCATTTTGTGATTCTGTGATTCTCCATCACAGAGCACTAAGGGGATTTGTCCTCACTCCTCATTCCCTGTTTTCAGATGAGAGCTGAACCAGGCAGAGTGAAGCTGCACTCTTCTTCCTCTACCATATTTCCCCCACCTTTATTTTGTTGCAGGACTTGCACCCCCTCCAGTTTAAAACCATTTACTGTAATATCTCAGCCCAGCAGTGTTTCTGGAGGTCAGTGGTTTGCAATGGCCCATTCATAAATCATCTGAGGGCAGCCAGGCTAAAGGCAGGCTGGATGAACAAAATTCCACGTTTTGGTGGTTGATTTTTAAAAACAAAAGTCCTAACCCAGCATTCATATTTTGTGACATTAATTGTCCCACATATCTGGTTATGGCTGCTCAAATTATGTTTAATCAAACAAATCTGACTGTAAAGATATAATTCCCATACTTGACTTCCCTGTTTATGGTGCTGGACAGGACATCAAGGTTTACTCCTTCCAAATGAGTCAGTCTCTCAGAACTACAGAATAATTCTCAGCCTGCACTTTTTTGCTGCTCTTACACTAAATTGACTTGACCCAATGACTGTGGGCTTGGAGAAGTAGAAATTTCCCCACTTCCTTTTTTAAGTGCTTCTGCTTTTGAGCAAAGGTTTAAGTGATAACTGCAGCTGGATTTTCTCCAAATCTTTTCTGTCCCATTAGTAAGGCAGATTGTCTTTCATATGTATGTGCCAATTCAGATCTTATCAAAAATGTACCAGAAATGCTGGCAAAGGAGAATTATTTGGGAATAAACATCCTATTGCTTGTAAGGTCAGTTCCTGTCTCTCACCTTCAGTGAAGAGCTGAAGGATTTTATCACAGAAGAGTGATTACTCCAACAGTGGATTATTCATCTAAATGACTTTTCAAAGCTGTTCTGAGCTTCCTGCTAATGAAGTTTCATTATTTTTTCTCCCCTCCAAGCACCTGTTTACCCTCCCAAGAGCCTGCCGGGCTTCAGCCCCAAACATCAGGGGTGAGGTGTACGATGTCCCCTCCTCACAGCACCGTGGGTCCCTGCTCCCACAGGTGAGTCCTGCCCCGCTCCCTCCCTGGCACCCTGAAGCACCTCAGAGTAGATCTGCAGATCAATTCTACTGTCAGCCTGTTTGCTTTTTGTAAAATTGGGAAGCAAACAATCTATTTTTAGCTCAAAATCTCAGTTCTCCTGGGTTTCTTAGAAATTTACAGCAATGTGTCTTAAATCTGGTGCGTTTCTAATAAATCCTTTTATTTTTTCCATCAGGAAGGCATTTCCCTGTGGATTCTCAGAGGCTGACACTGCTGAATTCTCTGTATCAGTGTCAACCTCTCTGCCTCAGAATCCCTGGGGAGATGTGGTGGTGTCATTTGGTCGGGGTGATTTGGGGATGTTTAGAGAAGAGTCACAAGCACATGTCCAGCAAGAAATTAAATGTCACCCCCAGCACCCCTCTCCTGGGAAAAACACACCCTGGATTTGGCCACGTCACCGTGATGTGTCCTGTTACACAATCCTGTCCTCGGTGCTGTCCCACTCCCCTGGGGTCACAGAATGTCACATTTCCTCCAGCTCTGAGCCCGTGTAGGTCACCAGGATGGGACGGGCAGCAGCCCCCAGCCCTGTCCTGTCACCCCCACACAGAGGGGTGAGTGGCACTGGGACATGTCCCCACACCCTGCTGCTCCCAGCCCAGTCCATCACTATCCCCAGATTTCCTGGAGTCACACCCTTTGTGTGAGGGGATGATCCCTGCTCTCACCCAAACCTGCTCATGTCTGGCCCTTTGATCCCACTCAAGGCCCCGGTGGGCTCTAAAAAGGATCAAAATAAACAATTTTTTCCTCTTTGAACAGAGTGCTGCCACCCCACCCAGCACACAGAAGGGCTCCGTGCTGGGCAGATCCACTGAGAGTTTCCAGGCAGAGCAAAAGAAGCTTTACAACATCCCATCCAAGCCAGAAAAAGCAGGAGCTGGCAGCCAGAAGGACTCAGCAGCAGGCAATGTAAGTAAGGCTTGGTGGGCACAGAATAATCCATCCCTCCTGAGATGGCTGGCTTGGAGCAGGGACAGGTTTCCCATCTCTTCCCCACTGTATCTTACACAACAAATGGCCCTGAATTTCCCTTTTCCAGCTTGGACTCCAGCTGTACACACATATATGTGTATCAAGAAAAATTTAAATTCATTGAAGATGTTTGAGCAGACTCAGTGGTGTCTGTTGGTGATTTATTCCTTGTCAGGGTGTGCATGTGAGTGGGAAAAAAATCAAGTGTCTACAGATTTCACTGGCTGGGGACTCCTCTGTAGGATCTAATCACCTGTGCTCCAAATATTTTACCTTTTATAGGTGCAACTTGTGCATGTTAGAAAATAAAACATACAGGCAGCCTTTCTGTGCTGCCCTTCCATTGACATCAGTGCAGTTGCACACATTTATGTGCCCTGAGAATTCAGTTCTGTTTCTCATTCTTGTTTGAAAAGATGATTTATGAACCCTCTGTGCTCTGTTGTAGTTATATGATGTCCCTCCCAAAAGAGAACTCGATGACTCAGAAAATAAATCTCAGAAGAAGTGCTGGGGCCATTACAACACTTTGCCAAACCCTCGGAAGTCCGAATGGATTTACGATATTCCAGTATCCCCTGAAAATTCCGGGTTCAAACCAAACCCTCCTGGCCAGTGTGTGGAGAAGCAGGTGCTGTATGACATTCCCCCAGCCAGGTACAAGGCTCCAGCCACGGCCAGCGAAGCCAAGGTTGGAAATGCGCAGTTGTACCACATTCCACCGCCCCAGCGGAAATTAACGCTTCCAGAAATCCCCCTCTACGACGTTCCATCCTCACGGGACGTGCTCCTCCTGCCACAGAACGGCAGCTCTGAGGTGCCCCCGAGTCTCCTGGCTGCCAAAGCTGAGAGTCAGATCTCTGAGGAGAACGTTTATGATATTCCCAAAGGTTTGCCCAGTGCTGGGCACTCCAAGAAAGAGATGGAAAACAACAGTGACCAAGCACACGGTGCTTCTCCACAGCTCTCTGTGAACACCAAGTCAGAAAATGACAGTTTGTGTGTCTCTAGTGTGGACAGCAGGAGCAGCACTCTGACCTCATCCTCCAGCTGTTCTGCCGAGCCATCTTCTACTCTGTCACCATCAGCAGAGCCTCTCCAAGAAATCAAACTGGAGCTGGAGACAGCCATCGAGACCCTGACGCGGCTGCAGCACGGCGTGTCCAGCTCCATCGCCAGCTTAATGATCTTTGTCAGCAGCAAGTGGAGATTGCAGGAGCACCTGGAGAAAAGCCTGGAGGAGATCCACAGAGCAGTGGACCACATAAAGGTGTCAATGGGAGAGTTCCTGGCTTTTGCTCAAGCCCTGAAGGGAAACGCCTCCAACCTCACGGATAACAACCTGCAGGCCAGAATTAAAAAACAGCTGGAAATCCTCACAAACTCCTACAAAATATTGACAGAAACGAGGGAAGCTCTCAACAGCTGCAGCTGGTCCCTGGAGGCTTTGGTGCTCAGGAAGCCCCAGAACAATCCTGATGACCTGGATCGCTTCGTTATGGTGGCCCGGACAATTCCAGACGATATCAAGAGGTTTGTGTCCATCATCATCGCCAACGGGAAGCTGCTCTTCAGGAAGAACCAGAAGGAACAAGAAAAGAAGCAACCAAAAGTGAACCCAGAATGCAAAATAGCAAAACAAATCCCAGTGCCAAGAAGAGTAGAAATTGAGTCACTCCAGAGAAATGCTGCTGAGAAATCCAGCCAAAGCCAGGTCCCTATGCAGAAACCAGGAGGAAATTCCAGCGAGGATTGTGATTATGTGCAGCTACAGGTCAGTGACACTGGGATTTAATCTCTGGATTCCCCACCTTTTGCAGATATTAAGCTATGAACTATCAGCACTATTTTACCTTTGCACCCGTGGCACGTTCAGTTTTCCAGACTTTACGTGGGTCCAGGATTTTGTGACAGTGCTGGATGGCACACGTACAATGCACAGTAATTTTAATCAACAGAGAAAAATCAAACATTTTTATCATTCTTGCCAGTTTGAATTCATTTGGGAAGCAGGATTTGGGAGTTAGCAATTCCTTACTTCCCTTTTCCCTCACAGTTCTCTTCCTGCTGCATGTTGTGTTTGGCATGACAAGGGATGTTCCATCCTAACTTGAGGTGTTGGAAATCCTGTTTTCATAGAAATTAAACTCTGTGAATTATCACATTTAGTTGTTAGAATAATTCTGGATAACTGTTAGAATCTCCCTAGAGTTACTGAAATATCTACTAAGAACATCTCCCTTAGTTTCCCAAAGAAATGCTGATTGTCCTTAAAATTTAGGGAATGTTTTGTTGCCAGGTTTTGTTGATGTTGGTTTCAGTCTCAGATCTTGCAGGATCAGGTACTACATTTTTAGGAGGAAAAAACCCACAGCTCCTTCTAAAAAATTCCCATTTGTATTTGTAACATGAAGGCTACAGAACAAGTAGAAATAATAATAATAATAAATATAATAAAGAATAATAAGAGAAAACCACATATATATTTAAATACTTTATGTAGTTGTTTCAACTTTGCTTTCATTTTAATTTGTGACAGGCACAGAAAGTCATTTCAGGTAAAGAAGTAGCAAAGAAGAGTACAGAGTCAAACCCAAAGGTATTTCTGACTTTGAAAATATTATTTATGAGTGCTTTTAGTCCCTGATTTCTGTGCTTGCTAAAACTCAGACACACATCTCTATACATAGAGACCTATTTGCTTCTCCGAGACCATTTTCTCAGAATTACTGCTGAAAACTGGTGAAGAACATTTATCTTCCTCAAACAACTCCAGTTTAAAGTCATACAGTTTATTTTATTGCCTTTCAGCACCATTTGGGATAAAGGCTGTGAGAACCAACCGTTGCAAAGTATCTTGTCATGCACTGGCACAAAACTGACTCTTGTTTTGTGCATTTTAATCATTCATAACCCCGATTAAGTCCATTAAAGATCAATGTTTTGTATTGTTTGGAAGCTTCAAGGCCAGACTGGGTAAAGGATTGGTGTTTGGCTGCAGCACTTTGTGTGCTATCCATTATTAAAACTGTATTTAGGAGGGAAAAAGACAATCAGGAGAATTTCCAACACTTTATGGAAAGAGAAATTACTGTAAAGGCTCCAGGGTGGGGCAATTTGGAGACCACAAGAATTCAGGGTAGAGCAACCAAAGAAACAACCAGCATGTGACACCAGGCTGAATCTATTTTTATTTTAACCCTTTCTCCAGGTCCTGCCATGCGCAAAAAAGACTGAAAATCCCAGCAGGCAGGAGCCTGGCAGGAAAATCCCTCTCCCAGAGCACTGCAGGCTGTGCTTCGCTGCCCTGCACAAAGCCATCGGCGTCTTCACCGCCAGCCTCAGCAACCAGCAGCCCCCCGAAATCTTCATCTCCCACAGCAAACTCATCATCATGGTGGGGCAGAAGCTGGTGGATTCGCTGTGCCAGGAAACCCAGGAGAGGGAGGCCCGGAGCGACATCCTGCACAGCAGCAGCCGCTTCTGCAGCCTCCTCAAGAACCTGGCCCTGGCCACCAAAACCGCAGCCCTCAAATATCCCAGCGCTGAGGCCACCAGGGAGCTGCGGGAGCAGACCGAGGAGCTGGCCAAATACACCCAGCAGTTCAGGGCCATGATGGACTGAGGGACCTGCCACTGCTGCTGCTCCTCTTGGCACCACTTCACACTCAGAATTCCCAGCAGGAATTCCCTGGGTGCACTGGCAGCAGGGGAAGATCCCCACTCTCAGAATTCCCAGCAGGAATTCCCTGGGTGCACTGGCAGCAGGGGAAGATCCCCACTCTGAGAATTCCCGGCAGGAATTCCCTGGGTGCACTGGTGGCAGCAGGGGAAGATCCCCACTCTCAGAATTCCCACCAGGAATTCCCTGGGTGCACTGGCAGCAGGGGAAGATCCCCACTCTGAGAATTCCCAGCAGGAATTCCCTGGGTGCACTGGTGGCAGCAGGGGAAGATCCCCACTCTGAGAATTCCCAGCAGGAATTCCCTGGGTGCACTGGTGGCAGCAGGAGAAGATCCCCACTCTCAGAATTCCCACCAGGAATTCCCTGGGTGCACTGGTGGCAGCAGGGGAAGATCCCCACTCTCAGAATTCCCAGCAGGAATTCCCTGGGTGCACTGACAGCAGGGGAAGATCCCCACTCTGAGAATTCCCACCAGGAATTCCCTGGGTGCACTGGTGGCAGCAGGGGAAGATCCCCACTCTCAGAATTCCCAGCAGGAATTCCCTGGGTGCACTGACAGCAGGGGAAGATCCCCACTCTGAGAATTCCCAGCAGGAATTCCCTGGGTGCACTGGTGGCAGCAGGGGAAGATCCCCACTCTCAGAATTCCCAGCAGGAATTCCCTGGGTGCAGTGGCAGCAGGGGAAGATCCCCACTCTCAGAATTCCAACCAGGAATTCCCTGGGTGCACTGGTGGCAGGGGAAGATCTCCACAGCAGCTGATGCAGAAGAATTAAATCTGCACTTTCTTCTCCACATCCTGCCTGGAAATGTCATCGTCACAGTGGCCGGGTGGGAATGTTTGCTGTGTATTGGAGCAAAAGTTGTTGATTATGGGACTGATTTTTTACTTTTTTTTTTGTTCTCCATGTATGTCTGATAAATGTATTTTCCTTTTTAATTGTTTTTTTTTCTATTCCTGTAAAGTCTCTCTTTAAATGTAGCTGCACAATGTTCTGTAACTTATGATAGCCCACTATTGATTGTGTCCTGAGGACTTTACTCAAAATTTCTAATTACAGGATTGTTTTGGTTGTTTTTGGTTTTTTTTTAAACAGCTGCAAAGCTAATTTTTTGTTTTAACAAATGCAACACGGTACAAAATCCAGTCAATAGGAAATGCACCAGGCACAGAGGAAAACTTTGGGAGAAGTTCCTGACTCCTGATAAATCTACAGGGAGCACATCATCCTCTCACACAGCCCAGAGCTCTCAGAGCATTTCTCCAGCTAGGAAAAAAAAATTATTTCAGTCACTAAACATGCAGGGGCTTTGGCCAAGCTCTTCCCAAAGCTGGAAAGGCGATGTTATTCCCTGCTGGAATCCCAGCGAGTTCCACCCAGCGCTGGGGCAGCTCCCAGGGCTCCATCCCAGCCTGAGGAGCCTCGGCCTGAGGAGCTTTTTAACTTTATCCCCCCAATTTTCTGGATGTGAAAATTTCTGGATGTGACAAAGACACTGCGGCCTCGCGCGGCTACACCCATGCTAATTGTAGTTGTCCTAATTAATTTAATTTACGGTTTGTACCCGCAATGCCAAGGCCTGGCCCTTGCTGCCCCTCAGAGGGGACAATTAACGGCGGGAGCCGCGCTCCCCTCTCAGCATCCTCTGCTGGAGTTTTCCTTGTCACCCCCGTGTTTCTGGCGTGATTTATCGCCGACATGGCGATATATTAAATCACTCTCACCGCGACATCGCTGTCGCTGTTCGCACACTCGGGACAGCGCTCGCATCCCACCCGCAACTTGTGCGGATGAAACTCGCTCCGCTCCCACCCGTGCCCGTGACACTGCTGAGGGCGGGCCGCGCCTCCTCAGCCCCCCCGCCAGCCCGAACCGCCTCAGGAGCGCCTCCTTTGGCCATAAATCCTCCCAAAATGGGTGTCCTGGGCCATTTCCTCATAAAAATAAGGGATAAACCCGCGGGAAAGGGGCGGGAACGGCGCCGGGAACGCCCCCCCGGCGCTGAGTTGGTACATTCCTGGCACCCCCGGTCCCGGAGCGATGGGCTCGCTCGCCCCGCCCCTCCCTGCCCCGCCCCGCCGCCAGTGACCACGCCCCAAGCCGCCCGTTGCTAAGCAACAGCGAGCGCTGCTAAGTGATCGTTGCTAAGCAACGTCATCGGAGTACGCCGGAAGGGGCTCGGCGTACTCGGAAGTGCGCCGGGAAGAAGAACCCGGAAGCGCGATGGGATGCGATGGCGGCACCATCCCCAAGCGGCACGAGCTGGTCAAGGGGCCCCGCAAAGTCGAGAAGGTCCGGAGGGGGCTCCGTGATGCGTTGGGGGCTGCGGGAACAGGAGGGCCCGGCCCTGCCCGTCCCGGCCTGCGCTGATGCGAGCCGGACATGGCGCTCTTGGCGCTGCAGCGGCCCGCGGGCCCTGTGTGTGGGGTGGCGCTGGGGGCGGCTGCAGGGCGGGGTTCTGTGTCTTGTGGAGCGAGCTGGACATGAAGTTCAACAAGGCCAAGGGCCCGGCCCTGCACTGGGGTCACAGCGGCCCCCGGAGCGCGGCGGGATGCGGGAGGAGGGGCCGGGGATGGAGCGGGGAGCGGGGACAGCGCGACAGGAGCCCAGGGCGACAGGGACAGGAGGCCACCGGCACCCGGCCCGTGCCAGCCGTGATGTGGCAGCAGGGCCAGAGAGTGTCCCCTGTGCTGAGGGAGCTTGGGGGAGCTGTGACCCATTCTGGGTCCTCACAAGAGGGACCTGGAGGGGCTGGAGCGTGTCCAGGGCAGGGAACGGAGCTGGGAAGGGGCTGGAGAATTCCTGAGGGAGCTGGGAAGGGGCTGGAGAATCCCTGAGGGAGCTGGGAAGGGGCTGGAGAATTCCTGAGGGAGCTGGGAAGGGGCTGGAGAATTCCTGAGGGAGCTGGGAAGGGGCTGGAGAATTCCTGAGGGAGCTGGGAAGGGGCTGGAGAATTCCTGAGGGAACTGGGAAGGGGCTCAGGCTGGAGAAAAGGGGGATCAGGGGGAATTTCTGGCTCTGCACAAGTCCCTGGCAGGAGGGGACAGCCGGGGGGAACAGGGACAGGAGGAGAGGGAACGGCCTCAGGCTGGGCCAGGGGAGGCTCAGGGGGGACAGCAGCAGGAATTTCCCCATGGAAAGGGAGCTCAGGGACTGGAACTGCCCAGGGAGGTGGAGAACTGATCTAGAATTTTCCCCAAAACCTTCACTGAAGTTATTTTATGAATTAACTTGGAGTGCACAAGGCAGGTTTGGTGAGAAACCTGGGGCTTTGCTGAATGCTTCGAGTGTGAGCTGATTTTACACTTAAATAATTTACAAATATTTTTAAATAATGAGAGTTTTTATCCCTGCAGGTTGACAAAGTTGCTGAATTGGTGGCCAGGTGGTTCTACTGTGCCCTGAGCCAGGAGAAGCTGCGTCGGCCCATCGTGGCCTGTGAGCTGGGCAGGTGGGAACGTTTCCATGGACACCTCAGGAGTGAAAATAAATTATAAATACAAAACATGATGGCAACCCAATGGAATCACTGGGATTTTTATGTTTCAGGCTGTACAACAAAGATGCCATCATTGAATATTTGTTGGACAAATCCCCTGATAAAACCCCCATGGAATCTGCATCCCATATCAAGAGCATTAAGGTAAACACGTTGTGTTTAATGTGAGAAGTTAAAATGTTAAATTCATGGGTCATGCTGTAAAATCTCCATTTGCTGGTGCTCCCTGGATTAAAGCGTTAAAAAGTGTGATTAAAGTGTGTCAAAGTGTTTAAATACAAACCATGATGAAAACAATACCAAGGATTGTTATCGTGGGGAAAAAAAAAATCTTAAGGTTTGCACTTTTATTTTCCAGAATGTGACAGAACTGCAGCTGGTGGATAACCCAGCCTGGTGTGGGGACAAGGAGAGCATCAAGGGGGACAAGTACGATGACCTGCAGTGTGCACGCTTCATCTGCCCCGTGGTGGGGCTGGAGATGAACGGGAGGCACAGGTCAGCGCTCAGGGCTGCAAAACTGAATGCAAAATTTAACTCATGTGCTAACCCAGGCCTTGGTGGGGAGTACCTGTCTGGCTTTCAGCTTTCAAGCTTGAGCTTTCAGAGTTGAAGAGGCTTCTGCGTGTCCTTTCATGTTATAGTGAAGAGGAAAGATGAAAGTTTACCTTTTCCTGAATTAATTTAGACGTAGAGGGTAACGTTGGCAGGAAAAAAACTGACTAAATGTTGTTTGGGGGCTGAGCACAGGAGATGGGATGTGACCTCCCTTTCAGTCACATCAAGCAGTTGGAATCATGAATTGGTTTGGGTTGGAAGGGACCTCAAAGCTCCTCCAGTGCCACCCCTGTCATGGCAGGGACAGCTCCACTGTCCCAGGCTGCTCCCAGCTCCATCCAGCCTGGCCTTGGGCACTGCCAGAGATCCAGGGACAGCCCCAGCTGCTCTGGGAATCCCATCCCAGCCCCTGCCCACCCTGCCAGGGAACAATTCCTGCCCAAAATCCCATCCAGCCCTGCCCTCTGGCACTGGGAAGCCATTCCCTGTGTCCTGTCCCTCCATCCCTTGTCCCACCTCTCTCCACCTTTCCTGCAGCTCCTTCAGGCCTCAGTGAGCTCACCCCAAAGCTTCTCCAGGATGAGCAATCCCAGCTCTCCCAGCCTTTCCTCATGGGAGAGATGCTCCATTCCACCTCTGCCTGTGTTAGGATCAGACTGGAGGTGGATTCTCTGTTCCAGCCCTGCAATACCTCTGTGTTTTATTGCTCTGGGGCAGGGAATTTCCTCACAGCCTGGGCTGGGCAGAGCAGCAACTTCTTTGTCACCTGAGGGATGAGGAGGTCACGGCTTCATGGTTGTGAAGAATTTCTTCTTGCAGGGAGGGGTTAGCCAGGAGATACTCATGATAAAAAACCAAAATATCTATTGTGGTTTAATATACCCAGTATTTTTCACTCAATTCTTACATTGTGTGCATTAACACTAAATTAATTACCTATTTAAATATGCTGATAGTTTGATTAGGTGCAAAAACTTGAGGAGAAGGTGGGCTGTGACCTGCCAGCACTGCACAGATCTCTCTTAGTTTATTTAAAATTACTGTGTGTTGTCTTTCCTTTGAAGGTTCTGCTTCCTGAGAAACTGTGGCTGTGTGTTCTCTGAGCGTGCTCTCAAAGAAATTAAAGCAGAAGTTTGTCACAAGGTGAGTTTTACCTGCTGTAGAAGCAGCTGGGCCATGTGTGTGTTTGTACAACTGCATTCACTCCTCTCAAAAGGGAGTTTTTAATCTGGATATGCAAATTGAAATGGAACTTGTAAAAGTTCTGTTCTATGAAGGCCTCAATTTTTCTTCATGGCCTTTCTTAATTAAAAAGTGATTCTAAATAATTATAAAAATGAGTATTTTTGTTCTCAGTTTGATTTTGCAGTAACTACTTTAGAATCTCCTTTTTTTTCCCCCAATATTTGGTACTAATTTCAGTTTTTAAAAGGGTGATTGGTTTGGTTGTGGAGGTTTTGTTTGCTTGGTAATTTTATCTTCCTGAATGCACATGGCTTGTGTTTTTATCAGCATCTGTTCTGTGTTTAAACTGGTTGTATTTTCAGGTTATGTTTTGACCCCTGTATTTTTGAAGGACATTGGGTGTTGCTGTTTTTAAATTTTTGTGTGGGGCCACCTTTGTAGAATTCTCAGGAGTTCCATGAATTCTTGTAGAAAACACTGACTTTGTTTCACATTGCTGCTCTCCTTGCACAGGTTTTTTTAGTAGCTAAGGACAATTATAAAATGAGCAAATCCCTTTTTTTCCTATCACTACTTTCATTATCAGCAAGATTTGTGGTGAGAGTTGCCACACTTAGGTGGTTATTTAATTTCTGTGAACATCCTGCTACTGGATAAAATTGGATATTTAATGTGGAGTATATTTATATTAAAGAAGACCTGGGAAGGAAAAACTTTTGTCTTGGTAAATTGTTGGATATTGTAAGGTTTAATCTCATATTGCTCCTTTCAGTGCTCATTTTGTTCTGTCCTAATGGCTTTGTTTCCTCTTGGCAGATACTAATTTATTTTTAATGAGGGTTTTTTGCATCTAAATTTTTGTTGATGGATGGGTGTAACCAGAGCATAAAATGCAGGAATGAGATGTTTTGTCCATGATTTGGCCAGTCTGATAATCTTATAAAAACCAAATGAATCCCACATATATTTCCCTGGATTTTTTTTTTTTTTGGTCAGTAATGAGTATTTAGCATGCAGCTGGAAATTCCTCACAATACTCAGAAAGATTCTTCCAGAAATAATTAAATTAATATAATATTTAGTCTCTCATCCTCTCATGATTGGATTTTGATGCACCAAGACAATGAGAGAACACTCATTAAGGTCAGAGAGGGATCTGATAGATTTTTGGGTGCATTCTGATGCTGCTCCCCTTCAGAATCAAGAAGGGGAGTAGAACTCTTCTAAACAGGAGCAGAGGGAAGTGGCTGCTGTGCTTTGTGGTATCTCACAGTTTGTTATGTCCAAAGCACTAATTAGCAGCACATTCTGCATTTCTGTACCAATGGGACATACAGGAAAATAAATGAGTGAAGAAGAAGAAAACAATGAAGTATTGTGCATTGCCTATGCTCAGATTGGAATCTTTTATTAATGAATAGAATCCTCTAATTTTGCTAATGCAAAAAATGTCGAAGTACAGAACATTTGAATGTTGTGGGCTGTCTCAAACGTGTTTCTGCTGGTGCTAATTATTGTGTTTTAGGAATTGCAATAATTTTGAAGGAAAATCCACTCTGTGAGACCCCCGTGAGCCACAGCATTTTCCTGACCTTGTCACCTTTTGTGTTTGGCCTGTGCCATCCCACCTGTGTGTGCTGTGTGACTTTGCAGAGTGACATGAGGAAGGTTCACAAAGGATGATCCCATCTTGTCTTGGGGCTCTTCAGTTCTCAGCCAGCAGAATCTGTGGTTTCACCTCATCCCAGAGCTCTGCAGTGGCTGCAAAAGTGGAGAAATGTCAGTGCTGGAGCTCTGGGCCATTCCCATCCCCACAAACGTGGGATTCAGGAGAGCTCTGTCCTGGGTGTGTGAGCCCCCAGAGCAGCTTCCCCACTCTGCTCCCTGTGCCCAGCAGTGATTTCCCACAGGAATTTGGAAAGAGATGCTGTAATGATGCACTGAAAATACTCCCCAGGGAATATCCAGACCTCTCACTGCTCAGTTCTGAGCTCAGTTTTTACTGTGGCAGCTCCCACAAGAAACAGAGAAATCCATTTGCCCAGTGGTGTGCAGGTCACCAAAGAAGTGTTTAGGAAAAACCAGGATGCATGTGCAGGTTCTGTCTGATTCAGGGAAGTGGGAAACACCAGGATGATGAAGGATTGAGCATTCCTTGGTTTTTCTTGACAGCACTTACCAAAGTCCTGGGTTTGAAGGGGTCTAGGGAAGAGGAACCAAACTTCCTCTCAGAGTTCTTTCTTTTGCCTCAAAGAAACTTCAGATGAAGAGCTGACAGTATAAAATACATGCACTTACCTGCTTTCCTGGAATAGTCAGACTGGATTGGTACCGGGAAAGGCACAGGAATGGGAGAGGCTCTGTCAGGGGTGGGGGGCCATTAGCAACTGTAATTAGTGTGTCAGGCCATTCTTTTAGTGCTTTACCTTGAAAATAAGCTGTTCTTTCTTCACATCTTAAGTAGCACTTTGAAGGGTTCACTTTAAAGAATAACGTTCAAATGAATGTTATTTAGAATATGTTATATAGAATTTTATCCAAGGGACCAGTCAGCCACTGGAGCAGCATTTCAAGAGACAGATTCTCTCACTGCCTGCAGGGTAAATGCTTTCAACTGTCTTGCTAAAATGTAAAACTTCTTGGCTTTCAAAGATTTGTTGAAAGAGCAGTGAGAATTTTTTAGTGCTGGTTTAAGTTGGAGAGCAGGCTTGGCAGATGAAGTGCTGGGGACAAATTTTGTAGCTTCTACTTAGACTTAAAAGAGTTGGAAAAGAGCTTTTGTCTGAAACAGCAACTTAGGAGTGCAAATGCATCTTGTAATGCATTCTTCCACAGAAATGGATTTGGCTTGAGCCAAATTTTGATCAGTAAGAAGGGAAAATTTAAACTCTCAACACTGTCACATGCTAAAATGTGACTTAGTCACATTTCAGTCAGCAGGCAGAGAAATAACTTCGCTTATTCCAGATGAGGAATCTGTAGCAGCAGCTCTGCTGCCTCCTGTTCCTCAGGAGGAATTACCTGTGATGGAATCTGTGAGTTTAAAACTTGCACTTTGGAGCAAGGTGTTTAATTCTCCAACAGCCTAAAATTAAAAGAACAAGCAAGACTGTCTCTTCTCCCTGTTTGTGTATCCCGTGGGATGTTGGAGGTTCCAAGTCTGTGGGGAGCTGTGTAGGTCTGTGCATTTTGGTGTGCCCGAGTATCTTGGAATTTCTATTCCAACTGGCTTGCAGGTTCTTGTATGGGCAGTTTTTGGTGTCTGCTAATTGAAGTCTGCTATTTGACAGAAATGATGCTTTAATTTGGGAGCTGACTCTCTGAATATGCTAGAAGTGGCGTGGAGATGTTATGGAATTGGTGCTGGAAGCCCTTCTGGGAGTCACTTTGAAAGTTAAGGACAAGATTACATTTAAAATGTACTTTCTTGGATCACTTCAAAGTTTGATTTGGACTTGTTTTCAGAGTCAACTAAACACAGACTTGAAGCAGTGCCCTAACTATTAAGCTCTGTGCCATATCAAACACAACCCCATGTTTAATTTAGATATGAAGCTTTTTGGAACAGAATTCATGCCTGTGGCAGTCAGATCCAGAGCTCTGTGTGCAGCAGTGGTTCCTGGAACCAGGGTGACTTTGGCCCTTTCTGCTCTTAGGACACCAAAATTAACAAATATTTACTAAGGTCTGAAACTTGTGATTGATCAGCTGTTAACGTAATAACACAGAATCCATGAAGGCTTTTCATGGGTGTTTCAAGGAGATGATGTGGTCATGGTAATCACAATAATGAATTGAATGTTATTTCTTACTACTTCAGAATGGTTTAGTGATGATTTTCCTAAAATTTCCTTTCAAATACAAAATCCTTTAAAGGATGCAAAGTTGACATGGGTCAAGTCATACCAAAACTGTATTTTCAGAGGCCTTTTTGTGCAGGTTTTTGGCCTGGTTCAATTTCTGAGAAAGGAGTCCATGATGTGTAGTGCCTGGCTATTGGATTTTTCATTTTAATTCAATTTGGAAGTGATTCACAATGGTTCTGTGTGGTGGTGCCAGGGGTGAAGGCTGGAGACTGGATTTTTTGCAGTGATGGCAATAAGGAGCGTCCCATTCCCGTTCTAAAAGACATCATGGAGTGGATAAACGCTGGCAGTGCCCGACAGCAAACTGGAGAGAAATTAATTATGAATATTGCTATGATTAATCCATTCCAGAGACCCATTAGCTTCAGTAATGTTTTGGAGAGAGACTCTCAACAAGCTCAGCATGAACATGTGCCTGGCTTTTATTCTCCTTTTCTTTTTTAGCTTTATTTCCCTCCATAAAAAAAAAAAAAAGTATGTCCAGCAATATTTAACCACAAGATAAGTCCTGGATTATCCATGAAACTGAGGACATGCATTTGGGATGAGTTTGTAAATAAATAATGACCAGATGGCCTTTCTTTAGGTGAAAGTTCATTTGCAAGAAATGATGTTTCCAATAAACTTGTGTGGGAAAATGAGGAGTAAAGTTCCAGCAACCTGGGAATAAGTTAACAAGAAACTTTCATGTCCTGTTGTTGGTTCGATTTTTTTGGGAATAGGCTCTATCTGTAGCCAGTTTTCTTGAAAAAAATGGGATGTTTTGGGTGCATATTGAAGATTACATTGAAATTGCGCCTTTTAATTTATTTTTTAAATTATTTATTTAATTTTTATTTATAATTTGCAGTTTTTAATCAAGTGAATCATCCTGATTCCTGCCAGGTGTTACCGCACTTGCTGCAGGCTCTTTGCTTCTCTCAGTCAGCTACACTGGGATAGAAAAATGTTTGAAAAATGGGTTTTTGTTCAGTTTTCCTGTAATAACTGCCTTCAAATTTTCCCTTTATCCTTGCCCTAAACTCCTGCAGAGACTCAGAGCAGAGACTTGGAGGTAAACGTGTTGCAGGATCCTTCTGTTATTAGGAGCAAAGCCTGGGAAGGGCTGCAGTGATGTTGCCATGCTACAAAATGAAATTAAGGATGCAGCTGGCCCTGGGAAATAAAAACAAACCCACATCCCCCAGTGGCATGAGCTGTGTCACAAACTGCTTGTCACTTACGTACAAGCTCTGAAATTTTAGCATCAACTTCATTATTCAAAACATTTCCTGAGACATTCAGTGGTCATGACTTTAATTTGTTATTTCTTCATACTTTATCTTTGTTCAGTCACTGCTTCCATTTTATTATTTTCATGCCAGTTAGTCATGCTTTGGCTGTGAACATGAGGAATATTGACTTTTCCAGCTAAATAAGTCACTTAATGGATTATGAACTTCCCCCCTTGTCTTCAGCAGAGATTCAGACATTCTTTGGGAATTAACCCCTCGCTGCCGGAATAAATACAACCCGATTATTTAGGGAGTAGAGGATTGTGCTTTCCCCTCGATGCACAGAGCGAATCCCATGGCTGTAAATGTGGTTTTTCTGTGGGAGGATGCTGCAGCTCTGCGAGGAGAGGGCTGAGCTCACACGTCCAGCTGCATGTTGAAGTGGCTGCGCTCCTGCAGGCGCCAGTGCTGCTCGATGGGCACCTGAGCCTGGCGCAGCACCTTGAGCCGCAGCCGCCTCTCCAGGCACTCCAGCGCCAGCGGGTTCCCAGCAGCCTCAAACTTGTTGGCAAACAGATGAGGGGACTCAATAATCCACTGCAGGTCCCCCAGGCCGTAAATGCAGATGTCTCTGACATAATGACCTGCAGGGACAGATTGGAGAGGTGTGGCAGCAGAGGGAACATGAAGGGAAGCCTCTTTTAAAAAGCGCTTTTCAACTTTTGATTTCTGCATAGAAATGGAGCTGGAGGATAATGCTAGAATATTCTAAAGATGAGGGTTTGGGTTTATGTTTTATGGAAATAGATGTTTGTTACCTCCAGCTGCTTCCCTGACATGTAACTCTGATTAATAAAATGTTGTAGTTGGGCATCAGATGTTCTGATCTCCTGCTGGGATTCCCTGCTCAGTCACACCTGGGCTCAGCTTGCACACTTGGAGATTTTAATTATTTCTGCATGCTTTCCATGTGCTCAGCAATGTTCTTTTGTATTGTTCAAACTGAAGGGGTTGAACCCAATGTTGATGGAAGTACCTGACAAACATCCTTGTAGGGTAAAACCCCTCCACTGAGAACTGATCAATCAAATTAGTGCATTGCTAATTAGGGGCTGATAGAAGGGTTGTCAGTGTATGGATACTGTGCTCATCTCAAAATAGATAAAATACCTAACTAATATATTAATATAACATATATCTCAAAATCCCTTTAATTGGATATATGCAGTAATTTATAGGGTGCCTTGTTTTATTTCATACTCCCAAAATAAATTATATATGACCACTGAGGCACAATAAATAGCTGGTTTAAATAATATATAATCACCAATTAATGTTCCTCAGTGAATCAAATTTAAGTTCATGATCAAAATTCACATTACCATTGCAGCCTTTGTGTGAGAGTCCTTCTTGATCTTTCCATTTAATGGCTCTTAGGTCTCCTTGCCAGCCTGCATTGGGTGTAGCCCCTGGAGCATCTTTAAAAACAAAAGGCTCTGATAAAATTATTTTCTACTTAATACAGGGAAAATTTTCACTGCTGGACAGTGCAGTCACATTAAGTGTTTATTTGCAGATATTTATGTCATAAGAACAGATATTCTCAGTATTATTGCTTTTTTTTTATTTTATTCCTTGAGAGCAAAAGCTTTTGTGCAGCAAAACACTTTTTTTTAACCAGAATTTTTCTAACTCCTGGTCTGCACTGAAGTAGGAATTTCCTATTTATTTCTCAACCACCAGAAGTGACTTTACAAAAGGGCAGCACCAAGGCTGAAGAAATGACTTTATTTCTGCAATTCAGAGCTGTTCAGCTCCGAGCTGGAGCTCAAAGCCTCTCCCTGCCCGAGCCCTGCCCTGCTGGGGTTTTTTTGGGGCAGAAATGCCAAACTCTTACCAGGTAAACGATTGAGGGTGACCCAGTAGTGCTCATCAGGGCTGTAGGTGTCCCTGGACCACTCCAGCAGAGCTTTGGCGCGGGCATCGCTCAGCGTGAACTCCACAAAGTCCTTAGTGAGGATGTAATAGGCACTGCCAAAATAGATGGTGAGGTTATGTGGAGGCTGAGCTTTCCTGATCTTTGCTGGGTACACGTAGGGCACTCCAGAATGGAGATACTCCCTGTAGCTGACCTCTGTCCTGTGCTTCACATGAAGGGGTTGCACTATCCCAGGAGTGATGTTTTTCCCATTCCACTTACTTTTTATGTATTGTATGATTTCTTTATTTGTTTTCAGGGGGTAATCTTGACCACACAGATTAATAACGTAATTCCACTGAACTTTGGAGTTAACGAGGTCTCTCATGCAATTAATATCAGCTTGTAATCTTGAAAACCCCGCATAAACAACGTGTTCTCTTTTGGAGGAAATAAAAATATTTTCAAAGCAGTTAACGATGTTCTGTACAGCAGTTTTATAATCTCTGGGTGACTTTTCATCAATGTGGATGCAGTAAATATTCTGAGGCATATAAATAGCTCTTAGCAGCCTCACAAACATTTCCAGCTCCTTGTGAATTGTAATAATGTATGCCAAGGAGAAATTTCCTTCTTCCTCTGACAGCGGTCTGGTGATAAAATGCAGAGTCTCCAGGACTGTGGAGCAGCTGCAGGAACTCTGAATGCAGCTGAGGGCTTTGGGCTGGTAGGACTTCTGACAAAAGTTTCCAATTTTAGAGGCTGCAGGTTTCCCCACAAAAAGAGCTGAGCAAATTTCATCCGGGTAAAAACCACACTCTGCTCTTCTGACATGGAATTTCTGGTCATTTGACTCGTCATAAAGTGGAACCTTTAGGTAGATGAAGGTGTAGATGAACATACAGACAGCAACACACACTAAAAATTTTGATTTCTTTGCATGAAGTGGGTTCATCTTTTATTTCCAGATCCTGTCTTCTTATCATAGTCCAATGAAACATTCAGATCATCTGAAAGGAAAAGTGAGATAGAGGGAGAGAACTTTTCTGTTTCTTTTTTTTTTTTTAAATAGATGCTGTGTTAGTGCTGCATTTAGAAATGTTGGGTTTACTACCAGGAGGAACTGAGTGTGCCCATACTGAGAGCACTCAGCCCCTGGGAATGCAGAGCCGTGAGGCAGGAATTCTGCATTTCCAGGACAAAATGATCTCCAAAAGAACCCAAAATGGCTTTGAATTCATCACTGCTTGACCAAGGGGGGCTCAGCTCCTCAGGTGGGAGTTTCCTGTGCTCAGAGGTGCTGGGTGAGCCCAGGGACCCAGGAAGAAGCGAGTTCTGAGTGCTGAGGAACAGCTGCTGCTGAGATTTCCTCAAGGCCTGGGAAACTTGAAGTTCTGCCAGAGGATCAGAATTCAGTAAATTAAATCAACAGAAAATTTATTAAATAAACAGAAGGAAGAGACTAAAACGTAATCCACAAAATACTCTGGGTTTTATCCTTATAAAGTCAGCAAATGTTTCTGACTCTGACATTTTATTTTTTTTTTTCCTCTGACATCTTTGTATTTGTACTTTGGGAAACTGAACAAGGGGACAACACTCATTTCTTATTTTTGGTACTTGTGCATACCCTGAGGTAATAAGGACACACGTGCCAGTATTGGCATTCTGAGATAATTAATTTACAGCAGGATTAGCACAGGAGTTTTTCCATTTTGGTTTTTTCCTTACCTTGTTGAACACTCAGAGGAATGAGAGCGCAGCAGTCCTGAATCCCGCAGCAATTACATAAAGTCTTTATCCTTGAAGCACTTGGTATCAAAATTCCTAGAGAAAAATACCAATGTTTAGCTTAACAGTTACATTTCTTAAGATTTAAATATTATTTTAAAGGTAATTAATTTTCTCTTCTTTTGGTCAATGATTGTTTTAAACAAAATTTGAATTTCAATTTAACATCATAATCAACCCAGGACAACCTTGAAGTATTTTACACTTTGCAGCTGTCAAAATCATTAAGTATTTGGCTTTACATAGGAACAGAGAAAAATAGATTTTTATAAAGGTAGTTTCATTAGAGGAATGCTGCTGTGGTTGGAAAGCTCAAGGTTTTCATTAGAAAGAAGTGGAAAATATTTCTTTTTAATAAAAAATCAGCACCTCCCTTAAAAGCTTGAAAATAAAGAGGCCATTGTAGTTAAAGCAGCAATGAGACATAAAATTGAAAAAGCATTAAGAACACAAATTGAACCGAGGGAAGGGATCCTCCATGTTCCTACCTTTTGAAGGTGTTATTGGGCTGTTGGGAAGGAATGTATTTATCCTTTGGTCCTTACTGGTAAGCACTGGATTTCATGCTGGAATGGTGCCTCTTTTCCACTGAGCATTCCCGAAAGGAGAGCTCTGTGTTAGGTGGAGGGCTCGTCCATTTTCCTGGGATGTTCTTTCAGCAGCTCCAAGAAAAACATGAGGAAATCAGCTCCCAGGAGAGTGTTTTTGCCTTTGAGCTCCTCAGGGATCCATTTACTGGGTAAACAACCTTGATGGGAGCGTTCCATCCATCTGAACAAAAAGCTGCAGCAAATCGAGTCCTTGTCAACCTTTGGATGCTGTGCAGAAAGCAGGAGAACAGGGATGCCACTGCAAGGTGAAAAACAGGATTTTTGCATTAAAAATGAAATGCCTCCTGTTCCAGAGCCCAGAGAGGGTTCCTGGGAGGATCATAATGTACGTACCCAGGGGCTGGAATTGGGGAAACACCAATTTCTGTGCAGCTGGACTCGGACAGAATCTCTATTCTCAGGGAATAACTAGCAGGAGGAACATTGACATTCCTCTGAATTAATGTCACAAGATCTCTGGGATGTCACAGGGAAGGTCCATTCTGAATATAAGAATTACACTAAAACCAGCAGGCAGCTGTAAAAATAATTGCGATTTTATACCTGATTAAATATAAAACAACACCAAGACTGTGGGTTCAGTCCCTGTACAGATCATTTATTTGGGAATTGAACTCAGTGATCTTTGTGGATCCCTTCCAGCTCGGAGTATTCTCTGAATCCATCCAGAATGAGGATGCTTGGCAGGTTTCTTTTCCTTGAATACATTTAGGGCAGGTTGCAAAGTGTAGTTCAAGCTGTAACCTCCTTGTTTCAAACACCTGAATTTTTATTACCCTTCAAGTAATAGCTTCTGGGGCTGTTTCAGGCTGTTAAGTGTTTACTATGGATTTTTTCCTACTGGACTGTGTGACATCTAGAAACTGTATTTTTATGGCATCATTAAAGCACACAAACACCCCATAAGAGGCAGCAATTCCTCTCCAGTGTTAACTCGTTTATGGGGGACAGCTGAATGATGGAGCCTGGCCTGCAAGAACTGAATTTGACATCTTTCAGCCTTGGGGGGATATTATGGAATAAAAGCAGTGGCTTTTTGGGAGTGTTTGACCAGATTTCGAGCTGGAATTGCTGCTGTCAGTGCCCTTGGATATGGAATTTGTTGGTTTAGCAGGATCCTCTCAGCCCTGTCTGCTGGCAAAGATTATTCTCCCAAATTTCCTCCTTGAGGAGCAAGAGATTCCTGTTGGGAACGTCCATAATAACCCAATCCAATACTGGGAGTATCCTGCCCTTGAGTCTTATTATGCAAGAGTGCTGTGAAAGGTATTTTTTGTTAGCAGAATGTCTCTGGAACCCAGAATTTCCTATGTTATGCACAGGTTTTCTAAATCTGGAGGATGAAGTTGCATGAATTTTTAAAACTCCTGCGAGTAGTGTGTGACATTCTTGGGGAAAAAAAAATAAAAAAAAAATAAAAGTAGGGGTTTTCAAGCACTTTTGTGGATGCTTTTAAGGATATTATATTACTTTTAATAGAAAATTGCTCTAAGTCTAAAATGCTCCATCTGAATTAACAAAGTAAACTCTAGAGGAAAGGGGAATTATGATGATGCCTGGAAAAAGGCTGTGAAATGTCAGCTCAGCTCATTGAGACCCCATTAGCACATACTTGGCTGCGAATTTTCTAGTAAGAACTCATTTTGCTTTTTGCTGTTTCTCCCTGCCATTTAGGGACTGCATCACTGCACCTCTAAACGTTCTGTTTTCTCTGTCATCTTTGCTTTTGCCTAATATTAAAGTTTAGATAAAGTTTGCTTCGTATGACCTCGTAATTTAGTGAGACAAATGACTTGGGAATGCTTCATCTTCTAATAAAATGCTGAAAAAGCATTAAATACTTATTTCAACTTTTTTTCATAGCTATTTTTTTTTTTGTTTGAAAGTTATTTATGCAGGCATTAATGTAGACATTTTATAAACAGGGGAAGACTAATTCAATCCTTAAAAAATGTTAAAATCAATTCTTTTAAGTGCTTTTTCCATTGCTTTGTTTTTTGTTTAAATGGGGTCAGAACACGAAGCCTGCTACTGGATTTTGAGTTGCGTTGAGTAAAAGCATTTCTCCATCAAACCCAGTTATTTAAGTCATTCTTAAAAACACTGCGTTCGAATTTACTGATACATATACAGCAAATTTATGAAGTTTTAATGTTCATCTTTGCTATTTTCCTGTTATTTTTTTTTATGTGTATTTGACCTCAGTAATTTAAAACAAATACAATGAAAGCTATTTAAACCCTTAAGTTACAAACCTGGAAAAAAAATAATTTGCATAAATACCGTTATTTTTATAATACAAACAATTAGCAGTAATGACCTCCATCCTTCTGTGTATCCGTCACAAGGTAAAGAAGGGGAAAAAAATATTAACCTTACTATAGATTGGAGTGTTTCCTAAGTAAAATCGCCACTTTACATAGGGAAAAAGGAATGCTGCGATGCAACTGATGCAGCCTTACCTCGTCCAGAGTTAGCCAGGAGACGGCAGCATAATAATAATAATAAAGAGAATTGCAGGGTGTCATTGTCCTTCAGCAGAGCCGTGTCCCTTATCCCGGAGCAGGTTAACCATTAATCGGGAATGTTTGCATCCCGCTCCCTGCAGCGCTCAGCATTGGATCCCGCAGGAATCCGCCTGCAGCTCCCGGGAAACTTCTGCAGGCAGCCTGGGAAGGGCTGGGAGCCGGAATATTGCGGGAATATTGCGGGGATATTGCGGGGATATTGCGGGAATATTGCGGGAATATTGCGGAGGAGCTGCTGTGCCCTCCCCAGCCTCCCCCCGGTGCCCCCGAGCTGCGGCTGCTGAGCCCGGCAGAACTGGGAGAACTGGGAGCCTGCCTCCTCCTCTTCCTCCTCCTCCTCCTCCTTCTCCTCCTCCCCTTAACTATTCGCCTGCCGAAACTTTCCAGTTCCGAGGCGACAATTCCAGCAGGGAATTGCTGCTGCCGGGCATTTCCAGTGGCTGGAAGCTGGAAAGAGAATAAGCGAAAGATCTCCTTGAAGCACAGAGCTCGCTAGGGAAAAGCACTTTAGCGTAAATGAGGAAGAATTAAGGTATGAGTTAGCGATAGAATTAAACGTGAGAGCCTCTTAGCAATGTAACCACTTCTGCAAAGCAGGGATCAAGCCAAGGAAATAAAACAGGAAGGATTTGGATGTAACTGCTGCCACTTCTGCAAAATAGAGTCCAGCCCTGGTGGGGTGAGGAGATAAGGAAGAGGCTTAAGTGTCACTGCTGTGTCTGAACATTCCTGTAAGCAAAGGTCCAGCCCTGCCGGGCCAGGAAAATAAGAGGAACTGATACAAAAAACTAGAAGAACAGATTGTGTGGTAATGGATAGGAAACAGAAGGACATAATGATAAAGCACAGCTATAAATACAAGAACATGAGTCTCGTACAGTGAGTTGTGTGTGATGAATACGTTTGGTAGAAGCGTGTGCTGTGTTTGTAACCATGAGATAAAGGAACCACAAGTTGGGTAAGGCCCCAGCCCGTAAAACTGTAACTTTTAGATAAGCAAATAAACAAGGGCAGAGAGCAGCACTGTAAAATCACAAAAGTCTGTATAAAATGAAGCAGGAGGCGTTAACCCCTGTGTGTTCTCTGCTGCCATAAAGGTGTGCTTTGCTTTACAGGACCTGCTGTGGAGCAGATGGATTTGAATCATCCTTCACACACACAGTGTTTGCTGTCACAGCCTTTTAAAGGTTCTTAGATGGTTTAATAAGTGGAAAGTTGAGCCTAAATGTGCTGGGATTGGGAGGACACATTCTAATAAAAATGCCGTGTTGGTCAGAAGTAAACAGAGAGAAAACCTCAAAGTTAAGGCACAGCTGCAGAGCTATGGCAGGTACAAAATTATCCCTGATTTTAAGAGAAACTCTGTAAATTGAGGCTTTTGAGGCTTTTTTCTTGAACTGGTTTGGAAGTAGATGCTGCAGCTCCTGAGTGAAAGTTCATGTTCTGTGAATCAGTGGCTGGGAAATTTCCACTGCTCCCAAGTTGTCCTTTACTCTCTGACCCATTGCATGTCTGGCTTGGGTGACAATGTGAAAAAACATGTTCAGCAAATCTTACACTCCTGAACTTTTAATGGCTAAACCTCTGGAAAATTCTCTCTCTGAAAACAGGTTTTACTTAACTGTGGCAAGCAAGAATAATCTTTAATGCATGAGCACGTGTGGCTGGGAGATGAACAGTGAGATGGTCCAAGGATGTTCAATCCTCTCCATAAATGTCCCTGTTTAAAGAGGGACACTCAGGTTGTGGCCATCCATGTCCCACATCCTGGAGGGAATTGTGCATTTCCTAGTAATGGTCACGTTCAGGAGAACTGCAGGAATTCACTGGTAAAATTTGGGAAAAAGCCTTTAGGTTTCTCTGAAAACATTGAACTGTAACACTGGTGTAAACATTTAGATATGAAAATATATTTGCCTGTTGTTCATTTGTATTACATTAAGACTGGAGTAGTCATGCACAGAATTGCATTTTAGATGCTATTAAAAAAAATTAATGTGTCAATGTATTTTACAGCAAGAAATAATGTACAACTCTTGTCTTAGGCAGCTGAAACTGTGAACTCTAGAACTCAGGAAGTCACCTTAAATTAAGGGTTCATTACTACTTTAAAAATCCTGTATTTTATACTTTAAGAAAGAAATTTAGAAATGTCCTCTATTCAAGGTACTAAGAACTACAGGAAGTACCTTCATCTTTATTTAAAGGCCCAAGATAAACAAGGTACAGCAGAGGAGACCCCGTGATACCATAAAACAAACATCTGCCCTGAGACCTTAATTAATCTGAAGGACAGAACATCTGTCCTTCATCTGAATTTGCAAAACTGAAACTTCTTCCTGCTTTTTATCTCATTAAGATGTTTGGAAGGGTATGGTCTCTGAGATAATCCAATGTTGTCATAGCAAAAAATTTTCTGTTTCGGGGAATGGAAAGAACACTGTCTTCATTTCCTTGTTTCTTGTAAATACTTTTCAGTTTTGAACAATTCCACTTGTATTTTCCAGATGGGAACCTGGATTTGCTTGCTCTTTTAAAATGCAACATTTAATGAAATTATAGAGTCTACTGACAAAATATGTTTGAAACATGTTGTGTTAGGAAACACCCTAGAGAAGAAATTGTGAGGCTTCTAGAAATGGATCTGTGGGGCTTCTTTAGAATCAAGGCAGCTGCCAGCTCCTGCCTCAGAATGAAGACTGAAATTCTTGATTTTGGAGCTTTCTCACTCCCAAGTGTGAGATCACACCAGGCTGGGATTTCTCATGGAGTAGAAATGGAAAATCTGGGCTACTCTCCCTTTTCTTGTGTGTGCCTTTCCTCTTCCTCCCCACTGTCCTGTGCCTCTCCCTGAGCCCTGTGTCTCCTCTCAATCTCCCACCACTTGGGTTCAGGTTCAGTTTTAGTTTCAGAGCTGTGTTCAGCACTGGAGCAAAGTCCTGCCCATATGTCCTTTCATTTGTTTAATTCCTACTGCAAATACAGGAGTAACCTTTCTAAACCTTTGTTTAGAAAAAAGAAGAGTAATGGCAGAGGCAGGATTATAAATTAATCTTGCAGATTAATAGAAAGCTTCTGCATTTAACAAAATAACCAAAAACTCCCATCCCAAAAGCAACCAAAGAAAAAAAGATAAAAAAGAAAAACACCAACCAAAAAAAAAAAAAGCAAATTGAGACCTTAGACAAGAAAACATCATGGTGAGTGTGCTGCTACATCAAATGATTGCAAATGTGCACAGGGAAACATCTGTGCCTTCAAGTATGAAACAAATGTGAAAGTACACAGAGCACATTACAGCCATTATCCAGATTAATTTATGAAAGTAGTTGGAAACTTGGGAGTGTTTGATAAATCAGGTAAGGGCACAGTCTCTGTGATACAATCCAGTGAGTCAGCAAGGCTGGGGTAAGGAATTATTCTGCTTTTATGAGCCCTTTTTATCCCCACAGTAAAATTAAATAAAAAAATAAAAATAAATAAAAAAAAACACCTTTGTGTTTTCCTGTCTCCCAGCTGAAGAGAAAAATGTGCTGTTTGTTCCAGATGTAGAGGAATAACACCTTTGGTGTTATCCCTGCTCAGTGCAAAGGAGCTGCTCCCATCAGTTGTTGTTCCTTATCTCACTGAGCTGAAAGACAGATTCTAGAGCTGAATGGCATAAGGATCTTAATCAAATGCATTCATAATTAAAAACCAGAAAATACTTTTGGGTTTTAGCTGTGGGGTTCAGAAAATTGAGTAGGTTCTAAGTAAGAATATTTTTAAGTACCTTTGTGCCAGTAAAACAAGGAACCCATGAACAGAAAATGCAGAAATGAATAAAAGAATTGTTTCAGAGTGTTTTTTATAGGAGACAGAAAAGTAGAAATGCAATTTAGTCCTTTCTTTTCTTTCATAAGTGTGGCACTCCCTTTCAAGAGGAGGATGTGATTGTCCTTAATGGTAATAAAGAAGATGTGGAAATTCTGAAGAAAAGGATGGAGGAAAGAAGACTTAAAAGTAAATTAGAAAAGGTAAGATTTGTATACATTATTTGTTATCAAATTGGAAGAATTCTTTTCTGCAATGAATCTGCTCTTAGATTTGCTGGTCTCTGTAAAGATGAAGGAATTTACTCCATGAGGTGTGTTGTATTTAAACACTATTTTGAAAAGCAGTGGGGTTTTTTTGTGTGTATTTGGCCAATAACATCTTGAAGTTGTACATCCTAAACTTTCTCCTGACCTGCAGGAAGTGCCTTGTGCACTCAAAATGGGTAAAATGAACTCTTGCAGCAATATTTCAGGGTTTTCTTGAAATTAATCCATTCTAGTAATGAGCTACAATATCCCTGTATTTCTTGTGGCAGTTCCTGATGATGGCATCAGTTTTTTGATCTTATAAAATAAGATGTCTGTTATTGGCCTCAGTCAGAAACAGGATGTTGGGATCTGTGCATTCCTGGGCTGGTGCTGTAAGACTGTGGATATTTATCATGTTTTGTGGTTCTCACAGTCCTCAGCAATTACTGCACCCCTAATTCCCACCGTGCTGTTGAGGCCTTTGCATTTTTCCATCTGCCCAGGTGAAATGCAGTGGAATTCAAATCCTTGCAGCTCTGCCCTGTGAGCTGGGAGTTGTTCTGTGCTGCTGAGCTGTCAAATGACACTTGTGCATATGGGAATTTTGTCAGCACTGCTGTTTTTCCCTGAACTCCCTGGAGGATGCCAAAGCAAGCAAACCTTTAGTGCTGGCTCAGGCCAGGGTGCTCAGACTTAGCTGGGTCTCAGGAACATAAATCACTGTCTGATCCTTTCAGCATCTGAGACTTGAGATGGAGGTTTCATCCCTTGATTTTGCCATGCAAATATTTCCCCGGTTTGTTTTAAAACAAACGCTTGTTTACTTGTCAGGGAACATATGATTCCTTCTCATCACAGGGGCTTTATTCATCTGTGCCAGTGCAGCATCACTGGGCCTGGGCAATACATCAAAAGGATGGTTTTCCATAAAAATCCTGCTGTTCTGTTTCCTGTTTTTCATAGTCTCTGCATCTCATGTCTGGTAGCTTCTGGCATAAGAGTGATAATCTCATGGTGTCTATTCAGAGAGTTTTTTCTTTTTTTCCCCTCAGTATTTGGCAGTTCAAAGTTTGGGGGAAAAAATAGACTTATAATTTGTTGCTAGGCTGTTGCAGATCTCAGCAGATGAGTGAGTGGCTGGTTGCACTTGGATTGCTTTAGAAACAGGGCCTGTAGCTTTGGGTCAGATAGTTTTGAATCATCTGGAAGGTGATGCTGCCCCCAGTTTGTGCACAGCAAAGTACCCGAGTGTGCAGGGCTGTTGTGGCTTTTAGGGTGACAGCACAAAAGGACACCCTGCCCTGGTCCTGGGGCTCTGTGTGCCCTGGGGGAACATGCAAATGGGATTTGTTTGGTTAGTGGAGGATTACAGGACAGGATTTGCAAATCTCTCAGCCTCAAGTGGTGGCCTTGGTGTCCCAGCTGGTCCCTGCAGCTGGAACCAACCTCTGCTGTCCCTGCAGCAGCTGAGGCCTGGCAGCTCCAGCTCAGCAATTCCCATTTCCTGGCACTGCTATCCAGATTTCCTCCTCACTTCCTTCCTTCCTTCCTTCCCAGCAGGCTTGGTGGACCTGCTGCCTTTGGGGCAGGAAGCACAAACTCCTTTTCTTTATCCCCACGAGACAAAACATCAGGAAGATGCAGCTGGGGCCAGAACAAAAAATGATTAAAGCTCAGCTGTCACTGTGCCCATACTGAAATCTCTCTCTGATCTATATTATGCACAGTGAATTTATTCATCCATAGAATTACAAACATCTGGGAAGTGACTTTGCTTTGGAAATCCACCCACAGCAAAAGGAGATCCCCTGCACTGAGGTTTTCCAGGTGCCCAAGGCCAGGTTGGGGAGGAAGCTCTGTGGAAGGTGTTGGGATGAGCTTTAAGGTCCTTCCCACCCAAATTCCATGGATGTGACAGCAGGAGAGCCAGGTTTGCAGGCAGAGCCATGATCCTCTGCCACCCCCTCCTGTCTCAGCTTTGCAGCAACATCTGCTGTGGCATTTCTTCCCTCCAGCCTTATTAATCCTTTGCTTCACAGCAGGGCTTCTCCTGAGCTTGAAAACAGAATTAAATATATTTATTTTCCTTGAGTTTGTGCAGCTGTTTTAAAACATGTTCACAATTCAGAATGTATCCAGTGAGAATAATGCTAATGACTGGGCTGATACATCTTTATGTAATCAAAACCAGTAAGGGGATTTTTCTGGTTTTTAATCTATATAAATATAAATTAATTTGGAAAATCTGCTACACAGATATATTTTTAAAAATTTAGATTAACTATTTGCATCTTGTCTTCCCAAGCAATCCTGCAGCAGGGAGTTCAGTTATTGACAGGTACCCAGGAGGGATTTTTTTGTGGACTAAACAAAATTTAGTGGCTACAAGATTCCAGATTCTTCTGAAATTTTAATTGAAAAATTTATTTATTACAATTAATCGTGTCTTATTAATGTTGTGCAATTTACTGTCCTGCTGTGTGGGTTCAGATTATCAGTTAATGATATTAACACACCCCCCTTTCAAAGTACACAAACCAAAATATTAAATCCAGACAAATCCAATTTTGTCCTGCAGAGTTTTCTTTAATGTAACTGCAGGCTTCTCAAGATTATTATTTTTTTCCATGTAGAAATAATACAAAAAATGTGGAAGGAAGAGCTCTACAGGGTAAGAAATAAGAATGTACTGAATTCAATAGTGTGTCTATCAAATACGAGTTGGGAGTTTTATCTCCTTTCAGTTTGTTACCAGATTTCTGCTTGTGTTGTTTCAGAAATCAAAGAAAGGCAAGACAGCAGCAGCAGCTTCTCAGCAGGAGCCCTCTGCAGGTAAAACAGCTCCAAATTCAGTGTCACCTTCTGAGTCTTGAAGCTGTCAGGATTTCATTTTTCTGTTTGTTTTTTATTTTTTAATTTTTTTTAGATTCTGCAGGTCCTTCAAAAGCCAAGAATGGAAAGGATTGTGTCAGTTCCAGCTCTGGGGAAAACAGGCAGATCATCTTCACCAAAAGTTCAGGTTGGTGCTTAATCCTAATGTGAAAAATGGAGCCAGATTTGCTTGTTTCTGGCATTCTAATATTGCTTAAATTGGGAACCTGACTTCATGAGATTAGAGATTCTAATTTACACAGTCATGGGTTTGGTGTGTTTTCCTGGCTGTGAGGCAGTGGAGGAGAATTTGCAGTTTCCTGATGTACAGTTAATCAAAAACTATGTTATGACACTTTATTTGGATGAATTTTATTTAAAAAAAACCTGATTATTTAACTTTTATTCCTCTGTTTTACCTGCTGTGTGTCCTTGGGAGCACTGGAATAAAACTTTAGGCTGGACTGATGAATCTACAGCAGCCTTGAAGCTTTGAGTAAACTTGGCAGCCCTTAAATCCAAAGAATGGTGCCTTGTCTTTATTTAATATTTATTCTGCTATTTAATGTCCCCACAGTGATATTTTCAAACAGAATGGGTACATTCTTAAGGTCAGTCTGAGGTTTCTGTGGGAAGAATTATATCCTGTGCATTAAAAAATCAGAATAATTTGAAGAATCTGAGAATGATGATCTGTAGATAAACTAGGAGAAGCAGAAATTCCATCAGCAATGCCTGACCTGCCCTCTACTGTCTGCTTTTATACAGGAGAGACTTCTCAAAATATTTCATCCCAGATGATGAGAATTGCTCCTGGATCTTGAGCAACCTCATAATTCTAATAATATTAATGAGTTTTTTTTTGTTTTCTGAGGATGTAAAAGAAAAAGTGCCTTTTGAAACTGTTTCTGTTGGGGTTGTACACAGAATTCTGTGAGGATTTGGGGTTGCACACCCAATTCTGTGAGGATTTGGGGTTGCACACAGAATTCTGTGAAGATTTGGGGTTGCACACACAATTCTGTGAGGATTTGGGGTTGCACACAGAATTCTGTGAGGATTTGGGGTTGCACACCCAATTCTGTGAGGATTTGGGGTTGTACATCCAATTCTGTGAGGATTTGGGGTTGCACACACAATTCTGTGAGGATTTGGGATTGCACATCCAATTCTGTGAGGATTTGGGATTGCACACAGAATTCTGTGAGGATTTGGGATTGCACACACAATTCTGTGAGGATTTGGGGTTGCACACACAGTTCTGTGAAGATTTGGGGTTGCACACACAATTATGTGAGGATTTGGGATTGCACATCCAATTCTTTGAGGATTTGGGATTGCACACACAATTCTGTGAGGATTTGGGGTTGCACACACAATTCTGTGAGGATTTGGGGTTGCACACCCAGTTCCTGGGAGCCCCTGTGCCTGAGTTTGACCCAGGATTTTGAGTTTCTATGTTCATTTCTCTGCACCAGAGATCTGGCTTTTTTAAATACCATCCTGCAACTTGGGAGATTAAATAATAAAAAATAAAAAAAAAGGGATTTTTATGTAGCAGTAGATAAAATACACTGAGAAAAATGGTATCAGAAACAGAGGATGGGCATTTCCCCACTGCAGATATAAAATGATGCAGACCTTTGCTGTTGGTCATAACTTTGCAAAGAATGAAGGGAGCAGAGGGATTCCCTGGGGAAAGGTGTGGCACAAGTTCAGCTGCTGGCATTTGAGAGCTGATTTCTAAACAATGCTGCAGGCTGCTGGGGACTTCCATGTTGCCAAAGAGACATTTTTCACTTGGAGGAATAAATGTTGTCAGTACTGAATTGCAGTGCAAGAGAGATTTAGAGAATTCCTCTCTCAAGATTTCTAAATGTATTTTGAGTGCGGTTTCTAAAAGCTGTTGAGTCCAGTTATGGGAGAAATTTATGAGAGAGCTGAAAAATATATGTATTTTAATTTTCAAACACTGTTTTTCATCTTTATTTAAATACCTTTATCCATTGTAAGCTGTCATGCTTCATTCTGTTTCTTTTTTCCCCTCAGAGAATGGAAATCCATCAGTCCCAGGAAAAGTCAATAAAGCTTCTTCCACCACCACCAAGAGATCCATTGCAGACAGCGAGGACAAGTCTGAGGCTTACAAATCTATTTTTACAACTCACAGCTCAGCGAAACGTTCCAAGGAGGAGTGTTCCAACTGGGTTACTCACACAGCTTACTATTTCTGAAAGAATGAGGAGCCTCAGTGGAGCACCCAGGGCTCCTTTCCTCCCCCCTGGCTCTCTGTGTCCAGCTCTGAGACAGAATTTCCGTGCTGATCTGATCCTGCCTGGAATTCCTCAGTTTCTATGTTGGTTTTAAACCTGTTGGGAGCTGGAGAACCTCTGTCAGCTGCAGCTTCTGTTAAATAAAAAGCAGACCAGCAGAATCTGTGTTGTACCAGCAGATTTCTTTCTGAAATGTTATTATTTTTTGCACAAAAATTCTTCTTTTCTCCTCCCAGCTGGATGTTGTCATTCTCAGCCACAGTGTCCTCAGGAGGAGGAGAGAGGGAGAAGTTCCTGCTCTCCTCCTCTGTTGGTTTGTGCCACCACTGTAAATACAATTTCCAGTGTATTACTACAGAATTCAAACCCTCTGTAACTTTCTGACAGCAGAAAGAGAAATGGCTTTTTTTGTCAAGCTAACAGGGCCCTCAGCAGAACTATATATTTTTAAAAGTTTCTGCAGGATATTTTCAAATAATTTACCTTTGGACAGAGTAGATGACAGCACAGTCATGAAAATGTTTGTGCAACATTCTTGTCCATGTTGTTGTAGCCTGTTTTTAACAGCAGAATATTCCCTTGTTAATGTTTGAATCCCATAATACCCACATGGAATGACCAGAGGGAAGGCTGGAAGTTTTTCACTTTCCTCTCTCCTTCCTTTAAAATTGAAATCTGCTTTTCTAATCTTGGCACAAACTAACCAGAATAGAAATGCAGAAAGTAGGAGGCTTTTAAAACCACTACATGATGTTACCTTGTAACCTTTGTGTGTGAAAATGATTAATTATCCTTGTAATTTCTTTTTAAAAGTGTCCCCATGTATAATTGGCAGTAGTTACCTGGAAATTCAAATGCTGTGTTGATATTTGCATAGGTGGTCTCCGTGATTCAAACAGCTTGAATGAAACTGCTGGGATTTTATTATTATTTTGATAGGTATAATTAAAAATTGGCTTGCTGTAGAATTTATATGGTGGTAAGAGTTTTTGTTTTCCAGAGGTGTGAGCACATCAAACAGTTTGAGGTTTGCTGGAGCTTCCAGGAAGCATTCAGGCACATTTTGTATGCATGGCTAGGGATCAGCTTTGTTCTGTATTCTTTTCATTATCATCCTTTATTATTTGTTGCTTACAGATAATGAAATTTCTGCACTGAAGGTGTCCCACAGTGGGGCTTTTATTTGCAATTTAATTCTGTTTGACAGTACATGTTAAAATCCTGTTGGTGTTTTATAGGACTGCACTTCTCTTTTACTTACAGCAGTTATAAACCCTAAAGGGAATTAATTTAATGCTTTTGATTTAGTCAATACTTTGCTAAAAGATACCCAGAGAAGTACAATTCTCAGTTTATTTCTCTTTGTTAGTGATAAATCAGGCAGAGTCCAAGCTGTTGGTCCCAGGTTCCTCTGCCCACTGGGCCACAATAGTGACCCCTTTTTATTTCTGATCTGCTCATCTGTTAAAACAAATTCCTGGCTCATTCTTCCTTTGCCCCTGGGTTCACCAGCTCGTGCTCTGCCTCTCTGCCAGGCTTGTGTCCAACATTCCCCCGTCCCCACGGAGCTCCTAAAACATTCATGGGAGTGTTTCACTGGGGGCTTCTCCTTCCCTCCACAGCACTCCAGCTCTGAAGCAATGGGATGTATTGTTGGCATGTGAAATATGGTTGGAACACGAAATATTCCTGTCCTGTGATGCAGTTCTTGCCACAGCTGGTGGCAAACAGGAGCCCCAAGTGCCACTTGTGGAGCCCGGGATGGGCAGCGGGAGCTGGAACGTTGACTTGGCAATTTTTAATGGATTCAAGGGAACAGTTTGCTGGAGGATGTTTGCTTTGTTGTGGTTTGCTTTTTGTTGGAGAGGGCAATTTAATTTTCTTTTAATGTAGGTGAATTTGAATGCTGGTGAAAGTTGAAAACTGCAGAAGTCTTAGAATCTGAAATCTGTATTTTTTGAGATGCCACATGAGTCTCTTGCAGCGCTGCATCCATGGGGCTGTTCTGGGGAATTCTTGGGACAGTTTTGCTGTTCAAAAGCCTCGGCCTCTCTTCTGAAAAGCTCAAAAAAGGATCCAGTGAGTGCCAGTTGTATAATTGGGGCTGTTTGTTTGGTGTGGAGCCTGGGGACTGGACTGAAATGCAGCAAATTCCTTCACACGCTGGCCCAGGTGTGCAGAGTGGAAAGGGGCTGGGAGGTTTTGTGTCCTGAATCACCATCCTGGAGCTGCTGGCATGGGGCAGCTTCAGTCCTTTCCACATTGGTGCCTCTGAATCCCAAAAGCTGAGGGAGTTCCCAGAGCCAGCAGAGCTCAGCCCATCGCCAGTGGTCAGAGCTGCAGCTTCATTTGTGCTCCAGCTGCCTCACCATGAGATCATCACATGCCACTCAAATTGGCCAAAAACGCTGAAAGTTCCCTTCAAAACACCATGCTTGTTGGATTAAAGTATTTCTTACTAATGCCCTATTCTTAGCTGAACTGAACAAACAGAGTTGTCTGTGAGTGTCCTGCCTCGCTGTGGGCCCAGACCCCAGTGCAGTTGGGAGATTTTGCTTCAGATTCAGACCCTGCCAAATAGTTTCTTGGTTGCATTTAAAAATAAAAGGGCTGTTTAGACATTATAGTCCACAGAGGGGCTGAAATCAGCGTGTCCTAAGCTGAATACAAATCACAGACAAAAAGGGTTTTGTTGGGAGGGTCACAAATGGAACTGATTACTGCTAGACAGTGTGGATTTCCTTCTGGAGGATGGAGCTGATAGAATTCCTTCCTGACAGCTAGAAATTATAATTGAGTTGGGTTTTTTCTGTGCTTCGAACTTAACCAAGCTTCAAAATGAGTAAGAGGGATGGAATCCAAATCCATCTGCAGCTCTGCCTATAAACCAGGGTTTTAATCTAAATATCCATCCAAGGGCCCAGATCCTGGGGAGGTGCTGCTGCCAATGTCGGAGTTGTGGCTTTGTCAAGCCTTGAACTTCATGTGGATTCAAGTATCTCTTACAGGTCAGTGACAGAATTCAATTTACAGACTGACCACAGATCTCATTTGGGAAAGAACCGGTTTCATTATGGCTTTGAGTGAAATGAAATTCTCTTTTGAAAATGTTTCCCTGCCAGCTCTTTGTGCCACATCCAGCAGAACCCAACCTTTGTGTGCTCTCTGAGAGAGGTTTTCTCAAAAGTCAGGGGCTCACTGGTGAAGAACAGCCCCTTCCCCTGGCAGGAGTGTTCAGCTCTGACTGCACTGCTTCTTTGTCCATCCACTTTTTCCCTGGTTTCCTCTCATTTCCCTCTTTCTTTCTGCTGCCTTCAGAAATTTCCTCGGTGATGGAGGAGGGCAGGGAGCAGGGAATGATGAGGATGATGATGCTCTGGGTTTTCAGCCCCTTTTGATCTTTTGGAGCTGATGTGCATTTGTCCTGCAGCCAAGATGGGGTAAATTTTCTCCTTCCTGCAGGTCATGTCCTGAATGTGGCAGCAGCTGGAGTCAGGATAGACCTGGAGTTTGTCACTCCTCAGTCTGCAGGAATTTCTCCATGGGAAGGGCGGTCAGGCCTTGGAACTGCCCAGGGAGGTTTGGAATCCCCATCCCTGGAGGTGTCCAGGGGATTCCTGGATGGAACTCAGTGCTCTGGGCTGGGGACAAGGTGGGGATGGGGCACAGCTGGGACTGGATGATCCTGGAGCTCTTTTCCAACCATAATAATTCCATCATTCTATGAAAGGCTGACTGACTCTAAATTCTATGTTGTTAGGCAAAAATAGTAAGTTTTGACAGCGTAAATTTTCCTAACAGCCATGAATATCACATTTTTGTGCCATAAGTTTCCTCTTATTTTAATTAAAAGCAATTTTTTTAAATAAAATTAAAACTAATTCCAAGGAATGCCTCGGTCTCTGTGATAAGTGAGGTTTGCCCTGCCTTGGAAGGGATGGGCGTAGCTTTCTGCAACTTGCCTACAAAGCTAAAGAAATGCAAAGCAGCTTATTGCTCAATTCTGCTGACTTTAGCAACTAGGGAGGACAAATTAAAAAAAGAAATAAAAAGGAGAATATCTAGTCTCAACCTGGGCATTTAATGGGTCCCAAAATGTGCTGAACTCTTTAGTCTAAATGGGCTCTTTAGTGTGGTGTCAAATAAGTTAAAAAGCGAGGGAGCTTTACAAAGCTGCCTTCATTGTTTAAACTTGTTTCACTCATGTTAAGGCTAATGTACATTTATTCAGACTGACAAAGTGCTGAATTTACACAACAGGGATAGTAATAATTAGGTCACATACTTTTCAAATGGCAGCGGAGAGGGGGGTGGGAATACTTGACTCTTTCATGCTTATGAATGGCAATGGTTATTAGCGCTGGCCAGGCCAACCACAATACCTGCAAATGCTCCTCTCACCCCTGCACGGCCGCTGCCACCCCCAGCTCCTCCCAGTCTGCTCCAGCTGCCAGACACAACCTGGAACTGCTGAGAACATTTCTGATGGCACTACACGGATTTTCTGTGAGCCCACAGCTCTCCTTTGGGCTCCTCTTCCCTGCTGCCATCTGACTGGGACCGATAAACTATATTAACAAAATTGAAAACTCGGCCATTAAAACTGCATTGTCTGCTCCATTGGATCACGTTGAGCTTTGATCTGTTCCTTTCGATTACCCGGTTATTCCATATTTCTGGTGTTCCCTTAACCACTCACAGCCCCGTGTCCCGGGGGTGATGAGGTGTCCGTACCTCGCACCTTCCTCAGGTATTTGGTGACTCCTGGGACAGAATCCCGGATTAGTCAGTCCGTGGAGCTCTGACTCAAATCCAGCACAGCAGGATTTGTTTCTCCGAGAGCTTTTTTTCCCCTTGTCTTTCCTAATATTTGAGCAAGCGCTGTTGTTAATTCAGCGCCGCCCAATGCGCTCGCATTGGAATCGCTGTCAGCAGCGGCCGGGCTGGGCTGCTCGGATCCCTTAAACTGCACCATTCACTCCCCCATTGAGATTTAAGCTACTCCGAGCTCATTTGCTTTGCATGTTCCCATTCCTTAAGGAATCATTAAACCCTTCCCAGCGCTCCGCTCCCACTGGATGCAGGGGGAGGCTCCATGGGCACCGCCAGCCGGCGCAAAACCTGCAGAAAAAGCTGGAATTTCACTGAATAAGCGAAGTTTCGGTGCCCCACACACCTTTACCCCAGCTCCCTGCGAACGAGCACCCGCAAATGAGAGGGGATTCACACGGGGATTGATTCACCCGGGATTCACCCGGGATTCACCCGGAATTCACCCGGGGAATGCGGGATCCGCAGCGGGGAGCGGGCGCTGGAGCATCCCGAAAATGCGGGGAAATGCATCGGTCCCGGAGGGAGGGGCTGGCCGGGACTCGGGGCTGGATTGAGCCTCTTGAAGAGTTTTTGGGGTTTATTTTGTTCGGAGGAATTTGGAGCCGAGGGCCCCAGGCCCGGCTGCGCTGCCGGACGGCGGCCACGGGAGGGCGACAGCGGCTCGGGCACCGCAGCGGGGACAGCGCCACGAGCTGGGGACAGACGGACAGAGGGACACGGGGACAGAGGGACAGACGGACACGGGGACAGGGGGACACGGGGACAGAGGGACAGGGGGACAGAGGGACAGAGGGACACGGGGACAGAGGGACACGGGGACAGACGGACACGGGGACAGGGGGACACGGGGACAGAGGGACAGGGGACACAGGGACAGACGGACACGGGGACAGAGGGACAGGGGACACAGGGACAGACGGACACGGGGACAGAGGGACACGGGGACAGAGGGACAGGGGGACAGACGGACACGGGGACAGGGGGACACGGGGACAGAGGGACAGGGGACACAGGGACAGACGGACACGGGGACAGAGGGACAGGGGACACAGGGACAGACGGACACGGGGACAGAGGGACAGACGGACACGGGGACACGGGGACAGAGGGACAGACGGACATGGGGACAGAGGGACAGAGGGACAGGGGGACAGAGGGACACGGGGACACGGGGACAGACGGACACGGGGACAGAGGGACACGGGGACAGAGGGACAGGGGGACACGGGGACAGAGGGACAGGGGGACAGAGGGACAGACGGACACGGGGACACGGGGACAGAGGGACAGACGGACATGGGGACAGAGGGACAGACGGACACGGGGACAGAGGGACACGGGGACAGAGGGACAGGGGGACAGAGGGACACGGGGACAGAGGGACAGAGGGACAGACGGACACGGGGACAGAGGGACAGACGGACACGGGGACACGGGGACAGAGGGACAGACGGACACGGGGACACGGGGACAGAGGGACAGACGGACATGGGGACAGAGGGACAGACGGACACGGGGACAGAGGGACACGGGGACAGAGGGACAGGGGGACAGAGGGACACGGGGACAGAGGGACAGAGGGACAGACGGACACGGGGACAGAGGGACAGACGGACACGGGGACACGGGGACAGAGGGACAGACGGACATGGGGACAGAGGGACAGAGGGACAGGGGGACAGAGGGACACGGGGACACGGGGACAGACGGACACGGGGACAGAGGGACACGGGGACAGACGGACAGGGGGACAGACGGACACGGGGACAGAGGGACACGGGGACAGAGGGACAGACGGACACGGGGACAGAGGGACAGACGGACAGAGGGACACGGGGACAGGGGGACAGAGGGACACGGGGACAGGGGGACACGGGGACAGACGGACACGGGGACAGAGGAACACGGGGACAGAGGGACAGGGGGACAGACGGACGGGGGACACGGGGAACACGGGGACTGAGGGACAGGGGGACAGACGGACACGGGGACAGACGGACAGACGGACACGGGGACAGAGGGACAGGGAGACAGACTGACACGGGGACAGGGAGACAGACGGGCGGGGGGGCAGAAGGACAAGGGGACAAATGGACAGAGGGACAGACAGAGGGACGGGAGGGGACACAGGGGAAGCAGGGAGGGGACAGAGCGAGCCCTTTGTCCCTCCTCAGAACCAAAGCCCAGCTCGGAACCCCCCGGAGGAGCCTTTGGCACCCGAAGCGCCCCGAGCTGGGAATCGCCGCCCTTTGACAGCCCAGAACAGCCCCGGCTGTCCCGAGGGGACCGAAACTGCCCTTGCTGCCCCTCCAGGGCTGTCCCCGACTCTTTGTCCCGAGCTAAAGCTGCCCTTGCTGCCCCTCCAGGGCTGTCCCGGACTCTTTGTCCCGAGCTAAAGCTGCCCTTGCTGCCCCTCCAGGGCTGTCCCCGACTCTTTGTCCCGAGCTAAAGCTGCCCTTGCTGCCCCTCCAGGGCTGTCCCGGACTCTTTGTCACCCGTGCCACAAGTGGCGATGATGACCCGGGCTGGAGCCGCTCTGTCTCCTCTGCACGGGGCTCCGCTGGGCTGCTCGCCCTGGAAAATCGGGAATTTCGGGATCAATCCATCGTCTCTGCCCGCCTTTCCTGCTTTCTCGGCTGTTTTATACACAGGATTTTTGTATGCACTTAATACGGGGGAATTCACGGTAATTGTGGCTGGGGGAATATTAATATTTGATGGTGATAAAGAGATGGCTGCAAAGAGGGAGAGGCAGCGCCCGACTTTTCATGGGATGACTCCCAAGTGACAACAGCAGGATTTATTTGACTGCTTCATACACTGATTTTTCAAAGCAAGTTGGTCAGAAAATAAAGAGTTTGTTACGCAGAAAATCCCAGTCTTTCAGAGCTTGTTTCCATCCCAAATCAGAATGAAAAGCACAAAGTATCCCCTCAAGAAATGTTCTGTAAGATGTTGATTTGGGAGAGTTGTTCCAGCGATGTTCAAATATTTTCTTAATAAAAAACAAGCTAGTCAGAGAATTAGCATTGCATGTATCTTAAATTTGAAATTAAATCAAGTATTTTGCTCTGTCACCCCCTGAAAACAATGCAAATAGTGTTTGGGATTTAAATCCTATTTTCTGGCATCTGTATTAATCTGAAACCTTTTCTCCTTGCAATGTTTAGTGCTCCACATTTGATTTGGAGAGATCCCGGAGTCAAGTTGGAATTTCAGAAACAAAAGAGGGAAAGAAAAACTTGTCTTCTATTTTAGGGTCCTGCAGTACTGGAAATGCAAGGGCTGCAGAGTGAATATTTAACGAGTTCATGAGAATCCAAAAAAGTGTAAAGCAAATGCCACGCAGCAGTTGCCTTGCCTTGTTCAACTAGAGCAGCATTAAGACATTAAAAATAGATTTACAGATTTCATAATGCGATTGCAACATTCACACAGGTCGGGATTTTTAATTTAACTTTGAACTGGATCATGCAGATTGCAGGGAGACCAGAATGGACTTTATTCTAATGGGAGAATTTGCCTTACGCAGGATTAGCATATCAAAGGCAGGGCAGGATTTTGGGAGAAGATGGCACAATGATCTGGCTGGGTTGGCACAGCTGGCACTGGAGGGGAGTTTCAGACCACAAATCAGGGTGGTACTTGCTCTGCTCTTGCCTCGTTCCTCGTGTTGCCCACTGGGCTTGGTACAGGCTGTTGAACTTTGCTTCAATCTTCCCTCGGTGGCCGAGGTCTGGGCAAGAGGTGGCACCATCCTGGTTTACAGAAAAACCCAAAACACTCAGAAAAGGACAGTGGTTTGGCACTGCTGGCTGAGTTAATCCTGTTCCCTCCCTCCCAGGTGCCACCACACCCTCACTGAGGTGTAGTTGATGATGTTGGCTTCAGCATCAGTCTAAAAATTATTGACAGGAAAGGAATTCAAGGCAGGTGGGGATTCCCAGAATTTTTATCCCCACACGGGTGGGATTTTGGAGCTGCAGTGGGAAAGGTGAAGAGCAGAAAGGACACAGCAGATCCTGACTGAGCATCCTTGCAGCTCTCAGTTTTCCTCTGCTCTGGCTCCTTCCCTTGGGAACACACCTGCAGCTGTGCTGGAGATGACTGCTCCCCCTCAAACTGCTGGAATAATGGAATCCTTTGCTGTTCTGCTCCAGCAGGATCCAACAAACCCTCCCCAGGCACACTCAGAGAGGCAGGACACCCCTCTGAGCCCCCTGCCCGTGCCAAGGGGTCGTTTTGTGTCTGTCAGACTTTACTTTGTGCCCCAACACGAGGACATCTGATGGCATCGCTCCACCTGTCACCTCCCGAGGGAGGATATCCATGGGCCCAGGAGCAGTCTGGGGTGAAAATGTGAAAATCCACCTCTTTGACCAGAGCTTCTCCTCGACAGCCGAATTCCCAGTGTCACATTAGTGAGCTTTTCCCAGCAGGGTGGAAGAAAACACTCTGCTCCCACCCAGCCCTCGCTGCTGGGGTGAATTTTGCGTGCTCTGCTGGGCTGGTGGCGTGTCACGATCCCAGGATTATCCCTGTTTTCCAGTCAGAAATTGATCCATATGAAAACAGCCCAGCGATGGGGTGAACAAAAGGAATGATGAAAACTATATAATTTTGTCTGAGAACTCTGGTGCCTTCTGGGAAGCATCACATAACCCCCAGCATGAGACATCCCCTCAGACACGGACAGAGCAGCGTTGAGCAAGAGGCTTGACCAGAGCAACCATTATTGATTTCAAAACATCCCAGAGCTGCTTGGCCACAACAATCCAGGGCAAAACTGGAGTAGTCAGAGCAAATCAAAGCAGAATTGCTGCTCACACGGCTGCTGGAGATCACTTCATGCAGATATGCAACAGCTGCAACAAGCTTCGTGCAGGGACTTGTCTTTATACAGAATTGGAGTGGAAAAGCAGCACACATGGGCTCCTGCAGGGGAAGGAATGCTGGCTGTGAAGGAACAGGGAGCCTTCTGCATCTGGAATGAGAATTCCTGCTGGGTTGGAGCTCCTGAAGGAGAGGTGATCAGTTTTGGTGCAGCAGCTTGGGCTGGAGATTGGCCTGGCAATTTCCTTACATCTTCAGAAATGGAAAATGAGGTTTTTTGTGAGCTTGCAGTGCTGCCTGGCTGAGAGGTGTCCTGAGGATAAGGATGCTGCCTTTTGCCAGAGCACAAATTAAGCTTTTGCTTTCACACTTGGCCTTTTTTGAAAGCTCCACTTTCCAGCAGCTCAGGGCTTCGTGGGCCTTTTCCAAACAACCTGTGCATGATAGCAAAGAAAAATAAACTTTGATTCACTGTGTGCTGATCCCTCTCATGCACTGGGAAGAGGCTGGGATCACCAAATGCTGAGAACTGGTCCCTATCAGCAGCTAGTCAGAAACACCAAACCCAGCAAACCCCTGTGTGTGCATCTGAAGGGTGCAGACACTGCCCAGAATGGTCATTTTTTACACCAAAATGTTGGATTTGGGTGCAGCAAAACTGCCAAGGAGGAGATTATGCCACACAAGACCCCCAAGTGTCTCTCTGAAAATCACTGTGGTTTTATCTGATCTTTTTACGTGATCCCTTTGCCTTGTTTCTTCTAAAGCAGAAATCAGATGCCTCAGGAGATCCAGCCACAGTGTTGGGTAAAATTCATGGTACCATTTGCAACTGGATTTGCTGATTTTATCTGTTCTTTCCAGGTTATCCTGTATTTAATGAGAGGGTTTGTTGGTTTTTTTTCTGGGATGAAATTTCAGATTTATCTGAAGCAGAGAAGAGAGTGCTTGTGAAATGGGTTCATTCCTCTCCATCAGAGCCGGGTTCAAGACTCAGAGATTATTGAAACAGTTTTCACTCGTTCAGCTTGGAGCATTCCCACAGGATTTTTAACCTCTGAGCACGTTTCCTTTCATCAGCAGGGATTGCAATGACTTTTTCTCCTTTGGTGCAAAAGTTAAACATGAATTTATAGCGTGATTGCATTGAGATTTCAGAACTGTGCTGCAAAAATCGATGTTGCTGTGATCTTACCTGCCTGGAGATTACAGGCAAATAACACTTGCTAAACATCCCGTACCTTAGATGATATATTGAGCTCCAGAGTATTTTTATTAAGCTGCTCTGAAATTATTCCCAAAGGATGCAAACCTCGGCTTAGCTACAACTGTTACCCACAGTCTTTAAAGAACATTCTGAAACCTTTTTGCTAAACATTCTGCTCAGCTGTTACCAAGTTTTACCCAATATTCAAATGCCACTTACTCCTTTTCAACCCTTGCCAAGCTGAGGTTATTAAGAAAGAGATACAAATTAAAGGGATTAAAAATGCAATTCTAATTAAACACATATGAGCAGTTAAAAGTCAGCTCTGCCCTGGTTATCTGTGCACACAGAAATATCACACACAACTTAAAACAGCCAAAGTCTCCATTAAGAGCTTGCTGAAGGCACCACCAGGGTAATAACACACTGTGCCTTCCTTCTCTGGAGCTCTTCTGGGTAGGTCTTGAAATGGTTTTTAAAATGAGATGAGCCATTGCTCTCCCCTCTTGTGAAGAAGAAGAAGCTGAGGGTGAGAGGAAGGAGAGGAGCATTCTCCACTTGCACCCTCCATGAACTTGAGCTGGGTGAGCTCATCCCTGGAGAGGAGCTCTGGCTGTCCCCAAAAGCTGCAGCTGGGAGTGGCTTTCTTCGCAGAAAAATGTGCAACAACAACATTTACCAAGCCACTTTGGCTTTCTATGACAAAAGTGAGTTGGTATCTCTTAAATAAGTATCCAAACAAGCCCTTGAAGACACATAATCACCAAACAGCATCTGTGATCACAGCTCTGCGTTTTAAAGGATTAGGGAGGGATTAGGACGTTTGTAAATTCCTCACCAACCTTTTGTGCAGGCAGGATGGAATATTTTTTAAAGAGTTCACAGACTGTCTGTTAAAAGCCTTTATTCCCCTGATTTGTGCTGGGTGTGGACCGCTTTGGGATTTTTTAAAAGGTAGCATAACATGGCTCATCAATCTAGGCTGCGTATAAATCCTGCCCTGTATGATTCCTAATAAATTTCGAGGGCTTTCTGCTCCTCATGAAGAAAGGGAAAACCTCCTTGCACTGGAGAATAACAGGTCCTTTCACTGAGCCACTGGTGCTGCTGGTGTAACACCCCCACCAAGGGAAGGATATCACCTGGGGGGAAAATTGAGCGGGGTTTGATGCCCAAGAAGTGCTCCAGAAAATCCTCTCATGTTCTGGGGCCAACATATCATGGTGGGCTTGAACATCCACAGGAAATAATCTGGGTTCACCAGACAGGATAACAGGATTTTCCTGCTTTTTCTGGGAATGGGAGAAGCTGGACAGGAGGGGAACACCCTGACTCGTGCCTGTGTCCAGGTGAGATGAGCTGACATCATTTGGATACAGTGAGAATTAAATAGGGATGTTCAGAGCATCCCTTGGGCCCAAGGAATAGGAAACACTACATTAAAAAAAGGCTCTGTTTGCTTGGATGGGTGAATTTCCCCATATTCTTTTTGGCTGCTGTCATCTTCTCCCCAGAGCTGCTGAGGATGGAATTCCTGGGCTGCACAGCCCTACCTGTAGCTCCCAGCAAGGTGCAGCAATCCTTGCTGAAATGCCAAGGACAGGGCAACAAAAACAGGCTGCAAACTGAGCTTTTGGCTCATTCTCATTATCCAAAAAAAAAGTCAACCTTCCAAGCTCTGCAAGTGACATTTCCTCTATAATTTTATCACTTTTTCTTTAGCCAAGAGCTAATCCTGACCATGAAATCTGCTTTCTTGTGTGTGATCATTCACTCCTGCTTGTCTGGAGACATCTCAGAGCTGTGACCCTGGAGGTCTTCAGGAGCTGGTGAATATTTCTGGACTCCCCCTCAGGTGAGCAAAATCTGCCTTTGACAATTCTACACCTCATCTTCTTTCCTGATTTCTCTCATTTTTACTGTTTTTTACTAAGGTACAACCATAAGGAATTGAAAAGATGGATGGATGGATGGATGGATGGATGGATGGATGGATGGATGGATGGATGGATGGATGGATAATATATATATTTATATATTCCTGGAAGTGTCCAAGGCCAGTTTGGATGGGATTGGAGCAGCCTGGTTTGGTGGAAGGTGTCCCTGCTCATGGCAGGGGTGGAATGAGATGAGCTTTAAGGTCCCTTCCAGCCCAAACCATTCTGTGATTCCACAATTTAGAGAGCTGAGGGAGGCTCCCCTCAATGGCCTTTGCTGTTATCTGAGCTGGGGATTCAGGTAAAAATCAGATTTTTTTGGTAAAAATCCAAGCACCACTATCGTCCCCGCCAGGAAAGGATGGGGGGATCCCATCCCATGTCTGTTTGACAGGTTCTTTGCTCCCTTCTGGCTCTCCTTTGCCCGTGTTTAGAGCAGTGTGTGTGTGCCAGGCTCTGTGTGCGGAATTAGGGCACGGGGATGTGAATTTTTGCTGCTGCTTGTCCCTCAGACGTGAGCTGTGGCCCCGGGGCCAGGCTGAAGAGGTCCAGCAGCTCTGTGTGTCTCTAACCAGAGATGCTCCTCTGCAGAAACACAACCACGGGTTTTGTAGGGTCAGCCCTGAGGAAAGGCAGCAATTCACAGAGATTTAATTAACCTGTGAAGCTACTGCCCTGAAACGCAGTCACCTGCCAGGGAGAGCAGTGAAATGGGAGAAATGTCCCAATTTGAGGGCAGAGGAGTAGGTGTAAACCTTCCCTTTAGAAGTGGGGAGGGATCAGTGCGCACAAGCCCAGGGGCAGCCCAGCTTATTGCTAATTGCAGCTTCACCTTTTAGCTAGATATAAAAAAAAAAAAAAAAAGAAAAAAAAAAGAGCTAATCCTTGAATATTTAATGTCCTGTTTCTTCATGACCACAGAGATTAATTGGGAAATGGGAGTAACTGGAAGAGAGGGGCAGAGAGCAGAGCAGCCTGAGCCAGGGTGTCCTCCCTCCCTCCCTCCCTCCTGCCGGGCAATGCAGGAGCGCTCCCAAAAGTGAGGATTTTGCTCTTTTTGGTTTGCTTCTCTCCTCCTCCGTGCTTCAGTAATTCCTGGGTGACTGCTAGCGACCTTGCAGGTCAGGAGTCTCCAGGTGACATCCGGCAAAGGCCCTTCCCATGGTCATTATTGCCTAATTAGCACCTCGCGCTGTTTCACAATCGGTGACAATGACTGCGGGTGCCCGCTGCAGGGGCGGGGGCTGCCGAGCGCTTGGCAGCATTTTCCTGGGAAAGCCGGGCAGGGAATGCGGAGATGAGGACATGCCCAGGCCCAGGAGAGCTGCCTCCAGCCCCAGGTATGCCAGGAGGAAGGTTTTTCCCAAATACCGCCCCAGGAATGGCCTCTCTACCGGGAAAGTGATGGGAGAGGGAAGTGTATTTTAATGTCCTGGGTGGCTGACCTGGAAAAGCAAAGCAGAAGCTGCCAAGGTGGAAGGTTTGAAAGCTCAGCTCCCTGCTGGGCATCTGGTCCCCATGGGAGTCCTCTGGAGGCCACTTCACTTCACTGACCCGGCAGAAAATTCACAAGGAGAAGCCGTGCATGGAGTGATGCAAGGCGCTGCTGCCGAGAGAAGAGAGCTCACAAAAAGAAGGAAGAGAAAAAATCGTCCCCGTCTCTTTTTGGCACTGCTGAGCTGCTGGAGCTCCACAAAAGGGCAGCCTGGGGCCACAGGCAGTGCCAGTGAATGCGGGCTCTGCTGCCCCATCCAGCAGCCCAGGAATGCAGGGACACGTTTATTTATCCCTGTTGAGATGGGGACACGGTGTGACACGGGCACAGTGCTCTGGCACACACCCCAGCACCAGCTGAGCCCTTAAAAACCATCGTAACTTCAAACCAGTTTGCTTCAATGTGGGCACGGAATTGCTCATCTGGCCCCTGGATGCCTCCAGACAGGATTTGGCATCTCCTGGCAGCACAGTCTGACACAGGGAGTTACCCTGGAGCAGCCAAATTCATGTCACTGTCATTAAAGTGAGCTTCTTCTGCAGGCCCTGAGTGTTTGGCGGGGCAGAGCTGTCCCAGTGCCCCAGCTGCTCCTGGGGAAGCTGTCCTGGAGGGACCAGAGCAGAAGAGCCTGGCCTGAGAGCTCCTTTCCTGTCAGGATCCTTGCAGGGAAGGATCACGAGGTGTGGAAATGTTCTCCTATGTTAAATCACCAAATTAAAGGTGTCAAGCCGAGCAGGAATACACCTGAAATAGTATTTACTGCTATAAATGATGCAGAAAATGAATATGGATGGAATTGTGCTGAAGCATTCTAAATGCACTTTGCTGGTTGCAGTTTTTCACTGGGGATCCTTGGGCTGCAGCCAAGCTCTGTGTTTACTTTGGAGAACCAGAGTCCTCTTATCGTCCGCTAATCGTCCACCTGTGGCAAGAGAGAAAAATAATAGAGATAAAAACAGCCTGTCACTGCAGCATTGCTGAGGGTGGGAGAGCAGAGCAAAGCAACTGCAGGGTCTCTGTTGGGAATGAGCTCTTAGAGGGTCACAGATGATGGTCAGTGAGAAGCACAACTCCTGCTCCATTCATCACCCAAACCCTGGATAAATCCCTGACTACTATTCCTGGGCCGTGTTTGCTTTTTCTCAGACCAGTTTCCCAGCTAATGCTGTTCAGAGACAGGTCTGAAATTAAGATTTCCATATTTATGTGCCTATTAACATAGATACATTAAAAAACTTAATGAGCTTATGTAACAAATTGCGGTGTGACATTGACTCGGGAGAGGATCTGTACTTAGGGAGATAAGGATGGCATTTGCAATGGCACCAGCACAGGGAAAATTACAAGGAGCAGCAATTGCATGGTGCAGGTAGACTGTCCTGAGACTGGAGCCTCAAGGTGCTGTCCCGCCAGCCAGGTGTGTGCCTGGGGAGCCTGGCCAGAACCCTCTTGCTCAGCTCACACACAGCCACAGCCTCCACCCAGGGATTTTCCATATCCCAGGGACCAGATGAGGCCGTGCTCGGAGTCAGCATCGCCTCTGTGCCATGGCAGCCTCCCTGCAAGGTGCTTTGGGCACGTCTGCAGGGAGCTGAGCTCTCCCTGAGCTGGCTGGATGTGTCAGCGGGTTTGGGAGGCCTCCAGCCGCTGCTCCGTGCCTGCTCCGGAGGGAATTGGTGTCCCAGGCAAGGCAAGGGTTCCTGGAGCTCCCAGGTCACATCTGGGCAGCTTGGAGCAGCTGTGGAGCATGCTTTACATGTCCCTGTTTCCTGCTTCCCCACTCTAAACAAGGAAATAGCTCAGCACCAAACTTTCGGGGAGAAGACAGGGTGCTGCCTACGTGCGTGGGCACTGCAGAGCTGCCGAAGCACAGCGTGGCTGATTCTCAGTCTGGGGCTGCTGGAGATGTAAATTCTCCTCCCCTGCTTGTGTGCAAACAGGATCCTCACCACAGACCATGGGCACGGCACGATCTCCTGAGGTTTTTAGGGAGGGAGGGCTCAGGATTCAAAGAGGAGAGTGCTCAAACCCTTCCCCTGGGCAGCTAGCGCAGTTTGGCACAGACAGCAGCGTGGGGCTCTGCCAGTCAGTCCCAGGAAAGCACCACCGGGCAAAAGCTGTGGCAGCAGAGGTGTGAACTCCTCCTTCCCTCCCTCCATGCACTGGGAAGCCTCCCTGTGACCATCCAGAGCCCTCCGTTATTAACCAGGGCCAGCTTTGGGCTCCAGAAGGCACTGTGGGCTCGGAGAGGTTTGGCTGCAATGAGCCGCGGGCACAGCTGGTGCCCTGGGCATGGACAAGGAGCCTGGGCATTCCTGGGCATTCCTCACACATGGCCCCATTTCCCTGGCCAGCCTGGTGGGTTACTGATGTCTGGGACAGAGCAGGTGATCCCTGTCCTCGGCAGGGAACACGGCGGGGATTTGGGAACAGGGAACAGCCCCGGTCCCCTGTCCCCAGCAGGGAACACCGCAGTGATTCGGGCATAGGGAACAGCCCCTGTCCCCTGTCCCCTGTCCCCGGGGCTGATTCGGGCACTGGGAACAGCCCCGGTCCCCTGTCCCCAGCAGGGAACACCGCAGTGATTTGGGAACAGGGAACAGCCCCTGTCCCCTGTCCCCGGGGCTGATTCGGGCACTGGGAACAGCCCCTGTCCCCTGTCCCCGGGGCTGATTCGGGCACTGGGAACAGCCCCTGTCCCCTGTCCCCGGGGCTGATTCGGGCACCGGGGGCTGGTGCACAGCTCGGTGCTGTTCGCGGTGCCGGGGCTGTGAGCGCATTTACAGCCCGGCTGAAAGGAGCGAGGATTCCTTTGGCAGAAGGCTGCCGGGATAAGCTACGCTGACAGAAGAGCACTTTAGCCGGTGTATTCTGTGTTTACACAAGAGCAGCGCTTTATCGCTCCGGCTCTGCTGGCAAAGCTCCCCTCGGGCTACCCCGGCTCGCCGCGGCGGGGAGCAGCGCATCCCACCGAGGGGCTCGGAGCCTCCCGGGACCGGTGCCAGGCTGCCCCCGGGGCCAGCAGTGCCCGAGAGCCCGGGCTGGGCTCAGGTCACTCGGCAGCCTCGGCTCACACCCCGCCCGGCCACCTCGCCGTGCTCTGGGCTAACCCATCATTTGCATGGGCGCAGCCTGACCTGCTTTGAGCCCGTGTCTGCCGCTGGATTTGCATCTGTTGAGCTGAGCTGGTTTTGTTTCGCTGTTGTGATTGTTTTCAATTCTAATGCGGCCCGGCACAAGGAAGTGGTGACCTCGTTCCTCTGCGCTCGGCATCGGGGCTGGCTCTGGGAGGCACCATCCATCTCACACCAGCGCCTTCCCTGTCCTCCAAATTCCCTCTCATTCCTCGACAGACTCTGACCCCACGGGTCCCCGAAGCAAAGCTCCCCCGTGTCCCAGAGGGAGGAGCAGCTCCTCACATCCCCCCAAGGCTGTCCCAGAATTGTTAATCCCGGCTCTCTGGACATCCAGGTCACCCAAAAATCCAAATCTGATCAGCCTTGCTGCTGGGCCAGCCAAAGGGTCAGCTTTGGAGCCTTTGTGAATTGCTTTTGGAGTCTGGATGATGGACCAGGTCAGGCTGCAGTGGTGAGGGCAGAAGACATTTTACATAGCATAAAACTGCTGCAAGTTAATGTCGGTTTCAGTTTCAATACATTTGCATTGGTAGAGTGAATTTATACTGACTTGCCAGCTGGATTTTTGTAGGAGGAAGAAGAGATTTAAAGCTGCTTGGACTGTGTTGCCTGGTGGTGTCTGGACTGTGGCTGCCGAATCCCAGGAAGCCCAGAAATGCAGATGCCTGAAATGCTGCCCGAATTCACTTTTGAACTGAAGCACCCTGAGTCCTATTGCCTCCATTTCGTTGGTGAACAGAGAAGAATGTGGGTTTTTAATAGAAGAAAAAATCCCCTGGACATCCCAAACCTGTGTTCCTCTGCAACCCCACCTCATGAATTTACCTGAACGTGGATAAAAGAGGCTTCAAAGTAGTGTGAATTCTTTCACCCCGGTGTATCTCCTCTGTGCCTCTGCAGCACTAACTACAGGAATTTTCACAAATAATTTTACATGGAAAAAATAAATATGTTTCAAAACCTCTCAGCCCCTGCATGTGTCTGCTAGAGTAACCAAAATACAATTTTTGAGAGAGCTTTTCCCCCGTTCATGGTTTTGTCCAGCTGAGTTTGATGGAGAACTCCAGGAAAAAGTGGCTGTGTAGAGGGATTAGGAGTTTTCAAGAAACTGGACCATGGAAGTAGGAGAGTAAATGAATATGTTTTCTTTACTTACTTAAATTGCCTACAGGGAAAATCCTCAGCTTCAACTGACATAACCCATCGTCCTGACATCAAGGTCAGTTTACTGGTTTCATCACCCCTGAAGAGTGAAAGGTAAATAGAAATAAGGCAACTGACTGCTGCTTTGTAAATTCCTTCCCTCCTGCACAGGTATTGTCTGCATCTCTGCTTTATATTGTGCCCAAAATCATCTTGGAAGGTGTTTAGACAATTTTCCTCTCCTATCTGTGTCTGTAGATGTACGTGGAGAAGTGAGTGTTTTAAAAAAGACATTTTACACACTTGATTGTTATCCTGACGGTGCAGGGACCCCTCAAAGTGAGGGATGGAAAAGACCCTTTGTACCTTGTGCCCATCTCTGTCCACAGAGGAACCTTCCCCAAACATCAGCATTGTGCCCCAACTGTTCTTTCCATGAAACATCATCACCAACCTTTATTTTTTATAATATGAATTATATCTATCAAGCCAAGAGCCTGTTTATCTTTTTACTTACAGGAAATAGCCTGTGTAAATATATGAATCCTGATTTCATTTCTAGCATTGTGGTGTTTTGACTCCTTGGGGTTTTGATCTTTTATTTTGAGCCTGTTCCCTGCAAGAGGGAGCTGGATTTGATTACACACAGTCCAGCAGCGTCAGCCTTTGGAGCAACACTGGCTAACAGCTCCTGATGGACAGAAAAAGGAGGGAATTTAAAAAATCAGAGCATCTCTCCAGAACAGAATGATCATTCCACTGCAGGCAAAATGCCAGAGCCCTGAGGAGGCACCTCGGGGTCATTGGGCAGAGATGGGGATCAGGGACCACAGCTCCCACTCCTCTCCTGCTTCCACCAGATCAGAATCCAGCTCTGGCCACTGCTGGAATAATTATCCTTGTTTTATGAATGAACAGAGCAAGCTGCTGTCACAATTGTGGTCATCCCCTGCCTCAAGGACAGGGACAGGCTGGGAATGTGGATGTTCCCGTGCCCTGTCCCATGCTGTGGCTGCAGGCAGGTTCGTGTGAACTCTCTCTCTCTCCCAGGTATCCATCTCCTGCCACAAACCATCCAGCCTGACAGAACTCCTCGTGTACAAAAGCCAGAGAAACTCCTCTGCAGGAGCCCCAGGCAGCTGCACATCACTGCTGAACCTCTGCCACATGCCATGGAGCATCTAACCCTGGGCCCAAAAGTGCCTGGTGCCAAAACCTGTCACTTCTGCCCAGGAACTGCTAAACATCCTCCGTGCTGCAGGCTCACGGCACGCCACGGCCAGGGGACTCTGCTCCTCCAGATCCAGAGCGAAGGAGCAGGAGGAAAACGTAGCTGGGATCGTGTTTATTAAGCAAATGAATAGGCTGGGGGGAAATGAAGAAAGTGTAGGCACTTTCTTCTGGCTGCCTGCAGAGGTGAGGGCTGGAAGCTGAGGCAGGGATTGTCCTGTCAGTTCAGCCCCGCTCCACTCCCCATCACCTTCACTTTTGGGGGACCAGCACACTGAGCCCTGATGGGCTCTGACTGCACCTCCAATACCAGCGCAGAATCACAGAGTCACCGAATGGTTTGGGCTGGGAGGGACCTTAAAGATTATCCAGTTCCACCCCCCTGCCCTGGGCAGGGACAGCTCCCGCTAGCCCAGGCTGCTCCGAGCCCCGTCCAGCCTGGCCTGGGGCACAGGTTAACAGCGGGACAGGTGCCCGGAGCCCCCCGGCGCTGCCAGCCCCGGGCTGCGGGAGCCTCGGGGGAGCCGGCGGCAGCCCGGGGCTCTGCGGCTGAGCCAGCGGCTCCCGAGCGGCCGCTGCCCTGCCGGGGGGGCACAACGGAGGGCGAGGAAAGGCTCTGTCAGTCAGAGATTTCAGGGATGCTCCAGGTGCCGGCAGCCGCGGGGAAACAGGCACAGATCCGCACCGCCCCCCGCATCCCCCGGGGCGCCGTAACGGGAGGAGAAACGGCGGAACAGCGGGGGAAAACAAACTTTAAACGGGCCGGCTGTGCGGCGGCCGCGGGGACCCGGCCGGCAGCGGGAGCGGCCGGGCAGGGATGCGGCTCTGTCCCTCCCGGAGCGGGGGCGGCCGCGTTTGGGGAGGGGGAGGACAGGGAGAGGACAGGGGGAGGACAGGGGGAGGACAGGGGGAGGGGATGCTCCGCGCCCCTCCGCGCCCCCCGTGGCTGTGCTGCGGAGCATCGCCCGGCACGAACGGAGCGCCGCGCTGCTCCCGGAGCCCCCCCGGGACCCACCCCGGCCCCGCAGCTCTGCCCCCGGCTCTGGGCTGAGTGCGGGGGTCCTGCCCCTCCTGCGGGACGGGATGGGGGGCACACCCCACTCTCCGCCCCTCCCCAAACGCGGCCGCGCGAGTTCCGCGGATCTCCCGGGGCCGCGGGGCAGCAGCTGCTTCTGCCGAGCTCTGCGGGAGCCGAGGCGACAATCCGGACAGGTTGCTGCAGCCTCATTAACAATACAGATATGTGTGTGTTTAAATAATTTTTAGAGGAAGAAGGATGTAACTAATTAGCATCCCCACGCTCTCTTTTAATTGCTGCCAAATAGGAAAACTACTGCCTGCGACAGAGGCGCAGCAGTGGGCTCTGGCTCCCCTCCCGAAGTGTGTTCACGCCTGGGGGTGCTCCGGGCTCCCCACGGGAAACTGCAGCCTCGTCAAAAAGGGAACAGTCCCCACAAAGCAAGGCACCTCTTCTGCGTGGAATCGGGGGAGATCCCCGAAGTAAGAGCACCGATTTTGAAATATTTATTAATATTCTTTTTAATAAGTAAATAAAAGCCGCCACCTGTCAGGAGGCAGCTCCGTGCCCGGCTGCTGATCGGACCCTGCACAGCTCTGCCCCGCGTCTCGAAGGGGTGTCCGGGGTGCTTGGGTGTCCCTTCACATTCCCCGTGCCCCGGGGTGTCCCGGAGGGAGCGACTCTCCTGCCTGAGCCCCCGGGGACCCCCGGCCGCCGCTTCTCCCGCTGACAGCGGAGCTCGGAGGCTGCGGAAAGGGAGCGGTTCAGAAAGCGTTCTCCCCTCCCTGAACCCTCAGAGAGGAGCGGAGCAGCGGAGCTGCCCGTGTGCCCGGCCACAGCGAAGCATCCCTCGGCAGCAGCAGCAGCAGCAGCAGCCGGAGCAGGGCCCGCATCCATCACCTCTCGGGCAGGGCAGCCGCTGGAGGGGACGGGCAGTGCCCGCCCCTGCCCTGCCTTCCCTTCCCTTCTCTCCCTGCCTTCCCTTCCCTTCTCTCCCTGCCTTCCCTTCCCTTCTCTCCCTGCCTTCCCTTCCCTTCTCTCCCTGCCTTCCCTTCCCTTCTCTTCTCTCCCTGCCTTCCCTCCGCTCCTCTTCCCCCGCCTTGCGCTCCCCGCGGATCCCGGACCCTGCGCCGGTCCCCGGCAGCGGCTGCGAGCGCAGAGCGAGGAGCAAGTGGATGTATGAGAAAGTTTGTCCCCAACTTTGTCGCGTTCAGCCTCGTCTCTGCTCTCCTGGCTTGCTGTTTAGGAAGCCAAGTGCTTATTTCGGTCGCCTTGTTTAGGTAATTCCTTATACACCCCTCATCCTCTTCCACGCTTCTATTTATAAATATTATTCCTAGATACACAATAAATAATAAAAACGCGAATTCATCTTCGTGATTTTGGCCACCAAAACGAAGGTGCTCACACACTGACAATCCCAAGGAATGATAAAATCGTGTTCGTTTCTCAGTGTGACATTTCTGAGAAGAAACAAAATCTGGCTTCTGAGGTTGTAATAAAAATAACCAACGTTGTTACAATTCTCCTTTGGAAGGAAGAAGAGTTGATCCCAAACCCGGGAGGCTCGACGGTTCCCTTCCTCGTTTCTTTCTAAATCCATCTTGTCCCTTTAATACAAATGAACTTTAAGCTCCCCCTGTATTTTATTATTTAGATTCCTAGTCTTAATGACGCCAGGAGCAGCGCAAGCACACTCGCTAATAATCGTCGCCAACTGCATTTCAAAGAAACATCCCTGGAAGAAAAACACCGTCGTTAAAAAAAAAAAAAAAAAAAAAAAAAAAAGAGGAATAAATAGAGACTCCACCAAAAATGATAATGTGGAGTCGCTGATGATGATGGGCTTAATGCAAGTGCTGCAAATCAGCACCTGCCTGGTAGATAAGGCAGATAACACCTCCAACAGTTACTTCCAGCACCCCCGTCCTCCTCGGGTTTATTTTTAGATCATTAATTTAGTTTGATGGAGGGGTTTATAATGTTTGGAATTTTTTATTTTAATTAATGTTCTTGTTAATTTTCTTTCCCGATCTTTAGGGGGGGAAAACAGTGAGTGAAGTGTGGACTGGTTTAATCTGGAGACGTGGGTCTATCTCGGGCCTTTAATAGCAGCTCTCAGGCGGATCGTCCCCGGGCACTGATAGCCGAGATCTCGGCAGCCAGCACTGTCCAGGGTCAGCTTTTGTCTCTGCCACAATAAACAAACACTTGCTCCTCTCATGTAAATGAGCAGCGATCCGGATGCACCTTAAAACACTGGGAGAAGTCGTTGCTTTTGAAAACGATGTTCATTTTGTCTGACACACATAACTGCATAGATCAAATGCCTGCGAGAAAGGTGGCAATTTGGCAGGGAAGTATTTTCTAAGCTTAGATGAAAGTGTGCTCACGGCGTCCGAAAATGCCTGTCTCACCTCCCACCTGCTTCCCCAGCCCCGAGTTTGCGCCAAAAAGATTCGACAGGCGGGATTTTCGTAAAAAAAAAAAAAAAAAAAAAAAAAAAAGAAAAAGAAAAAATGAAAATAAAAAGAAACCGATGCGAGGAACCAATCGCACAATTCACAGAGCCCCGATCGGGGACGCTGAATCAGGGCTGCTTTACCTACCGGGGGTTCGACACCACTGCAATAATCTTGTCGGATCATTAAGTAAATTATACCTTAAACATTGCTAGCTTACAAGTTGTAATCAGTAATTCAAACTCTTGACAATTATGCAAATGAAACCCCGACTGCGCTCGGACTTTCTCGCTTTCCCTACGAGGACTTTTCCCGAGTTTATTTCGCCCCCAAAACCTCGGTGGGTGCGAGGGGGGCGCAGCGCGGGGTTCAGCCGAGCCCTGGGGGAGCGGGGAGCCCCCGGCACGGCTCCCGCAGCCCCGGGGCGAGCCGGGCTGCAGCGGGGGGATGCCCAGGCGTGACCCCAAGCCGCGGGGCAGCAGAGACCCCCGCAGCCCGAGGGGGCGGCGGAGGCTCCGCGCTGCCCGCCCGCCCTCCGCGGCCGCGGAAGGAGTGGCTTGGGGCTGCGCGCTCCCTCCTGAGTGGCTGGCGGCCGCGGCGCCCGAGCCATCCCTGGGGAGGAGTTAGGATAATCCTATTGCCATTAAGGGCGTCTGGGCAGGGAAAAAAAACCCGAGTGACCATCGGCGCGGAGGGTTAGTCCGTCAGCTGCCTTCATGCCTGCCAACTGAGCTCCGTCCGGGGGGCCGCCGCTCTTCCCCAGCGCCGACGTGGATTTAGCGCCCGTGGCGGGGGCCGAGCTGTTCCGATCGCGGCACCGAGCACCTGGTCCGGACGCTGGACGCCATGTTGTGGAAACTAGCAGATAATGTCAAGTACGAAGAGGACTGCGAGGTGAGAGACTGCGGGGAGGGGTCGCCGCTGGGGCTCGGGGGTCCCGCGTGGGGCAGCGCGGGGCTCCGCTGCCCCCGGGCCGCGCTCGCTGCCAGCCCAGCCCAGCCCAGCCCCGCCGGGAGCGCAGCTGTCCCTGCCCGAAGACCCCGCTTTGTATTTTATTTTTTCCTTTTCTTTTTCACTTTGGAGGTGCGAATTTTTATTTTCATATTTTTCTATTTTTATATATATATATTTTTATTTTTATTTTTTTTCTTTACCGAGTCTTTTTGAACTCTCGAATTACATGGGCCCCGGCTGGGAGAACCGAGCTTGCATCCCGCATGGAGCAGCGCCGTGCGGGACCGGGGGTCCCCGGAGCCGCGGGGCTGTCGGAGCGCAGCGCACCGGGCGGGATGCGGAGGGGCCGGCAGGTACCAGCCGGGCAGGGCGAACCCTTCCTTCCCACGTTTTTCCTCCCCGGGAAGTGCTCCGCAGCGAGGTGCTGCCTGCCGGGTTTTGATCTCTCCGAAGTCGCCTGTGTCCCCCCGTGTCCCCCCGGCTGCGCTGGTCCCGCCTGCTCGGCTCCTACAGATTAGCTGCAGTCCCCGCTTCACGCTCCATTGGGACCCCATTCACCTCTTATTAACTAGCCCTGTTATTTTAATGACCGTGAAGCCAGAAGCTGCTAAATCCCTGGATCAGCTCGATGTAGACATTTCAGCTTTGAGCGCTGCCATTGGAAATCGGGGCAGAAGCGGCGCTGGCACGGCTGGAGGCAGCGGCCGGGCCCTCCCCGTCGGGCAGAGCCGGGAGCCCCGGCCCGGGAGCCCCCCGGGGTGGGGAGGATGAGAGTGCCGGGGGTCCCCCATCGCTCCGCAGCCCCCCCGGCCCCGCCGTCTCCTTCCCAGCCGAGGCAGCGCGGCGGAAACGCGGCTGCGTCTCTGATTTGAATTTTTCTGATTTTAATGATTCTTCTGCTGATTTACCCAAGCGGGAGCAGGGGTTGGTCTGGGGTAGTTGCGATGTGGAAAGCAGCGAGAGCTGGTTTGTAACCTCTTCCCGGGAGCGGGGCTGATTTCTTCCGCAAAGTGCCTTAAAAACACCCAACTCCCCGGGCAGGAGCGGGGCGGCTCTCGCTCTCCTCTCCCATTCCCGGGGGCCACCAAGTGCCACCACCCGCGGCCGCCGCGTCCCCCGACCCCTCTGACGTCCCCCCCGTTGTTCCCCACCCCTGTGTGCTTTCCAGGACCGGCACGATGGGAGCAGCAACGGGAACCCGCGGCTGCCGCACCTCTCCGCCGTCAGCCAGCACCTGTACAGCCCGGCCCCGCCGCTCTCGCACTCGGGAGCCTCCGACTTCCAGCCCCCCTACTTCCCCCCCCCGTACCAGCCGCTGCCTTACTCCCAGTCCAGCGACCCCTACTCGCACCTCGGGGACCCCTTCTCCATCAACCCCCTGCACCAGCCGCCGCCGCCGCCGCCCAGCCAGCAGCAGAGCGCTTGGCCGAACCGGCAGAGCCAGGAGCCGGCGGGGCTGGCCCCGCACGGCCGCCCCGGGCTGGTGCCGCACCTCTCGGCGCTGGAGAGCGGCTCTGCCGCCAGCCGCCGGGAGACTTTCCGGCGCTCCGAGCTGCTGCTGCCCCACGGGCACGGGCTGGACGCCTCGGCGCTGGCCGATAACCTGGGCCTGCACGACATGGCCCACCAGATGGAGGAGGTGCAGGTAAGGAACGCCCGGACCCCTCCTCAGAGACCCCGTCCCCTTCTGCACATCCCATCCCCGTCCGTGCGGAAAAACGCTCCTCTTCTCCCCTTCGCCCTTCGGGATGCGGGTGCGTGGGGAGGGGGTGGATTTCCCCGGCTTTTTCCTCTCTCAGCTCCTCCAGGTGCGAAACTTTCTCCCCCTTTCTCTTTCCAGAATGTGGAAGATCAACACTTACTAATGCATGACCAGACAGTCATTAGAAAAGGTCAGTAAGGTGGCACCGCAGTTTTACTTTCCCTTGTCAATAGTTAAAAGTTTCGTGACGCACCGGTGAAGTGACGCCCTATTATTTTTATAAAGACCGATCCTTTGGGATCGGGAGGGTGGAGGAGTTTTTATTCCACTTTCTGCCGCTGGAATTTTCTAATGATGTCCGAGGGAAGGTGGCGGCGGGGACAAAGTGCCCTGGGAACACGACTGTCCCCCCTCGTGTGCTCTTGTGCTACGGCTTTAATCGAAACCAGGACCTTGAACCGATTTTAATCTTTCCTGAAATACGTGTGTGTAAAGTGACACGGGGATTTTCTTTTGTTTGTTTGGGTTTTTTTGTTGCTGTTAGCACTCGAAGACTTTTTTTTCCCTTTTTTTTCAACTTCTTTACAAGACTTGAGAAAAGGCTGAGTTCGCTGGCAGAAGACTGTTTGGCTTTATCTTAATCGAAATTGGTTTGTAGCTGAGGTTTTGAGGAAGGAGGAAGACGTATTGACTCAATTTACAGTAATTTAGGGTTTTTTCCCTGCTTTTGTTTTTAAACAAATTTGTGCTTTAAAAAAAATGAAAATCAGAAGTTTCCTCTGAAGACTTCAAACAAATACCTAACTGAGGAAAAGCAGAAGTGTGTGTCAGAGCGCTGATTGCTGCCTTTAGCTCATGGGAGAATAATTTCGCTGTCAGATGCACCACTGACAAATCTTCCCCCTCCGGGAGTGGGGCCGACCTCGGCTCTTTAACCCTTTCACCAGCAGCGCTGGGTGAACTGGGCGGATTGGCGAGGGGATGGAAGAGCTGCATCTGTGCTTTGCTCCTTCCTTTGTTGTCCCTCCTCACCTAAAGGCTGAAGCTCTTAACGAGGAGCAGCTCCTTACTTTCGCTTCTCCCCTGCCTCCCTCTCTGCTGTGCTGCTGTCTGCTAGGAATTTGTTGGGATTAAATTCCAAAGGCGGTTTTTTAAACCTGCGTGTGCGAGGTGGACGATGAAGCCCAGCAGGAGCTGGGAGGTCTCTCCTCGCCCTGGCTTGGGAAGAGTTTTGGCAGTAGCTGGAGGATGCTAATTTGGAGTCTGTTGTAGCACCGAGTTTTTGTGAGCACGGCTTTGCTACCTCTGCCCCAGAGGTGTGAGCTTTGTGTGCCTTGAAAAGCGTTCTTGGTAGCGTTCTGCAGCTCTTTGCAACCCAGTGGCAAAATCCAGCTGGATTTTGTTCTGGGGAGTAGTTTTGGGGCCCTTTGGGTGCCTGTGCTGCAGATGGATGCTGGGGACGGGGCACGAGCACTTAACACCAAACAAAAGCCTCTCTCCCGAGTTGTTTTTATAGAAAGGAAGTAGCAAGTGAGTTTTCTATTTATTTTTCCCGTGTGTAAAATACCTGCTTTCCCTCCTCCGCCCGCAGGTCCCATCTCCCTAACGAAAAACAGCGCTCTGAGCCTGCCCTGCCAAAAGGATGGATTAATTGGGGTGGTGATCAACCCCAACGAAGTGTTTTGCTCCGTGCCGGGGAGGCTCTCCCTGCTCAGCTCCACGTCCAAGTACAAAGTGACAGTGGCAGAGGTGCAGAGGCGGCTCTCGCCCCCGGAGTGTCTCAATGCCTCCCTGCTAGGAGGAGTCCTGCGAAGGTAGGATGGATGATTCCCTCCCTCCCCTCTGTATTTCCCTGGTGTTTGTGTTTCCCTGGCTTTGCTGTGTGTCAGCAGCCACATCGGCACAAGCACAGAGCCTTTCAGCCCGTTCCTGATTTTTCAGAAGCCCAACGACGCTGAATCCTAATAGGCTTTGGAAATAAAACTTCTTTGCACTTCTGCTGCCTCTGGAGAAGTGCTATTAACAGCTCTGACAGCAATTCTCATTCTCTGTTTAGAGCTGGGGTTTTTGTCTCAAAACCAGCACGTGGAGCTTTCTCTGATTCCCAAGCCCCTGTGGAATTATTTTTTTATTAAATCTCACGCTCCTGATTAATCATTACAAGGACATTTGCTACATCCCTTTTTTGCATACACTTCATTTGGCTCCTGATCGTTCTACAGCTGTTGGTTTCAGTGATGCAGTTTGAAATATTTTGATTTTGACCTGCTGTGTTTCATCCTGGCTGGTTTGAAGTAGAGCATTTAAAAAGTAGGTCACTTGAAAAGAGCCTGTTTTTTATCTTCTCCCCACCCCAGTAGAACCCTATTGAATGTCAGTAACTGGAATTTCTCATCTTAAAAAGAAGTGTTCCCTGAAGATAAATAAGGCCATTTTTTTCCTCTTTAATTGCAGAGCCAAATCTAAAAATGGTGGCAGATCATTAAGGGAAAAACTGGATAAAATTGGCTTGAATCTTCCTGCTGGCAGAAGGAAAGCAGCAAATGTGACACTATTGACATCTTTGGTGGAAGGTCAGTCCCGAGTGTGTCTTAAAAATAAACTTTCTCCCCTTGTGCACAGCTTTTATCCTCTAGGCAAAGCATGGAAAGGTTAGAAAGCCCCTGAAAGTAAAATGGGGTTTTTTTGTTTGTTTTAAAGTGAGCACAGTGGGGACCTCGCAGCACCTAAGGAAGGGCTGTGCTGCATTTGAGGGGCTCCTCTGTGAGCCACAAAGCCACTGCTCCTGTTTCTCCCCGGGGTTCTGGCAGGGATGCAGAATTGCTCCGTGCCAGGAGGTGCCAAGGGCCCCTTTGTCCAGTCTGACTCCTTTTGGGTTTCACAAGGGATGGCAAAAAGGGGTGAAACTCCTCACATCAGTGCCTTTGGTTCCTTGTTGGGAAACTTTGGGACTCTGGGACAGCTGACTGCAGTCCTGCCCTACCTCAGCGGTGTCCTCAGGAGCTTTGCTAATAAACAAGCTTATAAAGTGAGATTTATAGCTTTTGACTTCCTGCAAGGAAACTGGAGCCCCTTTAATCTGTGCCATGCTCTGTGGACCCTCTGTCAGTGCAGCTGACCTGCAGGGTGTGTATATATGGACGTGTGTGGTTTATATTTGGTGTTCCTGTTTCAAGCAGCTCCTGGCAGTGGCACAGTTTAATAGGAATAGAAGCAGCAACTGAAATGAAAAGAGTGAAAAATGACCTAACAATACCTTCCTGCTGTTTATAATGCAGCAACTTGCATTTAAAAGCTTTCCTTGGGAAGTTTTGGAGATCTGATGTGCACACAGGCACATTGCACTGGTCACACCAATCTCTTATTTTAAGTTTGATCAAATTCTTTTAATGAAGAAAAAAAAAAAGTGACCTGGTTATACACCTTGCAATTCGGTTTTCTGTCTGAAAATTCCTGTGCAAGAATCTTTCAAAAGCATACCAGACTGAAAACTTTTATTATAATGTGTGATTTAGTTGGCAGATATTTTAAATATCAGTCGACAACTTGATCATGGCTGGATCATGTTCTTTGCTGTGCAGTTATTCTGGATAGAGACAGGAATTTTTCTTTCTAGTATAAAAGCAAGAGAATTCTTTTTTTGTAGCAGTCAACGCCATAGATCTCTTTTTTTTTCTTGATAAAAACTTATAAACACTGATCCATCAATTAAAAAATGGTAGTGAATGGTGTCCCTTCCCAAAACAGGAATACAGCATTTTTTCCGTAATATCCCTGAATTCCTGACAATAAATGATGTTGTACAATTTAACAAGCCCTCCCTTTCACCCACCCAGGTGAAGCTGTGCATCTTGCTCGTGACTTTGGCTACGTGTGTGAGACAGAGTTTCCTTCCAAAGCAGTGGCTGAATATTTAACCAGACCACACATGGGCCGCAACGAAATGGCAAACAGGAAGAACATGCTCCTTGCTGCAAAGTGAGTTTTCAGCTTGGATTTTATTTCTTCTCTCCTTTTTGAATGTGTTTTTGTCTGACTGTGACTGTCTGTGACTGGGGGATAGCTTGGTAGATTTTTGTGTGTAATTTTAATTAGGAAGATGAGGCAATTCTTTTTATTTGGTTTTGGTTTGAATTCAGCTGTGGCAGCAGTTTTATTTCATTCTGAACCAATAAGAAGGGTAACAATCCTGTAGGTAACTAAAGCAGTTTGGACCAGTTCTGTTCAACTGCAGGGAAAACTTGAGGAAAAGTCCTACACCAGGAGAGCCCTAAGGAAAAGGTGTCCCCAGGAGTGGCTGGGAATGTGAGCAGTGCCAGGGCTCTGGACAAGGGCAGCTCAGCCCCTGTGTCCTCCCAGCTTTCCCCTGGCACTCAGCGAGCTGGAGCTGCTGGAGAGTCCCTTTTTCCCTATTATGGCTGGAGATTTTTATAGTTCACTGGAAGCAGCCTTTGGTAGGTGTGGAAAGTCCCTGTGCTTGAACAAATCCCTGGTAGAAACCTCGGGGAAGGGGAAGGAAGAAGCTTTGTTCTGGCAGCTCTGCAGACACCTTGTACCTGTGAATAAACCCCGTCCTGAGCAGGTCCCTGGGAGGAAATACCTGGGTTCAGTTAAGCTTATCTAAAACTGGTGTTTGGAGAGCTCAACTTTCCCCTTTCCCCTGCTGAGTTCCCCTGCCAGGCTCAGGGTGAGCTTCACCTCATGATTTGTTCTGCTCTGAGATGTTTTCTGGTTTGGGGCTTTTGACAGCACCCTCCCTCTGCAGAGGGGCTGAGAAAAACCTGCTAAACTGCTGAGAAAGTTGCCCTGACTTTGTGCTCACCTCAGGCATCCAAAACACACTCCTGGTGCTGAATCCATCCAGCCTTCCTTTAAAAGAGATCTTCTTTTACAAGAATACATCTCTTAAAAATTCAGAAATCTAGTCTCCCTTGCCTGTTTTTTAAACATTATGCTAAATTTTCCTGAGCACTCCTCCTGCCCTGAGTATTTTCATTATTGGCATTGTTACTGGCAGTAATAAAAATCCTCTGGAAGACGTTTGTGATTGAGGAATTCTGATAAAGCGATGATTCTGTTAAGATTGCTCAGCTCCTGTGAAATCCCTTCAAGGGGACAGATTTCCAAGCAGCAAACAACATATGTTGGAGCATTATTAAGCACTCATGTTTTGCCAGGCATATGTGTTAGTGTTTGCAGGATCAGGGCCTCGGCCTCCCTACATATACATGGAATATACACAACTAAATTAAATCCCCTCTTCAGCTGCCCCAGCCTCTCTGCAGCTGGGAAAGTTCTCAGAGAAACCAGCACTGAATTCCCACCCCAAATCTGGAGCAAACGATGCAGAGCCAGGCAGGCAGCAGATTATTTTGCAGAGTGTTTTTGTGATGGGGATGCAACAGAAGATTCGTCAGGAAGTCTAGAAATCCAATCTCCCTTGCCTATAGTTTAAACACGAGGCTGATTTATTGTTTTTTTTTAATTTTAGACACATTTTCTCATAGTTCCCGCACAAATGCCAAATATTTGACGCAGATTTCTGGGTTATTTCAGTTTTATCTGCGTGGTGTAAAGTGTGAGCCCTTTGTGTGTTGCAGGCAGATCTGTAAGGAATTCACAGACCTCCTCACTCAGGACAGAACTCCTCTTGGAAACACAAGACCCAGCCCCATCTTGGACCCTGGCATCCAGGGCTGTTTGACTCATTTTAGCCTGATCACACATGGCTTTGGGAGCGCTGCCATCTGTGCTGCCATGACATCCGTCCAGAACTACCTAAATGAAGCGTTAAAAATAGCAGACAAATCCTACATGAACGCTGGAGACCAGAGCCCCGCAGAGACCAACAAAACCATTGACAAAATGGACAAGCACAGGAAGTGAAAGGAAAACCAGACTTTATCCTTCCTCCTACACACAGACTCAGATCTTCTTGCCAGGGGGAATATAGAGATTTGGGAGGTTTATTTTTCTTTTTTTTTAAATTTTTTTTTTCTTTTTCTTTTTTTTTTTTAAAAGAAAAGAGGGGGAAAAAGGGGAGTTAAAAAAAAAAATAATTCATGATCTTCACTCCTGCTGGATCCGTGAGACAAGTCTTGCTAAAAGCTGCAGTATCCCTGTTGTGTGGAAACAATTCCCTGAAGATAAGTACCTGGGACAAGTGTATTGAATCCTTTGCTGTAAAAGTGGTGCTATAAAGGGGGGGGGGGAGTTGATTGAATTATACAGAGAAATTTATTTAGATTCCTTTTTTCCCACATCTCGTGGCTGAGCAGCTTCACGTGTAGTTTTTCCAGAGACAGATTTTAGACAGAAGCCTGTTTTGCTCTCTGATACAATTTCAGGGGTTCATTCTCTCAAAACGCAACAGTAACAATAAAGCAGTATTAAACAATGGTGTAGAGATTTATGTACATTAAAATTTTTTTATAAACACCTGAAAATAGTAAGATTATTCTGCGGGATTTTTTTTTGTTTAGTTTTTTTTTTTGTTTAGTTTCTCTTTTGTTTTTTTATTTGTTTTTTTTTCCTTTATTTTCAGATTAACATAGAAGAGTACTAAAATCCTACTAGATTTAAGATGGCATTTGACATGCTTATTTTTTACAGAAATATTCAGGCTTTTAAAAGCTGCAGCAATGTTGGCTGCAGTTTATATTATCTTGGTATTTTTTTAACAAGGACTAGCTCAAAATGAAAATACTTTTAGAAAATTCACTTTCTGTGTCTAAGGATATTGCAGCTTTATTCACATATTTATATTGTCTTGTTTTTAAATTTGGGGGGGAAACTTGAAAGAATAGGCACATAACTTTTTTTTTTTAACTTTTTTTTTGTTTTGCCTATAAAGGCCAAAAAAATACTTCCAGGGAGGCTTTATGTGTATTAAGGGAAGCAGTGTGTTGAATGTAAATATTTATTTATGTGTAATTTAATCGGATTTGTAAATAATGGTGAACTTTTTAATACTTTTTTTTATAAATGGGTTTCAAATTTTAATTTTGGTAAGTATTTCAAAGGTAATGGGTAAGCTAAACATATCTTTAGGTTTATGCACAGGTATGTTATACAGGGTATTTAAGACTTTTTTTTTTTTTTTTTAAATCTCAATTCTTGCCACTGAAGAATAGATTTAATCTGAGGTGTTTGTTCACAAAGCAATAATTTTGTGCATCATTCACCTGGTAACTGAGTAGACATGCAAAAAAAAAAAAAACAAAAAACGAGTGTGTGAGTTAGTGTGTATGTGAATAATGGAGGTTATATGGAATAATTCACATATTTGTAAATGTTCCCACTATAATTCTGATGTATATGATAACCATATAATAAAAGTATTCTGGCTAGAAGCATGGAATGTTTTGTTAAGTGAGAGCAGCTCTGTTTTCTTTCTCTGCTCGGGGAGTGTGGGGCGAGTAGCACTAGAGGACATTATGTATTGAGTCATAATTGCAGCACTTTGTTCGGATTAACAGAACAGAAAGATGAAGCTGTTTGCCAGTAAAACTAATGGTTTCAATTAAACACGTTATGTATCTCCAAGAATCTTTTTCTTTTTTTCCCCTTCCTAAGATGTCATGATCCTGCCTTCTGCCTGCTTAAATAGGCAGCTCAAGCACAAACTCTGCGAGGCTGCCTCTCAATAAAAACCAATAAAATACAAACCAATCCCACCAGCTCTGCCTCCTGAATCTGCCTGTGTTGCAATGATCTGTCTCCAAATATTCACAAAAACCTGGCTGTGGAATTTGAGAGGTCTCCCATTCATTTTACTGATTTGAGGAAGTTTTTAAATTTCGCAGAAAGTCCTCCGAGCATTTTGTGCCACAGGTGTGAGGCGCAGGAGATGGAATTTTGGGTGTCTCAGATGGAAAATAACCAAACAAACCTTCCTGAAGAGAAATTGGGCATTTTTTTAAAATTTATTTATTCTTTCCCCAGTGCTTTCTGAAAAAGGAACCCAAATCTGGGCTTTAGGGCATCCTTGGCCCTGCAAGACCTGATCAGTCCTTGAGGAAGGTGGCACTGGGCTGTCAAGTGACAATTCTGTTCACATCATCACAGTTTCTTCCAGAGATGCGTAAAAGAGGCAAAATTTCTGAGCACCTTGCTTATAAATCATTTTTATGTTCTCATTTTCCCTTTAAAGGATAAAGGAAACCCGCTGGAGGTGTGCAGGGAGAAGAAAGGAAAGGGAAGCACAAAGAAATGAGTGCCTGTCAGTGGTGAACTGGGAGAAAAAGCTGGTTTTGAGTTGCAATCCAGTCCCCTTCTCTCCTAAAGAGGTGTGAAATTCCAGCCTTTGCATTTGTTAGACTCATTGTAGCATTTCAGAAATGAGCATTTTGGACCATCTGTAGGCACAGGCACAGGCAGGATACATGATGACTAACAGAACTTCTAAAAAACACAAACAAGCTGCCCTTCTGAAGGGTATCTTTATGGATTTTATATATTTACACACAGAAATCTGCTGGGTACGGTGAGAGCTTGTTTAGAGAATGCAATGCTACAGTTCTGTTCCTTTTTTTCCTCTTCCTGCTGCTGGGCTGCTTATCCAGCATATATAGGAAGATATTTGAGCTACCAGACAATGGAATCTTGTGTTGTTTTTTTTTCCTTTTTTTTTATTATTAATGCACAAAACCAGGCAGTGAAATAATTGCCCCTTGGGATAGGAAATAAGGATGTTTCCATTTATTCCTGCGTGCATTCAAGCAAAGCCAGTCAATTGTCTAATGTACTGACTCGGGTTCTATTCATATGTGTGGAACATTAGAAATGTGGAGTTTCCATTACCTTAGAGCTTTTCTTTACTGTGTATTTGAGCTGGGATCTTCTTTTGAAGCTCAACCACCTTCTAAGCTGTGCCAGCATCGTGAAATAACAGCAATGTCTGCTGCTCCATCCCTGAAAAGTTCAACTCGTCTCACCCAAAGTTATTAATCGTAAGGAATGTGTTAATTCTTGGGGAATCTGAAAAGCTGAGTGATCTGAGCACTCAAGAAGCCATGTGCTTCTTCCTGATCCTCAAAATTTCATCTTTTTTACTGTTTTCACACTGATTATTCCTGGCTAAAAGATAAAGAAGTTCTAATGTAAGGGAAATGGGTGGTTCAAATCACCCTGTCCAATCTTTTCCCTTGCACATCTCCCATCAAAAGAAGAAATTTGGTCACAATGGGAAGGAAAAAGGCTTTAAACTATTGGGGTTTTAAAAGTAAAAATTATTAAAACGCTGCCCTCCTACAAAAATAACCATAAAAAAGTTGAGTTCATGTTACTCAGTAAAAAATCCACTTATGGAAAAAGAAAATATTTCAACCATCTCTTGCCTGGTTGGCAGCAGCAGTTGGGCTCTTCCCAGGTGGATCCATGGCAGGCAGGGAGCTGATTCCTTCCCCATCACTGAGAGAGACCTAATTACCACACAGCATTAATTGCAAACCCCAGGGCTACTCAAGAGTCCACCTATGAAACTGTGACTTCATGGCATTGCTGCTTTCAGTTTAAAAAGAATTTTATTTTTCCTGGTGTTTGCAGCTTCAGAGAAATAATGACGCAAAGCTAGTCAAATATTAAATAAAAATAGAACTTTTGTCTTAAATTTAGTAACTGATTTCAGTTCACTTTATTTTTGACTCTGTTTTAATTTGCCCTCCACTTATTTCACTGTTGTTTATTGTTTCTGCCTGACTCTTGGCTGCAGCCCTGCTGCCTGTTCCTTCAGAATTTTGCAATATGAGTAAACCCAGAAATGCATCTTGAAATGTGTCTGCCTTGCTGTGGTAGCTGGCTGTGCTTTGTTGCAGCCCTTTTTCCTCTGTTTTGTCCTGCCTGCAGTGTTTATGTAGATCCTTGCAGATATTTTGGCCTAACTGTGGTGTGGAGCCTCCCTCCTGACAGGGGTTTGGGCTTCCCTTGGGAATTTTGTTTGGTTTTATTAAGAGAAAAAGGGGTGCTGCTCACACTTTGTCCCCAGACTGTTACTCCACCAAGAGAACACGAGGTCAGGGACAAAGATGCTTCCCTGACACTCAAAGAACTCTCTGAATTCTGTGTTTATTGATAATGCAGGTTTTGTGTGGGGGATCTGGAGCTTTGTCAAACCCCGCAGGGATGGTGACCCGAGGAGCTGGGCCACAGGAGATGCACTGGGGATGCGTTCCCAAAGCCAGACACCGTGTCTTTGTGAAGTCTGGCTGTTCCCAAACCAGCTGTGACTGTCAGGACATTCCTCTGGTGCCATTCCTGTGCCCCACAATCCATGGAACTCCATGGGTGACCCTCTGCCCAAATCCCTCAGGAGCTCCCCATTGCTCAGGAGATCATCCTTACATTCTGTTCTGTGTTGTTTGCTGCCTTCTTCCTCTTCTATTTTCACTTTCACAGGGTTATAGAAATAAGTTTATTCCCAGTTTCAGATGCCACTTTGCATTCATTGGATGTTCCTGTCTGTCTCACAGGGATGTTCCAGCTGGTTTCCATGTACCATTGTTGTGTAAGGGCTGCCCACAAATATTCCCTTTTTCCTCTCTTTTAGCTAAACAGCCCTTTTTAACTGGTTCTTGTGAAGGCCTTTCTCACTGCTATGCCAGGACACATTCCCTAAATATTCATATGGAATATTTCTTACCTAGAATTTAAAATTAAGAGCTTGTAGTAATACAGACACTTGCCCTGTGCCACAAAACTCAAATACTTATTTGTGAGTGCAGAAGAAATCCAGAGATTGACAATGAATCAAATAACAGGAGAGATCTTTTTGGTGAGCATAGAGTTTATATTTCCAGCTCAATCAGTATAAAATCAAAGTGGAAGTGGCAGTTTCAACCAAGGGTTGAAAGATTATGTTCTTCAGCTGACTGCTGCAATAAAACAATTATTTGTGATTAATTGAAATAGTTCTTCAGTGACAGAAAGTGGTTGAAAATTCTGCCAGCTCCCTTGCTAAAGAGAGAGAAGGGAAAATATTTGATTTCAGCTCTCTGGCAGGATAATTCCTGTCTGGAAGCAGAAACCATTTCTGCCAGGTCTTCATCCTGCTCTTCTCTCTTTGCATCACATCAGCTCCATCCAGAACGGAAAAAACAACCCCAAACTCCAAGAATAACTGCAGATGTGGGGTCTGCTGGAGAACTGAGAGCACAAATCCAGCAGCTGGACTGTGAGCTGGAGCAGCTGGGATGGAGGCACACACATTCTGGGCTGTGCTGGAGAAACAGTAATTAACCTCCAGCAGAGGGGTAGGGCACCTACCTGGGACCAGTAATTTTCTCCAGCTCTTGCAGCAAAATTTGAGCTGAGCTCATTTGTCAAGCTTTGAGTCTTTAAATCCATAACCCTAATTAATTAAGAATCTCTAATTACCCAAAAATAGTGCTCTGTATTTAGGGTTTAGGTGTGGTGAAATGCAGAGAAAACACGAGAGAAGCTGGAGGATGCTCAGGGCAGGAGATGCCAGGGAAATGTGTGTTTTCAGAGGTGCAGGGGAAGCCAAATGTCAAAGTGTCAGTGACCTCTAGGGCAGGTCCTAAAGTGCCAGAAGCCACTGCCCAGTGCTTGGACATGGATCCTTGTGCTCCTAAAACACCAGTGACCACCAAACTTGTCAGCAGAGATTCTGATATTGGAGACCCAAAGCCAAGTAACCCTTGGCAGTTAAACAAAATAAAAAAGTGCTCTTTCCTAAACCAGAAACTCCTGGGATGAAGCTCAGGTTGTTTACAACCTTAACAAGAAACTGAAAACATCAGGTGCAAGTGGGTTCTGGCCCTGCCTTCTTCAGAGGAAAAAACCCATTCACAGTTGAAGGTCTTACTAAGTTAAAAATGTATAGCTTTTAACTGGTCTGTGAGCAGATGTGACTCAGACAAAGGTGTAACGTGGACAGAGGCATCACTTGCAGCCAAAGTTTGGCCTTTCTGCAGAGGATGCTGTTTTCCAGCCCTCGCACACAAGTTCCTAGAAGCACAGGGATGGGCATCTGGGAGTCGCCCTGGGAGGTCACTTGAGGGGGATCTGCTGAGTTTGGGGCCGATTTTGGGTTCAGCAGAGCAGCAGATGGAAGCTTCTTCCTGAGGATTTATCAGCACCATCCCTCAGCAAAGGTAAGCTCTGATAACAGAGAGGAGCCGGGACACATCTGCATGTGTATGAGGACGTTAAAGGAGTAAAACTATGCATGTTTCTGGGTGAGTGACAGGGTGTCCCCTCCGGAGCCTCGAGCACCGTCCCAATAACGGGGAATCTTTGTGTTCTATGGCAAACAAACGCCTGTACTTAGTGGCTTTGTCTGAAGATAGAAGTTGATAAGATGCTGGTAAAGCTGCTGTGAGGCTCCTGTTATCTTTCTTGCAGAGAGCGTTTCCAGGGATTCACTCCAGAAAAACTGCTGGACCGGGGGATTCAGAGTGATTTTTGTTGACGTTTGAAGTAAAAATTAGTTTCTGGTGATTTTCTTCACCACTTACGGGATTGTGCTGTTAAAAAAACATGAGTGTGGCTAAAATGAATTCTTTTTTTTTTCGTATTTTCCGGCAAGATAGGGTAGGGAGTGGCATCAGAGACGCAAAAATGAGAATGAGTCTTTGGGTGAGAACTAGAAAAGTGTTGAATGGATTACGGGGTTTCTTTTGTATTCATTCAGATAGGTCATGGTAAAAAAAACAACGTGATGAGCTGTTTGGTGTCACACAGCGCTGTTTGTGGGTCAGAACGAGGGAAATGTTCTCCTTTTCTTGAAAAGCTCGAGGCTTCCACTTTGGCAGCGCGGGGTGTGCGGGATGCGGGGTGTGCGGGGATGCTGTGGAGGCTCCGAGAGCGCGGTCCCAGCGGTCCCCGTTGTCCCCATCCCCGGTCCCCGCTGTCCCCCGGTCCCTGCTGTCCTCATCCCCGGTCCCCGCTGTCCCCGCTGTCCCCATCCCCGCTGTCCCCGCTGTCCCCCGGTCCCCGCTGTCCCCCGGTCCCCGCTGTCCCCATCCCCGGTCCCCGCTGTCCCCCGGTCCCTGTTGTCCCCATCCCCGGTCCCCGCTGTCCCCCGGTCCCCGCTGTCCCCATCCCCGGTCCCCGCTGTCCCCCGGTCCCCGCTGTCCCCATCCCCGGTCCCCGGCGCTCCCCGAGTCCCCGGCCGGCCCCAGCAGCTCCCGGTCCCGCAGCAGGTCCCGGCCTGCCGGAGATGGAAGCAGATCACAGCTCACAGCCGGGGCCAGGGGTGATGGAGCCCCAGGCCATCATCTTACATAAACCCCACGCATTTGCATAATGTGTTGTACAAGATGAAAACGGAGGAAACTTTTTTTATTCCTTCTTTTTTATTAAAAAAAAAAAAAAAAAGGTGAAGGAGCTTTTAAAAAGGATATCCTTTTGAAAAAGGATGTCAGAAACTTGTACTTCCCAGAATGGCAGTGTCAGTAATTGGTCAGAAAGGATTTCAAGGCTGACTGTCTGATTTGGAAATCTGTCATAGTGTACTTGGGGAAAACAATAACCAGAGGTAGGAGCATAAACAAAAATATTGTGCTGCTGATGGGCAGCTCATCCCTTTGGAAGGAGCTGTTTCTCCAGACCTTTTGGAGGCCACACGTAGGAGAAATCCTTCCTTCCACAGCAGGGCTGTGGCAGGGAGAGCCAAAGCTTGTAGAGTCACCAAGCCAAGGGATTTTTAATTACAGGGGGTGACTCAGGTGTTGATGCAGAGGTCAATGCATGGCCTGGGATCTCCAAAAATGCACCTTAAGCTGTGACTTGGCCAGTGCTGGGAGCAGTGGGTTCTGTGCAAGGCTGGATCAGTGGTGATGCCTCATTGCCCAGATGTATGTGCCTCCTGTGCTGGGCTCATTGCTTCCCTGCAGAAGTTCTTCTGGGGAAAAATTATGTGGAGTTGAGGCAAAAAAGTCCCAGGGAACTGTAAAGCTTGGATGCTGTCTCTGTTGTGATGCATTAGGGAAGGCTGGCTGGTGTTTGTGAAAGTCTGATAAATATCCCAGGGTGTAGCTATGACCATGGAGCTCATTAACCACAGCTGCTCATTAAAAAAATATATAAAAATTCGCCATTTCAAGGAGGGCAGAAGGCAAAACATGTCCCTGCTGGCTGGATGTAAAGGTGGGATTGGCAACTGAGTCATCTGCTCCCCTGCCAGTGAAACTGGGCTGTGAGGAGCTGCAGTGGGGCATCCCAGCTCCCTCTCTGGGAATGGGATGTCCAGGCTGGGCAGCAGAGCTGGCTGGAAGCTCCCTTCAGCTGTTGCTTCAGGAACTGGTTATGATTTTAATAGCTGAACCAACCAAACTGCTTCCAGCACAGCCCTGTGCTTGTAAGGGATGAAGAGACTTGAATGAGAGACAGCACTGGGTTTCCTGAGAGGCTTTGTTTTAGCAGGGTTTGGTTTCCTAATCCCCAGCTCCACCATTCCCTGCAGGACTCCCAGAGTTGTGGTGTGCAGCTTTTCCCCAGGCCTTGGCAGTGATGTCCATGTCCTTATTCACCTGTGGGTGCAGGGAAAGGCAGCTGCCTGCTCTGAATTTGGGAGGTGAAATTCATTTCTGGCCACATTGAGCTACTTCTGAACTATTTATGGTCAGATCAGGTGCATGCTTAGGGCCCCTAATTTTTACTGCAATAAGTCACAGTGAAATATCTAAACACTTTGCATGACTAAAAAGGCAAATAGCTCCTTGTCAAGGGGGTGTGAAATCTGCACTTGTCAGCATGGCCTTAAAAAGTGGTTGTACAAGGAATTGGACTTGTCTAATGAAAAATTTTACATTTTTAAATTTTTGCTTAATTTATTCTTCCTCATCTCTCCCCTTTTAAATCTCTTATGAATTTAATTGGAGAGGGGGAAATCTCCTGCCTTCTACCAGGCTGTAAACTTAAAAATAGGATAAAAGAAAATAAACACATTGAAATAGAAGACTGCATGGAGGAGCAGCTCCCTGTCTGTGCTAATAGCCTTCATTTAACTGCAGTATTTTGTATCTCTGGATATATTTCTGTTTCTCTCCTCCAATTCTTCCTCTGGGTTTATATCCCTACCTTTCAAATGTGTTCCTGCACAGATCCACTGTGAGGTTGTACTGCATTTATGAGGATGACACAAGAAAAGCTGACTCTTCCTGTGGTTCCTATGTGCCCTTCCCTGAACTCTAAATCTGGCCTGGCTCTGTGTGTGTTTAGGGATGTCATCACACCTGCCAGCTGGAAAGGTGCCCCTTCCCTCTCTCTGTCCCTTTCCAGGCCACTCTCCATCACCTTTGAGTGAATTTCACAGCCAGGCTCCTCTTGGTAGTGACAGGATGGGAAGCAGCGGGCAGAAACTGGTGCACAGGGAATTCCACCAAAAAATAGGGCAGAACTTTACTGTGAGGGTGAGCTGAGCACTGGAGCAGGCTGCCCTGAGAGGCTGTGGAGCCTCATTCCCTGGGGATATTCAAAATCCACCTGGACACAATCCTGAGGAAGATGCTCAAGGGGACCCCGTGTGAGCAGTGAGGCTGGGCTGAGTGACCTGCAGTGATCCCTTCTGACCTGAGCCACTCTGTGAGGTTCTGTGAAAGGTGGAAATGGTTATTACAGGGTGCACTGAAGCTGGGATGTTGTGGAGCAGCCTCCCTTGGGACTTTAATGAGCTTCATTACAATAACGAGTCAAGCAAACCTGTCTGTGTTGCTGCTGCTGGGTGTGAGAGCTGATTCCTGGAGCTGGTGACTTGATGTCTGGCTGCTGGAAGTCTCTTTAGCTGGTGCTTGTGCCCTGTACTTATTTCTGAGGTTTGAAATACCATCATATGCAGGCAGCTTTGGGACTGTGTCCCACATACTTTGTAGGCAACAAAAGTTGTTCTCAGCTTACCCAAATGAGCAGTTTGAAGGGAAGGTTCTTGTGTCTGAGGGAGAAACATGAAAAGTTACAAAGCCTGAACTAGGCAAATAATGAAAGAACTAAACTTTTCCTCTCTAGTCTTTTTGGGGTTTTTAATCACTGTGAGAGTGTTCCCTCTGGGATGTATTAGCTGAGCTTTACAATACAAGGGAAAGGTGTCAAAGAACACCTTCTCAAAAATGTGTACCTAAAAAACCCTGAGGCCCAGGCTCTTTCTTCCACCAGAGTTAAAACCCAGAGCCACCAGGCAGGTGGGAAATTGCATCCTTGGGGAGGGAAGAGGCTGAGGGTAGAATGCACAACTGCTCTTTGGGGCTGAGCTGGCCAGGACTGGCCCAGGGGAGCCTTCCACAGCCTCTTCCAGACAAGGAGCATTATGAGCATTTCTGGTGAGTCACTAAAGCCCTGCCTAGCAATGCTGCTGGCTTGAACCATTTTGTAATGTAGAGGTTATTCTCCCTGTTACTCCTCCTGGCAGTGCTAAGTTGTTGTGACAGTGATGTTCCTGGCTGCTGCTATTAATCCAGCCTTCCTGGAGATGCAAAAGTCAGGCTGGATCCGGGCAGGATGCGCAGTCAGATTCATCCCTGCTCTGTCCTTTGCTGTTCTGAGTCCTGGCAAAACACCACAGCCGTTGTGTGCAAGGGTCACAAACTGGGGGAGGATGTGACTGGGAGCTCCTTTTCTATCACATCCCAGTGCTGGACCACATCACCTTATCATCCACTAATTTTTATCCATTTTATCTTATTATCCAAGAAGGTCGCTTGTGTGGGTGCACCTCTGGTTTTCCCACGCAGTCATGCATTTCTGTTCCATGCTTCAACTTCCTGCCTCATCAATGCAGCCCTTATGCAACCCTCAGCATCTCTGTGGATTCATCACAGCACAGCTCATCCTTGGGGATGTGTGCTGGGGAAAAGACTGAGAGGCAGAAGGAACCACCCAGAAGTGCCTGGCTCTCCCAGGGATGCCTGGAGCAGGCCTGGGATGGATTTCACTCCCTGCCTCTGCTGGGAGAAAGTGGCCATGTGTGGAATCTCTCCTGGAAGCACCGGTGGAGGTTCCCATGTGCCAGGACAGGGAGCTCATTAAGGCTGGCCCTGACACAGATTATTCCTCAGGGGATTATTTCCACACATTCCCCACCAAAAAAACCTCTTTTCCCGCATGAGCTCCTCTTCCAGCCCAGTCTCTAGGAGCAGAGAATGAGTTTTGGTGGGTTTTGACCATCACTTCCCTTCTAGTTTGAGAGATTCCCTCACTGGAGAGGTCCAGGTTTCCTCTCCTGTATTTCCTGGCCGTGTGGGGTGTCCGTGCCCACAGCCAGGTCTGTCAGCAATGCTGGGGGCCTTACCACACCAAAAGGTGTGAGAGGACAAAATGCTGCCCAGGAGTGCTGGGAAAAGGGTGAGGAACAGCCCTACCATCCCTGTGGAGGTGCTCAAAGCATGGAGGGATCTCCTGCAGCCATTTCAGGACTTGGGCTGGAGCAGAGAAGTGTGAGGGAGCGTGCAAGGCAGTGTCGCACTTCTGTCTTCAATTCTCACCATCCAAATGTATTAAATTAGTTTTCCCCAAATCAATCCGTTTTGCTCATGGTAGCAACTGGTCAGGGATCTCAGTGGATTTTATGTTGAGCCATGAGTTAAGTTTTTCTCTCCCATTGAGGAAGAGTGGCGGTGCGGGTGGCTGAAGGCTGAGGTCAGCCCACCACACTTGTGCAGCTCTGTGTTCACCCAGTGCTTAAGCTAAATCCTTGATTTTATCACAAGCTTTTCCTTCTCTCTTGTTAACCTGGTGTCCACAGGCCTCTAATTCAGCAGGAGCTGTCCAGATAAATCCCCTGGTCAGAGTGTGGGGAGCACCACAGCTGAACTGGGCCAGGTTTCAGCTTCTGGATTCCCTGGGCTGTGAGGATTACAAAGGCTCTGTGTAATCTCCTACCGTCCAACCAGATTTTCTCAAAATTGGGAGAAACACACTTAGAATTTTCAGCCATAGCTAAAATTCTATGGCTAAAAATATTAACTAGGGCTGTGTCTGTGCTTATGATGGCTCCAGATACAACTGCAGGGAACTCTGTGTGCGAGGAAATCTGTGCTCCCAGCTCTGCATGCGCAGGTCCAAACACTTGGATTCATTCTTAAGATGTGCATAAAACTCCTTCCCCTTCACTTGCTTTTACTGTAACTGACAAAGCTGCCTGACTCAAGCATTTCAGAAATCTAATGCTTAAGATTTCACTGTGGATTTTTTGGCTTCAAAGTGATTTTGTTATGTCCCCAGAGCCCAGTTAAATCCTTAGTTATAATGATTGCACACTGAAGGGTGCTGTTACATAGAAATGCTGTCCCATAATGGCTTCGTTGCTGTGGAAAATCCGATGTTATTTGGTCATTCCCTAAGCCATCAAGACATTTGCCTCAAGGCTACAAACACAAAGCTACAGGCAAAACCCTCTGGACATAATGAGTGGGCATTTATGCAGAACTAAAAACTGGAACAGCTGAGCAGTAGATCTATGAATAGCAAGCATGCCTCTAAGCACAAAAGACATCATTCTGCAATAAAGGGGTTTATAATGGTTCTGACATCTTGTATGTCAAGATCATGCTACGTTGTTGTAACTTTTTTTTTTCCTGTTTGTTTGTTTGAGCCCTGTTCCTTAAGGAAGGTGTGAGTAATTAAAGGGTGTGAAGGAAACCCTATAGCTCGGAGAGAGCAAAAATTGGGCAATGGGCACTTTTGGCAAGATCCATCATTTTGATCATGTTTGCTGGAGAACAAGCTTATTGCTCCCATGCTGTATTTCCAGTTCCACCCTTCAGGATTTCTTAGGGGGTTCCTGTTGTATCAGCAGCTCTAATAGGCTCAAATCTAATGTTAGCTGAGAAGTGTCTTCTGATGGAAACACAAAGATTGGACTAACCATAAAGTACAGGGTCAGGGAGTCAGGCAATACAAAGAAGGGTAATAAAATTCAGAGTGATTTGGATCAACAGGGAGCTGGAGGAGTTTCATGCTGAGAAATGTACCCCAGCGAGGTCTCAGGCACTTCCAAATAAATGGCAAGAATAGATGGGAAGGGATGTGTGGCTTTTACACCAGGAGCATAATGAAAACCCAGAGTAGAAATTGGAGCTGGAGTTAGAATATAGAAACAGCCTAGAGGGAAAACAGGAGGGGAAAGGGAATGTAAGTATACGCAAGATGATAAATCATTATCTGTGTGTTTGCATCCATGTGCATATGATCAGTTCTTGAGACACTGTGGATTTCCAAGTTGGTGTGGAGTTTTAGTGGGGGTTTTTGGGGTTTTTTCTTCCATGTTTTCCTTGTGCCAAGGTGCTGCGGGATGGGAAGGGATGTGCCAACCCTTTGTGACTGGGAAAAACAAATTCAAACATGTTTTGCGATCCTCGCAAAGTAGTTTAGGCCTCTCCAGACCATCCATCACAGAGATGAGCAAAGCCCCAGCACTGTGGAGTTCCTACAGGAAAATGTGGTGCAGGGATTAGGTGTTGCCTCTGACCTGAGAGGGGATGCAAGTCTCCATTGTAAAGCAGCACAGATACCTGAGCTGGCTGTGATTGTGGGACAATAACCCAGCCCTTCATTTTGGGAATCAAATTTTCCTTCCACCAGCACAGCAAGTGCAGAGATCAGTGCTAGAGAGTCCAGAAAACTGGAGCCTACAATACAGCTGCGCACCTATTTCCTCATGTCCAAATGCCTTGCACAGCCACAAGCAAATTGTTTCTCCCCTTGGCATGCACCTTTCTTATCCCTGAAACCCGGGTACCGTGTCTACTTTGCATCTCATCCCGAAGAGAGTCTAAACTGCAAGATGTCAGATATGGAAGGATGATACTTAAGTTGCTTAGGAAGGCAAAGGGATTAATTTCATTATCCCTCCATCTTCTTCCTTGCAGCTGATGGCTTTTCCTGCCAGGAAAAAGACTCCTGAGGCCCTGCTGGGAGAATGACATTTCTGGCCTGCTGCTAAGTAATGGCTCTGTGCTCTTGAGAAGTTAATTGATAGAACAGCATGGAAGAACTTGAATTGAACTGTTCCCTTCACAAAATGCCAAGTTAAACCCAAGGATTTCTATTTGGTGGCCATTGGCTGTGGCTTTATGAAGGCAGGGCTGTGTTGGAAACCTGTCCCTGCTGTGTGCTGCAGGGAATGTCCTGCAGCACCAAACAGGGCAGTCTGCTAGTGGAGTCAGATTTTGTTCTGCTCTGTTTGTACCAACTGTATTTCCAGAAAGGATTTTAATTTTTTCTCTGGAAAGCATCTCCTACTGTTGCATATTTTAGTAGCATCTCTGTCTGTCTGTGACTGGCAGAGAAGAAGCGATTTGGTAAAGAGGGATTTTGACTGAAACCTGCTTCAGTTATTGACTGGAATTCAGTTATTGACTGACAGTTTTTTGACTGGAGATGTGTATTTTTGGCTGTTAAACAAAATATCCAGTTATAAAATGAAAACAGGTCATTAAAATATCTGTGTTTTTGTATAGCAGCAGGTGAATGGTAAAAAAACGTGCAGTGACAGCAAAACTAGAAAGACTGAGACTTGTGCATGCCTGGAGGTGGAGGTTCCTCTTCACCAAGGTTCCCTGGCACAGAGATGAGAGACAGAGAGGTTGGTTTTCGTCTCCTGCTGTGGGTGTGTGCTGTCCATCACCAGAGGCCCCTCAGGAACTGTGAGAAATGCAGGAGTAAATCCCTCCAGGTTTGTGCACTGTCCACAGCCTGGTCTCTGATCCCACATCTACGTCAGGCACTCTTGACCTTGAGTCCTGACTCTGCTTTTTTACCCCTTTTTATGTCCAAGTGCCCCTGGAAGCTGCAACCTGCATTGCTCAGAAGGATGTGAGAGTTACTCCTCTGTCATGTAATGAACCCTTCCAAGCAGTCCAAGAATTCTGCTCACAAAACCTCTCCCTTATCAACTCTTCCGTGTACAAACTGCATAATCACCACGTAGCCTGAGCAGCACTGCAAGCCTATTTGCTTTGTGATTTGTGGTTGGATCATTGCATTTCAGCATTTACCAATGAAAGGAAATTGCTAACAAGACACTGGTATTTACATTAATTGTGGCTTTGGGGAGATAGTCCAAAGAAAATTATGCTAAAGCCAGTTATTATGTGTCTCCCTAACAATTAGAATGAAACCCAAAGTTTATAAAACAAAAGTTGATCTCAAACAGATTTTAGCTGCTACTTGATATTTTCCCTAGGAAGGGCTGAGGGGGAAAAGGGAGCTTTACATTGTTTTCTTCTTCTTCCTCCTTTCTTTCATCCACTTTCTAAAAACAGTGTAATGGGAAGGTAGCATGTGTGCAACTGCAAGAGAAACTCTCAATTTGCAGTGAGCAGGACCTCAGCTCGTTAGGAGGTCTCATGGAGTGGGTCAGCTGTCACACATGCCACACACTAAATGTCAGGGTTTCCCTGGTTGAAGCTGTTGGTTATCATTGGTTTTGTTTCACCTCAAAGCAGTTTTGTGCAGCTCTGCAGGCTGAGCAGAGGTTTTGCTCTAAAACCTTCAAGGTACTCTCAGCTCCTTTCATGTGTGTCCCACGAGATAATCGTGAGGGTGCTAATACTTCTCCTTGCTCCTGCTGCAATTTGAACTATTTCTGGACACTAATTCAATGCTTTTTATGATGTTAGATGTATGATGAGGAGCAATTTAAGGTTTCTCAGGATGACTCACTTGCCAGCCTAGCAGATCCAAGAAACAAACACAGATGTGAGATTTAAATTCTCTTTTGGCATAAAACACTGCCTCATGCTATAAACCACAAACTATGCCCAGTGGAGACTGGGAACACTATTCTTTTTTTAGCTTCAGCTAGTCAGGTAACTCCTGACTGCAGAGGTGAGCAGGGATTCATGCACCTTGTTCTCCCAGTAAACATGAGTGCTGTTTGTACATCCTCACTAATGGTGGGATTTGTCTCCTCCAGCTCTGGAAGTCTGACCTGAGTTTCTTGTGGAGGCTCTTTAGTGAGGAAACGCAGGCATTTCTGAAGGATGAATCATCTGCCTTGCTGTCAATGTCTATTTTAGGGACATGCCTGAAGTGAGGTGAAATTAAATCCTTCCCCAAAAATTCTTCAGTAAGAAGGGGGATTTTGGATGCTCTGGGGAGGTAGCCTGGGCTTCCTTTCCTCAGATGACCCCGTGAGCAGACTCTTCCCTTACGTCACTGCACAAGTCCTGAGCAGATCCAGGCACAGCAATGTGTGTTCTGGCACCCAGACCTGTTCCTGCTGACCTGGCTTTGGGGTTACTCTGCTCCCCCTTCCCCTCTCACAGGCAAAATGGACTGCACTGATATGTGGCTGGCCACCAAGAGGCTGCAGACTAAAAGTGTAACTGGGTTTAATTATTAAGGTATAATTGAGGTCTTTGTGTTTATAGGATAATTGTTTCTTTTTTAATATAACTTAAACTTCGCAATACAAGGAACAGGCCTGAACCTGTGCATGGATGCTGGAAACGGTCTAAGAAGATTAAGGTCTCTTAATTGATTTCACATAAACAGGTGTGACTGAATTCATCAGAAGAAGGTTAAGACTAAATGTATTCTGCTAATTATGTGAAAATTGCCAGAGTGTGCTGGGTTGAGCAATTGCCTTCCCTTTGCAAGTGGGATCATTCCTCAACTGTACATCAAATGGCAAAAATGACATTTCCTAAGCAAGTGAGCCAATCTGTCACATGCTGGGCTTTATTTTGAAATTTCTTTGCTTGTAGACACGTTGGCAGAGGTGGATTTGGCAATGGGACATGGGAATGTCCCCGGTGTGCTGTACCTGACTGGCAGCGTGGGAGGACAGGTGTCAGAGCAGGGCTGTGGCATTCTCTAAACTTCAGGAATCTGCACCATTGGAAATTCCTGTTCTGGAGAACTGAAGGAGTAACTCTGTTTAAAACACTTGCTGTCAATGTCTATGTGACCTCTGAAGTCAACCTTTCCTTGTTAACTTTAGGCATTGGAGATGCAGAGCATGGGCATTTCAGCAGTACATGGAACACCCCTTGTCCTGGGTTTCAAAATTGCCACTGGAGTATAAAACTCCTCACCCAGCTGACAAACAAACCGATTTATTCTGTTTACTCTGCACTCTTTGCCATCTGTCCTCCTAATCTTACATCTTGAGGGAGCAAGATGGAATTGACAGTGTTGAATGCAGCTGTAGAAAGGACAAAACTCCTGCTTTTGAGACATCCACCCCAGACTGTGCAGGTGTGACAACAAATTGTGTGATGAGATAAAAGTGTCCCAGAACAGCATCACAGGGCCCTGCAATTACTTGGTGATGCTCCCAACAAATCCATTTGCTGATGAAATTGTTCCTTGAGTCTCCAGACTGAAGGGTGACTTGTATTTAAGGTGTGATTTCAGCAACACATTTGCATAGAGATGCTCCAAAATTAGTTCAGTTGCCTAAATCGCTGTTTTGTAATAGCAAAGATATTGTTTGTAATGTTTAATATAGAAAATAATATGCTTCATGTATTATTGTCTTTTCCTACTTTAATTTTGAGACCCAAATGCAGACTTACATTGATGAGCAGTGAGGGATGATTTAGCATTTATGTTTTACTCAAAGTGAGCAACTACCAAGTAATAAGGAGCAAAATCTTAATTTAAAAAAACACAACTCAATTGCACCTCTACAGAATGCTGGGAAAACATCTTCTAAGTGTAGATGCACAGTTTTATGTCTATTATTTAAGATAGTCACCATCCATGCAGATTTTCAGCTCATTTTTTTTGGAGATGAGGCTTTCTGAAGTACAAATCTTATTCTTCTTAGGGGATCCCAGCAGGAAAACCTGTCTGTGTCTGCATTTTGGAAAAAGGATGTAGTGGTTGTACCTGCACCTGCCAAACATGAGCTAAAGTTATGCCATTTCCAACAGAAAAAAAAATAAGCATTATGAATGAACTAAACTTTGCAGAAGATATCAGACATAATCTTTTACTCTTCTGAGTTTTGGTAGCGCATTAGGAGGAAGATTATTTCCAGATTTAAGCACCATAATTTGGGAAAGAGATGGGCCAGGTGAAGAATATCTAAAAAGGAAGGGAAATAGAGTTTGTGAAAAGAGATTGAACTTGGGTTGCTTCTCTTGCAGACAGGACCAGGATGGTGTTACAAGCCTTCAAACAGAAGGAAGAGAGTTTATCCTCTGTGCCCATTCACCCATAAAAATAAATTTCTTGACAACAAAGCTAGGCATCAGAAAACCATTTTTAGCCAGAAGAGGATATTTGTAATAAATTGTGAGCCTCAGCTGAGGAAAAGATTAGACAAACATCAGTTTGGAGCGGGGAGGGAAATAGCTGGAAGATTGCTTGAGATCCCTTCCAGCCCTGTTGTTCTAATTTTATGATTTATTTTTTTAATAACTGCTGTAAGCACTCTTGGACAATGAATTAGAAGAAGTAGTTTTAAAAAGTTGTAACTTCAGTTACTGAAAAATCATTCCTTATTCCAAGTAAACATGTCAGCTTAATTTTTCTGTCCTGGATTGCAATTTTTTCTTTCTCTAGAAAAGCGTCTTCCTTTAAATGGAACACGGTGAAGAAGCTCTTTGGCAGTTTCCTGCCAGCTTTTCCAGAAATACATCTATAGGTGAAAGAAAAAACTCTCATCAGAACATATTGTCTGCAGGAGAGAAAAAAATTAAGTCTTGAGTTATGTTGATGTGGAAAAGGATCAGTGTCTGACACTCACTCACTCTCATTCAAGTTTAAATTTATTTTGCAAATAGAAGCCCTGCTTCTTGCCATCTGCTTCAAACATCTCCTTCAGGCTGACTTTTGGCTGTTCTTCATAGGAACTCTTTTTATTCTGTGCATCCAAAGTTTCATTTGATTTCCGAAGGGGATGAATGCCCTGATTCCTTTGCTCCTTTGAAAACTCAAGCTGGTTTGTTTTCTTTTTTTTTTAATCAAGACCATCAAGAGCTGGCTGAGAGGGCTTTGCAATTGATAGCATTTAAGCACATGCCTTAAAATATTAAGATAAATTGGGTACTTCCTATTTATTTGCTGCCTAACTTGGATTTCATTTTATCGAAACAAGCTCCCACCTCTCTGCTTTTGCCCCGACATTAATCAGACTCTAAAATCCAAAGTTGCTCCATGAATTTGGAGCAGGGAAGGAGTGGAGAGGAAGTTTGCAGGGACAGGAATCTCAGCCAGACCAAGGTGCTGCTCCATGGCAGGGGATGCAAAAGGCAGACGAGCTCAACTCCTCTGAATGCAAACCAGTCCTTGGCAAAACATCTTTGGGGCATGGCTGGAAAGGGGGAAATGATTGATTGAAATAGATTTCCAAGTGATTTATCTAATCCAGAGTTATTTGTTACATCCTCTCCAACTGATGAAAAAACAACACAATGCACTGAAAGGGTTTTGCTCTCCAAGGTGTGAGGTTATACAGGAATTACTGGTATTTTTTTTAGTGATTGGAAGCACTTAATTCTTGGCCCCCTGCCTCATAATACAGCCCAGGCTGGTACAAGCAGTTCTGCAAAACATATAATTTTACTTCACTTGTTTTAATGATCAGGAAACATCTACTTTTAAACTGATCTCTGCTGTGCAATTACAAATGTTTTGATGGAAACACACTTTTTAAATTAGTTTCATTCCCATAATGACTCTAGTTAGACTGTGCTATTAGTAAGCAAAAGAATTGCAGTCTCTCATCAGGTTGTTTAGCTTTCCAAATCCAAATTTGTTTCTATTAAGAAATTGGATCAGAGTTGATTCTTTTAAAAAGATTTTGAAAAAATCCTCAGCTTTGCAGAAACTAGTCTTAAAACCAAGCTCTCTTTTTCAGGTCAGTTTCTATTTAATTGATAAACATATTTAAATATTTCCATTTAAAACAAAAAAACTCCATGATGTCGGAATCTTGAATTGTGGATTTTTATTTATTTTCTTGTGCTGGTGTGGAAATGGTGAATGGAACAAAAAATCTCTCGTGTGGCAGATAAGTCTGGAGATAAGAAGCCAAAAAATTGTATATGAAAAAGATATTCCTACTACTTAAAAAAGCTTTATTTATTTCTACTAATGAGTGAAGTAATAGGATAAATCAGACCGGATTTTGGGTCATAAATACTGACAATAAACTACTCTGGCCATTTTGGGAAGGAACTTAAAAACTGTTGAGGTTTTTGGGGGAACTGGCCGTGAAATTGCAGGAATTCAGAGGTGGGATGTGTGTCAGTCCTTCTGTGGGAATGTCACTGGCTGTCTCTGCAGATTGAGATATTATTGTGTAAATGAAACATTGGGTATTCATCTTCCACCGAGGAGATTCAGTAATTACTGTGCTCACCCAGTAGATGACAGCTGTTATCATTCTGATGAAAAGAGCCCTAAATTAAAACCCTGTTGCTTTGCATAGATTCCTATCAGAAACAAATGTTAATTTTCTTGGTTGGTCAACCTCCTTTATCGAGTCCTCTGGCAGGTATAAATAAGGTCCAGCTCTTTATTTTTGTTTAGTGTGTTGTTTCCTGGTGTGCTGATAATTTTGCAGCTGAGAGGAGAAATCCACAATTAAATTGTGGTGGATTTGTGTGTGTTTCTGGCATTGATCCTTCAGCCAATACCTGGGGCATTTCTGCACATGCGTAAAGGCTAAAAACTACCCAGATCTTCTTTGGTTTGCCAAAAAGAGAAGCGGGTCGATGATCAGGATATATTCCTAGCATGGATCTCTGCACACACAGAGCAGGGGCTGTTGGAAAAGCAGATTTCCTTCCTTTTCCCATCCGTGGAACGAGGGCTCGGGGATTAACGCGGTGACATCTGCACAGTCAGGATGGGGAGGTGCTCCTTGTACACCTCTTGTTTTCTTTGGAAACCTTTCCCAATTACAGGAGATTAAACCCTTTAATGTGTCATCATTTCAGGCCAGATGTCAACTGCCGAGCAGCGGTGCTCTGTGCAGATAACGAGGGACAAAAATGAGCTTGCTGATAGGGCAGGTTCGATAAACAGAACAGCTCCTTGTGCAGAGAGGGTTAGGATGTGCAGGAAAACTCTGACATGTGAGGAGACACTGGGGCTGAGTGAGGGCAAAAGTGAGGGTTTGAACATGAACATCCCACTACTGTCATCCCACAAAATTCCACAGATATATAACATTACCTAGCAGTCATTCCAAATTTCTGCTAAAACTCCAACCTGTCACTGTTACCTCTGCTGGAACGACCTCTGCTTCACAAGAACAAAAGTCTGGCCACCAAGAACCCTGTTCCTTATCTTTTTATTTAAAACCCCCACAGTTTAGTGCAGCTGCTGTTCCCAAGGTGCTGAATAAAAAGAACTTGGATGGAGAAGGATGGATGCAGGGCAAAACCTTGGATTGCATGTGGGGTTTGAAGGCTCTTATTCTGTGCAAATTAAGCAAAGCACAGCTTGAAGGGCAGCAGAGACTTGAAACACTCAAAATCCTGGGGAAAACTTGGATCTGCTTAGGGTTCCTAACTTTCTTTCCATACTGGGAGTTGTTCATGAAACAAATAAAAATCACTGGAGTGTCTCCTGCAATCTGATCAATGTAAGACTGAACAATTCTTTATTTTTTGAAGGCAATGGTAAATAATCTCTTTTAAAAAATGCAGTGCATGTCCCAAAGCAGAAGAGCAACAATAAAAACTCTCTTGAGCAAATATTGCAAAAGAAACTTTAAATATGATCAAGCCCTCTATCTGTGTAAAATGGTTTGCTGCAAACTGTATTTTTTCTGCAATATTAGTGGTCCAGGAGTAATTAAACCAGGCTTCTGCAGAGAAATGCCTCCCTGAGATTTTACAGAGGAGAATATTTTGGCACTTTACAGAATTACAATTTTGTTTTGGGCTTTTTTCCTCCCCCTTTTTGCCTAAAGCTTCAAGAATAGTGGGAATATTGCCTGTGGATGTCATTATTTCAGTGCCTGCACCATTTGCATGCTCAAAGTCTTTGGAGTTTCCATGTTGTACAGATTCTCCCTGGCGACCTGGCTGAGAGGAAATGTGAGTTTAATGGGTTTTGTGTTTTTAAAGGCTGGCTGGGCTGGAGATAACTTGTGAGAATCTCACAGATCCCTCTGGAGAGGGAGACACGATGGCGCTTTGGTGCCTTTTAACTCAGCTACAGGTCTGAAGTTTGCTTGGGTTTCTAACACTGAAAATTGCCAGGAGCCTTTTTTTCTTTTTTTCCCTTCATTGTTCTCCTTTGGATGGATGAAACAAGTTAGGGCTCTCTCCAAACTGACTTGTGTGCAACTTCTCCTGAGCAGGAAAAGTCTTTATTTTCCTTGGTTTCTCTTTGTGGCTGAGTAGTTTTCAGGCTCCTTGAGAGGAGAAAGGAGAGAGGAGCTCTGTGCTCGCTCTAGGAATTGTCCTTTCTCATCCTGGCCTGGCTGGGATGGGGAGATTCCATGGAAAAGCAGGACAGGCTCCTCATTGCTGGGCTGTGCCTCGGGCCCCAGTGCAAGCGGTTGCAATTTTGGTTTTTGTGAACACTCTAACTTCACAATTTCCTGAGTGCTTGTGCCATTTATTTATGCCTGCCTTTTATTTATATTCATAGAAGTGCATGCAGACACAGAACTGAGGCTTACAAAAAGTTCAAGCCAATACTTGCCATTTTTTCGGAGATATTTTCACAGCTCTAATATTCAAACGCTGCTTTTACTAATTAAGTTTTCTTAATTATATGATTTGCAAGATTAAAAGGCCACTGCCAATATAAACCACATATTGCCCCTGAACTGTTAGATTATTAAATTGAATTTTTAAATTAATTTTTACTTGCCATGATTTGTATTCTGTTTGTTCTGTGCTATTTTAAGCTTGGATAATAAATATCATGTCAGTCTCGTATTCATTTGTGGACAATTCCAAGTTTTCAGTGCTACAGGGTAAGGGTTTGAAAGGCAGCAACACAATTCTTTGTTTTGTTTCAAAGAATTGTTTTTTTAATTCTGTTCATCTTACGCTTTACAGAAGGCTTTTATTTTTAAACAAAATAAAAAAACTAGGCTAAATATAAGTTGACAGCATCTCTTGAAATTATATTCTTGTTTATGACAGTGTAGAGGAGAGGCACAAAAAGTCAGAGGTCATTTTTTATAAGCGGTAAATTCTCATACGCGAGAATGTCTGGATGTGTAAAGTGTCTGTACGAGACTTGAGTCATCTCTTCCTCTCTGATGGGATTTCTCAGGGCTATGGCTGTGAAAACTGCTTGTGATAAGAACATCTCCCCGCTAATGTGTTTTGTAAGCCTGGCATGTCCTTTTTGAAGCCCCTTCCTGCTCCCTGGCCACGGGCACAGCTTGTCACCCCCGGGAGGGGACTGGGCAGTGAAACCATGGGGCAGGAGCTGGGTGCATGGGCTGGGATGGGCCAGGAACAGGGGCTGCTGAGGGCCAGGGGCTGTGCCAGGGCAGGGACAGGCAAAACCCAGGCATTGCTGAGGGCCAGGAGCTGTGCCAGGGCAGGGACAGGCTAAAGCCAGGCATTGCTGAGGGCCAGGGGCTGTGCCAGGGCAGGGACAGGCTAAAGCCAGGCATTGCTGAGGGCCAGGAGCTGTGACCCAGGGCCAGGCATTGCTGAGGGCCAGGGGCTGTGCCCCAAGGGCAGGAGCTGTGCCAGGGCAGGGACAGGCTAAAGCCAGGCATTGCTGAGGGCCAGGGGCTGTGCCAGGGCAGGGACAGGCTAAAGCCAGGCATTGCTGAGGGCCAGGAGCTGTGCCCCAAGGGCAGGGACTGTGCCAGGGCAGGGACAGGCTAAACCCAGGCATTGCTGAGGGCCAGGGGCTGTGCCAGGGCAGGGACAGGCTAAACCCAGGGGCTGTGGCCCAAGCCCAGGCACTGCTGAGGGGCAGGGGCTGTGGCCCAAGGGCAGGGACAGGCCCAAGCCCAGGCACTGCTGAGGGCCAGGGGCTGTGACCCAGGGCCAGGACAGGCCAAAGCCAGGCACTGCTGAGGGGCAGGGGCTGTGGCCCAGGGCAGGGGCTGTGCCAGGGCAGGGACAAGCTAAACCCAGGGGCTGTGACCCAGGGCCAGGGACAGGCCAAAGCCAGGCACTGCTGAGGGCCAGGGGCTGTGACCCAGGGCCAGGACAGGCCAAAGCCAGGCACTGCTGAGGGGCAGGGGCTGTGACCCAGGCCAGGCACTGCTGAGGGGCAGGGGCTGTGCTGGGTCAGGGCAGACCTGGCCCAGGGGCTGCTGAGGGCCAGGGGCTGTGGCCCGTGCCCAGGGGCTGGAGGCACAAGTGAGTGGACTTGTTGGGAGCAGCGAAGTCACAGCTACACCATGAGGGCCATGAGGCACTTTGGTAGTGCTGGTCCATCAGCTGAGCCCGTTCCCACTGGAAATGACCCCTTTATAAAATAAATAAACCACAGCCGTGCTCAGGGCTCTGTTTTCAGGGCTGCTGAGCTCTGGGGGTGTGTGCCAGTGTGGGTTGAGAGGAGTTTGGCCTGAGTGTCCTGGTGGGTGTGTGGCAGAGCCCGCTGGAGCTGTCCTGGCTGCCACCACGCCGTGCACAGCTACTGTGACGTGCAGGTGGAACCCCCAGAGAGATGCAGGGATAAAGTGAAGCATTCCCTCCTGACACATGATCCCAAATCCTTGTTGAAAGCCGAGGAGATCGGCACAGGGAGCTCTTCCTTTAGGTCAGGAGCACCATGGATTAATCTGAGTTTTGGCTACCTTCAGCAAGCTGAAGGCAGAGCTCACTTCATAGTGAGCAGAAACTTGCATAACAGTTAATTGGTAGTTTGTTTTGTAATGGAGGAAAAGCGAAACTCCGTAGCAAAATTGCCTCTTTCTTTCCTAAATTTCAAATACTGAGGGCCAGCACTGTGAGGGGCTATACAGAGCCATACCAGATTATCAAGTGGTTAAATTGATATGATTAATTTTCTGCTCTTACACTACAGAATTCTATTTTTGCCAGGAAGGGCAATAAGAAAATATTGGTTAGGCATGGAAGTGCCTTGAATTCAGAATTCATGTGGAAAATGTAAGATTCTGAAAATTTATTGTTCCAAATGAATCTTTAAGAAAATACAAAGTTCTTGACTATTTGTCTCCTATTGACACTCAGTGTTTCAAATAAAATTCATTGGGCATGTGCACATAGTCTTAGATATTGTAGAATGAAGGGTTTTCATATAAAGAAAACGGTCAATATTTTTGGCATCTGACAGAATGTATTTAACAGAGCTTGAAATGGTGAGGATGGGGAGCATGGAGAGAAGCATTTTTTCAGTCTGTGACTTCCTGAAAAATCACACTGGAAAAACCCCCACCATGTGTGAGCACATGCAGAGGGTGATGGTGCAGAAATGCCATTGCCTTTAGACACTGTCTTGATAAGGACCTTTCTTAGAGCCACGAGTCCCTTTTCAGAATGCTGCCTCTGTTATGCTGCTGTCCCAGTTTATGACTGTTTTGGTTTTTTTTTTTTTCCACTGCAAAAGATCTTGGATTGAGGGATTGTCCTGATGATCTGTTCAGTGTTCCAAGGGGGCTGATTAATCTGAAAAACCCAACAAGACAGCTGAAACTGCTGCCAAAAACTGTCATCCGTTCTGCTCTCTCAACTGCCAGCTTTCTGTGCTCTAGCTGCAGAGACAGGTCTACTCTTAAAGATGCAGCCTGACATTTCCTAATGCAGCAGCAACAGGGTAAATGATGGGGGAGTGATTTGGGGGACTGAGTTTTCCCTTTATTCTGTCACTTCCGAGTGGTTGCATTTCTCTCCTGAGGTAGCACCGAGCTCAGTACTGCTATTAATTCTGTCTGCTGACTGCAATTAATCCAATGGCAGAGAGGATGGAAATATTCTGGGAGGGGAAATTGTCTCTTGAAGGTTGACATGGAGTTTGTGTGGCTTTTTTTTTTGTTCATCTCACAGCACCATGGCAGCAAGAAAGTTGAGTTACTCCTGAGCAGTGTTTCCTATACACTCACTCAAAGCAATTCGTAAAAATAATATTATTCCTGCTGTGTGTGAATGCTGGTGCTAAGCATGAGAAAAGGAGGCTCCTTGGTCTTTGAAGGGAGGGATTTTGGAGCTGTGGAAGGAGGAAGGTGGCCAAGCTCTCCCTTGCCTGATCCACACCCTGTGTTTACAGGGGCTGGAGGTGGAAGGCAGAAGAGCCTCCAGCCCCAAACTGGAATTGTGACACCTCCACACCAAGGTCCTGGGCTTGGGGCTTTTCAGAAGCCACCCCTGGGTGCCTTGCTGGGACTCCCTAAGCAAACTCTTCAGCAATGGCAGCATAAGTCAAAAATAAAAAATATTTTGAAAGTAAACTGGATAACTGCAACTGAAAGCTTGAGGGAATGTTTAATGGGGCCATTAATAAATGACTCAGGCAGCCAATGGGACATAGCCTTTGGTCTCGTGCCTTGCACTGCTGCAGAGGCTCCCTGTAATGAACACACAAAACGTGCCCCATCAAGCCTTGGTGCTTTAGCACAAAACACTCCTGAAGTTAATATATGCTGGATGGCAAAGTGGTGCCTCCAGTAAACATCTTGGACAACCAGCGCTGAGAAAAACCTTTTAAGAGGATGGATTTTTCTAACAGAGAAACCTTTAACTCTTTTCAGAACTTTTAAGAATACCCAAACGTCCTGGGTAAAGGAGAGGAACAACCTTCTGAACTTTAATTTGTGGGCAAAGCCCTGTGTTAACCCCCACCACGTTTACAAGCGGTGAGAGGTGTGAATGTCACCAGGAGTGTTCTGCTGTGTTAGCAAGGTGTTTTGATCCTGGCTAGAGCTGCAGAAAACAGAACATTATGAAAGCAATCATCAGTCTTCTAGATGCTCGATAGGATAGTGCAGGGTGCTGCAGAAGCCCCTAACTAAAGATTAAATTTGATTAAATACACTCGCAGCAAACTGGCTTGCTTGTGCCAATTAACTTGGAAATGCAGCAGTGTTTTATTGCTTTAGGAATGAATGGTACTTATTGGCTTCTTATATAACAGTTTGACTTCCTTATCCAGTCAGAAAATCGAGCATCTGTCAGACCATCAACCCATAAATGTCTTCATTAGATCTGATAAACAGACCATGGCAAGCCAGGAAGTTGGAAGGTCCCACCCTTCTGCCCGGGGGGCTGGACTCACTTAACAGGCTTAAAAGGAGGGATCTGAGTAAAACAGGGAGAAGAAACACACTGGGTGAGCCAGAGAGGAGCTGCTCTGAGACTGTGCCCAGGTGCAGCACTGAAATAACCCCTTTCAGGGCCATTGGGACTCTTCCCCATCCATTCCTGTTACCAAACAAACAAATCCTTGGCAAGTACCCGGTTCAGGAAGCTGTCCCCAGACAAATTGCTGGGTGTGATCCCAATAAAGCTGGGCTCGAGCCTGCTGCCAGCTGAGATCCCTCTGGAAAGCGCCAGGGCTGTCACTGATTTGAAGGAGCTCTGTGACCCACAGGCTGTGGTTTGTACCAGCCTAGTCATGCTTTCTGCAGCTCCTGCTGTGCCCTCCTGATGGCTCTGAATATTCTGCTCCTGCTTTTGTGGTGCTGCACAAAGAATTGGCATCACAAGCCAGGGGCGCATCACCCACAAAATGTTGCTTCTCCTGGCTAAGTTTTGGCACAGCCTCACCTCGAGTGGCTGCGCAGCCTTTGTGCCTGACCTCGGTGCAATAAAGCCTGTGGCATTGGCAGCAGAGATGTTGACAATATTACAGTAGAAGGTGGAAGTCCTTAATCACACAGGGCTGCTTAGATGTTTTGTTATTTCCACTAATAAGAATGGAGAAGGCACAGGCAGATGAGCCTTTAAGTGCTGTTCCTCTGAGTCTTCCTTCAAAGCCAGAAATTCTTTTTTATCTCCCACAAACTCCTACCTCGCTCTGTGCTCTGACAAATCTGTCCCTTTAAATAAAGCTGCTGCTCTTGCACAACCTTTGGTCTTGCAAAATGCAAAGCCATCTGTTACAACCTCAATTACAGGTTAGAGGAGACAGAAACTCATTTGATGGACTGCAAGAGCAGGATTTACCTTCTCTGTGTGTCTGAGGGAAAAGACCAACCTTTATGACAGAGGCCAGGTCAAGAATGAGGAGTTTTGTCTATTAAAGTAAATTGAAGAGGGGGAAAACTCTAAAAGACAGATTGAGTTCATACCTAACTTTGAAATGAAATCTAAATGTCTCTGTGTGTATAGTGGTATGTACAAGCCTTTTGTTTTTTTATTCCCCCCCCAAAGTTTGTAAATGTTCCTGAGGTGCTGCTCTACAATTTAAGATTCCACACCCTCTTGAATAAAAACTCAAAGCAGTGATACTCACTTGAGTTGCTGCTTGTATATTGTTATTGAGACAAAATAATTTAGTTTCTGTTGTTCGTTCCTTGCAAGCTCAACCTAAGTAAAAAAAGAAATAGTGCATATGAGATAAAGTTGACAGGCTTATTTTTGTCTTTTTAAAGCTGTAATCACCTGAGTTTCTAATTTTATTTTTTTTTTTTTATTTAAAAGGTTATAAATGTAGTAGCAGAAAAAGTCAAACTAAGTATATGGGGAAAGCCTCTAAGAAACTTCAAAATGTAGCTTAAAAATAGATCCTCTTTGTTTTCATTCCCCTGTGGGTAATTCATGGATTCCCAGAATGTAAAATCAGCCTTTAGTTTTGCTGCCTGGGGTTGTCATTAAAGAAGCAGTCACTCCACCAATTCATCCCAAGCTGTTTAGCAGTAGATATGTGTATTTGAGATACCTTCTTCTTGCTCTGTTGTGATTCCCTTGGGAATAGGAAGCCCAGGTGTCCGTCCTGGCTGTTCCCTGGGTGAGCACTTGGCTCCAAGAGGTTTTGCTCAAGTGGGGCTGGGCTCTGTCTCAGTCTGTCCTAACCCTGAGATTCTCCTTCCCTTCAAGGTGAGGCAAAGCCAAAGCTCAGATCACCAGTGAAGTTCCCCTTCCCCCTCCTGTCCAGCAGCCTGGGACAGGTTTGATTTATCTCTGTCTGTTGGAGCAGAGAGAGGTGATTGCTGTGCACGGGGAAAGAATCTGAGACAAACCTGAATGTGCTGAGTTTAAAAAAAAAAATAAAGTAGTAGGTGAAAGCAGTAAATATGGCAACTATGCCAGTCCTTCCTACTCTGCTTTTCTGCTACATTCTTGTTATACAATGGTGAGGGCTGTTGCAGGAAGGACTGTTGAAAGATGGGGGATTTAAGAGAGCTGTGATGGCTCTGTTGGATTGTTGCCTATATTTGGACTGTATTTATTATTCTCCTTCTATTAAGGTGCTTAAGTATTCAGAGTTGGGTTTAGACAAGAAATAAATATCTGAGCAGCTGTGACTACATGTCTGTTGGTGATTAGTCATCACTACAACTCTTCAGAGTTGGATTTACCAGCAAATTGTTAAAATTCCCCCAAATGGAGGGCATCATAGTGGAGAAAATTGAGGTTTATTTTGCTGTGTTTGGCTGGAAGTTTCACCTGGAGCAATCCAACAGGCCAGGAGAGGAGAGCTCCTGACCTGGCACAGGAGAATGAGCTATTTAGAATTTCCATTCCTTGCAGGTGCTGTTTTCTGCAGCTCACCTGCCAGGGTCTGGGGAAAATGCAGAGAGCAGGAAGAGATTTATCAATGATTCTTGCTGGTGAGAGCAAAGAGAATTGTTAAACTCTTGGGCAGGGGGAGGCTGATTCCACCTGCACTGCACTGATGGTGTCTCCAAGGGTTCAGCATACCGTGGCTTTGGCTCTGCTGGGAGAGGCAAGGAAAGATTGAATGCTGATTTCAGCCTCAGGCAGGCTTCTGAACATCAAGGTTTATTTTCCTGGAAATACTAAGAAAAAAGATCTCAGTCTGTTCTATGTTTCTGACTAATGTAATTCATTGCACTACAACTCCACGTTCTGTTCTCCTCGGGTTTGGTTTGTTTTTAGAAGAATGAAACATCACCATTTTCTCCCTCTTCTAAAACTGAAGGAAGGATGCCTACACTCACAGTAGAAAAAAAAAAAAAAAAACCTGCTTGTTTTGGTCCCAAAAAAGGAATTTTGATAGAAAGCAAAAAGGAACTTGTAGCATCTCTCCTGACCATGTTGAAGGAGAGGATTATTTTGCTCCCACACCAAGTTTTTGCATTAGTTCAGGACAATGTTGCTCATTGGGTGGGAACAGAGGGAATAAAACTGGAGTTTTGGAAAGCCAGCCAGCCCTCCTCAGCAAACATTTCCTGCAAACAGCTGGGCAAGGGAAGACCCATCCACCATGGAAAATTCTAATTGGGAGAGCAGGGAAATTGGGATTTGGTTTCCTGCCCTGCTTCACACAATCAGGGTAACCTGGAGTATTTTGCTGGCAGGTGGGGCTATTCCTGTCCTGTAAGTGACCCTAATTTGATCCTGAAATGGGTAAACTCAGAAATCTCTGACAAGATCCTGTGGAGAAGTTTATTAGTTGTTGATGCCTTTGTAAAAGCTGGGGTTGGTGGTACCAACTAATTTAGACTATTTCATGTTGGGAATAATTTTGACTTCAGTTCTTATTCCCCAACAGAACTTGTGAAATGCATGTAGGGGGAAGAATTACTGGTAAAGCCCCACGATTTGTGGTGTCAGCTGACTGCAAATGATAAATCACATTTTTATCAATAGCTGAGGATGTGATGCCTGCTTTATCTGTTGGGGAGATCAATTTGTAAGACATAAGTTCCTTGGTCCACTTCACACTTGGCACTCTGAAAGTCAGGGAACACTTTCTGGCTGAATGTTCCATGGCTCATGATTTCAGCAGGATTAGGATGAATTTCCCATACTACATATCTGCCCTTCTTGTTTAACCCAGAAAAAATTGCTTCTGGCTGCCTCATTGAAGGAATTATTGTGTAGCCATGGCTTTGAGTGAAGCCTAAGGAATTACTCACTGGATATACTGCATGCCATAAAAATACTAAATGTGCTTCTGAGTAAAATGGGGATTGGGTGTTTCCTGTAGAAGTAGCTAATCCTTAAAAATTTTAGATTTTTTTGTAATATTCCATCTACTCAAGGGAAAAAATCAAAAGACCCCAAAATGACAACAGGAAAAAGAAGCCCAAACCCCACAAGATCCAAAAGGAGCTCATCTTATCAAGGTGTAGTAAAGATCAATCTGTTGAAGTCTGTTTTTTCAGTGTTTGCCACATTCCCAGGTTTGGGGAGGATTCCTGTTCCACAAGAGTTGTCTTCTCTGAGCAGTGAGGTCCCATGGGGACAAAATAAGTCCTCGAGTGGTGGTGGGCTGAATTTCCTCACTCAAGCTTTTTAAAATTCAAGAATGTGTTAATTCAAGCATCTCCAAGCTTCAGGAGTACAGATTATGCAAGCAGAGAACATATTTCCCCCCCCCTTCAACAAATAGCTGAATATTTGCACTGTGGTGAGGCTGGGGAGGCACAAGCTGCGTTCCAAAGGCAAAGCAAGGTGCAGTTCCTGCCCCAACTTGTAGGTGTTTTTCTAATTAAATCCTTTGCTAATGATAAGATTTTTGCTTTCACTTCATTATTTTTTTGTTTTCTGATCCCTTTTACTAGATCTAATACAATTTTCTTTTAAAAAAAGTGGATCTTTGCAACAATGGCTCAGAAAAAAAGGGAACCCTCAGTTGTGGCTGTACCCTGAGTGATCTCAGGTAGAGATGCAGGTGATTTATCTGGTCCCAGCAGAATTCCAGCCTGGCCTTCCTGCAAGGAGAACCATGGACTGTATGTGAGCTGTTTGTGCCCCCTGAGCTGGTTTGTCAGTGTGCAGTTCTGTGCTGAGATGTCTCGAGTGATTCGCTTCTCAAAAGGCAGAAAAAGCTGCTCAAGTTCAAAACATTGCCCTGGGATTCTGCAGGAATTGTTCCATCAGTGCCAACACACTCCTTAAAGCCCTAAAAATGTGGTGTGCCAGCTTGGTGTGTTTTCCTCTGCTGCCCTGGGTGGTTGTAAGAGGGTTGTGGGGGGAAGCCACCAGCCTGTGGCATCTCTGCATCCCTCCAGGGTCATGGGATCTCTGCATCCCTCTGAACCTGTGGGATCTCTGCATCCCTCTGAACCTGTGGGATCTCTGCATCCCTCTGAACCTGTGGGATCTCTGCATCCCTCTGAACCTGTGGGATCTCTGCATCCTCTGAACCTGTGGGATCTCTGCATCCCTCTGAACCTGTGGGATCTCTGCATCCTCTGAACCTGTGGGATCTCTGCATCCTCTGAACCTGTGGGATCTCTGCATCCCTCCAAGCCTGTGGGATCTCTGCATCCCTCTAAACCTGTGGGATCTCTGCATCCTCTGAACCTGTGGGATCTCTGCATCCCTCTAAACCTGTGGGATCTCTGCATCCCTCTGAACCTGTGGGATCTCTGCATCCCTCTGAACCTGTGGGATCTCTGCATCCCTCTGAACCTGTGGGATCTCTGCATCCCTCCAAGCCCGTGGGATCTCTCCATCTCTCCAGCAGCTCCTGGCAGGCAGCACCACTTGCAGCTCATCCTGCATCTGGGTGAGTTCTCCCAGGCTGAGCAGCTCAGCACGTGGAGCTTGTACAATCCTCTGGCTAATCCGTGCATGGAGCCACCCGTGGGCTTTGCAGAACCTTTAGAGAGCATCAGGCACAGAACAGGCACAGAACAGGCACAGAACAGGCACAGAACAGGCACAGAACAGGCACAGAACAGGCACAGCTCCCTTCGTGCTGTCACACAGGAGCCACCCTGGAGTGGCAGCCTGGTGGGCAGGCAGTGGAGACAGCTCAATCCATCGTGTCCATTGTTTGTTACCTTCCCAGGGCTCTGTTCTCCAGCTTCTACCCCAACCTAAACCAAATTTCATAGGGAAAAAACCCTTAAATGGCATGTGGGGTGTGAAATATTTCTTTGAACTTTGCAGATCTGAGAATAAATTTGGGATTCAGCTGATTCTTCCTAATTTGGGGTCTTTCCATTAACCCTTGCAAGGAGCTGAAATAAGATCTCACCATTATGTTACCTTGATTTTTATTTTTTTTCTTCCTGGTCAAAATTCATAGTATTTGTGAATTTCTATGAAGGAATTAAAAGTGGTTACAGAAGTCTAAAGATGATGGATTTTCTTGAAGTGAAATTTTCAGGATCTAATGGAAAATTGCATGAAAGAGAATGGGAGTTGGAGTTCTTGGATTTATTTTCTCTTTATATAAAATGAATCATAACTAAATAAATATTAGGAGTTAAAAATCAAAATGATTGGGTTACCATGGTCTAAATAAGTGTAGAGCTCTGAAATTTCAGGTGCACATCATTTAAGGTCTTGTTTTGAGTTGTTCAGCATTTAATGCCTGGACAGATTCTCAGATCTGAAGGAAGAGCCACATCCCATATTTTCACTGTATTAGAAGAATCTCTGAATGTTTAAAACCTCTCTGTCTTGAAACAAGTGAAATTAGTTTCTTGATGACACAGTACACAACTGAATGAGCAGGAAAGTGCTTATTGACAAGACAGGGGTGTCATTTCTCTTTGCTGGTCTTTTGTTTGTATCATTTTCTGACAATCTGGAATACAAAAATTGATCACATTTTTCAGTGTTTTGGGTACATGGCAGTACTGCAAGGTGTCTTTCTGTGTAGCCAGGGCTGGGTTGTGTGGGTGGAGGGATCCAGGATGGTTTTCAGCAGCAGCTGAACTTGTCTGGCAGTTCCTGTATAGCTTAAACTTTGAGGTGCATTTGCTGAATGCTGCAAAGGGAAGATTTTAAATCCTATTTTTAGTGGCTTTTATTTTCCCCCTAGTCCTGCCCACAGAATGCAGAGTTTGGTAGTACATGAGCAAGTTTTGCCTTAGATTTTTTTAATTTCTTTTAAAAAGCCTTCAATTTAAGAGAGTTTCCTCTGCTATAAGTCCAGCAAGCAAAAGTATTTTTTTACAGCATCCTCTGTGAAGCAAATGAACTTTCATAAGCCTGCATGACTGTAGGCTATGCAGAAGGTAGATGTACAACCCTGAGAAAGGATTTTGCGAGTGTTGTGGGCAGCTGAAAAGCCTGGTAGACATTGGGCATCATGTAGGATTGTGGCAAAGCAATGGCAGGATGGTCGGCTTTGACAACTAACAACATTGCAAGGCTTTGACAGAATAAGAACTTACATGTGGTGTCAATCATTCTCCACATGCCACTTCCAATTTGTCTCGCTGGGAGAGGACATCTGTCCCCAGTGGCATCCGAAATGCAGCTGCCAATGTCACAGCACCAAGGACACGGAGGAGCAGAGCGTGGGGTGCTGCCCTGGCGGCTTTGGTGCTGCCAGGGGAAATGGGGACAGATGGCTCTGAGGTGTCCTCTCCTCTGAAGGACAATCCCCTCAAAGTGCACGGAGGGGAGGGCTGTGGGTGGCAGAGAGGCCAAGCCATGGCTGCAGGTGTTCTTTCAAGGCACTGAGGAACAGGGGGGAGTTTGCAGCACTAAGGTCAGGACACTTGGGGTGGGCTTGAGTTCATGTTAATGTTGCTGATTGGGCTCTTCTGCCCTGCTTCTAGCTTAGCTCTAAGAGATGAATATTTCCTCCTTCTAAACTCAATTGAATTTTCACTGTCTTAAGAAGAGGATAAATATATTTTACTCTTTTTTTTTTTTTTTTGAGCTGCAGAGGGTGCAACGTGAAAATCTCTGTATTTTCCTGCTTCCATTTTCATGTGTTTTTCTGTAGATCAATACTGGAGCCAGGTAGAAACTTTTTCCTTTCTAAGGACAGGTATCTCTATGTCACTTAAGGAGCTTGGCTTTTACAGGGGGCCTGTGGCTGATGGGCTTTAGTGGTGAGAAAGTGTAAGGTCTTTGAGAGAACTGATGCTCTCTTGTGATTGAAAATTTGCCAGGTGTCCCTCTCTCCCTGTTGATTTTCTGATGCCTTCTGAAGTGTGAGCTTGCATTTAGTTTTTCTCTCTGAGTGAATTTAACTTGCTCAGGAGATTGAAATGATGTTGAGGCAGCAATGGGAGCTCACATGTGCATCCCATGTATTCCCCAGCCTGGATTTCGTGTGAAATCAGACTGAAAGCAAGCCAGACACACCAGTCAGAGGTGGGCTGGCCAATCTGCTCTCCTCCTATTCTGCCCTCATCCAGACAGAAATGGGAAAGAAGGGTCTGGATGAGCCTGGAATATCCTGCACAGCCTCGGTGCCACTGAGGGAGCAGAGCTGTTTCCAAACCTGCTCGAGACACCAGCAGAGCTGAGCTGGGCTCTCAGTCAGAGGCTGCTGTGACTGTGTCCCCTGCAGCTGCACTGAGCTGCTCCCTTCTCTGTTTGCACAATTCTCTCCAGTGCACACAGTCCCATCCGGAGTGAGCTCTGTGCAGGAGTCACAGGACTGCAGTTTGAGTTGTGGGTCTGCACAGATGTGCTTTGTTTTGATTCAAAGGCTGCACACGGTAGGGAAGGAGGGCTGTTTTTGCAAGTCTGCCTATGCTATGGTTGTGTTTCATCTCCATTTTAATCTTTGCAGGAGCACACAGACCAACATCCAAATGCCAGCCCAGTCCAGACGGGTTCTTATCCTCTCGCTCCTCCCGCTGCTGTGGGTGTTGTGTTTTGTTCTGGGGGTACACAACTTGTTCTGTGTCTGCTCTGGCTGCCTCTGGTAGAAGTGAAACAGTTCTCCCACTCCCTGGGGCAGTGTCTGGGTGTGTGGTGGTGACAGCTCTTGGTGGCAGGAGTGACTGTGCGTGTGCACATGGGGCTGGCACAGCAGGACCGGCAGGGAGGCTCAGGCTCCACATGACTCAAACAGAGCAAGTGATCAGAGAAATGAGGGAGGAATTCACAGGTCAGAGCTGTAAATAAATTCCACATGGATTTTGAGTGCTGCGAGAAGGAAGCCTGTGCATTGGCTGGTGCTGTCCTGCCTCTTTTAAAGTGTTCTGTTGCAGATTTACGAGCCTGTTCTGGGGACAGAAATAAATAAGAGCAGTAGGGTGGCCAGCACATATAAAATTGTGATATTATTTGATACCACTTTAATGTTCTAGAGAAAAGTGGGTGTAACAGTGTAAGGCTACTCCAAAGTGCAGATCTCCAGGGCATCCTCGGAGTTTCCCATTTGTTACTTTACCCTCAGCTATGTGAATAGCAGGAGTAAAACACATGTGCAAGCTGTGTCAGCTTTGTGTGGGGATGAGCAGAAGTGCAAATTCATAGTGTGAAAATCTGCTATTTTGATTCTTTCTGCTTTATTTTGAATGCTTAGTGATGTGCCCAGAACCCTACTGCTGCACAGGCAAAACTCCAGAGAATGATGGGCTCGCCTCCCATTTTTATTTGGAGTTTTACAAATTGTAATAAAAGAGCACCCAGACAATGCTCTGGGCACTGCATATGATCTTATTTAAAAAATACACTTGTAAACAAATGGCTTCATCAACCACCTCAGATCAGATCAAATAAAACTTGCTATATTTATTCTGCTGCTGAGTTAAGAGCCATCTGTGGCTCTCTATTAACAGACTATTTACATGCAGATCCAAGTGCTCTGGAAATGGGAATTGTATTTTCTCTGGGAATCCCCCAGTGTTTAGCAGGGCTTTCCACCCCAGGTTCTTACAGAGAAAGGGGAAAAGAGACTGTGCTGAGTTAGGAGGACTAAACCCCTGGTTTGCACTGACTTGTGGGCAGATATTCCAGAGGCTGGGAGCTGCAAGGAAGTTTATTTGGAAATGGGCTTACCAGAGAAAGTGATATGCTGGGCTGGAACAGATTGTATTAAATTTCTGAATCCAACAATCTGATTTTTCTCTCATTTATAGAACAGTAGAGTGCAAATATCTATGAATTTTAGTAAGAACAGGCATATAAGAGTGCAAAAGAGGTACAAATTAAAATCAAGAAGCAAAGGCTGTAACTGTGAAACGATCACATCCAGGATTTTTCTCCAGCTGGCACATCTGGGGGTAAGGGTGATCTGCCTTTTGATTTGATCCCTTTTCTTTATATTATTGACTTCTACATAGTTATTTTTTTTCAAGTGATGAGATATTGTTAGATCAGAGCTCTAATGTCAAAAATGATAGCCTATTTTAAATTTTAAAATATCTCAAAGGAAAAATTAATAATAAGTCAGTTCTTATACTGATCCTTGGAAATGAATATGGAAACTTTCAAGGAATATGCCTTGGCTCAGGCTTTCTCTCCAGCTGTGTGACTGGGGAGCAGGAACTTCTTAAGGAGCTTCTGGAGAGCCCTTGGGGCTGTTTGGCCAGGAAGAGCAGTGCAGCCTTTTGCTCTCCTAAGAGCAGCACTGGCAGAGCAGAGGTTGGGAATGGAAACCGTGGAGTCATCTTTGCTTCTGTTTCCTTAAAGGTGGCTCCATCCTGGAGCCAAAACAGATGAAATTGGTTTTAGGTGGCTGAGGAAGTCACATCTCTGAGAGTCCCTGTCCCCAGCAGAAGGGGACAGTGGGTGAAGCACGTTAGGCTGGACTGAGACAATCATCCAGAGGTGCCATGGGCCCAGACCTCCAGCAGCCCAAGAGTTTCAGCAATGCCCTTGCTTTGCTTTTTCTGCTTTTTCTTTTTTTTTTTTCTTCTAAAGTGTTTGCAAAATGTAGAAAAATGCAGCAGGTCCAGAAAAACTGGAACTGTTTGGTGCAATTATTCAGAGCAAATGCTTAGCACAGAGAAACCATAGTAAACCCCTGCCTAGAAAGTGCTGCAAATGCAGTGGTTTAGTAGTAAGGAAAAAAAATAAATATTTTTAATATCTGCAATCCTCCTTGAGGATAAACCAGAGCTCAAATATAAGCCTGATTTATGGGAAGCATGGTATGAAGTTTCTTTATGAAAACTGCAGACTCACAAAGAACAGTTCCATGGAATGCAGGGCAAGCAGAGAAGGTGAGGATGGGGGATGCTGCTCCTGGATCATGTCTGTTGTCTGGAAAATTTATAATTGTACATAATCCACAGCAGAGTTGTTTGTGCTATTAGAGCATGTCACATGGCAATGTAGAAGTGTGTTGAAACAGCTATAGGAACACCAACAGTGCAACACCATTACTCTGAAATGGCCTAAAATTCTTGAATAACACAATTTCCAGCTTTTCCATCACTTTGGAGGATTTGTGACGTTCCTGGATGTTGTTTATCTCAAAAGCATTAGGCCTGATATTTGAACAACTGGTCAAGCAGAATGCATGAAGTTTTTATTGCTTTTGTGCAAGAGCCTTTAGACCATGTGAAAATCTGTTCCTTGTACCTGAAGATGATCAGTCAGTACCCCCTGCACTTGAGGGATGTTGGCAGCTCAGTGCAGCACTTGACTTGGGAGGCTGATGTCCTGCACACCCAATATTTCTTCTCTCCTCCACAGCAGGGCACAAACTGCCTCCTGCACCCTCCTCATCCCATGTACAGCATTGGGGGAACTAATTAGAATCCAGGATTTATTGCAGAAAACTGAGTGTGTGTACTCTATTAACAACCCTCACAATGTCTTTCAAGGTTCTCCTTAGCAAGGGCAACTGCTGCTGGCATTTTGGCTCCCCTTCAAACCAGTCTTGTCAGCAAGAAAAACCATATGAACCTGGAGATTGAAATCAGTTGCCCCAGGGTACCAGGTCCGGTTTCATTTTAACAATAAAAGAATCTGATGCCTTTTAGCAGGCAGGTAGTTATTGCCTAGATGAAGGAAGAGTTGTAATAGTAAATCTAGAATTGCATTCAGATGTGACATCAGCTGATATATAAGTACTGCATGTCTTGCCTTATCCACCCACTCTTTCTATATGCAGGGAAATCCGAACCGAGGGAAAAGTCAAATGTTGGGCTGGCTCCCCCAACTCCACAATTATGTGCCAGTGATCCTGAACTTCCTCTCCATTTGCAGGTTAGCTAGAGGGGCCTGAATCCTAATGCTGTGCTCAACTCCGTGCATTTACATTAACCTACAAAAGCTTGAGCGTGTCTGTGTCTCCAGACACAGAAGACTCGGGGACACAATAAATGTTTGAAAGTTCCTGGAGAATTACTGTTATGGAAAGGCTCTTCTTTGTACACTGATTTGTAGCTCTTCTGCACTGATCTCCTGTGGTCGAGGTGCTCATTGGAGCTGAACATTTGGTTGACTGATTCCTACTAAAATTTGGGACAGAATTGTTCATTTGTGGGGTGCACACCTCTGGCTGTGGCAGAATAAGCCAGCTTTGCCCCAGCAAAGGGAGGAATCATGGATTAGTTACTACCTGAACCTCTTGTTGTTATGTCAGGTATCCCATAACAGCTGTAAAGATTTGGAGTTTTATCCAGACAGTTCCTTAATGTTGTCACCACCACAAACTTTTGCAAACTCCCAGCGCAAATAAACGAAGGCGGTATTTTTCTCCTTCAAGAGAGAATCCCAATTCATTTTTTTACCAAGTACACTATTGTTTTTACTGCATCTTGTCTTTGAGGCTGTGAAAATGAACCTTTCTGAGTGGCTCCTAGCTGGTTGCTGTGGCAGGGCCGATGGTGGTGTGTTAATTGCAATCCCAGAGCCAGTTCGGTGCCCAGCAGGATGGTGGCTCTCAATGGCACCGAGCAGCTGTTGATGGTGCCTGTAATTACTGCCCTGATCTATTGATCAAGTGGAGCAGGGGGGGAAAGCCCTGCTGGGCTCCAGCCTAACAGCTCCCCTTCTGAATAACCTTCCCAAAGGTGCCACTCATTCTTCTACTCAAATACGGTGGAATTAATCTCACCCGTGTGGCTTAATCAGCACGAAATTCATTTGGCACATTGTGGGGAAGGAAACTGCTCTCTGCCATCGAGCCCAGGCTGGGCTGTAGCTGCCAAGGCAAGCAGAGCTGTGGATGAAGACATCCCGTGTTTCTGTCAGTACCCAGAGTTTAGTATCAGAAAGAAATGGAATTTTTTGCTTGCTGGTTGTCTCCCACCTGCAAAACGTGGCGAGTCTCAGTTTGCAACCAAGCTGAAAGCTCAGGGCACGGATTCCTGCAGTGGCTGCCTGTGGGAAAGCTTCTCCTTTCCTCTGAAGGTTCTGTGCAGGTGTGTGGTTCTCTCTTCCATGGGCACAAAGGTAAACCAGCAGAGATTGTGCCTGCCTGCAGTGTCCGTGCACCGCTGCAGCAGGGAAAGCTGGGCAGGACAATTCAATTAGGTTCAGTTTCTGGGTTTGACTGGGGGAAAAAGTGGAAAATGTGAATTGCTATAAGTTAAAAAAAGCCTGAAAGCAGTTGTTTTGATGTAATTAAAATGCTTTGTGGTGGTGTTTCAACTTCAGCTGTTTAAAACTCAAACTTCAGAAGGATGATCTGTTACCAAAAGAAAAAGCCATAAAAATTGAAGTCTGGAAATTACAAATGGTACAATTTAATGTGGAAATGTTTTCACTGGGGGGGAAAAAAGCTGTCCAAATTCACTAAGAGACTTCATTTTACAGGCAATCTACCACTTTGATGAAGCAGTTTTATCAACATATCTCGAAGCAGTTTCACCATCTCTCTCTTATCTATGTGGGTTAATTTTTCTTGATGGAATTGCTTTGTCTTTCTTGTGTCTTCAAATTGATAGCAAGCTGATCCTTCACTCAGCCTCCTCCCTTTTGATCTGGTGCTACATTTGTCTCAGTCATAGAAAATGTTGCTCAACAGGATATCAGTGCCTTTGACCTTTTCCTGGGATACACAGCCCCATGCAATGCCCCACCACACGTGCCTTAAAGAAGGAGTTTGCAATCTTTGCAGGTTGAGCAAGGTAGAACTGGGCTGCTTTAATCTTTGTACAGCTTTAAGCAATCCAGAGATGACATTATTTCAGTTGCATGGGTTTGCCTCGCTGTGGTTGGTAGGATCCACTAAAACAATGTCAGGCATGTTCAGTGGAAAACCTTCAAAAGGAAAAATAAATTTTAAAAAACCCAACAGTGTTGCTTTCTCCAGTGACAGAAGAAAACTCATCTTTGCATGCAAATAAATCAATCAATCACCTGGCACTTGTCAATTTAAAAAGTAGGTAGCAGGAAGAGAGGGGGAATGCCATTATTTTGTTTATTCTTCTAGTACTTAATTTTCTTTGCCTTTGGGAGCTGTCTTATAAAGAGTACATAAAAGATTTGTTCTGTTTGCTTGGAGATTGGGGAAGATGGAGCCACCAGATCTTCCTGATATTTGTGCCATGAAAAGAAAAGAAACTTTAAGGAGTTTTTGTCTACTTCTAAGTTTACCAGCAATTTCATGTAATCAAAATTTTTAAATTTCTCTGAGCATAATAATGAATATTATAATATTTCCATTTTTTTATCAAGTTGTTTAGATAAAACCATTTTCTCTTCAAATGGCATTAAACTGCTTTGGCACAGAGGATCTTCCACTGTGACCCGCAGTGCCCAGAACTCTGGACTCAAATGTTTGATATCCAACAGGACTTGGCAATTTTGGAGGAATTTTTTTAGAGTTACTCTGAACTTCCCCTCTTGGTACAGTTTCAGCTGGCTGCAGGAAATAATTCAGTATGGGATAGGTAAAAGTGCAGGCTGGTAGCACCATGTAATCTACCTGACAGCTTTTTTTCACTTACTCATTTATCAACCTAAAAGCTAAAGCAAATAGGGATGCAACCTGTAAAGCTGTTGAATAATTTTAGTGAGCTTAACCACATGTTTAGCCTGAGGAAGAAAAAGTAGTTAATTTCATATCTAAATTTTTATTTTTTTTTATCCAAAGCAAAGGACCCTCCTTTTTTCCTGAAGGCAATTTCAAGCTGTTATTCAAGAATGAAAATTGATAATTGTTATATCTGTACTCAGTTGATCTTAATTTTAGTGGAGCTCCAGGCTAGCAAATATGAAAATATCATCTTGCTGGCTGATAAACTGGTTAAATGCATCGGTGCAGGATTTTGATGAAGTAGCAATAGTTAATATTTGTTGCTTAGCAAAGAGCAGTTATAATCCTGGCTTTGGAGTAAATCCAAAGAGGGAGGGAGAAAGAAGTCATTCAGCAGCAGCACGAAGTGGTTTTTTTATCTCTGCAGACACACACAAACATTGTTAGACAGCATAAAGTGCTCTCATAGCAAATTGTTTGCTCTCCCTGCTGCTGAGATGAATCTCCTCGAGCACAAGGAGGTTCCAGTGCCCGCACCCAGACCTTGTCCAACTCAAACATTGGATCACAGACCTTCCCAGGAACAGCCTTTTCACCCCATGTCAGTGTAATAATTGCAGAAATGTGTGCAGCAGATGCCTTTGTCTCACCTGTGTGAGGCTCTTTGGGAAAGCCCTTCAAGGTGGGAGAGCTGCCCTGCAAACAGGGACCTTGAAGCAATGCAGTCATGAAAAATGCCCCATCTCTAAAACCAGGATGGTGGTGCCTGCCTGCTCACCAGGGTTTTACAAATCACTGTTCACACTGGCAAAAAATAGTGTATAGTTCTTTTCATTATTATATTCAGTTTCCACTATTATAGAAATGCAGGGTTGTGGTACTAGTCTGAGCAGTGAGAGTCCTTTCAGTCCATGCATTAATTAATTTTTAATTATTAATGTCTTGTCTTGGGAAATACCGTTCTCTTGCTTTCTCCCTTCCATACTTTCTGTGGCCAGAACTGGGATATCTCCACTACTGGGTTTAGGCTGATTAAAGGCAGGGTTAATTTCACCTTTAGACATCAAAAAGATACTTTCCTGCTTTTCATTCTCATGTCTGGTACTTCATTGTGTCCAGTCCTCTGCTCTTAAAAGGTAGAGCACCACGTGGCTTTTCCCTAGAAAACATTATTTTTAAAATGAATTAGTAATTTTGGTTTTTTTTTCCTCCAAGTGGCTTTTCAATCCTTCCATCAGAATCACTGCAAAGAGGTGAGACATTCTGCCTCAGCACAGGATTAGAATTGCCCAAATGGATTAGAATGCCCCAACAATGGATGTTGAGGAGTTAGAGTAATATCTCCTGAACCTGGGTCAAGCAGAGCACTGGATCCTTTGCAGGAGTATTTAATGATAAAAGTTATTTCTGCTCAGGAGGCAGCACAGTTTTCCAGCTGGGTGTGCAGCACTAATTCAGTGATAACCTCTTCTGTTAGAGTGGAACTTTTGGCAATGTCACTGGCATTAGACTAGCTAAAAGGAGGCTGGTTGAAGTCTAAAATCTTCTTCCATTCCATGGGCAATTGGATTTTTGGGGTGTATACAAGTTTTTGTGGTTTAATAAGACTGGAGAAAAAAGTCAGCAACTGAGACTGTTTCAGCAACTTGAATACTGCTGTGATGAAAGAAACCAGATATTACAAATTCATTCTAGGGCATGAAAATATTTATGAAGTATGAATTTATTAAAGGCCTTAAAGTACTTGAAACAGCTGCTGTGCATCTTGCAGCCGTACATGTAGGTTTTATTTGAATATATATAACACTATTGCTAACAAAGATCACAATCAGAGGTGAACCTTGCAGTGCAGCACGGAGCTCCTTAGGAGAACAATGTTCAGACAGTAACTGGAGGGATATGAATTTAAAGCAGATGCAGTCCACTGTCCCAACTCAGCCTGCAGGAAGCAAAAGCAGAAAATGAGAGCCATGTCGAGATAAGGTGGTGATAACTGGAGAGGCAGAGGTGCCAGCTCAGCAGTGTCACAGCAGGATTGCGATGAGGCACGGTTATGCAAACTCGAGATGAGAAATCCTACCTGTGCAGGTGAGAAGATAAAATAAGGCCCTTAGAGGCAAAGCAATCCAGGCTGCTGTCGATGACTCGGTGATAAAGGAGCAATGTCAGACACTGAGAGCAAGAGCTGAGGCTTCTCACTGGTCAGCCTTCAATCCCATCCCTTCATTCCCTGCTTTTCTATTTTCTGTACCTCAGAGATGCTTTTACTGCCCTCAGTGCTGGTCTCTGACTTGTACAAGCACATAATTTTAACTGTGAGTTTCCATGAGGACATTAAAGAAACAGAGAAGATAAGTGACTTGCCAAAGGCCAAACAAAGCACCTGAGGTGGAGTCAGGCACAGAACCCAGTTCTCCAGGCTCGTTTGTTTAACGGCTTTTCCTATTTTCCACCACTTTTCTGTTCCCTGTCAGTCCCTCTATTCTTGTTTGAAGCATGGGGGACTTTATAACCCTGTATTTCTCACAGCTGTATGAAAGCTCTGCAAGGGGGAAATGCTCCTGATTGTTTCTGTTCAAAGATGGGGGCGTTTCTAGACATGTCACATCTGAAAAGTGAGTGACTTTTGGCACCTAGTCCTCGATTTTCTGACATGAGGGACACATGCAAGGAATATCAAATACGTGGCTGAAGCCAGACTGTGCCTCTCTAAGCATACTGTACTTTTTTTTTCTATGCTGAAGGCCTAAAAAGGGAATTTTCTCTGCCTATCTAGACAGGGGAGCCCCTTTTAGGTATTATCTGCTGTACAAATATTGGCCTACTTAAAGCCAGTTTCATAGAAAGTTGAAGGCAGTCTAAGAAGGAGAACGTATCCTTTTATATGCCTTGGATAAGGTAAATGATATCAAATAAAATGAAGGATTAAAGCATGCTGGAGCTTGAAGCAATAGATATAAAAAGGACAGGAATTATTGTTTACTTACATTTTTGAGCTGGGTGTGTGCAGTCAGTTTTGCTGAGGATTTCTGTATCACATCAGTTAATTTCCAGCCTGTGCCAGCTCCCACAGGGAGCTCCACACCAGCAGCTCTGTCCTGAGCTGCCCAGCAGCCCTGGGCACTTGCCCAGGTCCCTCCCCACCTGATGCCACCTCCTTACACTTTCCCCTGGTGAACACTTCTTTTCTCACCATTCCTTCTAATTACTTAAGCAAGGATCACCAATGGCTCTGGAGTTAAGATCCACCCAGATATGTTTTCTTCTTTCTTCTTTTTTCCCCCCTTTTTTCTCCCTTTTTTGTTTAAAATGGTTGAGGTTTAGGAGCTTTGTTCTCTGCTTATCACAATGTTTCAAAGCATAATAGTGCCAAGATATGTCCTAAAAATTGTGTAGAAAGTGCTGTGGCTTGTACCTTCAGGAAAGAGGAAAATACACATGATTAATGTGATTTACACATCACATTTTATACTCCATATTGCTAATGAGCACTGTGGCAGTCAAAATCAGTCTGAGTAATATAGCAACAAAATTAATGAAGTAAAAGAATACAGAGGGTCTTGAGACAAATCAATGCAATTATACATCACATAAAAAATGAGGAATTGTGCAAAGTGAAAGCTTTAGATGAGCGATGGAACAGAGATAGTTACACAGTTGGAAATGCACATGTATTTACAACTGTTTAACCACAACTATGTGAGAATTTCTATAAAGAGTTTAAACAAACAGGAAAGATTTCAGTCTATACACTCTGCTCTAAGTGAGCTGGCCCAACAATGGAATTGTTCTCCAGCAATCAATCAAACCCTTACAAAGCATTTCACGTTTCTAATGGCCAAGGAGTAGGAGTAGCTCCAGCAACTCCAATTTCCCTCTGTTTCATCAATGAAACCAGGGTTGGGTTTGGCTTTTGGAGTGTTTTGTGTGTGATAGTTGGAAAGTTTAGGTGAGTTGCTGACGTAGCAGGGATTATATTTAGGTTTCCATAGAGAATTCAGACCTCAGTGCTTTGTTCTTCAGAGTCCTTTTAAATTCCTGCAGCAGCTGTGAGGCAGAGGTTGGGCTGGAGGTGGGATTAAGGGTCCACTTGGGATGTGGGCAGAGGAACTGGGAACTGGTCTCAGTCTGGGATTGTTTGCAGCTAAAGTGTGGCAGTCTGAGTGCAGAGAGGCTGATTGATTATTGAAATAGAGCTGAGGCTTTCTGAGACATCACAATGTGAAAAGGAACATCCAAAAATCATTTCTCCACCCCATTTCAGCTCTGAGCCTTAAAACCAGGGTTTGATTTAGAAATGATTTCTGAAGTTTTGAAAAGCATCATTAGCAGATCTGCAGCTCCTCTCAGCTTTGCACCATGGCTGCAGCAGTGACCAACAGCCTCAGGAAAGATTTTCCTTCCAGGGTCCAACAGGGAGAAGGATGGATCTCTTGCCTCCTGGAGGAGGGGAGCTGAGCTGTGGCCAAACATGAGGTGTGTTGGGCTTTGCTGTCCCAATAACTGTGGGCAGGCTTTGCAGTGCAGGACAGCCAGGAATGGGGGCAGAGGGGCCACAGGGCTGTTTCCTGACCCATTTTCACTGGAGAGGTGAAGTTACCCTTGATCCAGTTGGCTTTGCCTTGAATTGATCTTCCCAGAAAAGCAGGCCCAACAAATGGCAGCTGACAAGCCCCTGCAGGTGAACTCCTGGGGCTCATCCAGGTTTTTCTCCATGACTTTTGTAGCTGCCTCAACCCCCCTGTCCCACACTCAGGGCAGTGAGGAGGCTGCAGGAAGAGCAGATGGCCCTGGAGCACTCGGTGGTGGGAGCAATAACATGGAAGCCCAGAAGCCAAAGCTCACTCAGAGCATTTATTTTCCTTTGTTTCACACCCAGTGTTCCTCTCTTAACCAGATCAAACTTTACCAAGCATTAAGCAGAGGGTTGATCCACAGAAAAGTTCTTTCAGAATGAAAAATCTGTTTGCTGGTAGGGAAAGGGTAACGTAGCAACTCTTGTGTACTTTGGTGAAAAAGCACTACATAAAAGGTGACTCTCTTTATGTTTCCCTGGGTGATTCAGGCTGGCTGGGTGTGGCAGCCAGGGAAATTTGATCCACCAACTATTTACATAAACCAAAAACTGTTTGTCTAAGCACCGGGAGACAAGGGCTAAGCTGGATGAAGTGCTGTAAAGAATTCTCTTTGCAGAATGATCCCTATTTGCCATCCGAAGAGGCAGGCAGATGCTTATACAGTACAATATAAATTTTTGAGGAGTAGTTAAAATCCTCTCCAACAGCGTGGTCAAGCTTTGTCCTCTACCCCCTTGAGAACCCAGTGTGTGGATGGAGAAGGAATTTTGGGAGGCACTCCTCCACCATTCTCTCTTGAAGCCTTCAAAAAAAATAGAACAAATACACTACAATGCTAAAAAAATTGTTGCAAAAATAATTTCCATTTTGTACAATGTTTACCAGAGCCACTGCAGAAATTTCATAATCACATAATTAACCATTCTGCCTGTCCAGTGGGTCTAGTTTCAGCTAATACCAACCATGTGAAGCTCTAATATGCAGATGAACTGGCAGAAAGGAGTTCAGAATTTAACATTAGGCGCTGATTTCACTACTGATAAATTGCTTTGATCCATTGAGTCATGCCTTGTTGTCCTTCCAAATGAATGCAAACTCCTAGAAGTGAGTCAGCCCTGGAGATGGGGGCCAGCCTGACCTCGCTGCTGTCCATGTAACACTCAAGTTGTTTAAAACCTGGGACATGTTTATCCTCATGGTGTTATTGTGAGGTCAAGAAACGCTGTTCTTTCTGTTCTACAGCAGTGGGGCTGAGGTGTGAACTTCTGAAATGTGTTGAAGCAGCAAAGTCTTGAAATCAGTGTGAGCTGCGACACCCAACAGCTCATGCTCATTTCTATGGGAGATTGATGATTTCCCCAAGATAACTGGGGAAAAATGGAGCAGACAGCAGAGTTAATCCAGCTCTGTGTTCTAGGCAGCAAATTTCCTTGCTCTGATGGAGTGAAATTTTCTCTTCTCCTTTGTTATTCTAGAAATCTGATGATAATATAATTATGCTGTGGAGGTTATGCTTTCTTCACGTGAACTTTGTGCATTTGTAGAAGCCAAAGTCTCTGAAACAGGAAAAAGTAAAGCACAGTAGAGCAAGCTTTTGATATTCACCTTTCAGGGGAACACCAGCTCCTCCTTGGCACTTTCCTGCCTCGCTGTCCTTGGCGTGTGTGGTTCTGGATGAGTGGAACAAGGTGAAGGATGACTGATCCTGCAGTGAAGTTAGGCTTATTTTTAGCAAGGGAGGATCCACTCCTGCAAGAGCAGTGAAATGTGCACTTCAGGCCTTCTGCAGTGATTGTGATGAGGGATTTTGGGCTACAGCCATGAGACAGTTCATGTCTTGGTTGGTGTTTGCCCTCCAGAGGCAAAGCCAAATCTGAAAGTACAGCTTTCCTGTGAGACACTTCCACTGCCATTAATGCTGTGTGATGTTAAAGTGCATAAAGGGAGTACTTTAAAGGCACAGACAGTTGACAGAGCAGAGGTCCAGATGCAAGAGGACTGATTTGAAAAGCCTGTGTGTTCAATACAGCTGTACATGTCTTCCCACAGGTGAGTCTGGGAAAGGATATAGCACATTTTCCCCAGGACAGCTCCATGCATTTTCTATTCCTGATCAAGATCTATTCATTGGGCAAGTGCTGTTTAATCAAGCAGCAGGAAAAGGGTGTGTGCTGTCTTCAGTAGTACAAAGAAATCTCATTCAAAGACAGTCCCGTTCTTAAAAGGCTGGTGTTTAAATTAGACCTGCCCAGACAGGTCTGGCATGTTTAGTGTGACCCCCTTTTACTGTGGATGTTCCGGTTATAACCATCTTACTGCTTCCAGTTAAAATAAAAACACAACTGCCATGGAAAACGTGGAGCAAACCAAGCTCCCAACACTTGCCAGCCCCTGTTTAATGATAAACCACTGCTACTGGAGAGGAGTTACAGGCAAAAATTTTAGAAAAGTACATAGAAGGGGAAATTCAGTAGAGAAATTTAGAAGGTAGTGTGCAAAGTGACAAGGGCAGCAGGGGAGAAATGATGTCTTTTTGATGCCATTTGGACCTAAATGTGTTGAAGGCTCTGTGGCTGCCTTTGCTCCTACAAACCAAGCAGAGTATGTCCTTTGCTGCTTTAGCAGGAATAGCTGCATATCATCTCTGATAGTCAGAATGGTGTTCTTGGCTTTTTTTCCTTTTCTTGGTTCTTTACTCTTCCAATGTTACCTATAATGATGATGAGTCTTAGAAGTCACCAAGGCTTATTTTAGTCATGTTGCCATGATATGCTATAGCTTTATAAAAAAATGATTGTGTGCTGTGAGATGTGCAGCTTTTCTGGTGCAAGAGCAGATCACCCTGGCCTCTCCTGGAGTCCATATGTTCAGGGTTTTCCCTGTTAAGTCCCTTGGTGTGTTGCAGCCTGCCTCTGTCTTCCTCAGTGTGCTGGCAGAGGTGGCAGATGCTCAGCTCAGGTCTGCAGTGAGTCATGTGTGGAGAATGAAGGATCCATCTGCAAACTCGGTGTGTGTTGGGAGAGACTCCCTGGGAACCACTCCCAGGCCGTGCTGCTGATGGGGAAAAGTGCAGGTCCAGGTGTTCAGCTCCCCTTCAGCCCTGTGGTGCTGGAGTGTCTGCAGAGAGGAGAAAGGTGTTGCTGATAACCCATGGGGTACCCCTTGAGGCAGCCTCAGGCTTCCCTTTCTCCTCGTTGGGTTGATGAAGTCTAGGAAGATGCTATGTACAAAAGTACCTTATCCCTGCTCATACAGCACGGGAGTGAAAGTGGCTTTGCTTTTGCTTGATGTGAGATGGAGCAGGGCAGAAATGCAGGTGTCATCCTTAAACTGTGCTTTCTGTCCTCAGTTATTGCTTCACAGGCAGCTTAGGACATTTTCCAGGATTCATTACGAACAACTTTAAGTCTGGACTCAAATAGACAACAAGTAGATGAGTTGTTGCAGGCAGGAGAAATCATGAATGCTCCTAAATAGCAATCTCACAGGCAGGAAAGAGCAGGTGCTGCTTTATTGATCAAGAAATGAGGGAGGTTTTGCCCAGTTGAGAAGGGGAGTGGACATTGGTGAGATAAACAGGGTGATAAAGGTTCAACCATCCCACTTTCCTAAGGACAAAAAGGTAACGTGACCCTGTGCATGTGAGGTACTGCAGTGTGCAAGTGAAATCCCATTTTTATCAAAGAGGATCTGCCATCACATCTAGAGATTTTAGTACAGATCCATTGCAAAGGAGAGGAGCTCAAAGATTTGTCTTCCCTTACTTACGTGAACTCGGTGTTGAAATCTTCCATCAAGTGTAGAAATTGCTGCCTCGTGGTTAGATTTTTCCAGATTGCCCCACTGCAGTCGCAATGTCTAATCCCCCACCTCATTGTTGGGGAAGATCTTTGTCATCATCTTTTCTTTGTGCCAGTTCCTGCCAGCTTTGGGAGGCAGAAAGGAGGGGGAGGTCTGTGGGATCCTGGAGAGCTGCAGCTCTCTGGAGCTGTGCTGCTCTCAGCAGAAAGGCCCAGAGGAGCCATTTAGGAAGAATTGCGTAGTCTATAGTGATTTGGAGATTTACCATTATAACTCCTTCCTTATAATCCTTTTTAAAAGCTGGATTTGAAGTAGATCAGGTCTAAGACAAGGCAGTTTCTGTAGCTTTCTTAAGATTGCCTGTGGTACTTTGGTCAGCATTAAAAATACAATGTAAAAAGCACCTCCTCTGCCTGACATTCTCAGGTAGCAAAAGCTTCTGTTCTAGATGTGAATGTACAGGTGGGACCCTATTGTGGGAGCTTTTTTTTTACTGAATTTGACAAAATTTGATGCACAGTTGTATGTTTTCACCCAAGCTGAGTTCAGTGTAGAGGTCCCATGTCATCTCTCAATCAAATCAGTTCTCTCACAGCAGTGGTGGTACTGCTCATGGTAAGAACTAAGTTACACTTTGGTAAAATTCCTTTTTTCTTACTTTTGTTTTTTAATCTTAATTTTCTTTTATTTGTCCATCTTTTATATTTTGTAAGATATGTACAGAAATTGCAGCTTTTCCCTACCACAGCTGGGGTGGAGATGCTTGCTAAGCAAGAGTCACAGGAGCTAAAAATGCTGGAATACTTTCTTGTTCCAACATCTGAGGCACTTGCCTGCCTGTTTCCACCACTGTGTAGCTGTCAGCAGTGCAGTTTATCAAGCTTCCAAGGAAAAACTCTTGTCAGAGTGGGAGAAGACCCAATAGTACCTGTGTAGGGAATCTCAGAGATTGCATAAACACATCCAAATGTTATCTTGAGACTCTGAGGCATTGCAAAGCATGAAAGAATTACTTAATATCATGGAACAGCTAGCTGGTTCTGCTTTGCCTCAAAATGTGTTAGGAATATTTCTGATGCTAAGGCTTGTTCATTTCTTAGGGAGCTGTAGAACAGATACATTTACAAGTATGAGTAATGGGAAACAGAATTTCTGCACAATGCAGACAATCCTTTCATGTTACATCATTCAAAGCAGGGTATTCACATGGGGATATATTCAGGCAAAACTCCACAGCCAGAAGACCAGGCTCCTCTGCTTGGCTGTGCTTTTAATGTAGGAAACTTTTGGTTAAGATTTGTGGGTATCTTTCACACAATGCATCAAAGAGCTGAAAAGTTGAGGATAATCATTCCCACACATGAATCTACGTGCACTGCAGTGCAAGCCCTTCTGTGCTTCCTGCACTTCAAACATGATCCCTACATTTGCTCTTGGAGCTCCCCAGCAGTGTGAACGGTTCAAGAGACACTTCTGAGATTACTGAGTTATCTATCCAGTGAAAAACAGTAATATTAAAAAATTTGAAGTAATAAGTGTAGAAGTAAGTAGAAGTGTGTTAAGAACTACATTTATTTTCTATGGATGCATTTCTTCATAAGGCAGAAATCAAAATTTGCTTTTAGACTACACATTTCAAAGCAAGAGGAATCAATGGGAACAGCCAGCTTTGCTGTCTCTGATGGAATGACTAGCGTGTCATGAAGAGAAGTTTAGACTTTATTTTATGGTAAATGATGTGGTGGAAGTGAAGGGGAGGAAAAAAATCCAGATTTCATGAGGGTTTTTTTTTTGTTTGTTTTATAATTGTGTACCGTTTCCAATAAGGTGTCTAGTTCTGAAATGTTAATGAGTCTTTGGATTCCACAGCAAGATCCCAAATACCTTAAAGTCAGGAACTCGAGTTTCCAGCAAACATGCAGCGCCATGTGAATATACAAAAAGCTGGCAGCATAAATGAATGTGTAAATGTACATGAGGCTGATAGTTAGTCATGCAAACACCGAGCTGCAGACCCGGCCTGTGCACGATGTGTAGGCTGAGGTAAACGTGACACAGCCCTGTGCCTATCTCTGCCCTGGCTGCTGGCAGGGTGTCTCCATCCTGACACGCAACAATCTTCGCATTCCTGTCCGACCTGAAGCCAGAGTGAATTTAATTAGGAAAACTCGATGCTAAAAGTGTCCCGCCTCAGCACGGGCCTGCTGAGAGCGCGCTGAGCCAGCGAGGCGCTGGGCAGAGCTCAGAAAGGATGGGGGAATGTGTTTGGACAAAATCCTCTCTTTGTGCTCTTCCCCTTTGAGAGTGGAAGGGTGAGTAGGGAGGGAGGATTTTTGGTGGCTGTTCAGAGCCAGCCTGACCCACCAGAGCCCCGCAGAGTTCAGGCCAGGGCCCCCCCGTGAGCGCGGAGCGAGGAGCCAGCCATGCAACCAGATGCCACTGCTGGCAGGGCTGAGGAGAAAAAGCATCCAGACTCTTGGCACTTGACTCTTGCATCTGCCAGGCTTTTCCCCCATAAACGGCCCCGTGTGCCACTCCAGAGAAGGGGCTGAGCCAAGGGGAATGAGCTCCATGGGGAATGAGCTCCATGGGGAATGAGCTCCGTGCACCAGGAGCAGGCTGCCTGATGTGCCCGACACTGCCCTTGCTCACTGGGCTTGCTTTCCATCCCCCCCAGAGTTCAGGAGTTCCTGGTTTGACACCCCTTTTGGTTGAGTTTTTTAAAGCATAACTGTTTGGAGAAATGAAGCAGGGCTATGTTTTTGATGTGCTCAGTGCCCCGCTGACACCTGGGCCCCAGCTCGGTGCAGCCATCTGGGGCGGGCAGTCCTTCCTGCCAGCACTGCCTGACCCCACTGCCCAGCCTGGTACAGGGCTGACAGCTCTGCCAAGCTGCTTGGCAATCCACTCCTTAGCAGAGAAATCTAGGGATTTTTTTTAGAGGTGGTGATCTTTTCCAGGGCAAGAGAAAAAAATAATTCAGCTACACTCTTTCTCTATAAACATAATCTATATATACCTAATCCAAATTACGGTATTGCTAGCATTGAATTCCACACATTTAGTTATGAACAAACACTCCTTTGCAGTGCCATGGGTTACCTGGATTTTGAACACCTAATATGAGCTATCAGGAGGCTGTGTTTTATTTTGGATTTTCTGTGCTGGCCCAAAGCTGTATCACGATATTGTCTTTGGCCAGGACTGACATCTACACTGAACATTTAAAATAACAGATGCTTGCCCAGGTCTTCAAGGATATGTCTGGTGCATAGGTGGTACCTCTCTGACACTTCCCTGCTACTTCAGTCAGTGTTTGCTGTGTTTGCTTCAGTGTGTTTCACACGCAGGGAGCTGCTGCTGTGGGGAGCAGGGGACCTGTGGAGAACAGATTGCCAAATTTTGTGGGGTGGTCACATGCTAGAGTGAAGGAAAGGAGCACTTCTGCTATGAAACCAGGCTGAGATGGGATTGTTCAGCCTGGAGAAGAAAATGGAGCTGTTATGTGCAGCACCTTCAGGTACCTAAATGGACCCCAAGAGAGATGGGGAGAGACTTTTGACAAGGGTATGTAGTGACAGGACAAGGGGGAATGGCTTTAAACAGCCAGAGGGCAGGGTCAGGTGGGATACTGGGGAGGAATTCTCTGTGAAGGTGGTGAGGCCCTGGCACAGGTGCCCAGAGCAGCTGTGGCTGCCCCTGGATCCCTGGAAGTGTCCAAAGCCAGGTTGGACAAAGCTTGGAGCAGCCTGGGACAGTGGAAGTGTCCCTGCCATGGCAGGAGTGGCACTGGATAATCTTGAAAGTCCCCTCTGACCCAAACCATGCTCTGTAACTTACATCAGTGTATTTTAAGACTTGTAAAGACACCTCAGGGCACCATGAATTGCTTCCTTTTACCCCTTCTTGGCAAAAGATTTATGATTAAAAATATGTGGACCATAAGACTTGGTTTTGCTGAAAACTTATTGGAAGAATCTAATTGAAGAAACGAAATGCCAAAACTTTAACAAAGGCTTTTTTTCCTTCCCCATCTGTTTGATCAGGTGTCTTGGTACAGAAGGTGTTTTAACAAAAGGTTGTGCAGATGGTAGGGAAAACATTCGACTGTTTGACTAAAAATCATTTCCTCTCTCAAAGAGGGAGCGCTTTCACAGATCTCATTAGTTCAACTGTTATAACTTCCAGGAGTTGCCACAGGGTACAAAATGCTTGGGTTTAGTGGCACAAATTTATAAGCAAGAAAAAAAAAAAATCAGTGAAAGAAAAAATAAGTGAAAGCTTTAATTTTGGCGTACACATCCAGAGGAATTGCATGCTTCCTCATTTGCTCTCTAAATATGATGTATTCCTTTATTTGCCACACCGTGTTAACACCACTATTGCTCTGCCACCTCTGTTGTGTGGGCTGGCTGTTAATTGTGGCTGGTGTAGCAATGCATGGAGCCAGTGCTGATTCACAGCTGCCTGCTCAGGGCTCCTCTCATTGCCTTGTTTTGCTGCAGCGGGATCAGCTCTGTGCTGGTGCTGTGCAAGCAGAAAGATGCTCTGGAGGAGTGTGCAGTCTCAGCCAGCCTGTGTACCTTACTCCAAACTGTGAGGTCTGTCTGATTCTGCTGAGTGAGTCACGGTTTTGTTTTGCCATATTCAGATGACACCTCCTCCTCTCAGTGAAAACATGCTGGAATAGCCTGGCAGCATACCCAAACAACAAAAGAGTGCTGCTGATGGCTGACAGCTCTGACAGGTGCATTTGAAACTGGAGTCAGTTTTGTCATCGTGCACAGAAAGGAGCATTGACGCTGGAAAAATTTTGAAATGTAATTTTGTAACTCTGCCAAACGTGGTTTCATTACGAACTCCAAACGTTATCTTCCAAGGAGGGTTTTTCAGATGCAGATTTGAGTGGGTTTTTTTGTGAGGGCAGTTCAATATTTCATTCTTTAGCAGAGGATTTGAGGTGGCTGCTGGGGGAAGATTTGCCCGTTCTGCTTTGAGGAGAGCAGGATGACTCTGGGGTTCTTCAGCGCTCCAAGCGCGCTTCTGTTCCAGCCCTGTAATTTTTCATCACAAATTGCCTTGACTGGTTCAATGATTTTTGTCATTGTACAGGTCACTAACGTTCTGTCATATTCTGAAGCAGAATTCTTGTGTTAGCCTTTTGCAGACTTTGGGTTCATCGTGTTTGTGCTGGGGGAGGAAAACAGGAACCCAAGGCCCTGCTAAAAGCAAATGCCTTGGATGACAGTTGTTTTCTTTTTTTGTTTTTCCTGTTACCATAATCTCTCCTTATAAAGGTGATCACATGAGAGAAATTTAGAAATTCAAAATTATTAGGGATTTTATTTTGCCTGTAATTTATATTCAGCTGTCAGAAAGATCTGTTTTTTGAGGAAAACTTACAGGAACTTTAAGATGTATATAAATAAGGCTGCTTGACTCGTGACACAGATGAACCAACAAGAGACCGTCTTTGAACAAATATGGTAAAGCAAATGTAATAAAATAGATTTAGTGTGTTTCTGGTGTAATTCTGAGCTATTGGTGAATTTAGGACAAGCACTGACTATGGAAGTGTCTATCTTGACTTTTTCATGTGCTGAGAAAACATTAAAACATGTTTGGTAGAAAAAGTATGATGCTAGTTTGGTAATGATGGATTAATAATTTGTGTTCATCTTACAGTCAGACATACAAGTCTTAGGCTTCACCAGCTGGGGACTTCAAAAGACCCCCAAATTTCTAATATTGGTAACTTTCTATTTAAAGGAGTAAATTAACAGCATTAGCACCAATATGAGGCTTTGGTTGTCATTTTAGGGTGATCATTTCAAGCATGCTCCCCTCTTCCTTGGAAGATACAGCCCTCACTTTCTGGGTGTGAAATGGTAGAATTTTACATGTCTAAAACGAATTAATTTTTTTACCCCTAAGTGTGAATATCTTCTGAGCATGCAAACTAGTCAGCTAAATTAAGGTAGGGACCATAGCATTTTTGTTTGGAAAATTACATCTAGTTCTTTATAACATTGGCTCCATGTTTAAAGAAGTCTCAGTGTATATTTTTACATGCTCAATTCACAGCTGCAGACAAGCCTAACTAGCATTTGGACTTGACTTTCTTCTTGAAAAAAATCTGACTCTCAAATGCATTCTTTTCTTGTGAGGCTTAGGAATATTGATTTAATTTTTTTTTTTTTTTCCTAATGACTTACGTGTCAGACCACCCTTTATTTCTAGTACCGAAATGAAGTGACAGTCTGTGGATGGCTGTGGAATAAGTGATGTCTTGGTCATGGCCCAACACAGATTTCAGGCGCAGCACTTCTGCCTCCCTTGCCAGCCTCTGAGGCTAAAAGTCTGCCTCTGTCCCAGTATCTCATCTGCTTTCTCACTTGGACTCGAAAAAAAAGGTCAGGCCTTGACTTTACAGGTCAGTGCAACGAGTGGCACCAAAGCACCCTGAGGAGGGGGAGGAAAAAGCCCTTTAGGTTTGTGTGTTGGGGTCAGACCCAGGCAGGACGTGAGGTTTGTGCTCTGTCCATTCAGCACAAGGTGAATTTCCCTCCCTGCTCTCCACATTGCGCAGTTCTGGGGGTTCTTTTGCTCCCAAATTCTTCAGCTCAGCCAATTCTCAGTGACTTGTCTGAGCATCCATGGCCTGAGAGCCTCCCCCAAGGAGCAGCAGTGTGACAAGGGGCTGCAAAGAGGGATTTGGGAACACAGAACTTTGCTTTTGAAGGAAGTGTGTTGTATGCTAAAGCCTAGACATCACTTCCACAATTTGCTTTATGAAAGTTCTGTGTCGCTGTTTTATTTCCATTTGCTTAAAATTCTCCTACCTGGAGCTCTGAACACATATGTACCTGTATATATATAAAATATAAATATATATACATACACATACTATGTCAACATACAAAACTCTCATTTCTGTATTTTAAACTCTGCCAAAAAAAGCAGTTTAGAAGTGAACACAGACAAATTCCTCATCTGAGCCCAGGAGCGACTGCAGACTCTGTGATTACACCTCTCGTTCTGCTCAGTAAATGAGGCACAGCTTGGCTAAGGACGTGCTGAAGGTCCTAAACAAGTCTGGCAGTGCTGAGAATCCCATGGAGGTGTTTTGCTTCTCGGTACATTCATATGACAAACTGTTTGGCTTTGGTGCTTTCAGCTGAGGAAGGGCTTTACAAACAAACAAGGAACACTGAGGGAATAAACCCAACATTTTACGGAGTGTTATGCAAAAGTGTATGTAAAAAGAAATCATTCTGAGAAAAATTATATGGTGTTTGTGATATTTCTCTGGGGAGAAGTTCAGAAACCTTCTAGTATTTCCTTCAAACTGGGTTTATCAGCTGATTAACATGGAATTAAACAGAGAAAAAATGTCAGGTAAGTGGGGAGAAAATGATCAAATGTTGCCTGAGACGTAAGGAAATGGCTAAAATGGTGTAGAGCACTGCCTTATTCTTCTAGTTTGAATATTATGCCTGCCAAAAATAAAAGGAGAGGGAAGCAGGTGTGAAAAGCACCATGTGATGATTGTCCCATCCTGTTGGACAACTAATGGAGACTCAGCTGTTTGCTGTTATCCAGCCCTGGGATTAGGGAATAAACATGTCTGGGATTTAGCATAGGCAGGGAAGGGCTGATTCCCATGCTCTGGGATGGGTGTGCAGTGCTTTGCTCTGTGTTTTTGCCTGAGTAGGGAATGGGGTCAGTTTTCCCTGTCCTGTCCCCTTGGGTGCAGCACTGGGAACCACAGCAGGGGAAGGAAAAAAAAAATATAAAATTAAAATCCAAGCTAATGCCTAAAATACTACAGAAAAAACCACCAAACATTAGTTCTTTATATTCAGTTATCTGCTGATTGTTCACCTGAGTTCTCAGCACAGTTTTACACTGGGTTGCTGCTCCAAGGAGATCTTTGCCACGCCACTGTGAGGAGAACTGATTTAAGTGGTTTTTCCCCAAGAAAACTGCACCTTTCCCTAAATGCTGGCTGTAGGTGTGTTAGAAGGTGCTTTTACACAAAGGTGAAATAGGATTGTGCTGCCTGTTAGGGGTGAAAAAACCCCATAATCCTCTTTTTAGTTAATCCTAGAGCAGAATGTGTCTAGTGGGAAAATGAATTGCTAGAGACTTTCCCCTACAATATAAAAAGACCTTGAGGAAGGGAAATTCAGTTATGTATCAAGGAAAGTGGGGATACCAGGAGTTAGGTTTGTCTTGTTATTGCTGAGCCAGTTTCAATCCCACCATGGTCAGATACCAGAAACCTGAATTGCCTTCACTTCCTGGGAGTTAATTTATATTTTGGTGGAGTTCAAGGAGGACTTGTAGGACAAGCAAAGCAGCTCTCTATGAAGCTCATGAAAACTTGTGATGTATTTTGTAACATCCAAATCTCAGATATCCCATTAATTATAAATTTTTGCAATGAAGGCAGCCTGCAGTGACCCACTAATGACTAGCACAGGGGCAAGATGTTCCAGGAATTTCTTAGCCACAGATGAAGTTTGGAAAAGGAATTGGGTGCATAACCAGGCTTTCTTCTCAGTAAAGTGTTTAAATCCTGAAATTTTAAGGAATCTAAATTTGCATGAATATAAGTTTGGCAGATAATTTATCCTACAAAGTAAGGAAAGGAGTGGTGAATCCTGAAATGTTTTCTTTTTGAAAGTTATTGATTTTCATTCCAGAATGACAGTTTTCTTTGTTAAATAATTGCTGTAATTCAAAGAAATATTCCCTTTTGAGTAAAAAAGAATGTGTCTGTTTGAATCAATTATACGGCCTGTGTGTGTACAAATTTTTCTTTCACTAAGCAAAAATTGCAATAATTAGAGAGCTTGTTCAAGAGGCTGTGATTCACATATAACAGAAGGTCTAAAAAGAAAAGTAGCAGTGTTTTGTCTTTTTACATATGTTTATTCTTGCTATTTTGAACTTGAAACAGGAGAATAAATACATTTTCTGGGAAAAGGGGGCATTGTTTATGAGAAAACAATGGAGATTTCCTTTTTCTTCCCTTGTGTCCATTAGGCAAATATGCAGATTTTCTTCTACCTCTTGTTTGCTTTCTTGCCTCAAATATCTATGGAATGAGTGAACTGTAGGATATTTTTGCTCTCTTATGCAAATTACATGCAAGTACATAATTACCTGTTAGAGTAATTGCTTGGTTCCTACACAGAGGTAGCAACTATATGCAAATAAAGCACACAAATACCTGAATATTTTGGTATTTGTTTCATGTACATGAAAATATGCGTCACAGTTTCTGTGTAAAGATGATCATCTCATTTCTAGTGAAATGCAAACGAGTTCTGAGCAGCATATCTCAAGATCTAAATTCAATTAGACTCGTGTAATGATCTGTCAGGAGGGTATTACATGCAAGGTTTTCTAGATATCAAACCCTTTCTGTCTTGTATCAAACACTCGAACAAAATAATTGTGAATTAGGAGTATGAGGTAGAGTCTGCCTCAGGATCGTGAGATTTCCTCTCGAGGATGCTCCCACAGTTCTCACAAAAGAACAGGGTATTTATCATCCTACCACTGATTCCTTCCCCACAGAAGGATTAGATGAGGACAGGCTTAAAAATCACCTTTGGCAAAAATCGGTGCTTGGATTGGGTTCTCTTGACCTGGGTTATTCCAAGTGAAATCAAAATGTGCCTGTTGCTGGATTTCTTGAAGTCTCCCTAAATTTTCTCACCTCTTATACCCTGACAGTTGCAAATTTTCATCTATTTTATGGTGTTTGTCCCAGATTAAATAAGACAGAGACCTCAGCCTGGCTGGTGCCATTGGAAGTGATGGATGCTTGGGATTGTTCCCTTTTCCCTGGAAACACTGAGGTCTCCCCAGCATGGCTCCAGTGTGGAGGGATTCCACATGCCTGATTCAGTCTAGATTGTTTATCTTTCAAACACCACTGACCACAAATTACCTGGGCTTCCATGGCCATTAATTAATAGACTCTATTAGTGAGTAGCCAATTACAGGATGATTATTTTTCCCTTCCACCTTGTATCCTTGGCTCTTTGCATCTGTGCTTTCCTTTTGTCCACAAAGGCAGAGGGTGGATGCAGCCAGCCCAGATCCCACATGGGCCTGACCCCAGTGCTGTTGTGCCCTCTCCTGTCCTCATTCTTCTGATGCTTTTGGAGCCATCACTCAGCTCCTACTTCCTAAAATCTTTATCATTTTGCTTTCTGTTCCTTCACTCTCACAACTCTTCTGTTGTATAATATAATAGAAACACATGTAATCTGTATGTGTTTCCTTGTAGATGTGTCTCGAGTTACCTCTGAAAGTCACTTGCTCTGTGATGAGAAAAAGGATGATGGCATTGGTGTTATTCTTTCAATTTTTTATTCTTTGAAGGGGTTGGTATTGAACATGGAAATTAAAAGACAGCAAGAAGTCTTTTGCAAAGATAGTATCTTATATCTTATAAAAAGATAGGAAAAATCCTTTCATTTAGATGAAAAGATAAACAGATTTTTAGATGCAGTAAATCAGTAAATTCTGTGCTTTCAGCCATTCATTTCAGTAGCTGGATAGCTGAATTGTGGCAAGCTGGCCCAACACGTCCTGGGAATTTATGGGAATGATGTAGAGCAGGGGCAATGCAGGTGAAGGAGGAGTTTCTCTCAGGCTCCCAGTGCAAACTGGTCCAACTGGAGGCTGGGATGCTTTTTAAACAGCTTGTTTCTGGGAGGAGCAGTCCCCTAAAGCACCTGTGCTCAGCAGTGCCTTTGAAGAATGCTTTGCAATCTGTGAGCACAATCTCGCTCCTGCTCAAGCTGCAGATTAAACCCAGGCTGAGATTTGGTGGTGTGGTGGCAGCCTTGAAAAGAAATGATTTATAAATACAAACTGTAGCTAAATTTTTCAGGGAACTGGATCTGCAGACATCAATGGCACGATTAGAAACACCGTGGGGAGTACATGCATAAAGCTTCTTTTAATTCTGGGCTTTTCAAGCGTTTAATAGCTTGACAGCAACATTTTAATAACAGCCCACTAGGCCCAGTTTTGGCATTCACCACACACGGAAACAGCTCCTGGAACTTGTCCATGGAACAGTGAATTCCGTTTCTGCAGGCTAGAGCTCATGTGGAGATAGAGCCGAGATAGAGCACTTGGAATTCAGGACACTTTTCCATCTCTGGCTGCTTGGGAACGTTGCATGTTCCTGTACCAAAGCCACCCCCGGCAGGGGGCTGTGCTCCATGAATTTTTCAACTCACATTTTCTTCCTGAGCTGACTTCCCCGAGCACTGCTGGCTGAAGAAAGTTGTCGTGCAGCAATGAAGGTTTTTTGGTTGAGGAATTTTGTGGCGTTCTCCTGCCCCTGACAGTGACAAGGCAGAATGGGGACCACGTCTGGAGACCCTTTGGAAGCGCTCCTGAATGCCAGGGCTCCTGTCAGTGCTTACTGCCTTGATAAAAAGAAAAAGGTTTGACCCTTCTGAACCTTGGTTTTAACCTTAACAAGGGAAAGTACTTTGAGAAGAAAAATAAAAGGCAATTTGAACTCAATTGAGTTTCAAAGGACTCAAAAAATCGTATTTCCTGATGGTAAAATACCTTTGATTCTCTCTTTTGTTGCATCTTGTACAAAGCTTACAGCTCTGAAAGAAAAATGTAAATATGCTTATAGTTATTAAAACTGATGCTGATTACTACAGGAACAGTAGCACCAATAAATATCCAAGGAAAGTGAAAATTAAGAATATTTAGGCTGTTAAAATGGAACTGTTACTTAGGCTTTTGCATGCAAGAACACTTCAGTCTTCCATCAGAATCTATAAGTAGTCTTAGACCAAAACAATTATCTGTACAGTGCTTTTCTACTTCAGTTGTTGTTCTTTGGCTTCTCTTTGTGGGATGTTGCTTATCTGAATAGAGGAAACTGAGTTTAAAACATATATTCCCATTGAAAGAAATTTCCAGGGCTTTTTTGCTTTTTATAAATTCAAAATCTCGATCATTATTTGACATCTTTATATTCTTTCCCAAAAGGTAGAAAAAGACACTGTTTTCTAACAAGCACCACAGTGGAAATGAGATTCAGGATGTTTCTCAGGGTTGTGTGTTTTTACATTTTTAGGTGTAAGAGAAATAAACTATTTTAATTCATCACGTTTGCATCTCACCAGGGCAGAAATTGCTCACCACTCACCCAAATTCATCCACTGACCTTGTTAAATATTCGTGTGGGCTTTTGCAGGCAAGCAGCCTAAATATAGAAGCAAATTGCAAATGCTGTTTGACCAAATGGTCTCACGTTGGCTGGGCAATTCTGCACATGCTGGCTGCACCAAATGCTGGGAAATGAATTCATTTACCTGTCATTGTGGAGCTAATGTGGAGCAACACGAGCAAGCAGAGATAGCCAAACACACAGGGCATCAAGGACTTCAGTGCTGGTCTGATCTATGCCAGGGGAGTGATTGTATACTTTAAATTTTGCTCTGTGGAGGTTTCTCCTTCTCTTGGCTGCTTTCCTGCTGTGTCTGAGCCCTGGTCACAGCTCATCTGTTTCCCAGAGTGGCATCTCCTCGCCAGGAGGAGATCTAAATTTTAGAGATCCTCATCTAAAAACATCACAAGGAGCAGTTGGAGATGGAGATCTGCACCATCCCTTTAACCCCGTGGTGCTTCTTCAAGCAAGTAAAGCAAATCATTTGAGGAACATAAAAAAAAAAAAATTGTGGATGCAGTGAATAACTGTGTGAGAAAATGGCAGTGCAGAAGGGGAGGTTCCTTTAATTGGATTTAATTTAATTATGAGCTTAATTCTCAAGGGAGATTTTCCCCCACCCTGGGTTCTGCTGTCAATGAAGAGTAGAGGACAGGGTCCCTCTAGATTCCTGTGCAAGTAATCAAACACAACATCTTCAATAATGAAAAATTTCAGTGCTGCAGTTATTTGTGCATGTGAATGATCCCATTGCCTTCAAATATGTCTGTTTTAGTTTTCCATTAGAAACTGGAAAAATTCAGGCGTCAAAAGCTAACTTTTTCTGAGGTTATTCTGGCCAAAATAAACCATCCAACACAAAATGCATTGAAGTGCACTCTGACTTCAAAACCCAAGTAAAAAGTGGGAGCACCTTTAATTCAGATGATGTTATCACTGCCTATGCTGACTCATGTTATCAGCAGTGATTTCAGGATCATTTAAAAATGATTTCCATTTCTCCATGTGCAGGAGATTAATGTTGGTGGCAGGTCCAGGTTGGGGTCATTCCTCTCCTGTGCCAAACTTGGGCTACAGCTCATTACTTTGTTCTCTTCCACTGAGTAAAAGCATTAAAAAAGCATTAAAAATGTACAAAATGTAAGGACTACACATTTTGTAGATGGATTTTTTATTTCTGGATGATAAAGGAGCATTGACATCCTCACAAAACACCCTTGCCTTGCATTCACAACAATACATTTCAAAATACAGATAAATTTTAAAGGTATTTTTCAACCCTTGCATCTTGATTTCTCCCAGGATTAAGTCGCTACACTGATGATTGCAGTGGTTAGATTAGTGGTTTAGGTGACTGGTTTTGAGGTATATAAAAGCAGATTTTAGATATTTATTATGTTTCCCTGCTCCTTTTAAGGCAGTAAAGCCCCACATTTCAACGTAAAGATGTTTACTGCAGAAAAATCAGGACCAAAATAAACAGTTAAGACTCAAACAAAACCAATCACTCAACAGCATTTATATGATCCATAGACTTTAATCCCTCTTACTAGGGAATCTTCTCTGGGTTCAGTGGCATTGTTTGTTTTAGTTCCCTAAAAAATGCACATGATGGGAAGAGGTATGTTGATAATAATGTGCTGTGAATAGCATGAAGGCATTCTGTGCACAGCGTATCATATCATCCATCATTAAGTTTTTCTTCTCCCTCTCTCCTGCTAATGGCAGCGAATCAAATATTTAAATGCATTTGTTAGTCCTACGTGCAACGGTGAGAGTGTGTGGAGCAGGAAAGAAACAGATTGTGGAGCACAAAATTAGGCTGTAAAGTGCATTTTAAACTGGAGATTTGGTAATGGACGCAGAGCAAATGAACTCAGAGAATTAACATTAGAATTTGCACTTTAAATGCTTCCTAATTGGCACCTCTTGGGATCGGTTTTGAACTCACCCAACGCGATTTTTTTCTTTTTACTGAAAACAGTCAGTTTGGGCTGACAGCACCTGGGTCATAGTGAATGAGAGATGATGATGTATTTGGCAGCTTTTCTAGTTGAGCACTGACAAGTCTTGTTCTCTAAAGAAAAAAATCAAAACATATCAATCCACATGCTCACTGTACTGAGGAACTTCGTTGTCATATCTTTCAAATTGTTTTAATGTTTCAGCACTGCAGAAGTGAAGGCATAACAGAAGGAGACAACTATATGCAGTTTCACTTTGTTGAAAACAACTACATAAGGAAAGCAGAACATAACTAGCAGAGTCCTGATAAGGTCATGTCAAACAAATTAATAGGAGATGGAAAAGAAAAGCTTAAAAATCATTCTTTTAAGATGATAGTCCTGCTGGATGGAAGCTGGCCCAGCCCATCCATTCTCTTGGCTTCCTGCCCTCGTGTCCCAGGATTCTGGGCTGTGTGGATGGGAATGTATTGACTAATCCTTTTCTGGAGTGTTTGTGTGTGTGCTGACCCCGTCTGCCAGCCAGGCCTCATTAGAGCTGTTCCCTGACTGCCATCCAAGAGCCACCTCCTGCCCTCTCCCCCAGATGACAGCAAGACAAGATAAGGTGACGTCAGCCTGGCTTTAGGTTATTTCTGAGCACAGAGCTCCTGGCTCTCCAGAGCTTCCAGTGGCTCTGCAGCTCCTTCCTCCCTGCAGAGGGTGGATTTGGGAGACATCAAACAATCGGGGCTGATTTTTGGTGCTGGATCAGTGCTCAGGAACTGAGCATCTCTGCAGCCTCACAGGAGCTCCTGTGGGGCCATCACAGGCTGATCCAAGCCCAAGGTAGAAGGATGTGCAGAGATAATCTCCTCATTCCTTTGGGACAAGGGTTGATTCCAGCCTCAGCTTGGGGACAAATGCTAAGAATATGAAAAGACTTTGGGGGAAAGTTCCCTTGCCCTGTCCTTGCCTTTTGGTCTGCACCAACACAGTGGAGAGATGATTTCCAGCCGTACCTAAATGCCACAGACCCAGCCAGTTCCTTTAAGTTTTACTTCTGGGTGGATCACTATACAGGAATTCTGTCTTTTTCTCACAACAGAACATTACAATTTTATTTATGAATACTTACATTCTCAGCTACAGCGAAGAAAAATAATTTTGAATGCAAATATGTAGCAGGCTTCTTTAACTCTTTCAACACAAGGGGCCAAATCTGCAAAATGCATTCAATAATAACAATAAATAAATATATATAAAAATACAGCTGAGCTTTATTGAAGGACTTCATTAACTAAATAATAGGATAATTATATAATATATATTTTTTTTTTTTACTATTACCAGCTTTGTAGTGAAGCAATTGAGAGTCAAGGGGAAAAAGAGGATCAAAGAGTAAAAGGATGCCCTGACATAAAAAGTTGTAACAACAATATCTGTGACCTTGAATTTGTTCATTTTGCCTCATTCTATTAAACTGCCCAAGGATTTTTTTTTTTCTGCATTGAAAATAATCGAGTCAATAGGTTTGTGTTTAAATACAGCCTTGTTTGCTTCCCTGTAACCTGTTGCTTAGTTCTACTGACTAAATGTCCCGAGGCACAGTCTTCTCATCCTTTTGTCAGTGGAATCTACTTAATTATTCACCTTAGAGCAAAGATGTTCACAATTATAGCCTTCCCTTTGTGTAAGTAAGCAAGCATCTCTTTGACTGTTATGTTAACTGTTTAAGAATTAAAATATCTGCCTATAAATCTGGCCCCTTTTTTCATGTGAATTCATGGGGCTGTGTTACTAAGCTGAGAAGTTTGGGGTTTAATCTGATAACCGCTATTTCACAGATCACATAGATGAATCTAAAATTCTGATTAAAGGTGTGTGGGAAAGCATTTTTGCATTCGTTTTAGTTGGTTTGGTTTTGGTTTTTTCCAAAGGATTTCTGTGGGCTTGGGATCTGGCGCTCCCTTTTTTTTCTGTAATGATTTACAATTATCTCCCTTCTATCCTCAACAATACGTGTGAAAGGAGCTGCCACATCCAATAATTCCCAGTCCTGAAACTTTCCTGTAAATTTCCCTGTGTTTCCTGACCTCTCCCTTCTAGGAAAGAAGGAGCCCAGAGTGAAGAAACCCCTGTTGTTTGCAGCAAATGTTTATTATTGTATTTACCATCGTTGATCCCTGTTTGCTCAGGGTGGGAGAGGGCTCTGCAGAGATCCTGCTCACACATCTCTAATCATAAAATTAATGATAAATCATAAATTAATGATCATAAAATTATAAAATTAATGATAATTTTATCACTGATTTACTCGAGTGGGGTAAATCAGTGATAAAATGATCACTGTGTTCCCACTGAAGTTTTGGCAGTCAGTGTTTGTGTGTGTGTGAATGCAGGAAAACAAAGTTTTGAAGGTTTCCCTGTAAGAGACTCATAAGTGTGACAAAACATCTTGAGCTGGAAACTCTCAAAGTGAGAGTTCTGCAAGTGGTGGGAATTTAAAGGCCTCGTTTTGCCATTTTAATTGGGACATTACCAACTCCAGTTTGGGACCTGCAGGAAATGAGGACTCAGCACCTTGGGAGGACTGGTCCCTGATCAAACAGCACTGGGCTCATTGAAATCATTCTCTGTGCTCATGACACCATGCCATGCTTTTCAATCCCAAGGTTGTTTTTTGTATTTAGTATAAAGGTCATGTTAGGATTAAAAACAATGAGCAGCTCACAGCGTGTCCAGTGACCCTGTGAGAGAAATGGTAACGCATTTCTCAGTAAAATCTACGTCTGCTGAGCACAGAGCTGTGGCCAAGAAGTGGAATTTTCTAATTACGTAGTCATTTTGAGAAGGAATGTGCTTGTTAGAACCAGGCCAGGTGTGTGCTTGTGATGGGAGCTGGGGAGGTTGTGTAATTACACACCTTGCATAATATAAAGTTTACAATAGCCATACAATTGATGCAGCAAGATGTAAATACAGCAAGTTAAAGTGCCTGAAAGGACACCTGTAATCTAGCCTACAGCAAGTACAATTACATTTGAAACAGTATTGCATTAAGATTTACTGGTGTGTTAAAGTTGCCACTATTCTAAAACAAAAAAAAAAAAAAAAAGAAAAGGGAAATACTTCAGAAAATTTCAACAATATCTTTTCAATCACAAATGAAAGTTATTTGAGGAATCTTCTTGTAGTTTCCTGAAAAGTCACATTGAATTCACATTTTTTCAACTATTCTTCAATTCAATAATTATGCAGTAGTTTTCAGTAAATTGGTTTTATATTTTAAAGGATTTGCATAGTGTGCATCTGCCCAAAAGATCTCCAAAACTTTTGCCCCTTTGCAACAAATTAAAAATGTCAGGGTAGATATAAAGAAAGAGAGAGGAGGGGAGGAAATAAAAATATTTCTGCATTAGATTATGCTGGGATTATGATAGTTTTCAAAGCACTTCATTTGCAGGGTGTAGAGATTTAAGGTGAGAGAGATCAGCAAGATTTCTCCAGTATTATACAGTGAAAAAAGGCTCCTTGTAAAGGTGTTGTAAAGGTGTTGTAAAGGTGTTGTTCCACACCTAGCACTGCCCTGGGTGCAGGGACAAAGGGGCAGAGCCTCTCTGGGTGTTCTGCACCACTCTGGGTGTCCTGGTCCCATCCTGGGCACCTCAGATGTTCCCTGCACCAGGGACCTGCCTGAGGAGGTGACTCAGGTCCAGTCAGCCAGAATGTTCCCATATTTCTGCTACAAAGTCCTAATTTCTCTCTCATGTTTCTCTCCTTTCACCTTTCCCAACAAATCTTTGCTCTTTCTCCAAGGTTATTTGCCCACGTGTCAGTGACAGTCAACTCAAAAACTGTGTTCAGATAAAAAGAAAGGGAAGATGAGTTAATTTATTGTGATAATAAGGGAAATTCAAAGAATTACTTGTTACTTGCCAGCCAGCACGGTGTCCCAGGGCCAGGCAGGTCACCCCTGCTCTGGGCACCCCACACCTAGAGATGCCACACCTCGTGTGTGGGTGATGCACAAACGTGAGGGCTCTTTGCAACAGCAAGAAACACCTTGGGAGAGGTTCCCAGGGCAGTGCTGGGATAATTCTGTGCTCTCTTTGTCACTGCAGGCCTTGGGTGTGCATCAAGGACCTCCTGTTAAAGCTCTCTCGTTTTGCTGTCCCTGCTCCCATCACACCAGATTCACCGTGATGCTGTTTGTGGTTTGATATGCAGCCCCCACCTGCCCCCCTTCAGCCTTAAAACTGGACTTGCTAATTATAAAAAAGGGGAAAAAAAGAGTCTATTTCTCTGGTGGAGGTGGGAGGTTGCTGCTCAGCCTCCCTCCTTGGTTTGCTGCTGCTCTGTGAATAACAGAACAAGCCTCCAGGACAGGAATTTAGCCCAAGCCATGCTCTCAGCATTATTTCCTCCCCTGGTGTTTGAACCACCAGCAGCCCTGGTGCCTGGAGGCAGAGGAAGGAGCCTGTGCTGGTGACCCATGGCAGGCACAGGTGACAACACCAAGGGCTCCTGGAGGGGAAGGTGTGTGCCAGAGGGGTGGAGTAATCCCAGTAAAGGCTCTGAGTGGAACAGACAGTGCTGACAGGCAGCTGTGCAGAAGGAAAAGGCTGGATCCATGCAGGGCACCCTGCCTGTGGGACAGAGACAGGGAGGAGGTGGGAGTAGTGCCTGGTGTGTGCACACACAGTGAGGGACCTGTGTTTATCCTGGGAGTAGTGCCTGGTGTGTGCACACAGTGAGGGACCTGTGTTTATCCTGGGAGTAGTGCCTGGTGTGTGCAGACACAGTGAGGGACCTGTATTTATCCTGGGAGTAGTGCCTGGTGTGTGCAGACCTGCATTTATCCTGGGAGTAGTGCCTGGTGTGTGCACACACAGTGAGGGACCTGTATGTATCCTGGGAGTAGTGCCTGGTGTGTGCACACAGTGAGGGACCTGCATTTATCCTGGTAGTAGTGCTGGTGTGTGCACACAGTGAGGGACCTGCATTTATCCTGGGAGTAGTGCTGGTGTGCACACACACAGTGAGAAACCTGTATTTATCCTGGTAGTAGTGCTGGTGCACATACAGTGAGTAACCTGTATTTATCCTGGTAGTAGTGCTGGTGCACACACAGTGAGTAACCTGTATTTATCCTGGTAGTAGTGCTGGTGCACACACACAGTGAGTAACCTGTATTTATCCTGGTAGTAGTGCTGGTGCACACACACACAGTGAGTAACCTGTATTTATCCTGGTAGTAGTGCTGGTGCACACACACAATAAGTAACCTGTATTTATCCTGGTAGTAGTGGTGGTGCACACATAGTGAGTAACCTGTATTTATCCTGGGAGTAGTGCTGGTGCACACACACAGTGAGTAACCTGTATTTATCCTGGGAATAGTGCTGGTGTTCACACACACAGTAAGTAACCTGTATTTATCCTGGTAGTAGTGCTGGTGCACACATAGTGAGTGACCTGTATTTATCCTGGTAGTAGTGCTGGTGCACACATAGTGAGTAACCTGTATTTATCCTGGTAGTAGTGCTGGTGCACACACACACAGTGAGTAACCTGTATTTATCCTGGGAGTAGTGCTGGTGCACACACACACAGTGAGTAACCTGTATTTATCCTGGGAGTAGTGCTGGTGCACACACACACAGTGAGTAACCTGTATTTATCCTGGGAGTAGTGCTGGTGTGCACACACACAGTGAGTAACCTGTATTTATCCTGGTAGTAGTGCTGGTGCACACACAGTGAGTAACCTGCATTTATCCTGGTAGTAGTGCTAGTGTGCACACACACAGTGAGAAACCTGTATTTATCCTGGTAGTAGTGCTGGTGCACACATAGTGAGTAACCTGTATTTTTTCCTGGTAGTAGTGCTGGTGCACACACACAGTGAGAAACCTGTATTTATCCTGGTAGTAGTGCTGGTGCACACATAGTGAGTAACCTGTATTTTTTCCTGGTAGTAGTGCTGGTGCACACACACAGTGAGTAACCTGTATTTATCCTGGTAGTAGTGCTGGTGCACACACACACAGTGAGTAACCTGTATTTATCCTGGTAGTAGTGCTGGTGCACACACACAGTGAGTAACCTGTATTTATCCTGGTAGTAGTGCTGGTGCACACATAGTGAGTAACCTGTATTTATCCTGGTAGTAGTGCTGGTGTTCACACACACAGTGAGTAACCTGTATTTATCCTGGTAGTAGTGCTGGTGCACACACACACAGTGAGTAACCTGTATTTATCCTGGTAGTAGTGCTGGTGCACACACACACAGTGAGTAACCTGTATTTATCCTGGTAGTAGTGCTGGTGCACACATAGTGAGTAACCTGTATTTATCCTGGTAGCAGTGCTGGTGCACACACACACAGTGAGTAACCTGTATTTATCCTGGTAGTAGTGCTGGTGCACACACACACAGTGAGTAACCTGTATTTATCCTGGTAGTAGTGCTGGTGCACACATAGTGAGTAACCTGTATTTATCCTGGTAGTAGTGCTGGTGCACACACACACAGTGAGTAACCTGTATTTATCCTGGTAGTAGTGCTGGTGTGCACACACACAGTGAGTAACCTGTATTTATTCCTGGGAGTAGTGCTGGTGCACACACAGTGAGTAACCTGTATTTATCCTGGTAGCAGTGCTGGTGCACACACACAGTGAGTAACCTGTATTTACCAGTGAGCTCCTTTCCCCAGCCCCTGGGGGCTGTTCAGGAAGGGAGGAGAGCAGCAGAGGCAGGAGGGGTGTGAGTGATGCTCAGGAAACCCAGGTGCCCTCACAGACCCTTTGGGGACATTTCCAGGGCTCCAGGAGCTCAGGCTGCCATCAGCAGGGGATGGGAACTTGGCTGCACCTTTTGATCCTGATCCATACCCAGCAAAGTGGAAAAATGACAAACAAAGGGATCTTTTTGCTCATAATTTAGAAGGAAGTGTAAAATCTGGTGTGACAAGTTTAGTAAAATAAAGGCACAGGAAAGAGCCATTCAGTGCTCGTATGCATTTCATGAGGAGCAGCTCATCTTGGCTCTGACCAGCACCTGGTAAATTTAGGAAAATAGCTATTTTGCAAACAAGTAACTCTTTGAATTTTCCTTATTATTGCAATAAATTAACTCATCTTCCCTTTCTTTCTATTTGAACACAGTTTTTGAATGGAATGTGACTGACACATAGGCAAATAACCTTCAAGAAAGAGCAAAGATTTGTTGGGAAAGGTGAAAGGAGAGAAACATGAGAGAGAAATTAGGACTTTGTAGTGGAAATATGGCAAGCTGCATGAGCAGGGACCTGGCAGGAAGGATTTGTAGCTGCAGAGGATTTGTACAAGGCTTTGTGAACCATCCTTGCTCTTTTGACCTGCACTAAACACTTCTCATCAGTGCTCGTAGACATTTTGGCTTCATTGTACAGAAATTAGATTGAAAATTTAAAATGAGCAGTAAGCAGCATGTAACTTCCACTGGAGGAAGATTGCAGTGGTGATGTGCAAAATAGAAACTTCTCCCTCACCAGCTGAACACGTTCAAATTGTGGCTCATTTTTATGTGAACTCTTCCTGCAAGGGAGGCACCTTCATTGTGTTGGACTGTGGAGACTAGAGCGAAGACAAATGAATTTTTTGGTTTGTTTTATTTTGGAAGAAGAGTGGAAAGCTCACAAATATTGCTATTTGTGAAAACTATTCCTTTCTGTGAGAACTAAAGGGCTTAGTCTGTTAATATTTTAAGAAGGGAGGTGACCTGGTTGCATGTCTAAGTGCCTCCAGGGCACAGTATGAAATATATGTTTCTAATCTAGTGAAGAAAGACATGGGAAGAACCAAAGAATGGAGGAGAAACCCATTAAGTTCACCTTAGAGGTAAAGCATCAAGTAACAGGGCATTGAGCCTTGAGGGGAAAAAAGTTATGAAGTGAAATAACAGTTCCCCTTCTCGATCAAGATGTTATTCTAAAAGAAGGGTTTTATTCAAACAGAAATGATTGGATTTAAAACAGATTACAACAGATAAGGGGAAGATCTGCAAATTCAGTGGTGGCCTGGTGACCCAGGGTGGCTCTCAGTGGCTTTCCTGAGTTGGTAATTGTCTAAAATAAATTAGAGACATGTCGGGTTGGAATAGCAGAGCTCTGACTCTCTTCCTTTGCCCACACTGCTCACACAATCTCTGCAAGAATATCTCTGTTTTGAGGGTGGGAAGAGAGTCCTGGGCCTTTAGTTTACCAAAGCTGTCACACTGTATTTTCCACTCTCCTGTATAGCATAAGAAATCGAAATCTTACAGTTGTGGCCGGATTCCAGTCCCTTTACATCATTTAGGTGGATAATTTGTTCCACTGTGTTTTTCTTTCTTCTCAGCTGTACTTTCTCTTTGAAGCCTCCAGCTACTGAATTGGGGAGGTAAATTACAGTCTGTCTTAGGCCTGAATTGTGCCTCTTGTTTCAAATTTTGGAACTCACATAATGGATTCATCCCAGGATTGCTTGCATTCAGAGGATTAAATAACTGGGACCCCTTTTCACAGAAGCTGCTGTGTGAAAATTGTTATGATACTTAAAAATGATCTTTTAGTACTTCCTTTCTCGAGGCTACAGGAGGAACAATGTTTTCTCTGTGTCATTAAGTTGAAAAAAAATAAAAGGTACTTGCTCAGTTTTCAACATGTGCACTTCTTGGCTTGATGTTGCTCCTTTGGTGCATGTGCAGGTTCATGAGCGTCATTTTTGCTCTCTGCAGTGATAGATAGAGACACCTGTGTGAGAATTTGACCCTAAATGCTCATCACAGAATCACAGATATCTGACTTCCTCAGGGAAATATTCTGGTGACAATGTCTATGGTCACAGCAAAGCTGTAGTGAGATTTTCAAAGGGGATTCCTTTAGGGATTTTGTGGATATTTCCTTTTGTTTTATCGTATATCCAGTCAAATCTCACTTAACTTTGAAGCATCTGGAATATCTAGCAAAGATTGGTGAAATTATAATGGAGGAAAAAGGCAGCTTTGAGAAATAATGGGGATTTTCACTCCCTGAACTGCTCTGCTTTCCCCAGGCAGCTCAGCCTTATTCCCTGCCACTGCCTGGCCACTGTTCTGGAAAGTTTTTAACCCATCAGATTCTTCTGAGGGACCCATCAAAAATGGAGAAGAGGAAAACTGACCCTTCTGATATTTTAAAGGAGGAAAACCAAGGGAAATTCTTCCCTTTTTTAGAACTGAGCTGGAAGGGTAAAACCCTCTCATTTTTATATTTTTTGGAAAGGAGGTGACTTGTACAGCTCACCCTCACATCAGCTTGGGAACTGCAGAGTGTCTTTATCATCTGCTCAGAGTGAACATCTCTTTATTGCTAATTAATGCCTGTTTGTGATGGACACCTGCAATCCAAGCGCTGGATTTTTTAACTGCATCATCCTGTTCTTTACACCATTAATGCATTTATTTTATCTTGCACATATTTATATTCTCTGTGTCCTAAACACAGACATATTTAGGAGAAATAAAAATGTAAATGAAGAACTGGTTTGTGTTTGGTTGAGAGCAGGAAGTGGGGATGTGCAAATTCCCAGCAGGCTCAGGGGTTAAACCTCTTCCCTTTAATTTTTACAGTGGGTTCTCAACATCCAGTATAAACAAAATTCAGCAAATTATTCCTTGTGCTGTGCTCAGTTGTCCAATCACACATTCCTTTATTCCTTATTTTATCCACACTGCTTGAAAAGTGATTGAGGCAGCTGGGAAAGTGCTGTGTGAGATGCAGGGGGAGTCTGAACCAGCAGGAATTCAAATGTTAAGCTGCACAATGTGCCATAACCAGGAAGTTCTTATTTTAATCAATTCTTTAAAGTGTTCCAGACCTGAAGGTTAAAGTTAATGTAAAAGTTATAAAAGAAGCCTCATTATTGGGGATGAAACAAAAATTAATTCATTATGTATTTAGTCTGTGGTGGAACTTGGTGTGTAGAGAGTCCTAAATATTGATAATATCATGGTGGGTCCTGCACATGTGACAGGAGATGGGATGAGATGACACTGAAGAATTTATTAATGAAATATTGTCTTTCATGGAAAGAGCTTGGAGTTCAAATTCTGTGTCAAGTTTTCAGAAGAAAAATCATTATAGACGAGAACAAAGCACTAAAATCTCTGCAGAGCTGGGGTTTATAGAACTGTGGGGGACCTTGCGTGGGTTAGTGGCAGGTGTGGTAAATAGCTCCAAAGGGAAAGGAGGGATTGGTGTTGGATTGGGTCAGATTATCAGTACAAATATTCTGTTCTATTGCAAACACAGACACCTGGTGTCCCCCAGACCCACCACAATCCCCCCACGTGTCTGATTTGAGGGCAAGAACTTGCTAAATATCAAAATTTTGCATGTAGGAATCTATTTGGGAAGCCCTGACTAAGTCCTGCCACATTTCTACCACTCCAGCAGCTGAGTTTGGCATTGGACTGGAGCAGGAAGATACAAAATTCACCCTGGAGCATCGTAGGGAAGGAGGGAAGGACGTGATGCAGCAGTGGCAGGTTGGCCCTGCAGAGCAGATGGTCTTTGAGGTGGCCCAGAGTTGTGCTTCCAGTCCCACCAGTGAGCAAAACCAGGAGCTCCTTGAAGGGAGAGGTTCCTGGGGTGGGGTGGGAAAAATCACAGGAAAAGAAAATAAAAATTTAAAAATCCCTGCTGTGGATTTGGCAGGCAACAAAGAAAAGCAAACTGGATGAAGGAAAACTTTTGTCAGAAGCATTTTCTGCACAATACCATGGTTTTAACCAAACCTTGGGATGGTCCAAATGACTTAGCCTTTGGTCCCTTACAAAATAGTGATGGTCTTGATGAAATTTCATTCAAAGAAATTAAGAGTTTAAATTTCATTTTAAATTTCAGAGCAGCTTTTTCCTTAGAACATTAGTATTTAAAAAGTGTAAAACAATCAACACCGAGACACTCCTTCTCCATTAAAACAAAATATTTTGACTGACTAGACTGAGATTCTGCACTGAAATATTTCACCTCAAGTTCTGTTGCTGTTGTTATTTTGTATTTTTTATTTATATGGTTTTATTTAACTTAAATGTTTTACCTTATAAAAAGTTTTTTATCAACTATCTTTTCAGGAACAGAGTTGAAGCACTACACAGCACCAGTGTGCACAGGGGTTGCTCTTGAATTTGCCTTTTTATTTTCATCTCTCATCTCTCAACACAGCAGCATCAAAACCTGCATTTCTGAGAGCATCCCCAATGGGATGGGAAGGCCAGCAGGAATCAGTTTAATCTGGTTTTTGGAAGAGGGGTGCTGAGGGCTGCAGTGGGTGCTGTGGCAGAGCTGCAGGTGGTGTCACTCAGGGTTGAGGGTTAATGCCCAATCTCATCCCCCAGCTGTTAGCAGCTGTATTTAGTCCTGTTTTCCGTGGGATTCGCTCCTTCCCCCTCCTGCAGCTCAGCACTGTTGGTCTCTCACTCCCCAGCCAAGTCTCTGTAAGGCCAGGCTTGCTCAAGCACGTAATGTGCAGCAGAAATGTCAGACCTGTGCCATCATCACCTGTGCTCACTCACTGCCCTGCCAAAGGGGCTGCAGCTCCACTCAGCCTGGGCTGGAGAGCACATGTGCTGCCAACACCTTCTGTGCATTTCACAAGGGATTCTCTGAGCTTGGAAAGCACCTTCAAATCAAGGGTTTGCAACAAGCCCCCCCTCCCTGAGTCTGCTGATCCCTTGGTGCAAAAGGAACATGTAATTCTTTCCCATTCAGCAGAAAAAGCGCACCAAACACCAGCACCTCCTTAGGATTTTGAGGCATCTTCTGCTTGTTTCCCAAGCCAGGGTTTCTCTGCTGGGCTGGGATATTGTGGTTATCCATGTCAGAGGCCAGACACAGCTCTCCAAGCCTTGAGGGAAAGGTGACGGGGATCAAAGTAGGTCTGCAAGGACCTCGTGCAACCCCTGGGCAACTCGTTGTGCATCCATGCTTTAACAGGAAGCTTTCTTTGTTCCAAGATTTACATTTTGTTTTCTGCAGCAGGCTGTGTTTCTGCTTGAAGAATTCTTCTTCTCCCTGGTTAAAAAGTCTCTTCGTGCTTGCTGCTGGCTGTGCAATGCCCGGTGAATGAGTTTTGATAATTTCTGTTGGGATTAATTAATTAATTGCAAATGTCTTCAGGCTAAATTGTGAGTTTGCATGTCAGGATGCTGTACATAATCAACAAAATCACTCAGGGGCTTGACATTATGGAGGTTACATGGAGATTGTGAGAGGAGCACATTCATTCCACATTAGTCAAAACTTTCTATATGTTATTTATAGAACAGTTCCTCTTTTATGAATTCCCAGAGTCAGAAGCAGAGATTTAAGATGAAATGTAAGGATAATAACAGAAGCAGGGAGATAATTCCACTGATTGATCCTATTTGATGAAATTGCAAAATGTTTGAATAGGATGAGTTACAATTTTAATGGGAGGTAGGACTGGAACAAATAAAGATCCATAATAACATTTCAGGTTAGATGGAACACTGCTCTCCCAAATGAATGAGCACTAATGAAGCATTGTTTGAGCTCCTAGAGACTGGCTACACCAGCCAAGCGAAGGGCACAGGATGAATTATAAAGTCAGAGAATTTGGATGTTATCACCACCAACTGACCCATGAGAATAAACAGTGCATGAGGCACATAAAAAAGCATTTCTTAAATCTATAAACCTGGATGTTTTGGCTTCTGTCCTGATCCTAGATTATTGGGTTGTGCTTTTCTTTTTTTTTTTAATTTAACTGACATCTCCTGCCTTATAAAAAGCCTATTCAGAAGCTGCACGGAGTCTTGCAAAGTTGAGGCAAACCCAGCCACACAAAGGCTTTATGGTTTATAATGAAACAGGAGGCAGATTTTCCAAATGACTTATATCTGGATTTTGAAATCATCAGTTTAAATCCCCTTGGCAATGAAAGCATTGTTGCTTCTGCTGGATTCACCACTTTTCATGCACTTGGTAAAGTCATCGTGTTGGTTCAAGTAAGTGTGCTTACAGTTTTGATCCACAGTACGTGGAATTTTTGGGGGTTTTTTCCTATTAGTGAGTGCAACTCATTGTTCTTAAGTCTGAACAGTTGTAGATCCAGAATATTCCCAGTCAATGACCAGTTTTCCCCTGTAGGACCTGGGAATACCCACCAGGCTGCCTGCCTTTCCCTGATTTATTTGAAGTGTTCATCAAAGCAGAATCTGAACTTCCACTTCCAATGCTCAGCCATGCAGCCTAAGACTTTGCAGACCTTGTGTTATTTACGTTTCTGGCTGGATATTTTGGTTGCATAATCAGGTGCACATGGAAATCTGGCATGCAGCAAAATGCTGTGAGCACGCGTGAAAACGCAGCGTCCGCTTGGTGAGGCTGGACAGCGTTTAAAGGTGATCTTTGCCATCAACATTTTGGGGGTTTTAAGGATGTTGCTGTAATGAAATCAAAAGCAAAACTCTGCCTGGTTGAGTTGAAAACTGCTCTTCAAGAAAGTAGTTTTGTCTTGGCCTTTGCTAATCAGATTTTGTTAAAAAGGGATGTAAAATAACAATGTGAAAGTGGGTTTTATTCAGCTTGTGGATGTTCTTTCCTTCCAAGCACTTGACTGTCCAAAGCATTATGGATTGGTGGGAAAAATGTGACTGTGTGTGGTGTTCACTAGAACTGGCCAGTTGTACCTGCATTTATTTGGGTTGGATTTATATTTACAATTATCTCTTATGCATGTGGAAATCTGACGTGTACTGCTAGCATGTTGGAGCACATATTTCACTAAATCAAAAGAAGTTGATGTAAATAGATGCCACGGTAAAATCTGCTGTCAAAATCCAACATAGAGACAACATTCCTGGATATTCTCCAGAGATGTTCAGAGCTCCAGAATGCAGCAGCACAGCTTGATCTCCCTTTTAGCTCTCTCTAGAACTTGCATTTCAACAACTGGGGCCTGGACAAGCAGGAATTGAGGTGTAAAAGGGCTGGAGTAGCAGCAGGGATTCCCAGGATGCTTCCAACCCACATAATGCAGAAGTTGGTCCTGCAGCAACCTCCAAAAATTTGTGTTGTACATTGTCTGTGGGATAGACAGGCCTGGAGCATCCTTTGAGATCTCTGTCATCCTGATAAACACTGATTCCCACTGGATTTCTGGGATGGATTGCTCTCTTCTTCTTTGCTTACTTAGAGTTTGAGGAGTATAAATTTTGGTTCTTCTTGATCTTTCACGTTTTCACTTGGCCCACAGTACCATGGAGGAGTTGAAAGACATCCTGCCCCTTCTTAGTCCAGGTCTGGGTCAGACTCATGGCTGGGCCCTCACTCTTTAATCAATTCCTCTTTCCAAAATCCCATCTTCAGTCTTCCACAGGGTGGGTTGGTTTTTTGTTGTTTGTTTTGTTTTGCTGGTTTGTTGGGGTTTTTTATTATTTATTGTTGGACCTCATCTGGTACAAAGGTTTAAACTGCAGAAGTAATTTAAAATATTGTGGCATTTCCTTTCTTAATTAATCCCAACTGTTTTCCTTGGTAGTACAGAAAGTATCAGTATTTGATGAGGACTTTTTGCCTTCATCACTGGAGCAGTGGATTCTTCCTGCCGAGTCTGTAAACAGCAGACAAGCCACAGAGTTCAGCCTTCATGTTCTGGTTTTCATTAAGCCCAGACTAGAGGAGCACCCCAGCTGTGTCTTCCTGTAAGGTCTGTCAGTCTTCCAAAGCTTGTTAACATGCTAATATAAAAGGAAATAGGGCTGACTTCAAGGAATTTACAGCTAGTCTTAAACTTCAAAGAGTAGAGCTGCATCTCTTCAATACTACAGCAACAACAACAAAAATCCTATAATAAAAGTTCTGCTAGGCCACGAGAACAGATCTGAGTGCACTGAACACTTCAGCCACCGTGCAGGATGCCACATTTTTGGTGGCAAGTTGCAACACAAAGCCTCCTGCAGTTGTGAAACTTTGTTCATAGCTGGTAGGTTTGATCAGAGACAAGATAAATTGCTGTCCAGCCCACAATTAGGATATCAGGCATGAAGTTGTCAATCTCTCCTTCCCTGAACCTGTTTTCCATGTAAATGTTTGCAGTGGGATGGTGGATCGGGTTTGAACAGCAGGCAGCATTCTCAGGTGGCAGGAATTGGAAGGACTCCTATGACTTCAAGGGGAATTACTGAACATCTGAGCAGCTGGCCCAGGCTGAGGAAACAGCTGCAGTGTCCTCTGAAGGCATTGGAACAAGGTGGGACACATTCTGTGGATTTTCATGGGAAAGAGAGCTCTGCTGTGTGCAAGCCAGGGGGAGAATGGCTCAGTGCTCAGGGCTGGCACCTGGATCTGCAGGAGAGCTCACAGAAATGGCCAGACTGATCTGAGGATCAGGAACTCCCTGAATCAAGATCAAGATCATTTATATCAAGAAACAATCCATGATTTCCTCCCCCCTCCCCATTTTCTTACTGCATCTCTTCTTTAGTTAAATGCATAACATGAAAGATTCACTGGAAACTCCTCTTTCCCCCCTTGCAGGGCTCTCTGCTCCTGGTGGAACCCATGGGAGCTTTCAGGCCTTGCAGGAACAAGAGGTTCTGCATCCCTGAAGTTCTCAGATGGGAACATTTCATCAGTAGTGAGAGCAAATTGCTGGTTTTATCATCTGTGGATCAGATTTCTGATAAAGGAAAAACACCACAGATGTTCAATAATGTATCATCATTTTGATGCTTGAAAAGATTTCCTTTAAAATTCTCCTGGAGAAAGCTGAAGGATTTGGATGCACAGGAATAAGGGTTGTTGCACAGCTGAGATAATTATATATTGAATGGCTTTGGCAGGAACCCTGAGCAATAAATGTGTCAGATGACACATTCAGGAGTCATTTGAGGAGATTTCTTCATGGGGTAATTTTTAAAATCAAGATTGAGCTCTTTGTGTCAAGTAACTGTAAGAATTAGAGTGTATTCACTTGACCTCAAAATTGGTTGCTTTGGTCACCCAGAAATATTAAAAGCAACTCAATGCAGGAATTAAAAAAAAAATTAAAAAGTGCAAAATAGCGTATTAAACTCTGCTGTTATTCACACTGTTCCTTCTCTGACAGCTTGTTAAAAATGCTGGGGGAATAGGTGCTGCTGTTATACTTTCGTTATTTGGTGCTAATTAGAAGAAACTTACACAGAATCCAGAGTGGTTTCTAAAGGGAGCTGATGGTTTAATAGGAATTAATTGAAAACTCAGCCCCCAGTGGTGCAGGAGGCCACAGGGAGCAATGGCACACGTTTAGATTCACTTACCAATGTTTTGTGCTCCTTGCAAAGGGAGCTGTGACTCCTCCACACTGGGGAAGCGCAGGGAGAAAGAAGAAGACCTAGATGGCTGGGCTGGAACCAGAACCAAGCACAGCCCTGTCCAAGTTACATTTTCCAGCTTCCTTTCACCTTGGAAAATGCAGAGATGTGGATGGCAACAGGTCATGTATCAACCCCGCTGCTGTTTCAATCCTCAAAGGGATTGAAAAGCAAAAACAACTGGTCAAATATCCCATAAACTAATTTTTACAGTTATTTCCCTTATGTATTTATATCACTCATGGCTGCAGTTTCCATCCTCAGTTCACCTGGCAGTTCTCTCATGTGTAGGAATTTCTGTTCTTTCTGCTGGCTCGAGCTGGTTTTATCAAGGGTCACTGGAAAATAACCCCCACCAAAACATAAATAAAAGAATTCTTATGTAAAGAAACAAACTGCCCCATAAAGCCTTTTTTTCTTTGACAGCAAAGCTGGGCGTTTAGGCAGTGATGTGCCATTTTTTTCAATGTTCTTGAAAATCCCATTTTAAGAGGAAAAAAAATGATAGGAAGGGCTGCATCAGTCTTGTTAAATTCCTGGGGATGGAGCTGAACATGATATGGTGTGTATCTATTGCCTTCTGCCAAAAGCACCTCAATTTTGTCAGAGAAAAATGGTAGGAGACACTGTGCCATAAGCTGATAAGGTCATATTAAATCAGCTGTCCGTTGAGTCTCACATATTTTATATATAGACATCCCCTGAGGGGGTTGTGTTCAGACCCTGGGACAGCCAGCACATAGGTGATGGCTGACAAGCACAGCAAATCAGCTAGAAGGAAAACACACTTCTTTTTCTGGGTTTTTTTTTCTTTTTTTGGTTTTTTTTTTGAGGGGGGTAGAAAGTGTGCAAATTAAATTAAAAAACTCCAGATGACATCATTTGGAATGGTGATTATGAGCGTTTGTAGCAGCAACAGAGAACTTTGCAGTGAAGAATTGAGGTGAGGGATCCATATCCCAGCTGAGACACTGGAACATGACAGGGATTTGGGAACAGCCCCCTTCCCTGCAGGGGTGGTGATGAGCAACAGCAGGAAAATAGGGAATTAATGTTAAAAAGGAAATCAAGTTCCGCAGTAAAGTTATTAAAATTATCATAGAATTTGCTTTGGAAAAAAAAAATAAATTGTTGCTTAATATAGCCTTAAGAATCTGGCACATTCTTGATGATGTTAATCCATCTGCTGACATTTCATCTTCCTCTTATTGGTTTTGTTTCCAGTTTTTTGATACCTCCAGCATTTTAGATGTTATGTTATTGAAGTCGTGGGTCTTGTAGAAAACAAATTACTCCATAGACTTAATTGCACCCATCTCACTCTTTATCTTGTTGAGGTGAACTTCTTATCTGCATTTCATTGTGGAAAAAAAAAAATAAATCTGTGATAGGAAACAAACCTACAAAAAGGGAGCAGGAGTTGATCACCTCTTGCCGTTTTCCCAAGAGCAAAATTAACAAGATAAGCTGTTATTACCTGTCAGGTATTATCTAAAGCCCAAATATTCTGGGCCCTGGGTAGACCTGAGGAAACCTTGTGCTTTTGTAGCAAACTATAAAAAAAAATATTCCTATCTGTGTTAAGTTTGAGATCTTTTTCTCTCTGGGAAACTTCCTTGGAGGAGAAAGATGGTATTAAAGGGAGCTTTGTGCATTTATCGTGCTGAAATGTGGAGCTAGAGAAGGAATACATTTGAACTGATCATTTAAAATTCCAGTTTCACTGTCATGATTTTGAATTTTGACTGACAGCATCTTGGTTTTCCAGACTGATCCCTTTTCCCTTACTGTCACCTCTGTGCTGGAATTCACACAGAATTTCCAGATCCATTTTACCTGTGCAATTTCAGTGCTGTGGTTTTGTGTTTTTTGATGCTTTTGTGTTGGGTTTTTTTAGTAGCTGCAGCGTTGTTTTGGACAGAATAATTCAAGGAGCCAGCAGATGAATGGAGTGTGTTGTACACATTTCTCAAGGTGTTCCAGGCTGCCTCTTTAAACAAGCATGTGCTTGTGTGCAGTCATGCTCATGGAGCTCTGAGGTTGATGTCTATAAGTTATTCCACCTGATTATGAATATATGGATTCAGTGCTGGAATTAGCGGAGTGTGTGGATCAGGGAAGTCAAGGCAGGAGGGGAATCTGCGGGGAAAACCCAATTGAGTGGCTTACCCGAGACTTCTGAAGTAAGTTCCTTAATTTCTTTGTGTTTTCTCTTTTGCTGCGAGGTTTTTCTTTGTTTGTACGTGTTTAATTAGTATCTCAAAAGCATATGCAAACGAGCTGTCTGGCTAAAGATTTTGGAGCACACGGGAGTGGATGAAAGTGGTTGGGGAATACAAAGGAGCACCCACAGGGAAAACGTGCTTCTGCCTCCTGTCCCTCGCTTGCCAACAAGCTAAACTCCAACCTGGCTCTGCTGAAGCCAAATCTAAAACTTTTTGTGGCCAGGCTTTCACCTCAGGTTAAAATAGATATTTGAGAAAGGTCCAGCTCTTCAGCTGGTGGTGGAGTGTCCCACAGAGACTGCTGAGCTGCTGGGTGGGATGTGTCCGCAGCCTGAATTATCCTGTGGGATGACAGGATGGCCAGGAGGCACTGCTAAATCTGGCCCTTAGGAAAACTGACACTCTGTGTATTCCACATAGGTTCTCCCACTCCCCTACTGTCAGAAAATGCTGGATAGGAAAGCTGTTATAAGATCCAGCTTTGTTAGAGAAACGTATTCAGATAACGGGGAATTCGGGGATTTGTTCACCGGATGATAGTGGATGAATGGTGTCTGTCTTCTGTGCATGAATTGTCATTGACTTTATTATCAACTTCTCAATGTATTCGTTATTTGAGCTGATTTCCTGATTCATTCTTTGTCAGTGGATTGGCTGCCAGCACTTCATTGTGGGTTTCCAACATTGAAAATTTCAGCTCTTTGTAATGGGCATCCAAGTCACACGGCGTTCTTCCTTTTCCTGGTTGGAAAAGGGGTTGATGCAAATACTAAAAATGAGCATGAATTTAAAATTCACTTTTTAAAACACCTTTAAAGCACATTATTTTTAGGCAAAACTTGTCTCAGTGCAACAGTCTCAAAACCTGTTCCTTCTCCTTGTCCTGATCAAGCAACATACCAAAGTCTTGAGTGACACACAGGTTTTTGCTCTGGTATTTGCACAGATTGATGTGTAGGAGCTCACTTGAAGAATCAGGTTGGAAAACAACTTGAATGCCGTGGAACAGAATATTCACAGGCTTATTTGCAGCTTTCTCTCACTTCTAATAATAAGTGTAAGTGTGGATCACTTGAGCTGTCTCGCTGTTCCCAGCTCTCCCCAAGTTCTTTGGGGATTTATTTCTCTCTCTCTCTAGGGCTGCCTGTTGGAAAACAGGAGGCTCTCAGGCTAAATTCACCTTGCACACATAGTGCTGATTTCTTATCCAGTAATCAAGTTGTGACTCAAGACCAAATGCAACCCACATTCCAGTTATTTGACCCTCTGGAATTCTGCCTTCATCCGAGCAGCTCTGTGGGCTGACAGTGCTAGGTGTTCCCAGGATATTCTCTTTTCCTCTGGTTTCTCTTCTCTTTGATGTAGATTTATGTGCAGGTAGAATTTCTAGGCACAAAACATGTGATGTGAAATGGGGGTTGACCTCTTTGGTGTTTCTATCAGCATCCTGATAATCCTGATACAAATTTTCCTACTCCAGTCCTTCATGGGCTGATCAGCTGCAAAATCCCTGTGCTCGTGGCAGTAGAGGAAGACCTTGGGATCTGAAATGCTCCAGGATAAATTGTTACATTCCCCCAGTCTTTCTTTCCTCCATGTATGGGTCAGGAATAGCATGGAATGGCTTTTTTTTGTGAAGTAGGATGCATAAAGCTTTGTCTAGCTCCTGATTTTGGCGTAGAAATTGAAATGCAATGAACCCTTAATAGAATTAAAGAGCTGGTAATGCTTTTCTGCTGCCTAAGTGTGATTGTCAATTGAATTGGATGGAGAGTTTTGATTTTCAGAGCCACAAAACCAGTAGTTTGAGCATTTCCAACTGCAATTAGTGGCAAGTTGATTGAGGAAGTAAATTCATGCATCTGTGTCTCACCTTCCTGTCAGGGTGGTGGTATTTTGGGAACTCTGAAGCAGGGAGCAGGCTGAGGCTCTGAAGATGACCATGGTGCTGTGAAGAACAGTATTAATGCTCTGGGCATGACCCATTCTTGGTAATTCTGGGATCTCCTGCCCCATTAGTGATTTGTGGAATGTCAGCATATCCTGGGAGGCAGGAATTAACCCCATGTCCAGATAGAGTGATGAATAAATATAGCACAGCTTTCGTGTGTGGATTTCATGAGGAGTCACTCACTGACCATTTTCATTAACAGGCAAAAGTTTTCCATCAACAAGAGTAAACCAAGCAAGTTTTGATTAGAAAAATTATCAGAGGATGAAAATAATAATTTAGAATATATGTTCATGATGGTTTCCTTGACATGTCAGAACAATCATTGCTGGCTTTTTTTTTCGTATGTAAAAAAGTTGAAGAAAGGAAGAAGTGAGGAGGCAAAACCTCTCAGAAAGGTTTCACACTTTAAGTGTAGATATCATTATCAATCCCAAGAGGTGTTCCTCGGTCCTTATTTCTGAGGGACACAGGATTAGAGCCTATCTCCAGTAATTTCTGCCCCTAATAATGATTTATTTATTTCATATACAGAGAGAGTGTGAGAGATTTAAAATTCCCTCCTTCACAAGCTCTCACTGTTATGATGAAAGTCTCAGTTTCAGAGCAGTCCCAGGTGCAGGATCTTCTGTCCTTCGAAGATTTTCTCCTCTTCCTACTCTAACTGGTCCTACTTGTCTTCGTGTAAATATTCAGCTCAACTCTTTCTATAAAGGAAGGGAAGAAATCCATGACAAAGCTCTCTCAGCACCTTTTTTTTTTTAATAACAATATGGTTAATTATCTTTAAAATCTGCTGAACAATTAAAGACATTCCCATAAACAGCCCAGGCACTCCTCCAGCCCCCGTGCATTTGCAGCATCATGCAGACCTTACGTGAGCAACACAGCTCCCAAAAATGTGCAATTTGGCCCAACAGACCAGTTGGTAAAAATCCTACATTCCTCTTCTTGCTGAAAATGGCTTTCTGGGCCATTTCAGAGAGCAGATCATTTGCTCAAACATCTTCTGAAGTGGCTCTCAGAGAGGAGAAAATCTTTGCATTTGCTAAATAATGCAAGGACCGACTCAGCCAGCCCCTGTCCACTTTGCAGATGGAGAAAGGGAGGCATAAAAGGACTTTTTCTTCATGTTCCAGCAGGGAGCTGGTGGCAGAGGAGGGAGGGAAGCCCAGTGCAGGGGCTGGGAGCATTGTGCTCCAGCCTCCAGTCTCTCCTGGGTGCTCCAAGTGCAACATTTCGCTTCAGCCAGGAAACATTGGCCCCACGAGGCCACATTTTATAATATATATAGAAAGTGTGTGTATTTATATATATATAACTTTAAAGGTAGGTGGCTTTTTTTTCCATGTTAAATTTATAGGTAATTTACATAACTAATTTGTAAGCCAAAGTGTAAATGATGCTCAGCTGAAGTGACCATTTTGACAAGCAAGTGCAAACATTGTCAGAACATTGGCAGATCTGCTTTGGACAAGACTGAGCTTGACAGCTTTTTCTGTGTTCATCTGGATTTTCTGGGGGGGCAGCAAGGGGGGAGTGTGTTTTGTTTTCTTTTAAGAGCTACTTAAGATTAGAGCATTATAATGGTCTGTTTTTTTATATTTTCCATCGAGCAATGTCATTTAAGATATTAAAAAAGCTGCCATGAGAACCAGAAAGCTGTGGGTTTGTTTTTTGTTTTTTTTTCCTGTGCTTTTTGTACCCAATACTGTTTAAACAAAACTATTGTGAGATGTGGAATGCTCTCAACCATTTGACATAATAATTCAGCTCTGGTTAAAGATGATGACTTAAAGAAAGCTTGCAAGACCCCTTACACCAATGGTAGAGAGGGATTAGGAGTGGGGAGATCAACATTTTAAAATCCCAGAAATATGCAAGATAATTTTGAGGGTTTTTTTAAATCTTGGAACACTAAAATTGAGGATTTGAATGGCTTTAATAAAACTCCTGGTTTTATTAAACCAGGAGAAAACTCTTGGTGCTGTTAATTTTTATTTATTTTTATTTTAGGCCAGTGGATCAGTTTCTTTGTTTCCATCCTTCTCACATATCACTCAGTGTGGACAAAGTCTCTTCCTGTCTTTAGCTCTCATCCAGCCCAGTTCTCCCAGGACATGGTGGGAATCTCTTGTGCAGCTTTGCAGTGAACTCTGGAAATTTGGCCTTTCACAATGTGTGTCCCAGCACAGGCCAGCTGACACTGACATACAAGAAACACCAGAAGAAAACGATTTTATTTCTGTCTGAAAAGATATGTATAGTTTTTAAATAGGATACAAGTTAGTTCTGGACATTTAGTGGCAAGTAGCAACTTGGGGTTATCCAGGGTTAGAAAAACATGATTTTCCCATTCTTGCCTTGCCCAGCTAGTGTGATGTCTCTAGGTCTAGTGGCTTTTCAACTCCAAAATATACAAAAGGACAGATTATAATTTTTCCTGTGGACCATTATTTATCATTGCTCTTCTTAATGATCTGCATCTGCTTTAATAAAAAGAATATTTAAGAAACCATAAAGAAAGCTAACCCAATTCTCTTTTAATGCAGCGTGTAATTAAATCTTTATTGAGATTTGAGAGCTGTGCAACCACAAAAGAAAACAACACAGAAAAAGAGGAGTGATCGTGTCTTTATATCCAGAGACATATTTGGAAAAATCTGTGCAAGAAACCCTTCTGTATGAGGTCAGGTAAAAGATTGTGACCATTCCACAAGCCTGTCCTGCATTTATTAGGATTGCATGTGGCAGGAATATGGAAGTGAATCATTCCTTTATGGACAGTCAGATCTCTCTGCCGTGTCACACCTGTAAAATGAATGTCTGGATAGTCCTGGTCTCAAGGGAGAATCAGAAGGGAATGTTAAGACCCCTCAGTTCTGTGTGGGTGTTTCAGCAGACACAGCCTGGAACAGTTTCCAGCTCGTTCCTCAGTGTTTGGGGATGGCCAAGCTGTGGCTCAGGCTGTGGCTGGAGCACGTGAGCAGCCCCAGCTCCATCTCCCTCCAGCCCTGCACCAGAGTTCCTGCCCTATGGAAGTCCAGCAGAAAGCCCAGCTTTCCCATTTCAGCACCAGGTTTTGATGGAATGAACACATGAATGTGCCCTGTTGATTAACCCCTGCTTATAACCACTGGCTCTGCTGATTTGCACCCAGAAATGAGGATTATTAATCCTCTTCACACTGAATAAGGTGCCCAGAACTGAAAGATTGTTAGTTTTGTCACAGAGGTGTTATAGATGATAAATATTTTGGATAATGGATCTGTGTTTTACTATGTAGAGACAAGCTCATGTTTTCAGTAATAATTTTTTACAGTTATGAAGCTTGTAGAACAGAATTCTTCCCATTTACTGCCCTAAGAATTCACTGAGAAATGGGAGAAACCCCTCTCTCCAGAATACAAGTTATCTTGTATTTTTGCTAACGTATATAATTACTGATGTGGGTGTTCCCACATCTTAGAATGGAGAAAGTGCTTTGCCAAGATTGAAAAACCATAGTAAGCAATATAAATGATTTCTCTCACACACCAGCGTTTCTTGCTGAGACAAGTGAACTGGAACTGTGTTTAAAACCATATAATTATACTCCTATATATCATTTATTAAATCAGATTTCCCCCACCCTCTTTTCTTTCAAGTCACTTCTGAAAAGCCTTGTGTTCCAAGAGGTCTGAGAGCTGGGGTCCTCTCCTGGAAGAGCACTCTCTTGAAAATGAACCACAGCATCAATAAAGAGCCCATCTGGAGCCGTGTGGTGCCTTGTCCCTGTGCCACCACTGCTCCTTGCCTTGGTGTCCCTGCTTGGCCCAGACAGGAGGTGGTGTCCTTTGGGGACTGCCCCACTCATCCATGGAGCTTTTTGGCCATCCAGCCTGGTTTCCTTCATGGCACAGGCCAGGTAATTCCACTTCTCCATTCCTCACTCCTGCCCAGAGCTGCCTGTTAATCCATGGGCTGCAGAAAGCCTCTTGTGGATTTCCTTATTTCACACTCATTTCTATGCTGTTTAAAGCACAAAGAAGCTGACCCAGTGTTTTCACACCCCTGCAATAGAAGGACTATTAAATGATTTTTCCAGAGCACACAGATTGTGTATGCAAAGGTCCAGCACGCAGATCCTGACTTGTTTATGCCTCAGGTTGTGCATACAAAAAGCTGTTTAACTTGGAGCCAATATCTCTCTCTTTCCAGCACCCACACCTCCCTCAACCCACTCCTCCAAGAGAGCCTGGGGAAAAGACTTTATAGCACACTCCAAAAGGCTGGGGAGCAAGGCTGTGTTGGACAAAGGGACCATCTGAATGTGAATTTGCAGTTCTAATCCAAGTAGAGGTTCCAGCTGTTGGTTTATGAGCAGGGTCCTACCTTGGGAAGCTTTTCTTTATGTCAGGAGATACGGGCGCTGTTGCTGGGGAATTTGTGGGGTAGGTGGTGCCACTCAAGTCCTTAGAACTTTCCTCAGTTCATCCTGTAAATGGCTAATTCAGATGTGGTGGCATCTCCTGGGACTTTCACTGTGTAGCTTGAGAGTTTAAGGGCATCTCAGAGCTGTTGTTGTATTCTGAGGCCCTTGCACTGCAGATCACAGAGTCTGCACAGGGTTTTTTCAGGTTTAAATGTTAATTCACACGAGCAAGAATTGCAGTTTTGTTTTATTGTGCTCCTTTTTTCCTTTGGTCATTCTGTTACTAAGTGACTGAGAAAGGAAAATTGGATATTAATGGTTTGATACATCAAGGGAAGAAATGCTTTTACTGCTCACAAGATATTCACATGATGGTGATCCATTAGATTTCAATCTAAATTTCCCATCAATCTTTTTCTATTGTTCCTTCTGTCCTAAGGTGGTTGTGTTTTGTTTGGGTGGTTTTTGCCACTCTGTGCTTTTACTCCTTTTCTGTTCAATCCTTTTCAAGTCTTGTTAAACAGTGCTCCAGTTCTTCCTGAGCTCTTTGGTCTTCCAGGATGAGAGCAGAGCTCCAGCAGTTCCCATGTGGTCCTGCTGTCTCCAAGATTCCTAAGTTCCAACTCATGTATTTAAGGAGATATCTTTTTTTCTTGGGGCTTAATTAATTTATTTAACAGTTCTCCTTTTTTTTTGTGCTAGCCAATTTACCATGTGCTTTTACAAAATATAATATAAAATAGAAAAAAACACCATTATTTGAAGGAAAATGCTGAGAAGTGTGAGAGTTATGCTGATTTTTACTTAGTGACTACTTAAAAATTGCAATACTCAGGGCTATCCTTGTAGGGAAAGATTAATTCTCATTAATAAAAGGTACAAACCATACAAAAGAGAAAAAAAACAAACCTGGCCATAAGAAAAACAAACATGGGTGTTCTGCTCATGACCTACCATGAGCAGAAATCTGCTCAATTTACAGCAATGTTTGTCATAGGAAAACTTGTAACATATTGTCCTTTTATTGCGTTTTATGCCTTTTATTAGCTTGCAAATCTAATTAGGAAGCCAATTGGCACCCAGTACGCAGTGACGGAAGCAGCACCACCTATTCTTGTGGCAGCTTTGGTTTGGCTTTATGGGTGGTCTTTGTTCCTAAAGGCTTATATGAATCCCACATATTAGCTGAGCTGGTTCCCCCTTGATGTCTGTGTTGTATTGTACACATGTTGTCACTGTTTGACACTTAAACAATCCAGATTCTTACCCAGCCCATATTTAGTGCCATAATAAACTTCTGAGCATATGTTTTTGGGAGCAACAGTGACATCCATCACCCCAACGTGACAGATAAATAAGCAGGACTGGAGAGTGTCCACGTCTTCAGAGGGCAGAGCTGGACTGCAAGGTGTGTGCCAAGGGGATGTGGTCATCTGCCTCGCCCTCCCTGAGCTTTGTTTCTTCTCCTTGTTTCAGTAAATGGAAACAGCTCCTGAAGAGACCTAAAAGCTTCACCCCATCCATGTGAAAAGCACGTTGTTCCAAAACTCTTCCAGGGAAACATTTCCTGTTTGGGGCTTTGGCTTGACACACAGTAGATGTAAGGCATCAAGCATTCCTCTTTCTTCCCTCTTCATCTCAATCCCTGTGTCTTGCAGTGAGGAGCTCCGTGGAGGGCTGCTCTGGAGCCCTGGCAGATGTGATGGGGATGCTCGAGCCTTTCCTGCTCCCGTGAGTCTCCTCTTGTTTGTGCAGAATTCCTGTACTTGAGAGCTTTTGTTCAGACAGAAGTGGAGGGGTTTCTTGTGGGTTTTGTTTGGTTGGATTTGGTTGCTGCTGTTGTTTGGGATTTTTTTGTTTTTTTTTGAGGTGGTTTTTGCAGAACAGAAGAGGGAATTGCACACGAGGAGCTTCAGCATTTGTGTTGTGCCTTGTGCTCTCTGAGCAAGACCAGAGGCTGACAAAGACTAATGGCAGCACAAAAGGTTTAAAGTGTGGTCATGTCTTGTCTTAGCTGGGTAAACACATTCAATGAGAGCTTTGTCTGAACAAGGACAGAGAAGTCGAGCCTTGAACAAGGAAATAATTTATGTAAGTTTTAATGAATATTTAATGTGGAATGTTAATTATAAAAAAGAGGGTATGTATTTTGATGTCGTGCCTTTAAGTGTCAGATCATGCAGTGTCTCCCTGGCCTGAGGAGGACGATCAGCTTGCTAATTACAGATGTATATCAGCCCAGTGAGAGTACCCTCCCACCATACCAATATCTCTTTAAAGAAGCAGGTGGTGTAGATGAAAAGGAGAAAATACCTTTAAAACCAATATATGAGAGCCATCTGCCTTGATTGCTTTCATTGCGTTTCCTATTGATCAATATTGCTGAACACAAGAGAAGACAGTTATTAATAGAACATAAACCAGAAATTTCCTAGTGCCAGCTGTTCATAATACAAACATAATTCTTAGTATTTTATCATGATATGTAGATGTAAGAAGTTATTTGGCTGAAGTAGTATTTCTCTGAAGATAAGTGGCATTTCTGAGGTAGCCTTTTTGTTCTGTACCTCTGCATCCTTCCACCCTCTTGGACCTGGAAGGAGACCCCTGTAAACTATTCCCACCTCAAGCAGATGCGGCTGAGGCTTCTACCACAGTAAAAATGAAAAAAAATTGAATTTTTATTTTTACTCAGCATGTTCCAGTGCTCAACAACGACCCTTGCTATGAACTGAAACACAAATAAAGGTGAAGTTACCAGGTGCTGTCACAATACTAAAAAGGCTGTTTTAAGACTGGCTCCTTAGAGTGTCATTACAAAATCCAAGCGTGCATCAGCAGCCGGTCCTACTTGTAAAGGGATATTTGTTCATATCTGACCTTGGTTTGAAATTTACCCGTCCTCATTAAGAGAATGAAGCCCAGCACCACTGACCCTCCTGTCTCCCCCAAAGCACAAAGATTTGAAGCTGCATCTAGGCCTGGGCTCTGCCCCGATTTCATGCTCTGCATGTGTGTTGAGCGAGTGAGAGGGCAGGCAACACGCCTGGGAATAAACCACATTAGCTCTCAAAGGGAGATTTTAAAGTTTTAATATTATGCTTGTCTAGTTTGATCTCGTATCTGGTCGCTGAATTGTATCATTGCAAGGAACATGAGAACAGCAGCATGACCATGAGGTATATTGTGTTACAGAATGAGGTTACACAGCACCAAAGCACCACCATATTTCAGTAACAAATGCAGCTTCTGGGGAGTTTTGTTATCATTGCATAAGCTTCACTGCTCCCTAGAAGATGACACTGATTCAGACAGAAAACACTAATTCAGTTCTTGCCAGCAGAGCCAATTGTCTCTCTGATTACATTAGACTGACAACTGGTTTTCAATGTCATTGTCAGCCGCAGCTTCTCATACATGGTGCACTGGAGCATGAACTGGGCTCCCTTTATTTAATTATTTCTGCCCATTTCTGTGTTTGTGAGTAAGGCAAATGTGAGCCTCCCATCACGCAGACAGAAAAATGTCAGGTGTTTAGGTTACAAAACTCAGGCTTCAGCAGTGGGGCCAGCACCTTTTTGAAGCTGAGTGTGTTTGTCACTCTAAAGAATTAATTTGAAACTATCGTATCTTTTTTGGTGTGTTGGTTGACTAGAAGTAACCTAGAATTTCTGCATGAAATAATTGTTTTATTAAATAATTTACTGAATATGTTAGTTTTTTTTCCCTTAATTAAGTGGTAACTGGAAGACTGCCTGTGAGCTGCCCATTGCAGGCACCTGTTATTTAAAATTTAAAATTTGCTGTGCGCTGCTGGTGTTTTTGGGCCCACGAGCTCTGTCCTTTCTGGGTGTGGAGGAGTGTGGAGCTCAGAGGGTGTCTGTCCAAGCAGGATCTGTCTGGGCTGTGTGCTGTCACTCCTGCCCTGATGCAGGGGATGGCGGTGAGGGCTGGCACTGGAGATGTCACTTGGCAGGCAGGGCTCAAATTTGGGCCTCAGCCTGTGCTCGTTTGGGCAGCACAAGCAGCGTGTGGGGCTCTCTGTGAACAAAGCCCCGTTGGTCCAACCAGCTGTGCTGTTTGACAGGGAGTGATGGCCTTTCCAGTGTCACCACAGCCATGGGCTGACACCAGCTCGCTCCCTTGTGAGCAGCCCATGGCCAGCTGAGGTACAGCCTGGCCACGAGCCAGAAAACGTGTTCTCTTTCTGTGGTTTGTTTGTTATCTGGAGCACAGGACACCCCGTGGAGCTCTGAGCTCATTTTCACATGAGTGTGTCCACGATCAGCCTCCTCCCCTCCCTTGTGTCACTCCATGGAAGGAGGATGAGGGATCCAGGACGCTGCTATGGGGGGTCAGCACCATCTGCAGAGATGTTGCTCATCTGGCCAAGTTCTTCTCCAAACCCTGCTGGTCACTGCTACCCCTCCTCAGCAGGAAAGGGATCAAGTCTGGAGGCAGCGTTTTTTCTTTTTCTCCACATTTTCTTGGGTAGACTTACAATTTTATTTTTTTTTTTTCCTTTTCAAGTTTTCATTTCTATTAAGGTCATAAATGCACTTTAAAAAATATAAAGATTAAATTTTTCACAAGGTCTTGTTTCTGGAAGAGCTGTGTGTGTAAGAACAGCAAGAGGTTGGCAATAAAATCAGGAGAGGTATCGGCAGTGAAGTTTGCTGTGCCAAACAAAATGCTGTTAAAATAGTGTTTTTGCATTAGTTTTCTATAGTTTTATTAAAAACACCCTAGAATATCTTAGTAGGTTGTCAAGGAGGAAGCTCCATGAGCTCACAGTGGCTGTGTGAAATGAAGCCCCATGAAATGGTTGCTGCCAACTTTGTGATTCCTCCATGCCTGCAGAACAAGAGATTTATGCTCTGCAGAAATGTGTCTCCCTCTATTTCTGAATTCTCTTCCACTGTTCCCGTTGCCCAGAAGTCAAACAAAGCTAACCTCCTCCAGGTCCCAGAGTGAAAAAATGCAAACACACTGCATTTAAAAGTAGATTTAGCAACTCCAAAGTGGGCGATTTGGTTCCACCCATCAAACCTGAGTTCTCTGATCTGAAGTCAGATGGGTGCTACTCCTAGCGAGATGTTTGCCAAATCTAATTAAGCTTTGCATAATGTGCATCTTGGGTGATTTGATTTATTAGCTTTGTTTGAAGAAAGTAATAATAAAAAAAAGAAAATGGCTTTGGTAATAAGCTGTTTGAATTCCCTGTGCAAGTAGGCACAGTCCCTCCTGGATCTCCCTGAAATGCTCTCGAGGTGCACGAGTTGCCCGTGGACTGATGCAACGCTGGGAGCTGGAGCAAAAACGGTGTCTGGAATGAGGTGTTTGAGTATTCCCCACTGAGGATAATGATTTCCATTCTCAAACCCACCAGAAAACCCTGGAAGTTGTCATTTATCACCATTTATACCAGTGGAACCCAGTGCACAGAGAGATTGGAGATGGCTGTGGTGAAGGGCAGCAGAAATTTGCATTTGCACCAAATGCTGGAAGAATACTCCCAGACCCCACACTGCTGTAGCAGGGCTGCTTTTGATCCTTAGAGTAGCTGTGTGCACCTCCCCTGTTAATTTTTTAATTCAATGCTGTGAGGTGCAGATGTGTCCTGTGGCCGAGATCCTCAAGATCCCAGGTCCTGTTGATTCTGGTGGTTGGCCATGGCATTGTCTCATATCCTGTAGCATTCCTGGAGCTGGGTTCTCACTTGCCATCCCAATATCAGTGGTTTTCTTGTCTTTGATGCCTTGTGGGTTAGAGAGGAGGATTTCCTGCAGGGCTCCTGATAAGCCTGGCTCTTCTCCTGCTGTTGATAAGAGATCCCTTTCCTCCTCCATCCCTCAGAGCACTGACTCGTAGATCACTGCAGCGTGACCCAAGGTGAATTTCTGTAACCATCACTGCTGTTCATCACACACCACGGAAAGATTTGGAAAAGTGGCCTGTGCTGAAAATTATAGATGTGCCTTGGTGGCTGTGAAACTGCCCTGGGATCAGTGGGAAAGGCAATTCCCTAGGGAGCAGATCAGCAGAAATATTTTGGGATATAACTGCTTATAATTGAATATGAATGAGGGGCAGTAATCTGGGACCTGAGTATCAGGGCATCTTTTCCTAATCCCACTCCTGCCTGCAGCAGGCACAAAACATGACCAAAGGTTGGGCATCTGCAACTTCTGTTTCCAGGGAAAACGTCTGTAACTTGTACTTTGCATTTACAGTGAGAACAGAGCCTTGAGCACCAGCAGTGATGTTGTGTTATCCTGGGGTCAAATAACAACTCGAAGACATCCCATAGTGGGAATGTTCCTACTGGAATTTAAAGGGAATTGTATGTTTATCTTCCCTCTCTTTGAGATGATCTCTCCTAAAAAGTCTTTCAAGGGTTATTGCTGTTTGCAACTTGGAAAGTGGGAATTAGGTGCAGGATCAGATTTATTCTTAGTTGATGAAACATTATTATTTTTTTAATTTATGTTAAACATATTCAAAAAATATGAAGAATTGAAAAATTTTGGAGACTATCTATAGGGTAAAAATGATTCAATGTAAATAATTTTTGCAGTTTAGTTTTTTCTGTAAAAAAAAGGAAATGTGGCTACTTGGAAAATTCAAGATTTGAGATGTTTTAGTAGTTTTAATGATAATAAACTCTTTTATTCTTATTGCTAAAAAAGGAAGAAATAATTTTCTTTACACTGGAATAGGAGAAGAATGAAGGAAAATACATGGATTAGCAGCAGTTTTATATGAGCTAGATTTATCCAAAATTTGAGCTGCCCTAAAATGTTCCCAGAGGTTTTAATCATGATATTTGCTTAGTTTTAGCTTTTTACTTTTCTGATTAAACAGACAGCTGAACCTAGTGGCAGAAACACTCACCTAAAATGTTAATATTACTCAAATATCAGTAAAAGTCTCCAAAAACATTGAATACTTATATTTTCTTAGCAGAAAAGGGTTCATAGCATTTCATCACAGCCAGGCAGAAGAAACAAGCTATGCAGCCTCTTGTGTCAATTTGAATTTTGAATATTAAAATACTTAAAATTCACTCACAGACCATTAATATCTCCCATAACTTATCTGGCAATTAATTTCAAATGCCACATCAGTGGCAGAGGGGATTGAAGATATTTTGCCAATAATTTAGTTTTTATCAGAGACAGATGTAAAATGGTTCATTATGAAAAATTTCCATTTCCATGCAGTTGGATATGAAATGAAAGTTTAGAGAAGAAATGGAAAAGGTGTTTTCTGCTTCCCACAGTATCAATGGTTTAGGGCAGGCCCCATTTACTCTCCAGCTGTGCAGTGACTCTGGCATTGGGGGAAAATCAATGGGGCAGCTTTGGGGGAAGTTTTCTGTGGTGGTGATGAACAGGAGGGTCTCACCCTACCTGTCTTTGCTGTTGTGGACCCTCCTTTGTCCTTAGGAAACCAGCAACGAGGTGACAGCTCCTCATCTTGGTTTGACCCTAGGACAGAGGCCGAGATGTTCAACGGCGCCTTGAGAGCGTGAACGCTCCGCTCCCGTTGAATTTTAATGGGTTTTGAACGCTTGGCTCCTCCAGGCTCCTCTGGAAACCTCAGCTTTGGTTCCTCTGCCTGCCCTGGGCCTGGGCTAACACGGTTTAACCCAAAGGGCAAAAGCTCTTTGATGCGAGTCGGGCGCTCTCTTCCAAGAAGCCGCCTGCGTGGTGGGAATGGGCAGCGCCGTGTGTGCACAGAGGGGCCTGTGGAGGGGCCAGGGGAAGAGGAGTTTATCTTTAAACTGGTTTGACTGACTCTCAGACACAATGCAGCTCAGCACCCGCCTCTGCTGACTCTGCACACCGCGCCGGGCTCCGGCTCTCCGTGACTCAGAGGCAGCAGGAGCGCGATTACTGCTCCTGGCTCCAGCGTTGAGGCTGTTGGGAGGAGGAGAGTAATTCATTAGTTTATTTGGGACTCTGGATGGTTTCCTCGCTGTCTGCACCAGCAGGGTGTGAGCAGTCCCAGCTCCAGCTGCTGGCAGACGGGTTTTGTAAAGCCAGTGTTCCTCCCCAGCACTCACCAGCTGGAGCTGGGATGAGCCTCTTGTGCAACGTGGAGGGGTCTGGGGGCTCCTAATTCACTTCTTACAATGGTCATGTGTTCTGTAATTAGAGATTAATGTTTTACAAAGCCTGCTAGGGGGATTTTCTACAGTGCTAAGTCTTTTCATTTCCACTGCAAGCAATAGGGCTGAAGCATCAGAGCCGTTTGGTGAGGCAGGGGCTTGCCTGAGAGAAAAGGAACCCAGGTGGGAACATCATCCCGAGGGGTTTGCCAGCCTTGTACTGAGCTGCTGCTGAGGGCTGCTGTGGCCAGTGGATGAGATTACCTATTAATTGATGAGTCAAACTACCCCAGAAACCTGCAGGCTTACATTCCTCCTGCTAGTGCAAACTGGGAGCTGTTCCACTGAAGGACACGCTGGGATTCCAGCCGGGATTCCTGCACAGCAGGCGGCACAAGAAGGGTTTACTGTGATTTCTTTTTTGCTGTGTAATAAAATACTAAAATAATGTGAAAATTCCCTTTGTGGTAATTGCATTTCAGACAGATGACCCTCCACCCTGACAATAGTTTAATCTTTTCCCTTGAACTCCCAGCAAGCTGCATGGCTGTGAATGCAATGCCATGGGGACAAAGCCACCCTACAATCTGTGCAACTAAATTTCCTTATTTTGTGAGGTGCAATTACCATAAATAGAAATCTAACAAGATGTGCATTATTTAAAAGAAGAGGGTCACTATCCTGACTGGAAATCCTGTGTACTTCTGTAATATAAATATTTATTAATTATAGCAGTAATAATGTCTTCTTTCTTTCTGTTTGCTTTCTGAATATTTGGACTAATAAAAAACTGTAAAATCCACATTCCTGTGCGCTGCAAGGACTAAATATAAAACTAAATATTCACTCCAAACATTATACTTCAAAGTTAGCAAGTATGGAGTACTCAGAGTAATAAGCTTGATTATTAGGAGACATTATTTCCCAAGACATTCAGAGAGTTCATTTTGCCATCAGTCTTAATCTCTGCAGAATGCAGTAAAGAAGCTCGATTTTGGCAGTTCAAATGCTTCCAAAGAAGAGCACTTTGGAAAAAGAGGGATTTTGAAACTCTTTTATTTACCAAAGACAATATTTTCAGGCATGGCTGATCTTGATGTGATTGATGGTCACAGCACAGCCTCTCTCCCAGTCACTCTGCAGTCCCAGAAGAGCAGCTGGGCTCTCGTGGTGATATTTTGTGTAGGCTTGTGGACACAGCAGTGCAGCCCTGTGTTACAGCAGGAAAACCAGCCAACAGAAAATGCAGATACAGAGAGGCATCTTGGCTCCAAAGTCCATTTTTTAAGCTTGATTTCAAGAAGTACTGAAGGGAAAATCACTGCAGGGCTATGTATTTAAAATATCAAGAAGGATTTTTTTAAAAGCATCTAAGTAGCTTCTGAACATAATTCCACTTACTTCTAAATGAGACTGGTCCTGAGAAATTTTAGGAGACCTTTCAAACCTACTTCAGGAGGTTAAAATAACTTATTTTCATATCTTAAGGAGTGAGATATTAAATGTTAAGTAGCTAGCATGAAACATCAGTGATAATTGCTCCCCTTAAGTGGATGATTTTTAACATTTAAGCAAAGCATTGGATTCTGTTATCCCGTTGTTCCATGGACCTACCTGAGGAACAAGCTCTTACCAAGGGCAGGTTCAAAACCCAGATTTAATTTGTGAGTCAGCTGGGATGGAGCCTGACAGAGGCATTTGCTCTTCTGTGGGTGGCTGAAGCACCAGGTCCTTGTAGGTTTGAGACTCTATTTAAAGTTTCACCAGCTTATTCCATTCCTGATTTTTGGGTCTAAAGTATGGCAAAAACATAAACACAACCTGGCATCTCCTCCTGGCTTGGCTTGCACAAGACTTATGTAATTGTATCTTTTTTGCTGGGAGGAACTATTTTGAAGTGATAATGGTTTTCTTAAGGAGATGCTGTGAAGATAAGCATCAAATATTTATTTCCATAAAAACATCCATTCTCAGCCTTGAGATGAGCACCACCTTGGTTTATTAAAACTGAGAATTTCTTAATAATGTGATTGACTAATGAGCTGTAGGACCCTGCAAAGGGGAGATGGCACCTACTCCCCGACTACTCTGTAATTACAATCTGGGATGAGGGATTTGACCTTGCAGTCATGCAAAGGGAATTTTGTGTGTCTAATGAAGTGGGGCAGAAACAAGGATGATTTAAGTTAGCAGTAGGGTGGCTTTGTCTTTTTTTTTAACTATAAACTAGAATTTAACATCTCCGATCACAGACCCCAAACCTGTATATGGATTTATGACTGGGGCAGTGCAAGAGTGTGGCTCTCCAATGATATTTTCCAGCGATTCTTTAAATTACAGAGGCTGTGGATATAGATTAATTTTTTATTTTTTACACCTTAATCATGACTCTTGTTCATATCTCAGAAAACCAGCATGTTTTGGAGGTGAGAAAGGGCCAGAGGGCCAGTGTCTCCCTTCACCCTTCCCATCCTCATGACTTCTCTGGCCTTTAAAAAATGTTTATATTGGACAATTTTAGCTATTCCCCAAATCTAGGTAACACAATCTCTCCTGGGAAATTCAGTCTTGCAAGTGAGATATCCATGCATCAGACAATTAATTAATCACAATTCCGCTTCCTAAAGTAAAATTCTGACTACTAACACATTGAAACAATTTCTGTGCTGTTGTCTTTAAATAGCTACATCCTTCCATTTGTGATTGTTAAGGAGAAGGTTGAAACCCCACTGGGAAAACCATAAAAATCTCCCACACTTTCAAATGAGTTTTCCTCTGGATTTTCATCTTCTTCCAATGGGCTGAGAGCACTTCTTTATTAAATATTTAAGCTTTCTTGTGATGGGCTGGGTCTTTGAAAGTTATTGATCTAAGTCCCTGCACTGCTTCAGGTCTGGAGACCCCAAGGTGAAGGTCACTTCTTGGAACAGGGCATCCCTAATTTTGGCACACTCTGTTCTCACCACTCATGGATTCCAGGAGCTTGAAAAAAAATCTGATGAATTTCAGTGCCTTTATTGGGGAAATCCAAACCAGCTCACAGATCTTTGGCACTTGAGGAAGGAGGAAGAACTGTATTTCACTTTTCTTTCAGAGCAACAGAAATGTTTTCACTTCCAAAGATCAGTATCAGGGAAATTGTCTTTCAAAAATCCTTGTTCAGGACTGCAGCCACCTGAAAGATGTAAATGTAAATTAATGTGTAAATACACTTAATGTAAAGCCACAGCTCAGCAAAAACTATAAAATTATGACAATTTTTCCCTTATTTGAATTTCAAATGAGACTAAAGTTATGTTTTTCTTTTTCTTTTTTCTAATTAATTGCAGGGTCTTTGACCACATGTTGACTTGTATTAATTGTTTCTCCTGGACAATGTTAAATTTAGGAAAACAATTAATCCGGGTAAAAAGTATTTTAAAAAAATTCTAAAATATTTTCAGCAATTGAAAAGTTATGGAAAAGCTAAAAAGTCTTTGGCTTGGTCCAAAGTAAAACAGTTTGTTTATTTTTGAATACTTAACATTTATTTCTATGACATTGAGGGAAACATGAGAATGAATGACTGCTCAGAAAATAAATCAATTATTTTAGCAAACACTGAAATGAGACATTCTGGTTTTCAGGGAAGCTTTTTCTGTTTGTTTTGGTCTCTGAAAGGAACGCTTGGCTGAAACTGGCACAAAGACAGGGGAGGATGCAGGGCTGCTGAATTTGCAGTTTCAGGCTGAGTGCTGGGCTCCGTTCTCGGCGCTGCTGGAGAGCCGTGGAGAGCTCCACAACGTTTTCAGGGATGTCCACGCAAACCCTTCATCACCTCAGTTCTGCCTGTCCCCCCAGACAGAATCCTTCCACTGCCTTACCAAACCAACAGCATTTACACATCAAAACAATAATTCATTTTCAGCTTCAGCCCTTCATTAAAAAGATAAGTAGGGCTTAATTGCCATCCAGTGCCTGTGTAGCTGCTCTGTGCTGCAGAGGAGTTAAGTGGGGTTTCTCAGACAAGGGCCTTGGGCGAGCCCTCTGTCTGGGATGATTTCTCCCCAATTAAACTCATTTGTTTTCACATTCACATAATGGCACCTGAGATATGGAATGTCTCAACCACTTCCTTCAGCTTTTTTCTGAGGGTGGGGAATTGTTTAAATCTGAGCTGCAAACTTATTACGGTAGAATATACCCTGCAAATAAATGTCCAATGTGCTGGAGGATTATCTGATTAAAGAGGTTAAATTATCCTCTTATTACTTTAATAGTTTATCTTTTCTGAGGTTCAGGTAGAATGATGTTTTATTGAAGGTATGCCAAGGGGTGGGGTTTTGCCTCTGATGATGTTTTGGATAGAAGTTGAGTTTGAAGCAAGATCAGGGGTGCCAAATCTTCTGACCTGATCATGCCAGAGTGGGGTTAGGGTGGTAGAAATTGAGGAAGATTTGCCTTCTCAAAGATTGTGAGAAATACTTCTACTCTGCTTCATCTGGTTTGGAACTGGTCATGTTTAGAGGAAGAAACCCAAAAAGTTTAGAACAGAATTCGGAGGGGTTTTGCTAAGCAGACCCTTCTTTACTAAGCTATCTCACAGCAAGACCTAGAACCCAGAAAAACACAGCCCTGTCATCTTCTCCAAATTTTTAGCCTTTATCTTTTCTATATTTGGAATTCATGTGGTTAAAACTAAAGTGAGGAGAATCGAGCTGATCTCCAGAGGATTCTCTCAGTCTGATCTGTGGACAGCCAGGGCCACACCTTTAAAGGCCCTTGGCTTCCTAAAGTCCCTTTAGAAGCACGTTATTTTTGGAAATCCTGGGGAGACATTGGTGTAGAAGTGAAATTTGTTTTCAAGCTCTTTATTCTGCACTTACCTTCTTGCTGAGAAAGGCAGCATCCTCTGCTAAAACCAAGAACAGCAGGTCCTGGCTTTGCCTCTTTATCTCTCTGTGAAAGTCTGAGATTAGGCACAAAGTCCAACTTTGGGGCTCACCTGCTCTGTGGGAATGTGTACCAGCACCTGAGCACAGGCTGAACGAGTCTGGAGCACACCAGAGGTTGGGGAAGAACTTCAACCTGCTTTATCCCTTCCCATGGGTCCAAAAATGTGGCTCCCAAAAATGTGGGGTGGGATGGCAGATCCTGCTGCTCTGCTGGAAGCTGCACAGGCACCAAGGATGCCAGGAACATCACCCCAGCCCCTCTCAACTGCTCTGTTTTCCTTCACCACAAAACCAAGGAGGATGATTCTGAGTCATGTTTGTATTGTGCTTTGAGACTTCTGACTGGGGAAAAACAAAAATATAGAAGGATTTGTATTATTCTCCTCCTGAAATATCTTGATGTGACTCAGGATCTCCTTGCCCTCTTCTCCTGCATCAGGAGACATAACACAAACCTCTGTCCTGATGGAACGAGAGAAATAATTGAATATGCTCAAATGCTGTGTCAAAAAGTTAATCTTTCTTCCAGTCTGGCATTCCTCTGGATGTTAATAACCACAAGAATTAGTGATGGAAAGATCTAATGTTGCAAAAGCAGTAACATGGGAAGCTGTGGAAAATTATCTCTGTCTCCATCTGTAACGGGGAGCAGGGAGGCCGTGCTAGAGCTGAAACTGAGCTGTGGTTTGGCCATCGGGGCAGATGTTCAGCAGCGTTTTCTGAACACCTCAGAGGTGTCCTGGCTGCACAGGAACCATGTGTTTAAAATTTGCTGCTGGTCTGGATCTGTGCTCCAGCAAAACGAGTCAGGCCAGGGCATCCCTTCTGTAGCGCTGCATCCACGGTGGCTGCAACTGAATGTATCACAACAAACTGCACCTTAATAAAAAAAAATTAAAAAGAGCAACCATGCAGGCAAGAAGAAGCATCTGCATTTGCTTTACTGGATCTTTTTGTCAGGCATTGTGATCAGGCTGACAGTTAGCCCTGAGGAAAGTTATAAATTCTGCGCTGAATTGCGGTACAATCATTCACCATGGCATTTCTGCCCTCTGGCCATCCTCTGGTTATCCATAATTGTGGCAGATAATGGTTTTTTATGGCTGGAAACATTCTTTGCAGGCACAGGGACAATAACCAGGGCTGAAAATGTAATTAAAGTGAATGGATGAACTTTCTTAAAGAAACAGTGTAGATTATTACTGGAGCTTAACACCTACAAAGCCTGAGGCAAAATGGCAGCATCTGAAAAAACTTGTATAAATTTTAAATGTAAGGCGAGCTTGAAGGTGGATATTAGATTACAGAAGGAAAACTGAGACATTTGATGTAACAGATAACTAAGAGCTTAGATCATCTCCAGAAATATAAACTAATGTAACTTATCTTTCTCTGTCAGTTGGAATATGTGGTTTGTGATCAGTGGCACCTTGTTTCCATGAATCTATGGAGAAGTTTGTTGCAGATTTTGTCCACTTATGCAAAAAGCACCCTCCTAAAATAAATAAGAGTAAGAAAAAAGATGGGATATCTTCTCTGTAGTATCAGTTCTTATCATGGAATGAAACAGATTTAATCTTTTTCCACACAGCACCATTAAAGCTCTGGAAATCAGGTTTTCTTGAACAGTTCTGTAAAGGCACAAATGAATAGAAAACAGCAGATTTCTGTTTATTGCAGCACTTCTGCTGGAACATTTTATCTGTTTCTGGTTTAGTCACCTCTTGGGGCAGTGGTAGTTACCTGCAGGCAGTTCCTTGCCCAGAAGGAGTTGCTTCCAAACTTCTGATAAATGTCATTCTCCTGGATCTGCTGGAAACCAGAATGAGACAACATATTAAATATTATTAACAAAGACTTAATATTTCTTTAAACATTAATAATGTCTTCTGTTATTATTAATTTAACCATTCATGAGCTGATAATGTGCAGTATAAATTTTAGACTTGGTCCTTATGCTTCCTTCGCTTCTGCATCTGGGCTGGAACTGGAAAACCTTAATTGTTTTGGGGCCAGAAAAGCAATTTTAGAGCTGCATGGCCTTCTGAGATGACATTTCTGAGCTGCTCCCAATTTGCTTGCAGGAGAACTGGTTGTAAAATTTAGAAGGCAGTTGATTTTTTTCTCCTGTTCTATTTTTGGCGCTCAGTTTATTCCCACAGAAGCGTTCCCGCAGCCACCCCGGGACAGCAGCAGCGGGAACATCGGCCTGTCGTGGCACAGGTGGAACAGCTGACTTCCCCACCAACTGCAAATTAAATCAGCTTTCTGTGTGGGATAAAATGAGAACTGGCAAAGCTGCTTTTCTGTGTTTTAAATAACCTTCACAGCGAAGGGTAAATGATGCTAATCTGGAGCCACAGGCAGCGCTGGCTTTTGCACACCTTGTACCTGTGAGTGAGCTGGGCTTTGGAGCTCTGCCTTATGTCATCAAGCTGAATTTTGGAGCCCTGTGTATGTATTTGGGTTTTCTCAGCAAATTATTTGCTGTTTCAGTGTGAAAAAGTAACTCCTGTGAAAAACATCACAGCCCAAAGGGACAGTGGGGGCCAGTGCCACCAGGACAAGGGAAAACCACTCTGTGTCGGAAGGGGCATAGGAAAGAGACCTCAAAAAGATTATTTGGAGCTCTGCTAGAACAAGTTATTGGCAGAAACCTCTGCCCAGCTGGATTTCCTGGTTGCCAGCAGGAGAGATCACTTTCTTTCCTCAAGGACAAAGGGAATGCACAGGGATTTCAGAGGTTGGCTGTCACGGTGCCGGGCACTTGGACTTCTGAGTTGAGAGAGAAATAACCAGCAGCCCAGGTACAGAATTGGCTGCACGTGGCCAAATTCCATCACCAAATTCTTCAGCAGGGGGAGAAGGGTGTCAGTGGAAGCAGAATTTGCCCTCAGACCCTTCCTCAGGGCACAGCAATGATTTCAGACAAGTTTCTTTTGCCACCCATCATGGTTCAGGCTGCCAAGCGTCCTACAACATGTCAGAGACTCTGTAAATTTATTCATTTATTTATCCTAGTCTTCAGCTGGAAGATGACCTCAGACCCTGCTCCTCTTGTTGTGTCTCAGTGATAGAAGAGAAGATAGAGAGGAGAAAATCAGTCAGAGAAAGGTGATTCCATAAGTGGAGTTTTGAATTTTCTGACTTCTGTAGAAGAAAAACACCATAGCAACAGCTGAGCTGAAAGAAAATGTTAGAAAAGCTCTCTTTCATTTTCATCTAATGGCTTTCCTATTACTGGTGCTCTGATCCACCCACACAAAGCACAGATCAGGAATCTGGGCTTGGTAGAAGTTTCTCTGTGATTTAGCCACTGCTCAAAACTCAGACTTTTTTCCCTCTTGAAAAAGAAGGGAAGAAAAGAGAAAAAGTCAGGCAAGATACTGCCAAAAAAAATCTGTGTCCTTTTGCTCTATTAGTACAGTCAACTTATACATGGCTGATTCACATTATGGCATAAATATCACTGACATGATCCCACCTGACAAGATCATGTGATGTGGCATATTAAACTTAAAGAAAAGAATCTTTTATATCAGCTGTCCTCCATCAATTTCAATTTCCAAGTAATATAGCTTAAAGAATTTGGCATATGAAAGAAATGCTGGTGTCTGTCTAGAGTAAAAAAAATTTGTGTGTTATAGTTACTGCTCAGGGTAGGGATGAGAAAATCAAATTTTTAAAAACTGCAGGTTTTCAATGGGGAATTTTAAGAAACATTGGGGGTTTTTTTGGTTTTTTTTCAGTTTAATTTTTCTTAACAAATGCAAAGCAACTGAGCAGAGAGAGCAGAACCAGCAAAACGCTGAGCAGAACGTTTCTCTCCATTAACCACGCTGTTTATCTCCACGTGTAGCGTGTTGCCACATGCTTTTGATTAATACAAACACACAGCTCCTGGTACGAATCTGTGTGCTTATGAAAGGGCTGGAGAAATCCACTCAGCTCAGGAGGGAAAAAAAAGAAGGGTTTCAATATTGAGAAGATAGAAAAATGACACCCTTGGCTCCTCTGGTTGCTCCCTGTCCTGGTGGCATTCCAGGTTTTACTCGTGTCTGGGCTGTGTTTATTCACAAAGGTGGAACTTTTGACTTAAAAACTTCATTTGTCTGTAAAATTTTCTCTTTTCTGAGAGATGTTTTTGAGAGTTGATTTAATTTATGCAAGAAATACTTTCTAAAAAGAGTTCTACTGGTTTTCTTTGCATTTATATTGATCATAGTCATCTGCTGACTGAAATCAATTATGAAAAAAATATATCATTTTTATTTGTTATGAAATCATAATTTTAAAGAAAAAAATGATAAATACCTATCTGCAACTTTATATTTGCAAAAGAATTAAGATTTTTTTTTATCTGCTGTGGGGAATTTGTGGTTGGTTTTTCCTGCTGTGATGGGAATGGCACAGTCTTTCCCACCATTGCCCAAATGCCAGTCAAAGATTGAAAAATCCAAGTCTGGCAAGGGAAAAAAAAACCACACTGGAATGGTCAAATAACTGAAATCACTGAAAGAATTTTTTCCCTGCTGCTCCCATTTGTTTCTTCATCTTTTCCAAATCTGCTCCTCCAATGAAGAGGTGGTTTGTGGATGAGGGAGAGAAGGAAAGGGCGGCTTTGATGGGCAGTTCAGGGCTGCCAGGTGCTGCTGATGTGTGTGGAGCCATGGAAATGTCCATCTGGACCTTCTGCCACCCCTGGCATCCCCAAAACTCCACATGGGGCTCATGGCTGGGTCCCACCCTGTGCTGGGGCTGCTGCTCTGCCCCGTCAGCCCCAGGAGAGGCACCAAAACCAAAGGGAATAATAATAATGTAATTAATGGGAAGGAAAGGAGCCCTACCAGGTGGGCAGCTGAGAGGATTCTCCATGGGCTGAGGGCTGCAGAGGCAGTGCTGCCTGACCCAGCACAGAGGCTCAGGAGGATCCATGGCTCTGAACGTGGGCATCAACCACAAGCAGAATATAAACCCTTCATTTAGCTCGGGGTAAAGAAAGAAACAAAACTGTTCCTTGATGTGGTGTCAGAAGGGATCACGTCTGGTTCTGATGTGCTGCAAAAGAAATTTTGCATGTGATAGAGCCCACAGTTCCTCCATGTCCTTCATGCCTTTTGGGCACAGAGAGGGGCAGACAGTTGGATTCAGCGCAGTGCTCTGATGATGCCAGACAAGGATGGAGAGAGGGGAAAAGTTCTTTAGCTCTGGGCAGCTGGAAAGAAAACACAACTTTTGTACAGCTCGGCCTTGCTGTGTGTGAGGAGGCTGGGGAGAGCTTGGGTTGTGCAGGAAACAAACCAGGAGATGGTTCAGGGCTCTTGGTGGTCCAGAGATGACACCAGGCTTTTCTAGGAAAAGATAGGAGTGTGTTCATGGCTTCAGAAAATAAAATAAAATTAAAGCCTGTCTGTCTATAGATATAGGACTGAAATTAGACTTGTTACAAAGTGCAGCAATTCAAGAGTTTTCTGCCTGTGCTTTCTGTGTTAGACACACACCCAGCCAGGTTTGCTCACCCAGCCCCTGTCTAGGTGCAGGGTTTGTGTCCTGACTTCCCTTCCCATGCTTTAAACAACAGCAGCTCACCTGCCTCTGAAAGATGCTGCAAAACAGACCTTGGGAACTGAGAGGGTTTGTGCTTTAGGGGTGCTGAATAAGTAAAAAAAGCTTGGCACACGTTTTCTGACCGTGTTTCTATCTCCTCTGGCGCTTCCTTTTAGAGAGAGAAAGCTTGCAATCAAAAGAGCTAAATGAGTTAAATGTTGCAAGAAATGCCTATTTCAACTTTACGTGCCCTAATTTCACTGTTGAAAGCTTCTTTGATCTTTTTTTTTTTTCCAGTTTAGCTTTAGTAGGAGAAACTTGTGTCTAACAACAACACCACAACGTGGCCAAGTCTCCTGGTAATTTGTTCAAAGTGGAAAAGCAGCGAGCAAGGCTGTAGGAAAAACTTCAGTAGGATCTGATGCTACATCATGGAAAGGTTTCTATTTGTTGAAATTGGTTTGGGGTTGTCAATATCTAGATCTCGATCCAATCTTTCAAGAATTGTTCAGTCTGTGGGTTTCATCTGTAACATGTGATGCCAAGTTTGTGGAAAATGTTTGTCTTGGTTTGTAGAAAAGATGAGTGGTTAATTTTAATAGCAGCAATCATAAATGAGTGGTCATTTAAAATTAAATGAAAATTTAAATGAAAAATTATTTTGAACTAGGCTTATTTCAATTAATCATCCTTTAGAAAAATATTTGTGTTTTCAGCTAGCTATAAAATCCTTATAATAATTTCTGGGAAAAAAATCTCTAATATTTATTTTTAATGATACATAATTGTCTTTCAAGAGACTTGGTTGTTAGGTTTGATTGACAAAGAATTTAATTTAGCAATATTTGTAATAAGAAACTTCTTCCTAGCAAATTCAAAACATTTCCAAAGAAGAGAGAACCACGTGCTTGTCAGAGCTTTAGCACTTTGTTGTTTGGACTTGCAGATTTTTTGGGGAAGGTTGGAGGGGAAGAGAATTAAAAGGAAAATGTCAGAAATGCTCCTGATATTTTTGTGTATCATTAGAAAAATTAACTGTCGCTCTCCAGCGTTTGGAGTCAGGCTTTGGATCGTGCTCTCTCGGCACTCAGAGATCTGCACTAACGAGCCTGATGCATGCTGACATCCAGCAGACCTCATTCCTTCACTTCCAAAAATTCAAAGGGAAAAAGCTGCAGAAGTCCACAGGGAATTGCCACAGAATCACAATGTTTGGAGGGAAGGAGAGGAATATCCCAGATGGGATCCTGTAGTTTTGGATGCTGAAGTTGTACTTGTTTCAGAATATCAGAAATCATTTGTGCCGTGTGTGCACAGGCTTTGTGAGGTCTAAACACCAGCAAAACTGGTGAAATGGGAGGTTTGTAAAGATACCTGATATTTTATTCTGCTTTTCCTTGTGTAATTCCATCAGTTTATCGGGATGGAGGGCAGATGCTGGGAGAAATATCACTGTGTGCCCTAGCCAAGACTTTTTCAGGGCAGCCACTCTGGGGCTGGAGCAGGATTCAGGGAGAGAATTGTCTTTAATAAGGAATATTCTGATATCAGCCATTGGTCCATGCAGCCATTGGTCCATCCAAAAATGCAGCTGTCATTCTACTAATTAGGTGGACTGTGCCATTTCCCATTTTTTTAGTAAAGTCTGCAAAGGAGCCGTGAAAGGATCCAGGGAAAAGGGAGGGAGTGTGTGAAAGAAGCTGAAAAATAAATCTTTATCATTTATGTAAGTTATAAAATCCTTCATTGGAACCTAATAAGTGAAAAACCTCAAGATTAAAATATTTCATTATTGTAATGATAACAGCAGAGGTGAAAAGTGAGGAATGAGAACCCTGTTCTGTTTCTCCTAAATAGCTTCTATATTTCCTAACCTAAAAAGTTGTAATACCTTTTTAGACTTGTTGGCAAAACTGCAGCACAAGGGATTTCATCCCTTTATTATTTCTTAAACTTTATGCTGCAAAAAGCAAAGTCTTTCTGGAAGTGATTGTGCTTAAAGGTAGCTGCAATATTTAGGGGAAACAGTCACAAATTCCAGGGTATATAATTACTTTTCTGAACTGGAAGGAGAACCAGGAAGAAAATGGGTTGGTCTGAAAGCACGTTTCAATTTTCTTGTGTTTCCTTCCCCAGTGTTTTAGTGCTTTGTTGTGTTCAGTGTTGCAGTGCTTTTTCTGTTGCAACAAAACCAAAAATCCTAAAAGACAAAATAGGACAAAAGAAAAAAAAAAGAAAAAAGTTATATGTTGCAATGGATGAAAAAATTTAAGCTAAATGAAAGGCATTGTTGCATTATTGTTTCCAATCTCAATTATTATCCTTAAATTTGGTTAATTTTAAAATGAAAAAAGATGGTAGTGCCCTCCATCACTGCCACTGATTTCTCTGGAAATGAGAGGAGTCTGATCATTGTAAAATGATCATTGAATATAAAAGCACTTCTTTATTGTTCAGTCAACCAGGAACTGTGTCTGTAGGTAAAATGATGTTGGATTAAATCTTAATTCTCTAGAAAGATTTCTGGGCACTGAACAGAAAAGTGGCAGCAGCCACGGTGCTTTCAAACACCTGTAGTGCCCAAATTCTGCATCAGCAGAGCTGCTGCTGCTGGAGAGCTGGGAAGGAGAAAAACTCTAATAAAAGCCAAGAGCTGCCTTTCTAGTTAGACCAGAGAAGACCTAAAAGTGCAAGGGAAAAAAAATAAATGAAAAGAGATGACTTTTTGCTTATGATTATCTAAGGTGGTGTTCTTCTCTCCCAGGGAATTCCATATCTTATTAATAATATCTCCCTGCTGCTGGAGATGGCCAAAAATCTTATTTCCTGTGGGGTGGGTGGGTCTGGGAGCAGGAGGAATTCCTGTGGCTGGAATTGGGTGGCTGTGGGTGGAAATTGAGCATCTCCCCTCTCTCAGTGTGTGGCTGCAGTCTCCTGCCCCTCTTGGGTCTCCTGGAGGTGCTTGTGGCTGTGAAAGGTGTGGCTTTGAGGATTTCTGCTGTCAGCCCCTTTATTGAAACCCACTGAACTGTGCTGTCTTGTCTTTCATTTATGTTTTTATTATGTTTCCATGCAAGGTTTTTTCATGAAGTGGAGCTGCCAGAGGGCAAGTGGTACATGGAGAATGCTCTGGTTGCTTTACTTGGAGAGCAGAGTATGTGCAGAATAGGGTGCTGAGGTGTATTAAGTGATTTTTGAGTGTTGTGAACGCTCTGGGGAGGGAGCTGAGCTGCTGGGTGAGCAGAGCCTCACACCAAGCTCTCCTGGAGTCTGGAAAAGCACTGGGATGCAAAGCCCAAGCTACCACTGGGGTGTGGGTTTGATTTTCCACAAAGGGCATCACAGGTACAGATTTTCTGAAGGAATTCTGCCTTCTTCATAAAATCCTAAATCTGTGCATAGGGACTCATCTCCCTCCTGCCCTGCACACATCCCTGGCATTGAGACTGACCCACAGAAGGTGGGCTCCCTTCCACAAGGAAAACTTGGTGAATTGATCTGATACTTGCTGAGTTGATCTGATACTTGCTGAGTTGATCTGATTCTGCCCTACAGAACCACGGTGAGGCTCTGGAGGGGAGGCAGCTCTGCTCTCCTCTGCTGAAGTTCTGCCTCAGCCTGACATGGATTCAACTCCAGTTTTTAGGTCACCCTGCTGTGGGTCATGTACTCTGCTCTTCACTCTTTCTCTTGGGAATTGTGGCATCCACTTGGAAATCTTGAGGCAACACCAGCTGACAGCCAATTTCTTTACTGATAAAATTGAGGGTGTATTCAGACTGGGAGTCAGCTAGATAGCCAATGCAATTTCATGTGTTAACGAATTATATACATTAATTCTGAGTCTGTAAACACCAAAAGCCATCAATGGTCTGATTTAAGCTTCTGGCCTGGGTCTATCATAATTAAAACTTCTGATTGTTAAGATCTCTGTGATGTCTGTGCAGCTTAGGAGCTACCAGGAGCCAAGGCTTCCAGCACCAGGTTCCAAGAAAACCTCTTCTTTTTACAGCTGAATTTTTGGAAATATATTTGAGGGAATGGGGAAGAGAACAATACAGTTCCCTTTGAATGAAGTGGGGAACTCTGTAGCACATAAAGAACCTGGCAGGTGTCCATGAAAATTACCATCAGAGATAAAAGGGATCTAACCATTGCTATGCTGGGAGAGTACAGTGAAACCCTGATGTTGGGCTTTTGGCAGGTCTAGGCATAAGACAAACACTTAGTGATGCATAGCCCAGGCAGAGCTGGCATCTTCTCCTCTGGAGCTGCCCTGCCAGCTGCCTCAGCCATAAATGGGATCCCACAAACATGTACAGTCAAGGATGAACAATGGGAAAAGGTGAAAAATATTCCAGGGGCTCAGAAAGAAGAGTGGGACTGGGAAACATTGATTTTAATTGGCTTTTCTGCATCAGAGCTGCAGTGGAATGGGGGGAAGTGAATGGTCTTGGATGTGTAGAAAACTGGAGATGCTGGATGTTGTCTGCCCATGCCATCAGTGGGAAACCACATAAACTCACCTCAAATCACTGCCCCTGCCTGTGCCACCTGAGCTCAGGTGAATGTGGGGATCCCTGGCTGTGTCTGCCTCGCCAGAGGGACAGAGAGGGAGAGAGGAGGTGCTGATGGTGCCCAGTGGGGCTGTGCAGAACTTGTGGAGCACTGGCTTGGCCTCAGAGGACAGATGTGCACTGGTGGGTGACCACAGGCAAGCCCTCACCTTCATCCCCGAGAACTCCCTAGCTATAAACCCAGAGGTGCTGTAAGGAGTAATTAATCTGAAATACCTCCAGGAACACTTTCAAACATGGAAAGTGTCACCTGAAATTTGTTGTAAAATGAGGTGACAAATCATTTGAGCAAATGTTGAGTACCTGTCATAAGACATCCTCTCATAAGAGTGAGAATCTTCTAATAATCATTAACAGCTTATTTGCATGGAGTTTTCCTGCATTTGATGTGAAATCTTGTTTGGCTGGATGCAAGGAAGGCTAAGTATGTGCTGAAAGCCAGTAATTTGATTATCTACACTCTTTCTGTCTAGTTATATGATCCTTGCGAAGTCCTTTATTAAACCCCATTTAGAAAGAGTTGCTAAACCTTGGTGGAATGCCAACCATGCTAATGCAATCTGGCCAGCTAAGAGTAGGTGCTTATTGAACAGAAAACTTTAATCTTGTTAAGACTGGATACAAGAGGAAACGGTAATAACTGGGTTGTGCTGAAACTGTCGCTCGGACAATGAAGGTGGCACCTAGGCTGTGGTGTGGACACACCTGTCCTTTTTCATACTGAAAAGCTCCTCTTTCATGTAGGATAATCCTAATGGATAGGATTCCAGGAGAGCTTTTCACAGGTCATAATTATCCTCCATGCCAGCAGTTCCTGAACAGGCACCCTGGTCCCTTCATTTGCCTGCGATGTAGCTACCACTTGTTTCTTCCAAGGGGAGGGACTCCTTTGGGGCAAGATTGGTTAGCAGTTTCCATCTTTCAAAAACAATTTTCATGGCATCGATAGATGCTGTGGGAAATCGTAGACAGCAATAAAAGTCTCTCTAAAATAAGATGTGCTGTTGGCATTTTGTCTGTGCGTGTTAGGGTGCAGTTGAGGGGGCGGTGTGATTTGAAGGCATTGGTGGAAGCTGGGCAGCGATCACAGTGATCACAGTGGTCACAGCACATTGGAGAGAGTCCCCTGTAGGGAGCCCTCAGTCCCAAGTGTAAGAGCTATGGATGGGGACATGTATCTCCAGAGCTGGGCCACGTTCCTTCTGGGGCCATAAACTGCCTGTGGAAACACTGGAAAGCCACACTAAAATAGCTGGGCTGATGTTGTCACTTTTCCCAGTGAAAGGTTTCATTAGGATTGGGAATTTGGGCCAAGTAACAGCACAACAATGCTGAGAGAAACGAGGAGATCTGTTCTGCTGTGAGTTTTATTTAAAGACTGGGGCAGGGCAAACACTGCAGCCTGAAGAGGGGCAGGAGGGGACTGTGAGTGAATGTCCAGCGTGGCACTCACATGCACCCATCTAGAACAGCTCCCTGAGTTTGGATATCCACAATCTCTGCTGTATTAACACGACCCTGAGGGCCCTCAATGCCCAACATGTGCAGCATCAGAGGGGAGGAACCCTCTGGGAGGGAAGGGACTCCCCATGTGATGTGACACGTGGTCACAGGTGGGACACAGGTGACCCCAGGTCATCCTTGGCTTCAGCCAGCCCCCAGCCTCCTGTGGGTCATTCTGGTTTGGAAAAGACCACGGTAAAGTTGAACCCCCTCTGCTCTTTTTGGGGGGTGTCCATTCCTTCTGTGTCCACCACAAGATCCAGTGACCACTGGAGCTGCTGTGGCTCTGCATTTTCCTCTTCCAAGAACGAGTGGCTGACATTCATGACAAGGTCATGTCTGAGCGTAGACTGATTAAATCTCATAATTATTTTAAGCAGTAATAGAATTAAGGCTCTTACTTAGTGGTAAAAATGAGCTTTCTCCTTGGAATGAGGAAAAAATAAATACTCATAATTGTTTCTATATACCATTAAGCAGAATATTTGATAGAAACCCAGTTGTGAAATTAGACTCTGTCACTACCTTTTCTGGTCTCATTTTACAATTATGTGCATTGACATCTGTTATTGCTAATTACTTCTTCAAACTTCAGCAATGATCTCTTGCACTTCCTGTAAGAAATGCTGAAAGCTTTTAACAAACAAATTAATTATGTATAGTCTTCGATGCAAATTAGCCCAATTAGTTGTAGCATTGATACCTTCTTCATGTAAAAAGAAAAAAGAGAAAAGATGATCGTATACATATTTATAAGTACCTTTTTGACAAATGATGGTAGGTCATGATAAGGAATTAGTTTAGATTTATGGAATGACTTTTTTTAAATGACAAACCAAAGTAACAGTCTTGTGAAAATGTGTTGACTTCATAAAATATGTTGATTATTTAAAGATGGTTCTTGCTGGGAGAATCAGTGTAAAGTGATTGTTATTCTTCAGTCTAAGTGACACCTTAAGTAAACAGAATAGTGTTGCACTGTGTGACACTAACTTGTAATGGATATTATTGATCAAATGGGGTTTTTTTCAGCATTTCATCCTAAATGTATTTGAACTTCACCCATTTGGGGTGGAAATGGTCTGCAACAAAAAGACTTGAAATCTGACTAACGAAATCTGTGGTTTTGCTAGGAGGGGAGAGACAACCATGTCAGCCAAAAGGACACTTTATGGCCCCTCAAACACCAATCTGCCTGGCTTTTCCTTTCAGTAAATTCACCTTCCACCCATGGACCAGCTCAGCCCTTCCCAGGAAGAACAACTTGTTCAATCCCCACGCGTTCCTATGGAGTTCAACCTCTCCCTCACAGCCTTCCCCTCTGAGCACATGCGATTTACTGACTGAATCCCAAGATTTTTTCCTTCCCTTTCGATTGTTCCTTTGTTTTGTTGCATGTTGAGGAATGTGAATGACAAATTTTCTGTGGCTGGCTCTTGAGGGCTGGTCATTGTGGAGGGCGGGTGTGGTGACAGTCACTGCTGGAATGTGTTGGGAACTTAATTCCCCTTCTGACTACTCTGCCCAGGTATTTCATTAATTCCTACCAGGGCAGCCTGTGGAGAGTTACAAAACTGGGACTGCAACCTTTATGAAACACCAGTTCCAGGAAATAACTGGTTTGCTTTCAATCTGCAGCTTCCAAAAATTACAGCATCAACCGACTGCTACAGAGGGGCACTTTTTGCATATATCATTTCTGAGATTACATTTGCCTGTCATAGAGCTGTTTGAAATCAGCCATAACTTGTGTTTGAATATGTCAAAGAAAGAAAAAAAGTCATGCTTTGTTTAAATATTTTTTCCCTAATGGGACAGAGTCAAAAAACTGTGTTTGCATGTTTTGTAACTCCAAGGCAAAACTCTTTCTCTAAAGTGTTTCAGCAGAGGGTTGGGAGAGAAATTGCACTCCACACTTTTGGTTTTCAAAACTTCAGTGTCTGAGGTTTTCTCACAACTGTAAATCAAGTAGCAGCTTTTGTGATTTTTGTGGAAAAATAGGAATATCATTTGAAAAACTATTTTTTATATTGAAATATTTCAGTGAGAGACAGAAGTGCCTGGTTGGTGAGAGTGTGAACTTAACCACAGAGAGATGCTACAGAAACTGGCTGTGGTAATCTGGGGAAACAGCATTTACTTCATGGTGTTCCTTACAAAGATGGGGCATTGCAAATTTTCCACTCTCTGCAAGTAACAAAACAAAAGCTCATTGGGATGAATATCAATATTTGCTTTTTCACCCCACTGAGATATTGTGAAATTTTGTTTTCAGTTTTGTAACCAGTAAAATTTCGCTCTAATAAGCAGAAATGAAAAGTGAAGTCTAGTGTCAGGTATTTCAAAAAGACCAGTTTGGGAAGGAAGAGTTACAGGTTTGAAGTCTTCTGCTTTTTTATTAGGTTACCAAGCCCAATAAAATAAAATAAACCAAACTGAGTGCAGTCACCTGTGCCATGCAGGTGTGCAGGCAGAGAATGAGTCACACACTCTTGGGCACCCACTGGGTTTGGGTGAGGGATCTGTGGATGTGATGAGGGGCTTTTTAAAACCAACAGGTGTTGGCTTTAAAATTCCCACTGTTTCTACAGATGGGACCATTCAGGGATCTTCCTTCTGCAGCAGTTTTTGCCAGACCAAGGAGTGTGTGACTCACCTGGGAGCCAGAGCAAGCTCCAGCCTTTGCCTGAGCTTTGTCCTGGTCCAAACTCCATCCTCAGAGCCTCTGTAAGGGTGAGCATCCAGGACCCTGAGAGCAGGGACAGCCTTACAGCTCCCACATTCCCATCTGGAGGCGGCAGTTTTGCCACAGAATTTGCAGCAGCATTGCACTTTCTGCTGGGCAAATGTTTTAGGATTGAGGCATTAACTGGGGTTTGCATTCAGGATGGGCAGTCCTGTGCCAATCACTACAAATACAGGCACTGAGGAGCTGAGCCTTGAATTTGGGTCGTGTTCATCCTGAATCCAGGACCCAACAGAGAGCCCAAAGGCCCTGAGTCCTCAGCCTGTGCCCTAACTGCAAACCCGGTTTCTTTTCTCCCCAGATGCATTGTTTTCTCTTGGAATTCTGCCTCATGTTTTCCTAATTATTCCACTGCAATACTCAACCCAATAGTTGCATGAGGAAGCCGATCATAACGATTTAAACACTTCTACAAAAGACAGATTAGCAGATTAGTGACTGCTCTGGAAAATGTGCAGCAGTGCTTGAAAATTAATCCTGCTCTTAATGCAGGGAAAAAACAAGCAGGCCTGTTATTAGTGTTTCCTATTTAAAATACACTTCAATTTCTGATTTTAAAATTGCAAATGCTGTAAGAATATGGTGAAGTATGTGTTCTGAAGAAACCTCTTGAGGTTTCCTTTAGCTAATTATTTACAGTATGAAGATCTGGCATAACAGGTACAGGCATCCTGGCGATTATGTATGAACATAATCATGGCCTGTCAGATGTTTTTAATTAAGCTTTCCCCAGTCTGAGTGCTCTGAATGGTGATGAGCATTAACATCCTTCAGCAGAGCAGTGCACAACTTCCTTGCAGACTGTGACCATGTGCTCAGTGCTAAGCTTTGAAGTGTGGATTTAGTTTGGAACTGGGTGAAGTGAGGTCCTGCATTTGTGTTTCCTGCTCCCAGCTTTAAGATTCTCTCTGACTGTGGACCAGACTAGGCACAAGGAGCTTTTCTGCAGCCAACATCTCATGATCTCATGGGGGGATCTAAAAAAGCCTGGATCCATTCCCAAGTGTGCTCCAACATCAGGTTCTGCAGGGTGAGCTCCTGTGCCAGCTCCCACCCCTTCCTTGTTCTCAGGACTGCTGCACAAGGGGCTGACCTGGTGGAGGGGTTACATGGAAGTGGAAATAATATGGAAAACTGAGTGATAGGCTTGATGAAGACACAAGGTACAGGAAAGTGATTTTTCCCCTCTGTCCAGCAGTGGTGAGGCCACATCTGGTGAGCAGTGTCAAATCCAGGGATCCAGGGAAGACTTTGGCAAACCAAAGCAAGACAAGCCCTGGGCAGCAAGGCTCAGAGCTCTCTCCTGCTTTGGGCAGGAGGTTGGACCAGATGAAATCTGGAGATTCCTTCCAGGCTCAGTTGTTCCACAGTCCTGTAACATCTCATAAGGTGTGAGGGTATTCTTTTTCCTAAATAATTCTATTTCTTAATGAGCTTAAAGCTGAGAGCACTCAGACTGTGTTGGAGTTTTTTTGTCTCCTCAAAGCAATCTATTGGTGTCTGATATCAACATATTGTGAGGAAATACGTTGTTGTTTATATGGGGACTGGGGATGGCATCTATACACCTGAACATAAGTACTGAGAGTTTTCTGCATGCCCAGGAAGAAAGATTAAAACTTTAAAACATTGCTGTTTTTAATATATAATCAATTAATTATTGCTTGCTGTATTAGCAAAATTTTTTCCTGCAAAAAGATTGTGGGAAGTGACTCCTTGATCCAACTAAAAATTCTGTGTGTTCCAAACCAACAGTTTAACACCTAGGAAAACTGTCCTAGGATGTGAAATATATTAGAGTGGTGTCTCTTGCTAAAGGACGTGGTGGAGGGCCATTTCTTTTATTCCCCCTGAGAATTCACCTCAGCAATAGAATACAGGTAACTGATCACAGCCTTCCCAGCTGGAGGGCAAAGCCTCAGCAGAGGTGCATCACAATAACTAAACCAAGCAGTTTGTTTTCTCCAGTTGACTTTCAAAGACCACTTATTCCATGGACCTGCTTCCCTCGCTCCCTTCGGGGCCACCAGCCCCAGCCACAGCCCGAGTGTGAAGGTGTTTATTAAGGAAGTTGTTCTGGGAAGAGAGGGCTCAGCTGACCTGCAATGTGGAGTTTTTAATTTCTTTCAATCTTCCATGATCTGGGATCTAAACAGATCCAGATCTACAGAGCTGTACAAACCAACAGAGAGTGCTGGTGCCCCTGGAGCTCTCCTGTGCATCCAATCCACTGTGTTCCCTTTGTTTTCATTTTGCTTTTTCTTTTTCTTCCTCCCTCTTTTTTTTTTTTTCTTTTCCCAGAAGAGTTGGGGAGGGGGTTGTGTGTCCTGCTTTTTAAAGAGGGAAACTTCTGGCCATCTGCATGTAAAACAGGTTGTTGCTTGCATGAATATCTATGCGTGGTCATTTAGGAATGCTCATGCATTTCCCTGTTTTGTGTGCAAAACTGTGTGAATTGCATGCAATTTAGGGTAGAGAGTGCAATCCTTAAGTATTACTGCACAAAGCATAGCAGCTCAGCTTTTGTCCAAAAATGAGCTATGTAAATAAAGGTAATACTGGCAGAGATGATGAAATGAAGATTAGCAAATAATGAGTGAAATTATTTACTTGACTACAAAGAGAAGCTGGATGAGAATCTTATCTGGGAAACAAATGTAAATCCTCAGATTCCATTAGAGATACATTAGGGATTGGTGACAGCTCCCAATCCAATCCATTAAATATCCATATTAGCCCTGAAAGGGCTGCATTACAAAGATTCTGTGTAGGGCTGGTTACACCGAGTCCTCACTGGTACCATAAAAAATCTTCTATTACTTAACCGCTTCCTGCAATCATCATCTGCGACTGTAACTGTTTGAAATTAGCTGAACAGGATCCTCTTTTTTGTTAATTTGCTTATGATTATAATTGAGGGAAAACCATCCTTTTTAAAAACTAGTTAGTTTTCAACTTCAGGCCAAAACTTTCCCATTATCCAAATGAAAGAGCAGAGATAAAATATTTTCTATTTTATTCACTATCTGCTTCTTAAGTATTTAAATTTTTTTTAACAAATGCTTAAAAACATAAATCATGCAAGCTTGTGATTATGTGCTCACATAGTGATTTGTAATGTCAAATTTTTGGAAAATTATTATTTGCATTCTTGATAAAGTAAATGCTGTCTGTTATTATACCTGTTTCTGCTATATGGAAATCACTGTGCTTAAACAAACTTCATTATGAAAAACATGTTGTTTTGAGAACCTGTTCTCTAAAGATATTTAATTTCCATTTAGAACACTAGCTTTAAAATTAATGACTCTGCTTCAAAATGCAAATTCCCCTTCTCTATTTCAAGCAGACAAACTGAAGTTCACTGACTCCTGAAATATCGCTGCTTTGTCCCAAGGAAGCGCTGTCTTTTTAAATCTCAGCTCTAATTCCTCTTTGATTTTGCATCAACACCTTAATGGGGAAAAAATTCGCCACAAATCAGCATCTGATTAGCCCAAATCATCCCCTCCTAATCCCCCTCTGAAAAAAAAAAAAAAAATGCCATTTGCAAAGTACTGTTGTGCGCCGATGTAGCATCTCTGTAAATTTAAAAACCCAGGTGTATTGATGAAAATACATAGAACATTTTAATTAAAACTCATAAAATTGTTGGACATCTGCTCCAAATTGTTCAACATTTTAGTGGTTAACAGATTTTGTGCACCTAGATAATGAATTACTCGTTATTATTGGCATAAATAGTAGCTGTGGGGCTTTTTATAGCAAGATCAGAAGCCTCTTTGTGCGAGCTCTGGCTTACTTTATAGTCTTTTGGCAGATGCCTATTAGAACCAATAAGTTTAGCTAAAAAAAGGGAGGCAGAGTTAAACACAGGAAACAAGAGTTGAATGTCCGCCAATAAAAATGATCACAAATCAGGGCTGCTGATGTCATAACCCTTGAGGTCAGAGGTTGGGCGCGGAATAAATGGCTCTGAAAGGGGCAGCCTGTCTGGAGGGCTGAGCTGTTGTTGGCAGGCAGGCACGGCCATGAGTAAATGGAAGGCACAATGCCGCCACTGGGCCTCATTAGCGGCAGGGCCCGCTGAAGAGAAGTGTTTGATGAGTCCTGCACGTCCCACTGTGGCACTGTGTGATGTAAATGGAATAATTACTATGATCTAATGGGCGTCTCTTTTGCATGCGGGCCCCCGGTGAATGAAGCCCCTCTTTTATGGCATTCAGCCCGGGTTGTGTAAACTGTGGGGTGCCGCTGGGGATGGAGCGGCGGCAGGTCCCGCCGACCCGCTCGCATTCACCCTCTATAGAAAGGGAAGGCCAAGTAATTTACTCCGCTGCCTTTCACCATGAGAGTGGCAGATTGAAGGTCACACTCGATTTGGCAGGACTTGAGTCGCTCTCTGAGCGAGACAGATGCAGCATCTCTTCGCTTTGGGGACTTTTCGGGGACTTTTGGGGACGAGCGGTTTAATTGCGGCCGGACAATGCGGAGCGGGATATCCCGCTTTTCGGGGAGCAAAGCCCACGGATCCCAGCTACCTGCTCCATTCTTCATTAGCTCCACCAGTCTGAGCTCACTGCCCAGGGTGGCGATGGCTCTCGAGGTCTTGCTGGGCTGGGTGGAACCCCGATCCAGCTGGTAACAAACAGCTCATTGTTGTCTTTATATAGATCATTAAAAGTCTGAATTAAAATAATTGCATCTTGTGTAGACGGGCTGAAAAAGATGTGACATCGTCTCTGCCTACAATTTGTTAGGAATGTCCTGGTAATGATATTATATCGATTGTGTAATGCTCCATGCTCCGTCTGAATCCAGGCTGCCGCAATCCTGACATAACAAGATTTCGCTGTGGCTGATTTCAGATGTCTATATTAACAATCAACATCATTTCCTTATTAATTCTGTGCTTTGTGCATCCATATGGCTTAAATTAAATTTCTCAGACATTTTTTTTTTTTTAAGTGGGATAATATTTTTCACAAACTCACTCGCTCCAGAAATGTTTTGTGTGTTTTTCCCCAGCAATTCCCTGTGGGCATGCTTTTTAGGGAACTTTAGACCAGCTTTTATTTTTGATGTTTGCTTTTATTATATGCTCCATGTATGGCTAATCAAGGCCAAACCATGGACACATAGAAGTCAATGGAAAAACTCTCAATGACTTCAGTAGGACCAGGATTAAAGTGTGTGGTCTACACAAAATTCAGTGGAATCCAGTCTCTTGGAAAATATTTTTCCATGGGATATTTTATAAGGTCATTTTAATTACAACCTGTACAGCATTTCTGTTGTTTGCGGTCACACGGAATCCTCACTCATCATTTGTGAAGACAACACAATCTTTCCTTTAGGCAACATTTTTTATTTTTAAAGAAGGAATAGATTGTGGATACTTGGGAAGGTCAAATCTAGGTCAGCATCAGTGCTTTAAGCAGTACTCTAAACACATGTTTACATCATTTGGAACCCATTATTCATGGTTTTATATTACTTTATTGTGAAATAATGCATCAACAGTTTTGCTTTGTTTTGTATTTAACTGGTAATATTTGAGTGTTAAACTTGACATCAGCGGAGTGTGGGAGAAACAAACATGTACAATTACTAGACAAAATAGATTGGAAGTTGATGATCTTCTGTTGCCTGTGGAATCATGGAAGCAGTGATGTGGTTTTCTTGGCTACTTCAAAGGAATCCACAAAAAAAGCACCTACTAAAAGCAAAAGCTATTGTCAGGAACTGTAAATTCTCTGTACCTGGTTCTGTGTGCTTAGGTCTTTCTAACAGTTTAGAAATTTGTTTGATGTCCATAAACTGATGAAGTCTGGAAATCCCTGGTGTAGTACCTTTCAATGTGTTATGGATTATTTGCCATAATTTTATGGTTTCTTTCCTTTGCTTCTTTGGCTAAATCTGAATTAACCTGGCAGCAACCGTCCAAACCTGCCCAGGGCTTGGTCAGTGCCCCGAAATACAGAACTGTGCTTTTCTTAGCAGTGCCAAGTGTCTGACCCAGGTTTCACAAAGAACATTTTCCAGCTGCAAACAGAGCCAGCAGCTCTGAGCTTTCCAGCCAGGGAGGTGGCAGGAGGCTCAGCTCTTCACATTCTGCACTTGCACATCCTCAGCGCCCAGGAGTCACCAAATCCAGGGATTTCCCTTCTGCCTCACACAAGGCTTTGCCCTTGCTTTGGCCCCACAGGGTCAATGGGGTTTTGTCCTTGGGACACGGACCCCTGAGCAGCTCAAATGGGATTTTCTGACTCTCAGCAAGTGCAAGGGGAGCGGAGGATGTGAGGCAGTGGTTCACAGGCCCTTCCTTTGCAGGTTTGGAGTGTGCCTCACACTCACAGTGTCACCCTGTCTGTCCCCAGGCTGTGTCACCCAGGCTGTCCCCATGCAGTGTCACCCAGGCTGTCCCCAGGCTGTGTCACCCAGGCTGTCCCCACGCAGTGTCACCCTGTCTGTCCCCAGGCTGTGTCACCCGGGCTATCCCCACACAGTGTCACCCTGTCTGTCCCCAGGCTGTGTCACCCTGTCTGTCCCCAGGCAGTGCCACCCAGGCTGTCCCCAGGCAGTGTCACCGTCTGTCCCCAGGCTGTGTCACCCTGTCTATCCCCAGGCTGTGTCACCCAGGCTGTCCCCACGCAGTGTCACCCTCTCTGTCCCCAGGCTGTGTCACCCAGGCTGTCCCCAGGCTGTGTCACCTGGGCTGTCCCCAGGTAGTGTCACCCTGTCTGTCCCCAGGCTGTGTCACCCAGGCTGTCCCCAGGCTGTGCCACCCAGGCTGTCCCCAGGCAGTGCCACCCTGTCTGTCCCCAGGCAGTGCCACCCTGTCTGTCCCCAGGCTGTGCCACCCTGTCTGTCCCCAGGCAGTGTCACCGTCTGTCCCCAGGCTCTCTGTGCCTCCACGCTCCAGTGCATCCATAAAATAAGGGACCATCACACCGAGCCCATGTAAATTCAGCTTCTGGTGCATTTACTGCTGTCCCCCTCCCAGCAGCAGGACACCAGGAATGTCACACCTTGATCTGAGGCTCCCTTCGTGTGGCCAGAGCTGGCAGCTCCCGCTTTCCCCAGTACAGCACGCAGGACTTGTGCCAGGGAGTTCAAAGTGCACTAGAAATGAAAGTCTCAACCAGATTTCCCAAGCTGCTCAACACTCAGCAGTTCCCTTGCTGAGTCTGCACCTGAATAAGTGGTTTTGATTTTTCAAAGTTATTTGCCAGGCTGTAACTCACTGCTCCTCATGATAAATAAAGTTTCAGAGGGAGTTGTTGTCTATGAAGTACCTGGGAAACCTTCCCTGTTATACATACTGTTATTAGAATTATTATTCTTTTATTTGCTAAAGCTGTTATTTGTTCCTATAAATATTCTGTGGTAAATTAATCCCACTTGAGGAGATGAAGCAGGTTTGGCTCTGTCATTTAATATAACTGAAGGTAAACATTGCTGATAGAAATCTGTCAGAGGTAGGAAAACACAGAAGCCAGTTCAGAGTTTCAAGTGTGTTTCGGTCAGCATCGATCCTCCCGAATCTGATTTTTTTTACTGTTTCTTGCTTTTTGGCAGCACCGGCAGAAAAACAATTACCAATCCCATCCCCCAGCGATCCGCTGGAAAAAAAGGTTAAATTTAAATAATCATTTCGAGCGCTGTTCCTGTTGTAGGTGGGGTTTGGAATGCAGAGTACAACAGACCCTCGCATTTTTCACTGATTATCTTTAATTACTCGTGAGGGCTGAGCAGCTCGCGTTACCCCCAGGCACCGCAGACTGACAAGGAATCTTCTTTCAAGCCTTTTATAGAGCATCGCATTATCGAGTAACTAACAGAGCAAAACTGACACCAAAAGAAAGTTCATTATTACTTTCATTATTGCCAAAAGAGTTTTATTTACTTGTGAAGCCCTACTTTTAAACACACTTTCTACTCGGAAAGTGTTGCCACTCTGGGGCTTCTCCCCTGCCCTGGAGGAGGCTCGGGAGCCGCAGAGCCCAAAACTCCTTCAGGAAAAACTCCTTGTGCTTTCCCAAAGTACCCGCATCTCTCAAGTCTTGAAGGTGCTCCTTTTGCCAGACTTTAGGTGGGATAAAGAAAATGGAAAATTTTCTGTCGTAGGACAGTTTTTTTACACTTTTTTCACTTTTTTTTTTTTTTCGTTCCTTGGGTTTTTTCAGGTGATGTGGGCTCTGCGCTGGGAGCTGAAGCTCACAGATGAGAGCTCTGCTGCTTCTGTGTCTGTCACAGATCCCTTGGAGGAAGGCAGCAGGACATGGGGTGTCCAGAGCTGACAGATCTGTGCCAAAGTGTCGATGCCGGGCTCTTAAAATCCCAGAGTCTCTGATGGGAACATTATTTGCCGGGATTAACAAAACGTGGGACAAATCTGTCATGGGTGGTGGGAAGAGCTGGAGGTTTCATCTGTACCAAAGCATTCACAGTGCCTGAATTTTAGCACAGTTACCTTGACGAAGCTCTGGCTGTGATTTAATTGCACAAAATCCCGGCACAGCCCGTGGGGGCAGTGAGGAACCGAGAGGACATTATGAGTTACCAAAAAAGTCTGAGGAAGATTAGCCAAGGGCATGTCCCTCTTTCTCTGAGCCTAAGGGATCACCCACATCCTGAAATTCAGCTGGGGTTGCTAACCAAGGGCTCATAATGTCAGAGATGAGTGCTGAGATTCCTGCTTCTGACAAAATACCGCTTTATCCATCCCCTGCATTACCCCACCAGACTGCCTGCATGGAAAAATCCAAACCACAGTCTTCTTCTGGGTGTTGGGGATTTGAGTCAAGGCTTTCTGCCTCCTTGTTGCAGGGTACAAACTGCTCAGTGCTCCCAGAGGGCAGCTGGAGCTGGCTGAAGTCTCAGGTGTAGAGCAGCGGCAGCCGTCGGAACAATTTCGTTCCTGAGATTAAAGCTGTGAAACAACATCTGCAGCTCACAGCGTGCAATTCCTGCAATTCCATGTGTCCAGGAAAACCTCGAGAGGTATCCAGTAACTGGCACTGGGATCCCAGCACAGATTGTAACTTTAACCCCTCCACACTTTACAGATGTAATTTAAATTGCTAACAAAAATCTAGTGGCCAGAAATTAAGACATTGCTGCTGTATGGGTAATTACTTATTAATCTAAGCATGTACTTATCCCTCCTTTAACAGTGCCAGATTCCATATGTAATTTGTTTGACCTGTTTGCTTTTAAAACTGAACTTATTTAAATATTTTTATTTTTTTTTACTGCATCTGTGGGAGTGCTAATCGAGCCTTAATAGGCAGATGGAAGTATTTGCAAACCATCTTATTATTTGTCTTATTTTCAGTGCTGTGGTTTATCAAGAAGTTGATGGGTAAATTGAAAAGCCATTCTGTGTAGACAGATAATTTTAATCACAGTATGTACTGAACACTTTGGGCAGCGATGATTTAAAATAATTTGTTGTCAGATAATGGGGTTTGATGTAAATATACCCAGATATAGGTAAAATGTCACCAAGCCTCGTGCCCATGTTAGACTGTCAGCAGCAGCTTCAATCTCAGAATTCTTTTAAAGGCTCATTCCTCCTCTATATCTCATAATTTTATGATTATTGGTGTTTTTTTCCCTTTCTGAAAAGGCAACCCAGGTAACAAGCAATCAGGTGGACCTGTGGATTTTATAGATACTATTCTGGAAACATTTTTCAAAAATAAAACTTTGAAACAGCTTATTAAAACTCCTCGTCTCACGATATTTCTGCCTATTTTGTACCTGAAGGATTGTTTTATTTATGTATTTTGTAAACATGGGAAAGACCAACTTAAGAAAAAGATAGGGAAGTCTTGTGAAATTGTCGGAAAAGTGGGATTCCTCTCCATATTTAGCAGTGAATGCTTTGGAAGAAGCACTGTCTTTCCCAAGAGAAGGATCTAAAGGCAGTGCAAGCATTTCTACCTCACAGCCTGGGCGTTTTCAGGGGCCAGAACTGCAAAATTTGGCACTGGCAGCAATTCCTTCACAAACTCAACTCGTGCTCCTCCTGAAGCTTCCCAGAAATTCTATCAGTCCAGAATTCCTGGACACCTTTCCTGCAGCTCTTGCACTGGAGAGCAGTTTGGTCCACAAAGCTGTTCTGGTGTTCTGCTGGATTGTTTTAGGGGTTATGTTTGGGTTTTGTTATGTTTTAGGGGTTATGTTTGGGTTTTGTTTCAGGGAGTTATTTGGGGATCATGGAAAGGCAGAATGGTGCCTCTGACCCAGAGGAGGTTGAAGAAGGATTGGAGGTCAGGACAGATGAGCTGTGCCACAGAGCAATGCTGGGGAAGGGCAGGATGAGGTTGAGGTGCATTTTATATTAGGATGAATTCTTGCAATGCCAATATAAATAAAGTGAATAGGGCTGCCAAAGAAAAGAGTCTTCTCCTTTATTAGTCAACCTTTTCAATTCTAATTAATTTTTTTATTAAAAAAAAAAAAAATAAAGCTAATGGCCTGTAGCTATGGGATGGGAAGATAGGGCTGAGATAATGGGAACATCATTATAAAAAGTAAAATGCTGTGTAGAAAGGGAAGATAGTAAAGGTGAAGCATGTTTGGCACAGGTACTTTGCAGTATCCATTAGCTGTGAGCTACTCAGATGGGTCTTGACTGGTTCTCCCAGAAACTTTGGCAACTTTCTTCTTCTGTTTTGAGAGAAACAAGTGCCTGTGCCGGGAGCCCCGGGCTGGGCTGTGAGCACAGGGCTGTCACAGCCACGCGTGGAAGGAGAGCTCAAAAATCACTGCTTGGTGGCCTCAGTGTCACCTCAGGCTTTGAAACACTTGCACAGGGACTTCACTGCAGGTCAGGAAAAATTGTGTCTGCCTTGGAAGCCACAAAGCTCTGGGCTGTGCCCCTGACCTGCAGGAGTGGCCGGGCAGGGAGAGGGTTTGCAGCTGGGCAGCTTTGGGAATATCCACCCCAGCCATAAACAAGTTAAACTGGATGTCTGAAGCCTTCCTCACATGGCATCAGGGCGCTCCTGGTGGGTTCATTTGCCTTTTGGGAAAGCAGAGAATTTGGCCACATGCAGCTCTAAGCCACAAGACTGCGTTGCTTCCACGTATCCCGGCCCGGCCCTGGCACACTTAAAAGCTGCCTGGCTTAATAACTGTTAATTACCACTGGGCACCAAAGGAAGCTTGGACTGCTCTTTTGTCATGATATTACTTCTCCATCTCTTGCCAGTACAGCATCTTCTGAGGAGAAAAAAAGAGAACACGTGTATTTTAAATCCCTCTGCTTTCTGAGCAGCAAAAAGTGAAAAATGTCTTAATTCTCGCTGGACACACAGATCTGAACAAATCCAGAACAAATCCGGAGGTGTTTATGTCCTCACTGCTACCAAATGGTTTTTCCTTCTCAAGTACAGTCTCCCCATGACCTTTCTGCTTGACCTGATGTTTATTTTCAAAGCATTTTTGCCCCTAGCTGTCCCTTGCGTGCTCTGCCCCTCCATGTCCCAGGTAGCCACTGCCAGCAGTGACAGCAACACTCTCCAGCCTTCCTGCTCGAGTTTCTGAGTAGCCTGAAATTGTTTTCTGTGTCAGAGCTGCAGACATGAGAGTGGCTCTGTGTGGACTAAAGAAATTCCCCCTCCAGGAAGGCTGCTTCCAGATGAGGTGAGGATCAGACCCAGCTGAATTTTCAGATTTCTTGATGGTTCTAGAGGATAAAATTTCTTTTTTTATTTCACAAGGGATCCTGCTCGTATTGGAGACACCTGGACACCTCTCTACTGATCTGGCACATTTAAAAAGTGAAAAAATAATGCATTGTCCAATGCAGTTTATTTTCTGAAAGAAAACAGCTCATCACATGTGAGACCACTCCAGAGTGTGCAATTGGAAAAAAAGAAAAGGAACCTAAATAACTGTTACATTCTCAACAGTATAGTCTTGTGAATAACTAGAAGGACCTATTCATTTGCCTCCAAATATATCTCCACTCAAATGATTCTTCTGTTTGGGGGAATCCCTATTAATAGAGACCAAGGAAAATAATGTCCTCTTTGTCTCTTTCTAAGACATGTCCTTATTGTGTTTTGGACAATTGGGTCATTTATGATGATGAGGTAACTTGTTCTGAATCCTGAAAATGTAATTTCAGATGAACTGTGAGTAGTTTTACTAGTTGTTGAAATGTCTTTGCAACCTAATTTACAATTTACAATAGGCAGCATTCTAACTTTGGTGTAAACAGCAGCTTGAGCATCTGTCCTCTTTCTTGAATGGAAAGGGGATAAAAAGGTTTAAAATAATATGCCATGACTGTGAATTCTGCTCTTTTTCATCTGTTTGGGCCATACATTCATCCTGGGAGAGCAGAGCAGTGATGGAGGGTGAGTCCCCTGGGCTGAGCAAGGTGCCAAGCCCGGGCATGGTCCTGCTGAGCTGTGCAGGTGATGGACCAGCCTCACCTCAGCCAAAAGCTGCTCCAAGGATGGCAAAGAACAGCTCAAAACTGATCCTTCAGCTCTTCCAAATCTCACAGCAACAGCTCCCCATCCATGACCAGCTGCTGGTTCCTGTCTGACAGCAAAGCTCAGCTCTGTCCTTCCCGTTTCCCTGATTTTGGAGAAGCCAAAGGTTGGTATTTACAACAGAAGCCATTACAGAGGGCTCATAAACCTCTCAGGTCTGCAGATTGTAAGCAGGTAATTAAAGTTCAGCACCTGCTTTCAGTGTTGTGCTGCTGTGGAGCTCCTGAGTGTGTGTAAGGATGATGCTCCAGTGGTCCTGTCCTCACTGACAGCTCCTGTGAGAGGACTTTTGGCAGAGGAAATAACAGGCAGTTCCTACAGCTGTTTCCCTACAACTCTGAGCAGCACTTTTGTATTACATGGCATGAAAATAAACCCAGAGACCAGACTGAGCCTTGCTCAGACACCCTCAATTCACTGAGTTCTATCAGAAAGAAGCAAAGTGGAGCTGTAGCTTCTCACTCAGTCCACACAGGGAGCCAAAGGTTTGCATTTGAATGTCAGAGCAGACTTTATTAATTTATTAATTTCAGCCAGTGCCCAGGTGTCCTAGCTTTGCCTTGTTATGATAGATCTTTATTTATTGAATTATACTTGATGTTTTTACAACTGGGCTAGAAAAACTAACAAAACAAGAAGAGGAGGATGCAAGAGCTTGACTCAGCGTGGATATTGATGTGGTTTAAGACTCTGTTTTAACTCAGCTCATGTAAACCATTGTGCTGATATAAGTAAGTATGTTGTAGCCTGCTGCTGCCAACCATTTTCACTGCAATTTACAGCTGTGCTGTAAATTAACCAGTGCAGCTAAACTCCTATAAACTAGGTTAAGTTTATTTCAAGGGTATTTTCACATAAAGCTGTATTGCTTTAATTATCTATTTTAAAACCGCATAATTTTGTTAATCCAGTGTAACTTTTTATATGTAAAGTAGCCTTCAGAAAATTGACAGGGCGCCAAAATCTGCTCTGTCAGGGATTTTGCTTTGCTGGAAGTTTGGAGTTTGTAACTTCTTTACAGTTACATTTATGAGCAGAATTTGGCCTCTTTCTTCTCATAGAACCTGTGGTAAATAACTCCTTAACCCATTGATTTCCTAGGATTGCAGAGTCACGTGAAGAATAAGAACTAGGTTATTATCTAGTCAATAAAACCAGATCTCATCCTCCAAAGAAAAATGCTTTTCCTTATCGGTCTGCTTTCAAAAAGCCCATCCAAACAACCAAATGAACTACTTTAAGATTAAAATCTTTGGGCAGGGAGGGTTTCACCCAAGCATAACAAAAGTTTTAGTCTACAAAGCTTTTATTTTACACTTCAGCTCTGTGAAAGAAGCTCCATCCCTGGTGCTTTATTTACCCTGTAATTTATTTCCCCTTCTCTACCCAAACAAGAGGAAAACACCCCCAAGAGCAGCTCCTTGAAGTGAAAGCACCAGTTTGGAGATGGAGTTTTGCTGAGAGAGTGCTGGCTGGAGAAAACAAGCCTAGTATTTACAACAGGGAGATGTTTCTTTAGCTGAGGTAAATTTGGGTATTTCCACTGGTCCCATTGGAGTGACAGTGGCTCTGCTTTGAGGCCTGGCCCGTTTTGTCTCTTATCAGTTTTAACTTAGCAGTGCTGCATGGCTGTCTTCATCCTGCTACACTATTTACAAAATGATGGTAATTAACTAGATGATGACTTAATAAATGTGTGTAAGATAAATTCCTCTTGGCTGGGAAGCAAAGATGGTTGGCAGATTCTTCTTGCTTAAATTAAAACAAGTTGCTTCGACATTACATTTCCAAACAGGCAAAAACTTGCACTGCCATTCAGAGTGGTAAAATGAAACCATGACAATATTGCTGCTCGAGTGGGTGGTGCTGGAAATTGTTTTACTTCAAACCTCTCATTTATCTGGGCACAAAATGCAGCAGCCTGTTGCTTTCTGTTCAGCATGTGTGAAGGGCTAACATGGCTACCCAGACATGAGCATTTCCTAGAGCTCAGAGTATTTGTGTCTCCACGTATGCACAGATATGGATTTGGATTAATTGAGTGAATGTTTCCTCTCCACTTCTCCCTTCCCTTAACTGCTCTCTCTGCAGCCTTTGCACACATGCCAAGTGCTCAGCTTGGAGAGGAGCAATAATGTGGTTAAAAAAAGCAACACAATTATTTTAAGCATTTTCTCGCTAAAGTTTTTTTCCAGCTGCAGTTAATTTCTGTCTGATTAGTCTGACCTTTCACCCTCCAAGGAAGTAGTTTAGCAGAAGGGATAAATGTGGTCACAGTACATATGTGAATGTGAGCGTGTGCTGATGTGTTCAATCATTGGCTTTATTGGGTTATGTTCAGCGTGGACAAGTTCTGGTTACAAATATTCCTACACACCTTTAGCTGTGCTCAAATTTATCATTGGTGTTTGAAATGATGCATTTTTCTTATTTGATGAATGTGAAATCACAAGAGATGTCCTAGTTTGGTGTTTTTTCCTAAGCCATACAATATTAAAACACTGAAATAGTCTTTTCCTTTACTTCTGAATCCATTCCTGTTCTTTAAATACATCTATTTACTGGTCAGCCATTACAGAAATCTAAGTCTTTGCTTGTGATTATGAAATAAATATTGAAGTTTGCTGGAACAGAATACAGCCCTGCAGTGTTAACACCACGGGAGAATGGCAGCTGTGAGGGAAGAGAGCTTTTAGTTCTCTCTTACCTGAGATTTCATTTTCTCTCCCAAGCATCTGCCCATACTTTTGCCTGTCTTGGTTCTTGTGGAGAACAATTGCTCATAGATTTCTGTGTTATATGGAAAAAGATTATTAACTGTGTTGTTTCTCTGTGCTACTGATTGAGCCTGTGATGATTTGAGACCAGTTGCAAGTGTTTGCACAGAAGGTTTGATGCACCTACATTCGAGAGCTGGGGACACTTGTCCTGCTCCAGAGAGACTGCCCAGCTCAGTTCTTCAAATCCAGATCCAGGGCTGGATTTCTGTAGCTCAGTAAATCACAAGAACATCTCAGATTTAATTTGGAGCTGCTTTTCAAATGACACAAGTTACAGGAAGTTGTTGGCAGAAAGATGATTCCATTGATGTGTTTGCTCCCTCCCAAGTCTGACTTGAAGCTGTGGTGCTACAAACCCAGCGAGGGCAATCGCTGTGGGATTTGTAGCTGTGGATTTCATCTGGGATCTGATCAGCTGTTCTTTCCCAGCTGTAATTGGTACAGTCCTTAAATGACAGCTTTTATGGATTGTCTCTTTTGGCACTGGGTCAGGTATTTGAAAAATCAATCCAGTTTGTGAGTGCATACAACCAAAGAGGTGTTTTCCAAGCCAAGAGCAGCTTGTGGAGCTGAATGAATACAGATTATTGCTGCATTCTTAGCCTGGCAATCTTTTGATGAGTTTTGGAAGCAGCCAAGAGGTGGGAGCAGGAGTAGGAGTGATCCAGCAGGATCATCAAGGCACTGTCACAGCCGGCAGTGATGGAGCTGGGAAAACCAAAGCTATTCTGGCATTGAATCTGGAGAGGAATGGGAAGGGGACCTGGTGACAAAGAGCAGGAAAGAGGCCAAGGAAGTCAATGAATTCTTTATCTCAGTATTGAAATCACCACTCCTGGGGCCAGAGGGGAAATCCTGAGCAAGGGAGATTTTCCCTTGGTGGAGGGAGATCAAGTTAGGGAATATTTAAACAATTTAAACAATATTTAAATAAACTGTGCATACACAAACCCACGGGACCTGATGGAACAGGCCAAGGAGAGCTGAGGAAGCCAGCTGATGTCCTTGTGATATCACTCTCAAAGGCCCCAGAATCACAAAGCCTCTGAAGCTGGAAGGAGCAGCTGGAGGTTGTGCAGTTCCTCCTGGAAAGCTCACGGCAATTCAGGGAGATTACAGCGCTGCTGGTTTTCTCTATGAAAATGGGCAGCTCAGGTGGCTGCTTACAATTTCTGATTTTCCTCTATTTTCTTCAAAATGTATATTTTCCTCAGTTTTGTTTCATTGACTGGGGGTTTCCTCTGCTTGTGAACTTTGGACAGAGTGTTTTCCTGCTCAGTTAGAAGTTCCTGATTGCTCCATATGAAGTGGGACAACAGCTTTAAGATGTGGCTCTTGTGATTAGTTTCTACAGCAAGGAAAACTAAGCTATGCAAGTATCCTTTATTTCTTTTTTTAGTCAGGTGTTTAAAATTTGGAATCTTCTGGGCCTGGAGATACATCCTTGTCAGCAATGCCTCACAGGCAAAAGAGCAGTCAGTACTAACTTCCAACAAAATGACTTTTTTTTTTTTTATCACTCCATCCCAGCTTTTAATTCCATGGTGACCTTTCCATTTGGGAAGCAAGTCACGCTTCCCTCGTGGTGATGCTGAGGAGGAGGAGGAGGAGGAGGAGGAGGAGGAGGTGAGCTCCACACCTGTGCTCCACACTCAGGTGTGTGGTGGTGACTGTCACCACAGGAAGACGACGAGTGGTGACAATCTTGCCCCAAGCACACGAGCAAAGTTCTCGTTAGGAATCTGCTTGAATTAAAGCAAAGCTTGGCACACGCAGCAACAGTTCAAAATCCAGTCTTGTGTTGTCACAAATTCTCTGTCATTAGCTTAATGTTAGTGTGAATTGGGTTTGCTGCCAGGCTTCCTTTCCTTCCTGTAGGGAATTCTGTATCACTGCTCCTACTACACTGAGAGTCCCCAGCACCGGGAGCTGCTAACACTCCTGCACTACTTATTTGCCAGAACGTTATGAGCTGCTCACAAAAAAAAAAAAAAAAGTCTAATTTCAGCATCTGTCAAAGAAATGAAGCTGCTCAACAAAAGAGTTCACTTGATTGCTTTGAAAAAAAATTAAGTGCTGGCTTATGACACAGAAGGCATAAATTAAATCATAACTAGATCAAGATTACTGACAAGAAGTGATGACAGGTGTTGTGAATATGTTGACACGGGGATGCTGCCCTGTGTAACAGTTGTCAGTCATCGGCCAGTTCTGAGGTTCGGCTGTGGCTAATGGGGAAGGGTTACTGGGAATGAGTAGGAGCTGCTAACAGTCACATGGTCAAAAATCATAATTTATGCCACAAACATTTGCCTCTTAAGCAGCTGGAGACAGCTGTGATGCAGCAGAATTAGGCTAAGCCATGTGTAAAATACAAGTATATTCAGTGCAGCGGTTAAGGAGCAGTTTCCAGCAGAGACACTGGACTGGGATTAGGGAGATGGGGCTTTGCATTCTGACACAGCCCTCTCTGTGACCCTGGGCAAGATGTGTCACCTCTGTGCACATCAGCTCTGAGTACAGGATGATATTTCTGTTGTCTGTCTTGCCTGTTTAGGCTGTGAGCTCACTGGTGCATGGCCTGACCCGTCTGGGGAGCTGCACACCTGGCACACCTGATTCGCTCTGCTGTAATCTGCAGCGTCACAAAAACACAGCTAATTGCTAATCCTGGTGGGGAGGAAGGCACATTCCTTGCCCCAGAGAACTTACAGACTTAAAATAACAAGAATTATTGCTGCTGAGGTTAAAGTGGTGCTGCATATGCAGCCAGATGATTCCCATGTGCCGTTATTTAATAGATACAGACTGATGCCAAAAATACATGGATGGAATGATATCATCTCTATTGACATGTTTGACACATGTATTCCCTCTGCTAGATGCTGTGGTCTCTGCTGCAGTTTGGGATGCATAAAATGAGAGCTCCCTGCCTGCAGCACTTCACAAGGATGTTTATGGACAGAAAAACAGATGGGGGAGTAAATATCTGCCAGTCAGAGCCCTCTCAGCATCTCTCTCCAGAGAAATGCATCATTATATCTGAACTGTGATGTTTATGAAGTATCATTAGCATTATTCTGTTCCTGAATTCAGATGTCTTCTTCTCTGGCCAGAGCAATCGTTATAGGCCTATCCAAGAGGAGCTGTGACAGATGTCACAGTTTGTTACAGTCACTGTATGCCAGATTTAGCCTCTGGCCACGTACTGCTCGAGTACTTCCTCCAAAAGCATCTTGTGAGTACCCTGCAGTAGAAACAAGTGACAAGGACTTCAGATATATTTGTGACATTGAATGGACGCGTTTTTAGGATGAGATTATGATGTGGTAAGCAGGCAAACAAAGAGCAGAAGATACTTGCACAAAACCAGTTTCCTACTGGTTCTTAACTACATCCTTTCATGCAGGTGATGCACTGATAGCAGTCAAGTCCTGCAAATCTGGGCTTAAAGGAGTTTTTGTGTTATGTTGCAAAACTATTACAGTTGTTTAATATTATCTTATCTGTATTTTCCTCACAGCTCAAACTGCTGCACTAAGTGTTGAGGTAAATTGTGATGATGAAAGGAAGAATGGCACAAATAAGCATGGCTTGTCAGATAGAGACCCAGGGTCCAACTCAGTCTTGAATTTTATTTGTTCTTGAGCTACAGAGATACAAACCACCCTCTTGGTCTGGCCAGAGCATAAATACAGACAAGAAACTGAGAAATCTGTGTTTGCTTTACTACAGACACAGGATCTGGTGCTACCACATGTACTTGAGCTCAAAGAGGTTCTGTGTGTCACTACATTTTGGGAACCACAGGTGACCCACACACCCTCTCCCTTCCCTTCCCTGGCCATGCTGAGGGGCTCCCACATCCAATTTGAGTTGATTTGGTGGAGAACCATGTTTTAGATTGACATAATGCTGCTCATTCCATCTGTAAGTCAGGAGCTCCAAGCTGGCAGCAGTCACTCGAGTGCTGCTCCAGGTCACCTCTCAAATGTTCGTGAAGAGGACACGTAAATACCATATGTTAAGTCAGACTGATAAAAACAAATACACAAAACCCTGGAGAACTCCCTGGTGTCATCATAACCCTCAGAAATTCTGTCCCACCCGCTCGAGAGGGAAGTGAGAAAATGAGTGACAGGGCCTGGGTTACCAATTCCTGCTGGGGCTTCAGCATTCACTCAATGCTTCTAAAATTGGGAGAAAGGAAGCAGCAGTGTCTCCTCTCCACTGTATATAAAGGGCTGTATATAAAAACAAAATAATTGTGAAGAAAGTCTCTTGTCAGAAATGGTCCTTCTTTACGTGTACCTCTGAGAAGGAATCAGCCACAGGAAATGATCCATGTGGCCAAATGATCCATAGGATACCCCTGTCCCCCAGAATAACTGCATTCTTCTGCAGGGCTGCTTGTCCCATTGATGCTTTCTAAGGGACGCTGCTGCCATGCGCTCCTTAATTAGGAGATTAGGAGAATTCTTTGACTGAAAATGAAGAATCACTATGGCTTATTTTTATCACTAAAAGATCGCTCCAGCAACTTCCTCCAGGAAATTGCAAAGGGAAGTCATTATGTGAGGGGGGCTGGGGAGGCAGAGCCAGCTCGATTGTGCATATGAACCCCAGATGAAATGCGTCCTAGCTCTGTGAGGGGGGCAAAGGGGTGTTTACTAGGTCATTTACCATGTCCTTGTTTTTAAAGTTTCCTTTTCCACGATTACTTGTTGACCTTAATTGTTTCCATGCCCACGAGATAAGTCTTTGTACTTCCTACGGAGGCTTAGTGGAGAGGTCTGGGGGATTGCTCTTGCTAATTGCCCCGTATTCCTTCCTTTCCCATTCCCACATATGCTCCCCAAATCCATTTTAATCGGAGGGGCAGCACTGCACAGCTGACGACATATGTTTAGCTGCATTCAGGGCTCGCATGCCTCTCATGTTACATAAAAGGGGAAGGTCAGTACAAAACAAACAGCTTTTTACAAGCTACGGCTTAAGAATCCTGTCCTAAAGAACTCCTGCATTTCAGGGAGTGACAAATCAGCTTGTCGCTGAGCTCTGTTCTCTCTCCAGGCTTTTTTTTCCCTCTTTTTTTTTTTCTTTTTTTTTTTTGCATACATTAGGAATGCTGTTAGTCTCCCAGGACAACCTGTGTTTAAACCTTCTCTTCTGGCAGCAGTAAAGCTGTCCAGGGCCCGATCCTCAGTTTCCCTGGATCACCAGAGCAGGCTGGAGCACAGCAGTGTTTCTCCATTCCTGTGTGCACCTGCTGATTCCCACACAGCAAACTTTCATGGCACTGTCTGCTGGGCTTTGGGAAGAGCTTTGTCTGTGTTCAGGGTAAAATGAGGAACAGCAAGGAAGGGAAAACTTGAGCCAATTTCAGTGGAATTGCTTGTTTCCTTTTATTTCCTTTTAACTGTTTTTGTTGTTGTTGTTGTTGTTGTTGTTGTTTCTTTTTTTCTTCATCTGACCTGGAATCAAGGTAGGAGATGACCTGGAGAAGATTTCCCAAGGAGCTCTCAATTCCCATTTCCTTTAACGGGATCTGTGCACACCAATCCTGTCTGTGGCTTTTCCCACCTCTGGCAGGAGCCCTGGCAGAGGGGCTGCACAGAGCTCTTTGCTGGGGGGAAAGAGGAGTAAATTCAAACCTTTCTCCACATCTCAGCTAAGGCATCTCCCAGCTGGGTACAGCCTCAGGCTGGCAGAGCAAAACCAGCTGGGCTGGTGCCAGCCACATCTCTGCTGGGTGGGTCTGAGGGCAGCTTGGAGGGTCTGCACACCAAACCCTGCTCTGAGGGTGTGGGCAGAGCTCCCGTTTTCCTGAGAACCCACTGGGGCAGGAGGATATTCCTTCCCAAGATCAGTCCTTGTGAATCACAGCTCCAAACATCTCTGTGGCAGCATCTGCGAGGGCATCCTCGTATTCAGCCTTTCCACATTTTTCTGGAGCCTTTGCAGAACGCACCTCCCCTGGGAAGCCCCTCTGATTCAGCAGATTCCTGGAGACAAGGGCTGTTTGTGGCACTGATTCACTCACTTTGGTTATTTATGCCGCTGTGTTGGGTGCTGTGTGAAGCAAGAGCAAAGCACTGCTCATGCCCCAGAGGCATCAGAAGTCAAGAAAGCAGCAGGATGCAGGGAGTGCACGTAATCCATGAGAGGGCAGAGGAGCAGGCAGTCAGATGGGCTGAGACAAAACTGCGCTTCCAACTTCAGCTCCCAACAAAACCACCGCTTCTCCCCTCCATTTCTGCCTGCAAGCCTAGTTTAAGTGAGGATGTGTTATAATATTAATTCCAGGTGCCCGAGCTGTGTTTGGGGTGGCTTCCAGCCTGCTGGGGCCGGGGACAGCTGTGGGGTGGCACAGCAGCTCCCCCACCACGACACGCTCCACGTGTTAGGCAGGGATTTGTGCCAGCTAGCCTTGCTTTAGAAGTGTGTTTGTTACAGATATTCCGTGCACCTGGAAGCTCCTATCAAGAACAAAAATACCTTAAGACCTGTGGAAACAAAAAAATTATGCAACAATTATTTCTGGTGTGCTCTTCTGATGGTGTTTGGCTCAGTCACGGGGTGGATTCCAGCAGGTCCTGAGCACCACTTGCAACAGGGGCCTGATGAGTCTTGGACACTTTAAGAAATGTGTTTTTTCTGTTGTTAAATAATGGCTGATATAAATAGTGGGGTTTTTTTTTGCAGGGCATGATTCCTTCCAGATTTCTGTGTGAGTACTGAACTATGTGGCTCTGCCAGCTGTGGGCTTTGTGCTGCCATGGCAGGGTGTGTTAGTGACCTTGGAAACTGAAATCCCAGGATATGGCAGAAGCAAATGATGCCACCAAAATGGGTGCAAGTGCTCATTTGCCTGGGGGAAAGTAAATCTACTTTAGCGAGTCAATTTTATAGTGGGTTTTCTTCTTTTTTTTTTTTTTTTCATTTTTAATTTAGTGTAGATTTTTAAAAACTCTTCTGCAGCCAGCTAATTAAACTGATGCAAATGGTTTCAATGTTCTTTTGAGGAAAAGTTTACAGAAATAGTTCTTGGTATAAGGCTAATAAAATTCCAGTGCTTGGCCTTGAAATAAGCACGGAGGGAACTTCAGATGCAGGCAGTCCTAGTGCTTCTAAAGTTAAGGAAAACTTTGGGGGCTGGGACAGAAATTCTGATTGACGGCTCCACTGAGATTGTTTGTGTCCCTTGTTGTTAATGTGTTTCACCAATACTAAATTCACATTTGCCTGCATGACAAGGAGAGGCAAAAAAAATCATTTTCAGGGGACACTGGTGCTGCCTGGTCATACCTGGGGACAGAAGTTGTGTGTTTAAACAATTTCAGGCTGCGCAAAGACCGTTCTGACAGCAAATCCACCTGTTCCATAAAGCATTCACCACCCAAACTGCAGCATTTAATTGCTCTGAAGTGAAACCCCAGCTCAGAGGGGGAATTTTCACTGTCTTCAGCCAAGCCCAGGATTTGTACCACAACATTTTCCCCAGCCCAAGGATGCAGTGAGCCTGTGTGAGTGATGTGATTGAAGCCCTTGTGTGCCCTGAGTTTCGGCTTGCTGCTCTGATGGTTTAGATGAAGATCTTTGCAGCTGGAGCTCAGTTCGGTGCTTGGCTGCATCCCTGGAGCTGGCTGGGGAACACGCCTGCTCCGACTTGATCAAAGGCTCTGGGGTTCCCTGCTGGTGCCGTGGCGATTGGGAAGCAGCATTCCTCAGCAGGTGTAAAAGTCCCTCAAGAGAAGGGCACGGAGCTTAGAGCAAAATAGACATCAGCTAATCTCTCATGCCTAGATGATTTCACTGTGACGTTCTGCCAAGCAGCCCGAGGCAGTGAAAAATAAACTGCTAGCATTATAGTATCATTACGTTTCTGATTCTCCAGAGAAGCCAATATTTGTTTGCTTTTCTCTGAAGTGTTTCATGTCACCACGTATGTTCTCTCCCCTTCTTTTCAGAGTAGGCAGAGGGGGAGGAGGAAAGTTTTACAGCAACTGCACAGCCCAGATTTTGTGCTGCTTTGGGGCCGGAGGGTTGGGGGCTTTGTTGCTGCTCTTTTTTTATACCTAGGAAATTTGTAAGGATTATTTGGCAACCTGCGAGTGCGGTGTCGAAGTGAGCATTGCTTCGGAAAGAGGCCAATCTCTGCAAACAAATTTTGCAGCCAAGAGCGCTGTAAATTTGATAGGTGCGCAAACAGTGTGAAAGGGGCTCAGGGGCTGAGCCCCAGGCGCTCGCTCTGAGGCCAAGCTCCTTCCTCTCCTCACCCGGACGAGGCTGCAGCCGAAGCTTTTCGGCATCCCCGCAGCCTCCCAGCCCCGGAGGGTCCCCAGGGCCGGCCCCGAGGGCAGCGGGGTTTTCGGGAGGTGAAATGCCGGTGCCCGAGCCGCGGTGGCTCCCCGGGGGCACCGGGGATGCTCAGCCCCCGCGGGCAGCCGGAGCCCCTGGCCGCTCCCGCAGGGCAAACAGCCCCGCATGTCCCCACTGCCCTGTCCGTGTGTCCCCTGTCCTGTCCGTGTGTCCTGCTGCCCTGTCCGTGTGTCCCCTGTCCTGTCCGTGTGTCCTGCTGCCCTGTCCGTGTGTCCCCTGTCCTGTCCGTGTGTCCCCCTGCCCTGTCTGTGTGTCTCCTGCCCTGTCCGTGTGTCCCCCTGCCCTGTTCATGTGTCCCCTATCCTGTCCGTGTGTCCCCCTGCCCTGTTCATGTGTCCCCTATCCTGTCCGTGTGTCCTGCTGCCCTGTCCGTGTGTCCTCCTGCTCGTGTCCGTGTGTCCCCTGCCCTGTCCGTGTGTCCCCTGCCCTGTCCGTGTGTCCCCTGCCCTGTCCGTGTGTCCCCTGCTCTGTCCGTGTGTCCCCTGCCCTGTCCGTGTGTCCCCTGTCCTGTCCGTGTGTCTCCTGCACTGTCCGTGTGTCCCCTGTCCTGTCCGTGTGTCCCCTGTCCTGTCCGTGTGTCCCGCTGCCCTGTCCGTGTGTCCCCTGTCCTGTCCGTGTGTCCCCTGCCCTGTCCGTGTGTCCCCTGTCCTGTCCGTGTGTCCTTCTGCCCTGTCCGTGTGTCCCCTTGCTCTGTCCGTGTGTCCTTCTGCCCTGTGTGTGTGTTTCCCGCTGCCCTGTCCGTGTGTCCTGCTGCTCTGTCCGTGTGTCCCCTGCTCTGTCCGTGTGTCCCCCCTGTCCTGTCCGTGTGTCCCCTGCCTTGTCCGTGTGTCCTCCTGTCCTGTCCGTGTGTCCCCTGTCCTGTCCGTGTGTCCTGCTGCCCTGTCCGTGTGTCCCCTGTCCTGTCCGTGTGTCCCCCCTGCCCTGTCCGTGTGTCCCCTACCCTGTCCGTGTGTCCCCTGCTCTGTCCGTTTGTCCCCCCTGCCCTGTCCGTGTGTCCCCTGCCCTGTCCGTGTGTCCCCTGTCCTGTCCGTGTGTCCCCTGCTCTGTCCGTGTGTCCCCTGCTCGTGTCCGTGTGTCCTCCTGCTCGTGTCCGTGTGTCCCCTGCCCTGTCCGTGTGTCCCCCTGTCCTGTCCGTGTGTCCTGCTGCCCTGTCCGTGTGTCCCGCTGCCCTGTCCGTGTGTCCCCTGCCCTGTCCGTGTGTCCTCCTGTCCTGTCTGTGTGTCTCCTGCCCTGTATCGTGTGTCCTCCTGCTCGTGTCCGTGTGTCCCCTGCTCTGTCCGTGTGTCCTGCTGCCCTGTCCGTGTGTCCCCTGTCCTGTCCGTGTGTCCCCTGTCCTGTCCGTGTGTCCCCTGCTCTGTCCGTGTGTCCCCTGCTCTGTCCGTGTGTCCTCCTGCTCTGTCCGTGTGTCCCGCTGCCCTGTCCGTGTGTCCCGCTGCCGTGTCCGTGTGTCCCGCTGTCATGTCCGTGTGTCCCCTGTCCTGTCCGTGTGTCCCCTGTCCTGTCCGTGTGTCCCCTCCCCTGTCCGTGTGTCCCCCCTGTCCTGTCCGTGTGTCCCCCTGCCCTGTCCGTGTGTCCTGCTGCCCTGTCCGTGTGTCCCCTTGCTCTGTCCGTGTGTCCCCTGTCCTGTCCGTGTGTCCCCTGCTCTGTCCGTGTGTCCCCTGCCCTGTCCGTGTGTCCCCTGTCCTGTCCGTGTGTCCCCTGTCCTGTCCGCGTGTCTGTGTCCCCTGCTCTGTCCGTGTGTCCCCCCTGTCCTGTCCGTGTGTCCCCTGCTCTGTCCGTGTGTCCCCCCTGTCCTGTCCGTGTGTCCCCTGTCCTGTCCGTGTGTCCCCTGTCCTGTCCGTGTGTCCCCTGTCCTGTCCGTGTGTCCCCCCTGTCCTGTCCGTGTGTCCTCCTGCCCTGTCCGTGTGTCCTCCTGCCCTGTCCGTGTGTCCCCTGTCCTGTCCGTGTGTCCCCCCTGTCCTGTCCGTGTGTCCCCTGCTCTGTCCGTGTGTCCCCTGTCCTGTCCGTGTGTCCTGCCGGGGCTCCAGACGGGAGCGCGATGCCCGAGCTGTCCCCGCAGGGACGGGCGGTCCCCGGAGCTCCGGGCACGGGGGACACCGAGCCCAGCACCGCCCGGAAAATGTCACCGAGCTTCCCACAAACCTGCCGCCTGCAGAAGAACACGGGACACGATTTGATTTGATTTTATTTATTTTTATTTCCCCTCCCCGTGTAACCACTCGTTCGCCCGCCCGCAGTGAGAGCAGGAGCAGCTGAAATGATCCCGATCCGCGATGCCGCTACGCGAGCCCCTGGCAAAACGATTTTATGGGGCTTTTGTTGTGTTTTGGCTTTCTCTGTCGAGCCGCGGTGGTTTCAGCAGAGGCTGTGCGGTGGCTCTAAGCACAGAACTGGCTTTAGGAGCGGTTCTGGAAAGTCTGTCCCGGTTCTGGGGGAGCCCTCGGGGCGCACATCAGGGCAGGGCAGAGCAGCCTCGCCTTTCCTCTCCCTCCTGCTGCCTGTGCAGGAGATTTCAGGTGATGAACATCATCCTCGTGTGCTCAGGTTGTTGTTACAGGCATGGTAAAAGTTGCAAACAATCGAACTTTGCGGAGGAGTCGCTGGCCGGCTGCTGTGACCTGCAGCGGCTCTGTCCCTATTGTTCCCCGGGTGAAATGTTAACTTCTTTCCTTTGAAGGCTCTCACAGATGGGGGAATTACCAGAATTACCGAATTACAGCATTGCAGCAGCCTGGAAGCCAGCGTTCTCCTCAGGCATCTGTCAGAAAGTTACTTTTTACTCTCGCAGATGATAAAAAATATGAATGAAGTAATTATGGGGTTCTTTTCCCGGTCTAATATCAAATGCTGAATCTCAGTGTGAGGTTAAAATGTGCAACATTTCAGCTGTTCTCATGTCTGAAATGCATGAAAAAATAATGGAAATTTGGCCACTTTTTTATTAGGAATTTGCAAGGAAAGAACCTAAGTTGTATTCTTAACTTATGATAACCCTTAAGAATTTTCTTTTAACTTTAATTTTTAATATATTTATCTGAAATATATAGGAAAGGATATCACAAAGGTCAAAGGTAGAACAAATGAGCAGGAGATAAAAGATGCTGTTAAAACAAAAAAAAACCAAACACCTTGAACACTGCCCAGCTGTTTTGCAGCACAAAATTTTCCCTGTGTTTCCTACATCAACATTTGCCTGGAGGAAGGAAAGTGATGACAGGGCAACGTTATGACAGGAGAAAGATTATTAAAAGTGGCATTTAAAAATAAAAATAATGGTGAATAGTTGCTGTGAACAGCAATGCCAGTTTGTCTGGGTTATGATTCCACAATTTCCAGGTAATAAGGATTTTCAATTCTTTATTGTTTATAAACATTACAAAAACATACATTTCAGACTCTAGACTCAATATTTTTCTTCCATATTTTAATTTTTCTGGATCCTTATTTGAAAGTTTAATTTCTAATGAGCAATTAGCATGTCTAGAGTATGTTGTAAATGACTAACACTAAATAGCTGAGATTCAAGGTATACCAAGACAGTTGCTCAAACTATTTGCTAAACACTATGAAAGATGATAAACCATTAAAAACAGTTGGATGGGTCATTGTCCAAAACAGCTAAAGTATTCCTAATTATGATGTATTCATCTCTTTCCATAATACCTAGATATTTCAATTTTTTTTTTTTTTTTCCTGGAGTTATTTGAAATTATCACTCCTTTTTTGGTTTCTGTTTTTGCACAAGTAAAATCAGAGTCCAAACCTTTATATTATTTTAAGGAAAATGCATTAAAAATTGTCACTGGCATCAGGGGATGGATTTTATCAGCCGTTTACACCAGGGAAGGATCTGCCTCCCCACCTGTGTGCTGAACTGTGGCTGCCTCACATTTCAGTAACAAACCCTGGAGACTTCTTGGCCTCTCTGGAAATGTTGGATTGGCAGCACTCAGCCTGTTCAGCTCTGGCAGTTGCCTTTTATTTGCTTTTTGGATGGGAAAATGGTGAGAAATTGTTGCCAGGATTCCCCAAATCCCTCTTGTCTCCAAAGACAACACCAGCGTGTTTCTGCATTAGTCCAAGTATCCCCAGGCTTGGTTTCATTTTTTCTTGGATGAAGGAGGACTTGCTGTCTGCTCTTTGCAGAAAATGGAATCCTTGAACAGCTCCTTGGAAGGGAAAATTTGGCATAATGAAACAAACCAAAAGAAAAACAGGAAAAACAAAATTTTTGTGAGAAAAAAAATAGTAACAACAATCGTAGTTGTTCCAGCATTTCAGTGTGTTGTGGCCATCACACACCTGATTCCCTTCATTTCAGACTTCTCATAGAAATGAATTCTTGGGAGGAGCTGGGGGATCTCCCCCCACCCTGCAGTGCCTTTGGGGAGGGATCTGGGGATGGAGAATGGGATGGGATCCTCAGGCTGTCAGGGCTGGCTCTGCACAGCCTAAGACGGTGTCACCTGTGTCCCCTGGCCTGCTGTCACCAGCTGTCCTCACCTGTCACACACAGTGAGGGCAACTCCGTCTTCTTTTCACTGAGTAACGGCAAATCAACAGGGTTACAAGGAAATTTAGGGAATATCCTACTTCTTTTGTGTATCAAACAATCTGCTCAGAGTAGAGACAGTCCACGAAGGGAGAGGGTGAATTTTACTGAGACAGAGAGATCAGGAGCAAGGGCAGAATCTTTTGTTGTCATCAAGCCTTTCTGCAAGTGTTTCACAGCAGGCAAAAATGAAATAAAATTGCATCAGGAATGAGTTTGGCTCGGAGGATGGCTCCTGACTGAAGGCTAGTTTTTGGTCCACTTTGATGTGTTGAAGAACAAGAACTTCCAGTACCAATTCTGCTTATGCTCATAAATGACGGGGGTTGGAGAGGAGGAGAAGGGACACGCTGGTTCTGTTTCTGCAGGAGCGTGGGCTGCAGTCCATCCATGGCAGTGCCTATAAAGTGTCTAAGGCTGATCACAAATGCTCAGCACTATCTAAGTCAAGAGGCCAATAAAGCCTGGAGCATTTATACACCTGTGGCTTGAATAGCTGGGTAATGAATGACAACTCTTTTTCTTGCATGTGTGGTTTGGGTTTTTTGGTTTTTTGGGGGTTTTTTTGTTTTTTTTTTTTTTTGTTTTTTGCCATTTCTAGGTTGCACTTCAGCGAGTCTTGTGCCCTTTGGATTGTTTATACCTTGTCAAACCTGTTTTAAATAAAGCCTTGTGCTGCACTTTGGGTTTGTCAGGGAAATTGCTGCCCTCTCCTGGTTTGAAGCAATTCTCGACCAGCTGAAGGCATCTCCGAGCAAATGCCAGTTGCAGTGTGATAATACAATTCAATATGAAATTAATTAAGGCTACACAATAGTTTCTTTAAGACTAAATCAGAAAAGAGGGCAGGCAGCTCTATCTGGGACAATAGGATTGGATCCAAATGCAGTTTTAAAGACGCATCCCGCCTCCCCTGATCAGAGTGCATTTAATGAGATTCATGCAATTTCTTTCTGAAAACAATAGCTTTAACCATTGGTTGCATAACCCAGCATATCCAGCTGAGGCCCCCCAAGTACAGAGTGTTCCACAAAAAGGAATGACAAAAAGTCCTCTAGTTCAACTTAAATAATTAAAACAAGATCTGGAGAAATGGCCAGCCCGGTGAGATGCCGTTCAGGGGATCAGGGAGTGGAGGAAGCGAGATAAAACTCCTAAGGGCAAAGTTAAATTTGCCCATTCCTATTCTCTTTTTGGGGCTGAGCATCACGAAGTGCCAAGACCCCTGAGAGTGCTCAGCCCCCTCAGCCTTTTGGTGGCTTTCAGCACCTTGCAGGATCAGGCCCCGTGGCCATAACTCACAAAAGGGTATCTATTGTCTGCTCAGAAACAGAGGAGCTCGGCAGCATACGCTCCCTGAGACGTGCTTGAGTTTGGGCTGTGATTTGTGGCTCTCATTTTACACAAAGTTTGAAGTTTCTTGGCTGCTGGAGATGCTACCCTGAGCACAAGGAGCTTCTGCCATGGAAGTGGGTGGGAGCAAGACGTGGCAATGCAGGCAGCGCTATAGACAATGCTTATTTATGATTGTGGAAGCACTGCAAACAAAGGGAAAAATTCCTCTTGCCCCTGCAGCTACAACAGCTTCACAAAGCATTCAGAGCAACAAATGCCATTTTCCAAAAAGTTCCTACCAGCAATCTGAGAAAAGTGTGGCCTTGTGGCCTTCCTGGAAGTGTGGGAAGCCAAGAGCTGTGGCCTCTGATAAGCCACATTAATGGTGAGCACTGCCTTTCAGAAACACTTCATGCATAGCAAAATTCTCATAGCAGTTTCCCTCCACTCCTCTTTTAAGACTAAACTTATTTAAGCTGTGCTTTGAAGATCTTGCTTTTGCACCCCCACTGTGATACCATGGAGCAACAATCCTGTTTGTCAGGTGATTTTGAAACAAAATGCAGCCTGGTGGCAAACAAAATCTCCTGTTCCCAAGGCAGAAGTGAAGACAAATGCTAGGTGCTTCCCTGCTGTCTGCTTAGAGCTGCAGAGATAGATCTCTAGTATTTCCAAGGCTCAGAACTTGCAGATGTGGTGCCTGTGAGTGAAGCTGAGGCTTGGCTTTTATCTGATTATTTTACAGGCTGCATTTCCTCTGCTGCTGAGGCAGTACACAATTAAAGCTGTATTACTGCTGTCTTTCACATATTTACTTATGACAAGGCCAGGTCTGATTCTTCCTCTTCACAGCAGAGCGTTTCACACTTCAACAGACATGATTTGGTCCAGCAGGGTTCTTTTTCATCCTGTCTTTTAGAGGCATCTGCAGCAGCATTTATTCCTAAATAATTTGATATGCTAGTAACTACAGAATAATCATCATGAGAGATAACACAGGGGTTTCTTTACTTTGGCCAGATTTATTTTGCACCCAAATCTGTTGCTGAACTGTGTGTTGTGTGTGGAAGCGTGCAAAATGAACATGGTCCCAAGCCATCCTATTTTGCTTACAAAGAAGCAAAAGAAAGGAAAACCAGGCTGGAGTGGCCCAAGCAGGATGCCCAGACTGCTTCTTCCCTAAACACCACCTGAGGCTGGAACATGACAGGGATTTGACACCTTTTTGAGGTGTTCCTCATCAGATGCTGCCTGACAGTGATGCCAGGATAAACACAGTGGCGTTTTTTTCTCATGAACTTGTTCCAAGTGTAATTCCAGCTTCGTGATCACCTTAAGGGATGAACCAATCCACTTGCTGCCCACATAGGCTTCTGTGAGGATTCTGAATCCATGATAGAGCCAACACTGTGCACAAAACAGAGGAGAATCACTGAGCACTCCATGAAGATTTTTCTCTCAAGGTGTCCAAGCACAGCCCAAGGCTTTTTGATGGGTAGTAAAAAAGCCATGGCTGAGTGCTTGGAGGTGTCCAGCTCTTTCCTGGGGCTGGAAATGGAGCTGGGGGTCGTTGGGACTGGCTGTGGGACAACTCCCCTCTCTCATTGTGGTCAGCCTTGCCCTATCCTGGGACAGCTTTCACTGCCACACTGTCCCTCCTGCTTCCAAGTCCACAGTAAATTTTTTGTTTAAACTTGGACAAGAATTCCAACAGCTTGATACGCTGTCAGAGGCATTTCAGTTTGGACTGAAGGAGAATTGTAAAATGCTTTATTTTTCTTAAAAATAATCTGAATTTTGTCAGAAGCTCCAGCCCAGCTGTTATTTTGTGAACTGGCCCATGCTGCCATCCCCACCTGGACACATCTGTGCCCAGCCCACATTTTTTAATCACCGAAACGTGGGACGAGGGCTAAAAAAAAACCCTAAACCTACAAACAGCAACACGGCCCTGCCTGTTACCAGATGCCACTGTGGTGATCTCAAGCATAAGCTGTACATTTTTATCTTTTAAATGGAGAGGTCCCCTGGGCACAGCCAGTGCCCCTGTCCACAGCTATCCTTGTCACCCTGCTGTCCTCCGCGCTCGGCGCTGCGAGGCTCACACCATACGGCCGAGTTGGCTGTGTGAGGAGTATCGCAGTGGACAAGGGCAGAGATCGAGGTCTGGGGTCCTGGGGACATTGTGGTTTTAAGGGACTGGCATCTCGGCGTGTGGAGTCATCCTTGGGAAGGGCGAGAGTGCAGGCAGGAGCAGCCGGGGCTCAGGGCCGCTGCGCGCTTTGGTTTGCATTTATTGTTTGCGATGGCAGACATTCATCTCTGGGTATTTCCAGAATTAAGGGGTAATAAGACGAGACAACAAAGGAGTCTAAAGCTAACAGAGGGAGGCTGGGGTACTGTGTGGCACTGTGAGACTTGGAAGCATTTCCAGGGCCCTGGTCCTGACTATCTCAGCTTCCCACTCTGGAGCCCCCAAACGCCACTGCTCCAGACTCGGGCATTCACAGCCTGCCCCTACCAAGGGCTGGATCTAAGCTTACCCAGGCAGGTTCTCCATTCCTCATGCCTAATTTCCATTGTGGGCTTATCCATTATCATGAGGTCCCCAGCTAGTCCAGGATCCCGATGAGAACGGTTCACAGCTGGATTTGCTGTGGCTCCCCACACCAGATGTGCATCATTCCTGTAGTGCAGTGGATGTAAAGAGGGGGAACTCCATTTTCTGGGGTCTGCTCTCTGTCTTGCATTGACTTTGCAATGTGGTTTCCTAACCTCTCCCCACAATTTCTCTTTGTTCTTGTGCAAGAAATTCCTCACTGCACATGTTTTCCTAGAGGAGCTCATTTCTACTCCATCCTCCCTCCATCTGATTAGGACAGAAAAAATGTGTTCTTGTTTGCCCCTGTTTGTACTTCAGTAAAAACTTGCTTGGTAGAAAGTGAAGGGTGTCAACTACATGAGTAATCTGCAGTGTTTAAATCTGCAACTTTAAATCTGTCTTTAAAACTTTATGAGATGTTGCCTGCAAGAAAAACTGTCATAGCTCTGTTCTGTATTTCAGTCACAAGTGGTTTGACTGTGTGGGGGGGAAAAAAAGAGAGAAAAACATAGATTTATATAAGAGCAGATAATGTTAATGTAAAGTAATTAAAGTGGTCATAAAAGACTCCTCAAAATACATATTTCCATTTTCTCCTCTCATGATTTTAGGGCAGTTTAAGAGGCTGCTGCTAGATCAGGGCAGAGTGCATTCACACGGCAGAACAATCCCAGCTGTAACAAGCTACAACCCCACATGATTTGAATGCAAAACGTTCATCCAGTGACATTCCTAAGGATTTACAAAATAGGGGGTACTTGTGGAAGGTGACAAAGCTCCAAGCAGGCATCTGCTCTGTCCAGCTGGGATTTGCACAGAGGTGGCAAACTCAGGGATGTTGCAACCATGCAAGGAGACCTGCCTGGTGTGAGGGGAGCTGTGACCTCCTGCCTGGGACATGCTTTCACCTGTTGCCTCTTTTACAAATGAATATGCAACTACAAAAGTTAACACTGCAAATGCTTGAGCAAAACTTTAAGAATATTTCATCCTTTTTGTTTTTTGAGGTTTTTTTCGAGTTTGTTGCACAGGGTGAGGGTGTGCAGCTGTGCGTCTTCCACTGTACATACTCGCATTTCCATTTCAAAGATTTATTTGGGGAAGACCCCTCTTTAAGGTGTTGGAGGGAATGAGAAGGTGTCAGAGGGTTTCCCCCCACCAGGCAGTCGGTGGTCTCCAGCTGCTGTGCAGAAAAAGCCTCTTTGTGTCCACAGAGCATCTCCCTTTCTCCAGGGGAGTGGCGAGTGCAAGCACAGGGCAGCTCCTGCCTGTCAGCCAGCACCTGACAGGCACAGGGAGAGCAGCAGCTCAATAAATCATACAGCAATAAATCAGACATAGCTGGGAATCAATTGGAACAATTAACAATGATCCCTTTGAAGCTGACAGTAGAGGCCCCAAAAGACAGGAGAACAAACTGCTGCTCTCAAGAGTTTGGCTGGTGGGAAAATCATTTTGTGCCCAAAGTGTGTATGGATTTGGGAAGTGAGTTTCATGGAATGTGGGAAGAAAATAATATTTGTTTGTAATTTAATTACTTGGCTTTACAGTAGCCCTCAGTGTAACAAGCCCCATGGTTTATATCTCCAGTGACCTACAGATCCTCAAGTGTTGGTTCTGCTCCATGCAGCCTCTCCAGGTGGGGAATGCACACAGGAGAGTCAGGGCTGAGCCATTTACCAGCTCTGAGGAGTGTGAACTGGATGCTCCTGAGAAATCTGAAAACATTAGAGAGGTAAATGAGGTGAAAATGTAACAAGGCTGGTCTGGGCTTCAAACATTTCGGAGTTGAGATGGTTCCAGAAGGCTGTACTGTACACGAGGATCCTCAGGGCATGGGCACGGATTAGGTGACCTCTGGAGACTCATTCCAGCCCAGTGATTCTTTGAGAAGACAAATACACTGGAAGATGCAAATCTTACATGAAAAGTGTAACATGAGGCCCACTTGTGGGATCCCATAGATGATTTAGGTTTTGCACAATTGTGGAAGGGGGTTCAATGAGCAACTGACAGTTTTTCTGGTATTTGGAAGCTGAGATGGAAAAACAAAGGAATGAACACTAAACAAGACTGTTACATTTCAATATTTCCTATCTGAGCTGCAAGGTGCTCTCAAAAATGGGTATTTTAAAAATTGCTGCCATCTCAGAGAGAATAAGACAATCCTGGACGTCTCTCACAGAGAAATCCTCCTGGACATGGCTGTGCAAAACATTGTAGGAGATTAAAGCAAAGCATTCCAGTGACTTGTTTAAACATATCTTCTTATATCTCTTTGCAGCAATCCTTAAGCCCCAACCACCAAAGACTATCTCCTCAGAGCAGTGACAAATTCCGATCCCAAACAAACCACCTGGGGCATGCTGAATCGCTAAACACAAATGTCAGAGGTCTAGATCATTTCCAATATTCTTTGACATTGCTTATGATGTGGCCTCTGGCACATTCCCAACAGAAGAAAGTTCAGTTATATTTCTTTCAATTAAAGAATCTGATTTAGCCACTAATCATGTCAAAGAATGTCTGGAGGAGGGAGAGGAAGAGAATGTGAGCGAGTGGTGGTGAGTTCAGACGGGATGGCTCGTGCTGTCTGCAGGGAGGCGTGGGCACTATGGGATCAGGCTGGGACAAAGGCTGGCACAAAGAGAAAACCAGTGTACATGTGTCAAAAATATTATTGGTTTGATAAAATGACACAAATCCTTTTAATGCACAACCTCAAGCATTGTGCCGCAGTGAAAATCCCACTCCCAGGATTCCGTTTTTGGGAAGAAGACAAGGAAAGGCTTTGGGAAGGCAACAATTGGGATATTGGTGAATAGGAGGGCTCAGCAAGGTTTATCCAGCATCTCCTGCATTCTCACCCAACCCCAAATGTGTTCCTCTGCCAGTCCTAGGAGACCCCTGGGTGTGAGGGACAGGTGACTCAGTGGGGGTGAGTCTGACACTGCTGCACCTCTCTGTACAAACCCACTTGAGGGAAAGCCACAGACTAAAAAACAACATGCTGAGCCCTGTATTTTGGTGGATCAGGACATCTAGGATTGCTTCACCCGTGTGAATATGTTCCTGATCTTCAGGGAACAGTGGAAAACACAGACAGTTCCCAAACCTCAAAAAAGGTTTGAGATCGTTGTTAAGAGGATTTGCATTTGGAAAATTTTGCCAGGTTACACAAGCAGATGCAATACTTGGAATATTTCTGCTTAGGTTTTCCAAACCTTTCTTTTCCAACATCCCTGAGGTAACATTGCTTAAGATGGGAACAGATGGACCTTTGTTCATAATTCTGGGTGAGTCTCAGGGATTGCTGAGGCTGGGGTCCTGCCCAGCACTGAGGCATCCACTGAGACACCAGCCAGATCTCCACGTCTATGAGGGATGCTGTCAGGCAGAGAGCAGCTGAGGCATTTCTTATTTCTTCTCTATAGCTATAATATAGAGACAAAATAAATAAATAGTGGTAATATATCTGAAAACACGCCACAAACACCTCTACAGCCATGAGAGCCATTCTACAATCTTTTAATGTTGCTCACATATATTTAATGGTTATAAAATCATAGCAATCACTTTTTTGTGGGTTTTTTTTAATAGTTTTACACAGAATGATTTTGCACATTCATTTTTGCATTTTCACACTGGAGTAGCAGTGTTTCAATGGGAAATTTTAGCACTGAGTAACATAAGGAGAGAAGTGTGAGCTGGCACAATGGACTCACCAAAATCTCATCCTGATGCATCTTCCTCAGGGCTGCACTGGTGCTCCCAGTTGGGTGCTCACCCCCAAATGCAGAACTGTGCAGCCTCATTCACACACAGCTCCAGGGCCTCATCCCTAGAAATGTTTTCTTTACAAAAGTGCCCATGTTACTCATTAAGCTCAGCAGTATTGATACGAGGGTTCTGCATGGCTATACACGTGTGAGATACCAAGACTTTGCAACACTCAGTGGGTTTGGGACACATCTGTTTTAAAGGCAGGAGCACCAAGTGCATTTTTCTCAGTGACAGACATGGTCTCTGCTGGAGAGAAATCCTTGGTGCAAGTGCTAAAGTTTCTGTAGTGCCTGGACCTTGAGGAAACACCTTGGTCAAGGATCAGTCCTGCTGGAAACCTTGCACTTGGAAAGCTGACATCTCCAAGGAGTGAAATATTGAGGACAGATGTAGAAGCTCTCTGACCTGGCTGTGTGTTGCCAATTCTGTGTCATGCTGCACATCTTACATACATTAAGGAGCAAATGGGCTCATTCCCACGGCAGCAAACTTCACAAATCAGAACAAAAATTATTTATCATGACAGGCAGGTGGTACTGCAGACAGAAATGTCTCTTGACCTTGTGGAAATGTGGTTGTGATGGTCTTGCAGAGGCTGATTTTTTTTCTTCCTGGTTGTTCAAAAGAAATCTTCTGGTTTCAGGCATGGAAAATATATTTTAAATGGTGATACTTCTCTAGCATGTGGATTTTATAACTTGCTTGTTGTTTGCAGCCAGTTAAGGTGTTATACATGCTGTTTAAAACATAGTTTTTATCAGAAAAGCAGCATCTGCCTGTGTTTGCACTAAATCTACTCCACAGCCATTACAGGGGCCAGCACACGCCAGCTTGACTGGAACAAGGTGCAACAATACTGCTCCCCAAATCTCTGTGAAATTGGAGATAATTCCATGCAGGGCCGATTTTCAAAGGCCTTGTTTAACATCTCTAAAGGTTCAGCTGAGGGGCTGGGGAATTTTTCGGCAGGGCCCTGCTGCCTGGCGCCTGTCTGCATTCTTCCCAGGGAAATCCTGGAGCTGGGAGTGGAGCAGCAGAGCCCTGGGTCCCGGGGTATTCACCATGCAGAGGTGGAGGCTGTCACCTCTTGGTGTCAGCTGTAAATGCTGTGCACCTTTCTGATGGCAGGGATTTGGGGAAGATTAATTCAAATTGGACCAGAGCCATTCGTAGGATGCAAAAACCTTTATTTGCAGGAGTGAGCTTGGTGTGTTTGTCTTGGCAATATGAATGTGAAAGGGAGGTGGGTTTGACTGAGGAAGATAAAAGGTGAGGGAGTATTTTTAAGCTAAATGACAAATGTTAGTGCAAGAGCTACTGAGCAGGGACTAGCCAGGGCTCTTTGGAGCTGGAAGGGAAAAGAAGATTTATAGCCATAAAGGCAGGGAGGTTTTCTTCCAAGAAAAGGAATGGGAACAGGAGCAACACCTTCCCCAGGGCACTGTTAGGATGCCCTGATGAATCTGTGAGCTGTGTTAGGAGATGGAGACGGGAAGGGGCAGAGCAGTGGCTCAGGATGGGTTTTTTAGGAGATGGAGATGGGAAGGGGCAGAGCAGTGGCTCAGGATGGGTTTTGTTTGGAGATGGAGATGGGAAGGGGCAGAGCAGTGGCTCAGGATGGGTTTTTTAGGAGATGGAGATGGGAAGGGGCAGAGCAGTGGCTCAGGATGGGTTTTTTAGGAGATGGAGATGGGAAGGGGCAGAGCAGTGGCTCAGGATGGGTTTTTTAGGAGATGGAGATGGGAAGGGGCAGAGCAGTGGCTCATGATGGGTTTTTTAGGAGATGGAGATGGGAAGGGGCAGAGCAGTGGCTCATGATGGGTTTTTTAGGAGATGGAGATGAGAAGGGGCAGAGCAGTGGCTCAGGATGGGTTTTTTAGGAGATGGAGATGGGAAGGGGCAGAGCAGTGGCTCAGGATGGGTTTTTTAGGAGATGGAGATGGGAAGGGGCAGAGCAGTGGCTCAGGATGGGTTTTGTTAGGAGATGGAGATGGGAAGGGGCAGAGCAGTGGCTCAGGATGGGTTTTGCCCCGCAGGATGGTGTTGGCAGGGACGTGTGTCACACACTCACTGCTCTGCACTTGCACTGACACACACAGAGCTCACCCCTGGAGCTGCAGGGCCTCTCAGCCCCCTGAGAGCACCCTCTGACCCCACAGCAGCTTTGTCCCCCCTGGTGCCCTGAGTCCAGGCCCTGAGCAGCGTTAGAGCAGGGCTCAGAAGCAGGAGTGCCTCCCATCCTTGCTCACGTTCCTGCTCTGCTTTTGGAGTCACCTTTTTCAGCATCACCTCTCTCCTCTCACACACAAAGGCTTCACTGCAATTTTTTGAAGAGTGAAGGGAGTGGGGAGGGGGAGAAGCACAAAAATGAAGATTTAGGTGTGTTGAAGTGCAATTCTGGAATTTTTTTTTTTTATTTTTTTTTATTTTTTTTTTTTTTTGCTTGTGGAGGACATATTTGCAAACCAGGGGTGCTGCAGGGGAGGAGGGAGGGATTCCTAAACTCTGTTGTGGAATGAATACACCGCTGAACTAATGAATAGAAACAAGATGTTTTAACTACCACCTAGAGAGGTTGCTGAGTGGCCATAATCAGTGCTCCCTAGGAGGTGGCCAAAATGTCTCCTTGCCATTCATTAGATCAGAATAGCTTTCAGTTTATAATGTGATCCTTCTTCCTGACCTTCTTTCTGTTCTTAAGTGACTTCAGGACTATAAATTCCTTCCTAGAAATAGCATTATTTATTTTACTGTCTTGTGTTTGTTATGGTCAGTTGTGATCTTTCTTTAGGAGATGTCATCTTGAATCAAAATGGAATTTAGTGGTGACAGGGTTTGGTGCCCCCCAGTTTTTATACTGAAATTAGCCTTGCATGAGCTAAGATTAGTCTGTTTGCAAAATGTTCCTGCTCTTTATAACCTGTCTGTGAGAAACATTCTGCTGTATTAGAGCTCGTTGTACCAACATTTCTGGGCTAATTTGCTGCTGCTTTAAATATCAAGGAAGATTTTGGGATGGATCCCTAAGGCCTTGGCTATGAAACTGAGCAATACCCAGCTCCCCGGGCACAGGCGTGCTGTGGCACTCTTGGGACTGCCTTCTCCTTTTGGGCACACCAAGCCTCTGTTCCCAGCAGGTGATTTCCAGTGCAATCCTGTCCTTGCTGAAATCCCTGGCACTGTCAGGAGCTCAGGCAGCCACTGGGGAGCAAGGAAAAATCTCCATGGTTATTACACTTCATCAGCTTCTCTAACTACTTCAGGCAATTCCTTTTGGGACTTTTTAAAATTTGCATGATAGGTATCTTTACATCCCTGTGAAAAGCACTAGATATTTTAAATTGCATTTCATCCTTAGAAAGTGCTGGGACTTCCAGCTGAACTCCAAGATGTTCACCAGGGCATGGAGCTCCCAGATTCCTGCAAATCCATTGGGAACGTGTCCTTGTGCTGGGAAAGGAGACAAATTCCTGCTGCTTGAGATCCCTTCTGGGGCTGTCTGTGGGAAGAAAATTCGGGAAGTGCAGAGCTGTTGCCTTGCAGGTTTATGCTCTCCTTTGTGTGACAGAGAAGGAAAAATGAATTATTTGTAGAGAGGTGGAGTGGATTTCTGTACAGAAACATGGATGAATGAATAAAAGCTTTATACCAGAAGGAACTGCCTCTGTAGGGGTCAGACTTTGAAAGGTGAGTTATAAGAGGACAGAGAGTTTAGGCAAAAATGACAACACTTTTGTGGCTCCAAAACTCATTGAGTGGTCAATAGAAAAAACTGTACATTTAAAAATTCATGAGCTTTGGCTCCGTGTGTTGGTTCTTAGCAGCTGGAAATGCTGGGATTTTCAGGGCTTCCAGAAACAATGGATATTGACAGAGCTGTAGGAAACCTCAGCACCTGGAAACAGCAGTTGTGCAGGCAGAAAGGGATTTTAGGGGGAAAAAGTAGAGGATTTGCTGAATTGCAGGGAATTTGCTGAATTTTAGAAAGGCTTAAAATATTTGCTTAGGGACAGTTGTTCACGTGTCCTTCCTGATGGGTGAGGGAAGTGCAGCTTGTCACGGAATGTGTGTTCCACTTACAAATCTGATGGATATTCCCAGGGGTCTAGACACCACTGTGAGGACCTAAAGATCCATCTCCAACAGACAGTTTGCCTGAATTATAATTCCAATCATTTACAAGAATCCTGCCAAAGGCAGAATAAAGCTGCTTCCTGAAAAATGCAGGAATATGGTTTAACTGAGCAATTTGAGAAATGTCTGCAGTGGTGTGTGCTGGACATTAAGAAACAAGTGGCTGCTTCAAAACCAAACCAGGGATTTGGTTTTCCACATTTCTCAGGAAGTTACTGAACTTAAAATAATTTTTGTTGTTTTAATGCAAGGGTAATGAATAAATAAATAAAAGCACCAGACCAATCTGCAAACCAACAGAGACTTTATGTTTTATTTTATTCTTTGTTTATGAGGTTCATAAAAGTTCAGTTTATGTTTTACTGGAGCTGAGCCTCACACACTTCCAGCTTCAGGGCCAGATGTGGAAAGTACCTAAATGCTGTAAAAAACAGTTTGAAAGATTATCTGAGCCTGATGGAGCTGAAAACCACAGAGATCTCAGACACTTGGGAAACCTCCAGCTGAGATTCCCAGATAAACTGGGACTGGCTTGGAGATGGTGTGACCCAGGAGTCAGACACTTGGATTAGTAACTTCTCCAACAAAATGTCCAAAGCTCTCAGAAGTTTTCCCAAGGTTAAGTGTGTGGGGAGAGGAACTGTGATTGTCAAAAAGAAATGGTATCCTACAATGCTTTGTAGCATTTGAGTTCAACAAAGCATGTTCTTTTAGGAGATGAGGGCTGTTCTGTCAGATCACTTGGGGCTGGGCTCAGAGCTCGCTTGTGTTCAGGAGTGACTCCCTTGACTGAGCAAACTCAGACACTTCCCATCAGCCTTTTCCTGCTGGTGTAATGACAACCAAACCTAGAAAATGCATTTGCTGCTGGTACCTGCAGACAGCCCTGCTGCATTGGCCAAAGATGTTCTCAGTGCAGTGCTGGGGACTATTCAGCTTGTCCAAGACAAACATGAGCAATGAACCAAAATTACATTTCAATCTCAGCTCAGTCCTGAAAGCTCCTGGGGTCCTCAGGGGTCTTGAGTGTCCTGCCAGGATGGGTGCAGAACGTCTCTTGCAGATCTTTTCTGCACCATGGCTGTGCAACCCACATCCAGGGGTCAGAAATTAAGCATTTTCTTCCCTCTGTTCCCAGAGAGGCATTCAGGAGCATTCTCAGGGCATGACACACTCAGACTCCAAAATTCAGCCATCCCTTTCCATCCCAGCACCAGCGGAGGAGTCAGAGGTGATGCAATGGCAGGGTGAGGCCAGGCACATGGGATAAGGACAGGTTTTGAAAGCTGAATCGAGTCAGACAGCAGATTTTGCAGAAGTATGTGAGTGCTGTGCATGCCAGATTGTGGCTGATTACAACAAACCAGGTGAAACTGCCCTTTAATCCCTCTGAACTCAACTCCAGGACAGACCCTCCCCGCTCTCACTGCTCTGGATTTGCATGTGCAAACACCTTTTCAAACCCAGCCTTCCTGCTTCTGCCCTGCAAATTAGTGCATTCCTCCTCTCTCTACCTTAATGCTGTGGGGTTTTTAAAGCTGAAAATGACACAGTCAAGATTCCTTGGTAGAGCACAATGTTGATAACCACTTAACAAAAAATGTCCCTGGCAGATACATTTAGTTTACCCAAGAGTTAATGGAAAGCAGTGTCCAATTCCAAGTGTTGACATGATTTGTCAAGTTTGCCATTCTATATGCTTGAAGTTTCCTTTGAGGGGAACTGACCCAAAACTGTAACACTAAATAAACACCCTCTTCAAATAACCAATGGTGGTTTCCTAAATTGCCAATCAAATCCATAAATAAAGACACAAACTCTGAGTGTATTTAAGTCGTGTTTAGCAGAACAGAACTAAACAATAACATTCTTGTTAAAATGTATTTTCATTTCAAAGCCGTTTTCCCATGAACATTCCGAATGTAAACAGCTCTAAAGATTTCTAAATTATCTTTGCCTTTGCTTCTTGGGTGGATGAGAAGAAAGAAGGAATCTGAAGCTACACTGGAAACACTGAAGTTGGATATGAAAGTCACAGAGACACAATGCTGCATATTGTCATAATTATCACTTCGTAAAGAAAAGAAAGAAAAGACCAGTTGACTTGGGTTATGAGGACTGGGATCTAAGCAGCATTTGAAGCCGTCTTATGTTGCAAAAGAAAAGGAAATGTGTCTTAGTTTTGTTCACAGAAAACACAACACCCCCCAGTCTGAGCTCAGACATCCAGGACTGGCATCTACCTTTGAGTCCTGTGGGTAAAATCAACCCAAAGAGGAGCTCTGCTCCAAATTGCTCTCTGTAGTGGGGGTAAGCAGGAAAAAAGGTGTGAAAGCAAGGCAGGAGAGAGAATTTAAAGTTGAATTTGGGTTCAAGGTCTGCTTTTCTGCCAGACCAGCCTGGATGGGGCTTTTCTGTCCTCCCCATCCCTTCATGGGGTGAGATGAATCCCATTTCCACTTGCCACCACTCTGTGGTGTTGTTAATATCTGTGTGAATTAGGCCACTGGGGAAAATGAAGAAACGTCTCAAGGAAGCCAACTGCTCTGAAATCCTCCTTCTCCAGTCGGATTTGGTATTTTCCTGGAGCTCTTTCCACAGGTGATTCAAGGCCCATTGGAGTTAAGAGACCTTAACTACCTTCACTGAGATCTTATCTTCCACAGACATGGAATTCTTACTTCAAATAGCCTTTCTCATTCAGATCACCTTCAGATGGTTTCGGGAGGATCTTAGAAGTCCAAACACATCCCTGGCCCTAAAAGAAGGGAGGATTTCTGTGCACAAGGATGCCCTGGAACACCAGCAGCCCCATGTCCCAATTCCCTGCTCCTTCCACTTTCATCGCAGCCAGCGGGGCACATCCCCCTGAAATAAAATCATAGAGTCATAGAATGGTTTGGGTTGGAAAGGACCCTAAAGATCATCTTGTTTCAATGCTCTGCCATGGGCAGGGAGGCCTGAAGGAGGCTAAACGCCAGCAGAAAATCTCTTTTGCCTTGCAGGAGTCTGACACAGCCCCCAAAGATTATCTGATCAGGTGCTTCCAGAGTTGCAGTGAGGGAACTGGAGCAGAAGCGCTGATTTAGAGTGGAGCTTTTACCCACGGCTCTCCTAATTTCTCAATTTTCAATCCATGCCGTTGTTTTGTCAGGTTTTTCCCCTGAGCTAATCCAAACCTGTGCCAAAACCCTCTGCAGCATGGGGAGGAGGGCTGGCAGCAATAGGTGAGGGCATGGACCTGAGAAGGACCTGCCCAAGGCGCTTTTCTCCTCTAAATATCCAGTGCACAGCATCAGCTGTGCCACCACATCCCAAAGCTCCCCAAGGAGCTCTGGAAGGTCACACACCCCACAGCAATGCACAAGGCCTGGGTGTAAATTCCATTTAAACGGGGTTTTCACCCTCTCCCAGATGAGAGTTAAACACAATCCCCAAGGATGTGCAGAAGAGCCCCTTTCCCATTTCCCAGACCCACCCTCAGGAGCATCCCTGTCCATCCCTCCGCCCATCCCCGCTCCTAACCCCAGAATGTCCTGCGCTCAGGAGATGCCCTGCTGGAGCAGAGAGGGTTAATTTGCCCTAATGAATCAATAGCTCTCATCACATGATGAGGCTGAAACCTCAAATCCGTGCCAAAGTGCTCTGCATTGCGCACACACCTCTGTTTTGCCCCCAGGTGCAACACGCAGAGAGCAAAGATGCCAGTTTCTGTGCAGGTATTTCACATTATCACTTAGATTTGCCCCAGGCTAAAAAGGAGGAGGGAATCCTCCGTTTCAAAAGGATATTTAAGTCTATGGGGCCACTGGGAATGTGTTTTTCTAAGCGCTATCTACAAGCGAGGAGAAACAAAAGAGCCGGGAAAGACTCAAACCAGTCTTTGTCACACACAAGGAGCACCACAAAGAGCACATTTATTTTTAATCTGGTATTAAGCCACAAGAATTAATCCGCAATATTTAAACACTTAAGCGTTTAAGTCACATTAAAGCTCGCTGTTTTTTTCGGAGCGCTTCACACAAATAGTTGTGGGTGCTGGGGGAAACAGTAGCTGGGAAAAAGTTGCCTTTTGGTATTCCTTCGGCAGAAATCCGGGGCTGAAAATATCTGCTGCCTTCTGGTTCTGTTAAGAACTCACCAAATTTTAAATTTCCTGGAAAGCAACTTCTGACCCTTCCCAGAACCAGTGAAAACCCTGAAGTGACAGGGTGACAGGGTGGTTCTAAAAAAGTAGGAAAAACATGGATTTATTTTTTAATTTACTCCCTCCTTGCTTTACATAATAAGCCTTCATTTGAGCTTGTAAAGTGTTTTCAAACCTTGTGTCTGGGCACATAAGGTATTGAAGAACCCCAGATTATGATCCTGCCATGGGAAAGGTAAGGTGGGCAGCAGTGGGAGAAACACCCACCCCAAATTGGCCAGCTTTTGGCATGGGCCAGGAGCAGGCACAGACAGCACAGCAGAGCAGCCTCAAAGTGCTCAAAGAGCCCCTTGTGCTCCTGCCAGAAAACCCCAGGGACCAATAAAATTACATCAAGATTGGGATAAAACTATCAGTACACACAAATCTTCAGGTTTTAGCTAAAACAGTGAATATTTTCTACTTAAGAGATTTGTCTCTAGGTGACTTTTTGCTAAGAAAGTAAAGTTCTGTCAGCTGAGAAGAATTGGCAGAAAGTTGTGTATCACAGCAGTAAATCTTCTGAAATGTATTTTTATAGCACCTTTTATCTGATCCATAAACTCTGTGAGGCAGAAGAACGACATTGTTCCACAAAAGCACTCAGAGGTGAAATGATTAACCACAAATCACACTGATTCTAATTTTATATTCAGGATTGTAACCTGGAGTAAGGTCTTTGAAGTGAAGACATCCTGAATTTATACCGGGTCAGCATCTGGCCACTAGCCTAAAATGAAATTTGGGACCGCCTTTCCTATAAGGATGAATACTCTCCATTCAAAAAAAATAAAAGAATATCCTCACTGTGGTGTTTCTAACAGCAGCTTTTTGGGGTTGTTACATGGTGCCACTTGGTTTTGTGGTATTTATGAGGAGCTCCATTCTGGCTGAGCCCTTGTGTGGTGCCAGCCAAGATGAGAAATCTGGATATGAGGCTGAGGAGCTGTGTCACATGGATTTCCTTTCCAATGTATGGATAAGTTTGACTCCATGTTTTGTTTTGATATCCCCTCTAATGTCCCTATGTTGAGTAATTCAGCTGTTGTTGAAATGTAGTTTAGCTGGTAGAAGTCTGGGCTCCAACTCAGACATTCCTTTTAGCAAAAAGTCTGGATTTCTATTTCAGGGAAGTTTTTTCAGCGGTTTGTTTCGTTCCTTGGAACATCCCTGCGTCCTAAAATCCCTTTATCTTTTTCCTCCAGTTCCTATAAACCCCATGAACTCAGAATTCTGTGCTCCTGTGCTTGGCAAATGGCACCAGAAGCATTGATGTAACTGGATGGGAAGCTGGGAATTATTTCATTTGTGTTTGGTTTTGGAAGAGGCTGCGGGCATGGTGCGAGTTCCAGACAGGACAGGGGGACCATTTGTCAGCTCCATCATTTTCTAGCCAGTTTCACAAAGTGTGCAGTGAATGTTAAAGAGCCAGTGAGAGGCTTGGAGAGGAGAGATGATAAATCATCCCGTGAAACTCAATAGGAATTGTTTCCTTTGCTGTGTGATATGTGAAAACTCTGCTAGAGGGGATGTCTCTCAGAGCTGCCCATTACCTAAATTCCCTTCAGCTCAAATGTAAATCCTTTTAAGAGACTAAAGATGCTTTGAAGTTGAAAAGTACCTCCCAATGACAAATATATATTTTTTTCTAAATGTTGTTAGTCCTTTACTTCTCCCAACAAATCCCCTCTCCCACGTTCTGTAAGCTCCAGCTAAACTGTAACAAAACAAGCCTGCAGTTATTAATAATTTTTAAACTGTCGCCTCCTGATTTTTCACAAGTTTGATTGCTATTGTTATTCCCACTCTGTTTTTCTTATGTCTTGTCATCTTTAATGCTGTTGGAGGGTGTGAAAAATGAAATTTGGGGAGAGGCTGCTGAGCAGCAGTGGGTGCCAGCAGCCAGGAGCAGATGAGGACTCAGCTCCCTCCTGCCCTCTGTCCCCAGACAGTCACAGCACCACAAGCTGAGGTGAAAACCTTCCACACATCGAGGCTTGAATCACCAAAAATTAAGTGTATTGAAGGCTGGAGTTAGCACATGCAGGTTATCAGAAATTTCTTGGCTGAAATTTGTACTTGCAGCTAACAATGAATTCTTCTAAGAATATTTTTTCACAATTTTTCTTCAGGAAATACAATTTTTTTTTTTTTCCCATGTGGAAATCTAAAATTTTTTAAAGCTTTTTTTTTTTGTTAGTGAATCTTGCCTGAAAAGCCAACCTCAGATTCCATTTTTGGGCTTTCTCGTTTTCAAGACCTCAGCTGATGTAAGCTGTGAAAATCAATATTTGGGCACATCATTTTGCCTTAAAGAGGTATTTTTAAAAATCTCAGGTTGTTCTTTCTTTATGAGATGAGCTGCTAAAACCAGAAATTACAGAATTTAGGATTTTTTTTTTCCTTCACAGGGCTGGAGGTGACCATGACTAACCAAAAAGGTATTCCCAGGTCCTGATACTGTTTTGCAAACTGTTCTATATTAAATATCATCCCTCTAGTGAGAGCTGTCAAAACACTTTCATCTAACCTTCACCAGTAGAGAAATCTTAGTGATGCCACATAACAAACATTATACAAATAACTGTCAGAGTTCATTAAATCTCCTTTGAAAAAATTATTTTCTCATGTGCTTTGAGTATTTTAATTTTTTAAGGTGTCATTTCTAAGCACTCTAGTGCTGATTTGCTTCTGGAACCCTTAGATCTCATTTTCATTAATTTTAATGGAAGCTGTAAAATGCAGAACACTCAAAAGTGTTTTCCTATTCCTGTTTATATTGGTTTTATGCCATTTCGGTGACACAAAAAGCGCTGGCTGTTGCTGCAGATGAAGCAGCTGTGGATGTTTTCGTGTCCATTTTAAAAAGTTGTGTCCATGCTTGGGGCAGAAGTAGATGGAAAGTGAATAGAGAGGCTTTAGGCAGCCCTAAATTATATATGGTTTCAGTGCCAGCAGTGTAACAGCTTCTGAAGCAACTTGCCCATCTCTATCATTCATCAGCAACAAAAACAATCAGCCCATCTCAGAGGTGCCCCAGCTCATGAAAAGGTCTAGATTCCAGATTAATTAATCTGGACCATTTATTCCTTATAGCATTTAGAAAATCTACTTTGAGAGAGCTGGACAACACACAGAACAAAAAGATTGCACCCACCCCAGAGGCAGGTCCCAGACAGCAGGTGAATAAAAGGAAATGGTAGGAGAAATCGAGATCATATCGGTCTGCAGCATCAGCAGGCAGGAATGGCTTCTGTCACAATTTCTGTAAAGGTAGAACTTAATAAATCAGTATTTTATCCACATCTAAGCATTGAATCTATGCAGGAAAAGACTTTGTGTTCTCATGTGGTGTGGATGCTGAGTGTGCTGGTGTGAGGAGCAGCTCTGGGGAGGCTGGAGATGTCCCTGCTGGCACTGCCAAGGCTCAGGTCACCCCTCGGGGTCTGCACAGAGCCTGGCACAGCTGGGCACCTCTCACCTGTGTCCAGACTGGGATGGTGTTAGCAGAGCTGGCAGCTAAGCCTGGAGTTAGCCCTGGGAGTGGTGGCTCTGGGGCACTCCTGCACAGACCCATGTGCAGCTCTGGGGTTTCTTGGTGGGCATAAGGAGCTCCCTGGACTTTGGATGCACTGACATTTGCTGTGAGAGCAGAGGGGAGAAAAAAAAAAGAAAAAAAAAAAAAAAGACACATAAAGTTCCCAGAGATCTAAAAGCAGAAACATGTGTTGGAATATGAGCACAGGCTTTTTCTTCTTAACTAAATTGAGCAGTAGGAGATAGGAGTTTGGGTGACCCCTTCCTCACAGTGGGTGTTTCGCAGACTCAGGCTTTAAGCACTTCCTTAAGGACTGTCAGGAGACTGGGAAATAATTCTGTCAAAGAGGGCAGCACAAGCAACAATGTCGAGGGAAGGATTTTATATTTCAGTTTAAGTGAAGCCATTTGTTTTCTTTCTAATGGGAACAGCACTGTGACTCTGCAAGAGTCAGGAATGAGCTCAGCAACTGGAAACTGAAAAGCAGAAAATCCTATTGCTCCTCGGGCTGAGGTTTGGGCCTTGCTGTTATAATGGTGGTTTCAGGGATCCAAGGCATGGCTCTGATTAGCCCTGCCTTGGTGTCACAGTTCCTGGGCAGATCACTTTAAATCCATCATCCACAGGCTGCTCATCCCTAAGGAAAGGTGTGATCCTGCTTGCAGTCACCTCTAAGGGGGTTTAGGGCATATAAAGATTTACAGATACTCAGAATTCTGTGCAGAGGTGCTTCCATTCCATGTGCTTTGTGAACTTTCTGCAGTTCCAAGAGAGCTGGAAGGAGTCACATTTTTGTTTTCCACTGCTGTCATCTCTGCAGCCATCCAACACTGTGCTGCTTCACGGCTCACTCACCTCTCCTGGCTGAGTACAGGCTTGGTACCAACCAGAACTCCAAATTTCCACCCAGAAACTTTGCAAACCTCCTGGCAAGGGGCTCTCCACTCACACAGGGGTCTCCTTTAATCAAGGAGCCCTGGGTTCATGCACTAGCTGATATTTTATTAGATTTTTCTGCTTCCCTCTCTACAATTCCTTAAGTTTTGCATTTTAGAAAGCTCCTTTTATTCCAGGACATTCACAGTTTCATTGTTTTCCTCTTCAGCCTCTGTATCCTCTGGTGGCAAGGCTTGGAGAGCCAGCAAACCAGGCTGGGAGAGTTTTCCAGGGTACTGTGGAGAGGATTATTTATGTCCATTACAAAAATAACTGGGTTTCTAAGTATCCATCTTGTGGGGCACTCTTAGCTCACTGTAACATTTTCATCATGAATAACCAATTAAAAACCTTATTTTGCAGAGCTGTGTTAAAGTGCCCATCTGGGGAAACTGCAGCCACTGGTGCTGCGGGCCAAATACACCCAAAAAAAATGAACTTTACAATACTCTACAGAAAACCATGTATTTTAACACTTTCTAAGAGCTCTATCTTTAACACTTTCTAAGAGCTCTATCATTTATTAGCTGGACCTGTTCCAGTGCTTGGTTTGCCCGGGTTCCTGGCAGAGGTGCCAGAGCAAATGCTGCTTTGTGTTTCTCCCGGCTGTCTCGGAATGAAGCTGCCTGGACTCAGGGCCCAGCTGTGTCCACAGCCTCTGCCCACAGGAGGATGGAGCAAATGTGACCTTTCTCAAGAGCCTGGATGTGAATCTGCAGGGCAGGAAAGTCCCTCCCTGTCGGAGTGAAGGGATTGGAGTCGACACCTGCCCGCGAAGGCCGGGCTGTGGAGAGCAGGGCCGCGGTGCATGGAGGGGATGATAATGTGCTTCAGATGTTCAGTGCCTGCAAAAGTCAGGCCACTGCTTTTGGTGCTGGAATAGATGTAGGGTTTTGAGGTCAAAAACCAGCATGGATTTCAGCAAGGAAGGTTTTCCTTACAAGCTGTGTGGCTGCAAACATACGAGTTAATTCAAGGCTGAAAGTGCGAGGTGCTGGAGCGGTTTCTCTTTTGACAGATATTTGCTCTTTACAGATCCTTCTGCCTCCTCACCTGCCACATGAGGGCAAATTTTGGAAGCACAGCAGTGCCCCCCATGAGAGCACACGTGCTGGGGTGTGGGTCAGGCCATCCCTTCCCTCACACCCCTCTGGGGTTTGCTCACGTGCTTTTCCACACAGACCCCGCTGGGCAAAGCCTCGCTTCCAGGAAAGCCCTGCAGAGCCTGAGTGGATTTGTAATTCCTGTTACTGAGAGACTCGGGACTTTAAACCAAGCCCAGAATTGCACTGAGTGTTCCAGTCAACACATTTTTGGTTTTCCTTCTGAAAACATTCATAAAAGCATTCTGTAGCCAGCTGTGTGGCAGCCAACAGCCATTGCTTCCTTCCACATCAGAACAAGTAGGAGCATCTCTTTTAGTTGGGAAAAACAAAAAAAATCACACTAACTTGATTTTTCCCTTTGATCCCTCATATTCCCTACATGCTTTCCTCTCTGTTTATAGCATCTGACATAATTCCTTTGGTCAGATTTTATGCCTGAAGGCCTTTAGGCCAATTTTAGCTTCTTTCTTTTTTCAGGGCTTTGACGTCTCAAGCAACTTAATCTAGGTCAGTAAAGTACCTGCTGTTGAAAGGAATTTTCTTGAGTAATGTTTTGATGTCAGAAGGGCCTTCCTTGGCATGTGCAGATCGGAGGTCACCAAGCCCATACAGCATGGAAAGGGCAAGCCACCAAGTGTTAAATATTGGTCAGAAAACCACTCTGCAGTGACATATAGATTTAGGTTTTAAATTAAGGATTTTGTGATTTTTGGAACAGCTGAAGTGATGTCGTGTAAAAATCCCAGCAGTGCTTCCTTTGGGGGAGAGCGTGAGTGAGAAATGTTTGGGTTCAGGAGCACAGGAGCAGCAATTCCATTGATTTCAAATAATTCCCAGACCAAACCCAAGGGCTGAGCTGACAAGAGGGAGAGCTCAGGGAGCTCATTCTGGGAGCAGCCACGGGATGTGGTAGTTCATGGAGCAAATCTGATGGAGTTAGCACTGCAGGTTAAAGTTCCTGCGTTTTTGGCTACTTTAAGGAATATTTTTGAGGACTCTTATCACAACTCCCTTTATCACAGCCAGGGCTGAAGGGCAGATCTCCCTTCTGGCTTTCCAGACCCCCAGTGATGGCACTGGGGACAGGGAATTATCACTGTAGCCAAGGCAGAAAACTGGGAGAAAATGGAAGAAAAATACAAGATATTGCACGAGCACCAGATTTGCTTTTAGATTTTCTTTAACAAAGATTTTCTTTAATAAAGATTTTCTTTAACAAAGATTTTCTTTCCTGGGTTCATATTTCCTGATTGATTTAACTTTGAATCTGTAAAAGGGAAGCTCTAAATGAAGCTTTTCCTGTTGTTTGGCTTGGGTATTTGCTGAGGCCTTCCTCCTGTACCTACTCAAATGTTTTCACAAAAACTAGAGGAATTTAAATTGCTATTTATCTGACCTTCTGTCACGTTTGATTAAGAAGGGTTCAAACATAACTGAGGTGGGTCACAGGTAAAACGGCAAAAACTCAGCAAGGTCTATAATTGCTTTTCGTTTCCAAATGACAAAAAACACCCAGCAAGATAGCCCAGTCTTTTCCCTAAATCTTTAAAAAAAAAGGTTGTGAGCTGCATTTATCTGTTCCTTCAGTCATTTCAAAAGCAGCAGCACAAGCCAGTACTTCAGCACCGGTTCAGAACATCCCCTGAACAATCTAATTTGAATGACATTACTGGAAACTAAAGTGATTGTGCTTATTTAGCTCATCACTGAGGAGTATGAGTACTACACTAACAAGGAGTGATATTTTTGCCCCTCTAAATTGACTTGCCTTAATTTGTTACATTTGGTTAGCTGGTTTCTAGTGGATTCAAGTATGATACAATGGTTCTCAAATTATGCTCTGCTGAGCATTTTTTTGGTGGGATTGATCAGACCCATGGTCATGAGATTCCTTTTTCTTCCCCCCCCCCCCCCATTTCCAGTTGAGAAGTTGTATTATGAGGCTCTAAAAATACATTCACATGTTTTCATTAAATTGTTTCTCCATGGCAGCAATTGTTAGAGCTGCTGTGTTCATGCCTTTGATCGCTTTTGGGAGGAGTGGTGGCTTTTGTGATTGGAAATGGATGGAGGACGGAGCCAATCCAAATATGTGTTTGCATGAGGGATGTGTTTTTGTGAGGGAGAGAGAAATCTATTTACATGTGTACCAAGCAGAAGTGGATTTTTGCCTTTTCATCCTTCTATGAACTTCTAAAGTAGGAAGATTTACTTAAGTAAATTTTTTTTTAAGTGTATGGTAATGAAAGGTGTGGGATTTATCTCTGGGAAGGTCTTAAACGTCTGCATAAAATGTTCTGATAGGCAAAGAACGACTTAAATGTAACTGCTGCATTTCAGCAAAGGTCTCTCTTATTCAAACATTTCTTCAGGCATTTGAGTTTTACAGGAGGTTCAGTTTTCCTCTTTTAAAAAGTGAGACTATGAGAGGTCACCATTCAGTGAGTTTCTCTTTTACCATTTTCTTTCAAGTTAGGATCTAAGGAAACAAAAAGGAGCTAAGGAAATTAAGACAGAAGCTAAGGAAAATGTATATTAAATAAATATATACACATGTAAATACAGAAAGGTTTTATATCATAATTTTAATAAATGAAAGAATAAAAGTTGATTTTTTTCTTTTCCACCCCCCCTTTCAGACTTGAATTTTAAGTTACAAATTCAAACCATAAGGTTTCTCAAAAGGTCTTTTTTATCTACAACTTGTCAAAAACTGATTTCCCTACCCTGAAACCTTTCTGAGATATGTTAAGCAAAGTCCCACTCCAAACAGCCTGAAAAGTTCAAACTCTACCCCCCCCCAAAATTTTGCATCTTAGAACAGAACATAAACCTATAAATAGAAGTGAATTAAAATATTTACATACATTAAAGTTTTAAATTTAGTCATTTTAATAGTACAGTTCAATTAAAAACCTAAATTAGAAGAACTTAATTTTGAAAGAGAGATCTTTTGATTTTAAGCACAAGAACACCCCACTTAGGTTTCACAGGGAATTTTTGATGTTAGCTGCTGTTCCCTGAAGGTCACCTGAGCTGAAATCTTTGCTGATCGAGCAAGAAGCAGAATTCAGCAGGACTTATTTCTCAGCCTTTTTCTTTTGCAGGGGTTAAAAGTGAGCCTTCCTCCTCTTTACAGCTATAAACACTGCAGTCCACATGAAGAGAAATCTATTTAAAAGTGGCTGAATAAAGTCAAGAAGGTAAATTAGAATCATCTGCTTCCCAAAGCCTTTCTTGTCTCCATAAAACAATGCCCTCTCCTGCCTCCCAGGCTGTGACTAATTCTCTAACAGTCCTTTTGTTCCAAATAAAACTCTCATGGAGGCTGACCATATTTTAATGAACAAATGCAGGGAATATTGACTTTACAGGATTTTATTTTTTTTTGTCCTCTTTACTTCAGTGGCAGTGAGTGGAGGGGACAGGAGTGCAGGACACGAATCTCAGTGTAGATGATGAAGGATAGTCAGAGGATTTTTTTTTTTTTGCTGCTGTGCTTTTGGCACAGATGTGGGTCATGGTATGGATGATAAATTGGTTTGATGGATGGATGATTAATTTGATTTATAATGAGTGTTTAGTACTTATCTGTCAGGGATCTCTGAGGATGCTGAGATTCCCTGGAAAACCATAATGTCACTGCTTTGGGGAGAAGCAGGATGATGGCACTTGCTCCAGAAGGCTGTAAATGGAGGGTCTGCCACACTCCTTCCTCTGGAGGCCACAGGACCAGGAGTGTCCCCAGAGGGCTGCAGCTCTGCCCTGGCAAAGGCACAGGAAAATAACCGGGGTTTTGAGCTTCCTGCAGCTCAAAATCAGGTGTATTTCTCCTTGGCTGGAATTGCCCACTCAGAGGAGAGGGTTAAAAGGAGGACCCTGTGGTCAAACCTGCAAAGAACCTGTGTCATTAAAATCCTCTTCATGAAAAGTCTGATATCCTCACATGGTTTAAGGGTGAGCTCCACTTTGATGTTTGAAAGCCTTTATTTCCCTTTGGAAGTGCTCACCAGGCTCTGCCAGAGCTTCTCCTGAGAGGGAAACTTGTGACACTCGAAGGAGCTGGTGAGAGGCAAGAAACACTCACCTGAAAGAACTGGGGCATTTTGGCCACCTGACATTCTCACAGATCTGACACTCTGCTACACTGACAGCCCAAAGTAACTGAACCTGTTTTTCTAGTGACTCCACTTGCAGCTCCAAGACCCATTCTTCCAATTTGCCTTCCTAAAAACTGGGGAATCCCTTGAATCATTGGTGGTCATGAAGAACTATGTCTTCTTTATGACTTCCTTTACTATTAAAAATCAATTGCAAACTGAGCTCCAGGAATAAATCTAGAATAGTTCTTTTAATGTCAGCAGTTACCTAAAATAGTATCAGATGAGAAAGACCAGAAAACACCAACTCCATTTATTAATTTTATTTTAAGAGTTGTTGTTGTTGTTGTTCCTAGGAGATCTTGTGAATTTGCAATCCTCCAGCCAATATCCAGCATTTCAGGAAAGTAGGTCCTGTTTATGACAGCAAAACCCATAATTTTTCTACCTGCAAAACTTGGGCTGAAGCTGCAACCTGAAATAGAATGATTTTAAAGGACTACGTAAATTTAAGGGGGATTTCAGTCAACTCAGGCTAATTCATCTGATCTTCTTCGACTGAAAATGCCTGACTTAATTCCAGTGAACAGGATCCAAGATCTCTTGTATGAAGAAAGGGTCTTTGGGGGTGAAGAAAGGGAAGTTAAACCTGAAATTTTCGTACATCATTAGAAATCCCCATGAAGACAATGTTAATTTTGTATTTGGGCAATGATCCTACAGAACACTTTTTCCTAGCCACTTTTGGATTCTGCTTGGGCTGACTGTTGTTTGTTAGCTGAGGAATGTCAGAGATGAGAGAAGAACCTGCACACATCTTCTACTCCCCCATACACCTTGTTTTCATGAACTCCTCAAGCTTTGTGTTTGCTTATTTATTTTTATTAACTATTTGCTCTTGTATCTCTTACTGCCTTAAAACTATGCAGGCTAAAGGTCTGAATCCTCAGCTTGGTTTAAGCATCCTTGATTTGCTGGTTGTTTCATTGCAGTTGTGAGAGCATTACAGCAGTAAACATGCTGGCAGCCCATCAAACTTGGGATGCAGAACCTTGTAATGCCAGCACTGCTATTGGCCCTGAAAATCCAGACAGCTTCATCAAGGGAATTCTGTCAAAAATAAAAAAAAAAAATTACTGACACAGGCCTGGCTGATTCACTTAGAATTCAACATCTTGTCCCTTGGACATAGTGCCCCAGGCTGCAAACACAAACAAGTCAACCCCTCATAAGGAGATGCTTATGTGCTAAATCCTTCTTTTCCTTGGCTTTGGCAAACATCAATAAACATCTTGGCAATAAAGAGCAAGAGATTACATGTTATATATGGGTGGCAGGCCTCTAATGCAGCTGAGGGAGGGACCATATTTGCTCCTGATGAAAGCAGAATGCTGAGTGTTATGCAATTAATCATGTGAAATGCACCCAGCAGCAGCCTGCTGGTCAAAACTCATACTGGAGCTCAGGGGTGTCTTGTCAGGGCTTGGTGGACAGATGTTGTACCTTGACTGGGTCATTTTCTGAGAGATTATCTCATTTCAGTATTCCTTTGCTTCCCCTTCCTTCTGCCAAGCTGTTCATGACTCAGGCAGACAAAATATTGCTTGAAAATGTCAAAAACTCGAGGAAAAAAAATAGTTAATTGAAAATAATGTCTTATTTTTACATTCCACAATTATGTCTGTAGGGACAGTAATTGCTGTTTATTTTAGTGGCTGATGTATATGCTTAGAGTGATTTTTTTTCACCTTACAAGTAGGACATCACTTACACTTAAGTTGCTTGTCATAACTTTCAGACCAATAAAACTCCCACAGATGAAAGCTTGCCTCACGTAAAAGAGCTGTTGAAAAAGTGTTTCTATGGACATAAAATCTGACATGATGATAATCTGAAACTGCTCACTCCCCAAGGATGACAAAACTCTAACAACTTCAAAGCAAAGAAAGACTTGCCTGAGGGGAAATTGTAATTGAAATTAGATAACCTGTATGAAAAGCATCCAATTTGTAGTCTATAAAAGCATTTTAGAAGCACAGTTCTTCAGCCCCAGGACCATAGCTGTAACAATTATCTCAAGACTTTCACAGTGGAATCAAAACATGTTAATTTGTTAATGAGTCAGTACGTAGCAGTAAGGAAAAACTCTAATGAGGGAAAACAAACATGAAGACTGCATTTTTGTTTTTAAGTGAATGCACTGTTTAAGTCCATGCTTTGGTTGCTGTGCAAGCTCCCCATCTCTTCCTAAAAAAAGTGGTTTTGCACTGGGTGAATGGACCTCTTCCCCCTCAGCCCTAGCTGAAAGTCCAGGTGGTCACTGAGCCTTTTGCATGGAGTGGTTTCCTCTCAAGCCTTCTCTGCAGGAAAATTGGGATTGTGCAGTGCCTGTGCCTGGCTGGGAGCACTGAGCACCCCACACATCCCCTCTCCCAGCTGACAGCCCTTGGGCCATCTCTCAGTGCCACCACACACAACTCCCAGCTGATAAAAGAAGCAAAATAAGCACAACAACCCTTTTGGCTGCGAGCAATGACCTCGTTCATCTTTATCTACCTTGGGCTGGAGCAAGATCGAGCCCTTCTGTCCTGACATTGTGGCAGATCTCAAAGAGAAAGAGGAGCCTTGAACCCAGCTGAGGAGGCAGATTACTTCTTGTTTCCCCACTTCCCAGCAGAGTTGTCATCCACCCCGTGTTTTGCAGCAGCTAATCCATGAATCCAGCGCCTCTCCGAGCAAGGCAGGGATGGAGCTTCTCCTGTTACTGTGCCAGCACAGGGCAGAAAAATATTAATTTTCTGCTAATGGTGGTATGCCTCAGATTAGGAGAGGATTAAGGACTCCTTTGAGAGTTTGGAGGGCAGAAGTGCAGTGGGGAGAAATAGGCAATGGAAAGAAAAACCTGAAGAGAAATATGAAAAGGAAGAAGAGAGGAGGCAAGAGGGATGGGAAGGGAAGGAGGAAAGAAAAAACTGCAGGTGAGGAGGAAGGTAAAGTAGTGGAAAAATCAGAAAGTCCTTTGGTATTTTACATTGATTGGGATCTAAAACAAAAGAGCTTGAGCCTCGGGTCAAATAAATCTTCTTTCTTTCTTCCTCCACTGCACTACAGCAGTGATTCTTAAAGAAAGAAGAGTTTAGGGCTTGGTCATATCACTACTGTCAATGAGTGCAGAACTAAGGGAAGTTTTAAGACCAAAACAGCCCTTTCCATCACTTGGCTGCCAAGGGCACCATCACTGCATCTGGGAAAGCCAAGACAGAATTTTCCACAAGGAGAAAGTTTCCCCAGCTGGCATGTTGGTAGGCACAAGGAAACCCTGTGGTGTGCTGGCAGGATGGATTACCTGGGAATTAGGGACTCTGGGAGAGCAAACAGGTCTATCAGTTCCCAATAGCATTTGAGTGTCTTTCACCCTATCTGTTCAATTCTCTGTTCTCTTTTCTCTGGTCAGTAAAGTTTAGGATGTAAAGGTGCATCCAAACCCACCTGCATCTCACTCATCTTCACTCTTTCCAAGTCCATCCTTTAGATCAAATCCTGTTTGCTGTTCCATCCTCATTCAGTAGCTTGTAATTTTAATTCCTGAGTGAGGCACAGAGCACAATAACTACACAGTGTTCCCACACTAAAATGTGTGCCACATCATTGCAAGTGACAGCAGTAAAGGTGCTCAGCATCATCACCTCCCTTCAGTAAAGAGCTCAGAGACCAGAGATGCTGAGAGAAGGAAAAGGGCTCGGAGGGAAAAGCCAGAATAGCCTGGGTGTAATAGTGATCTTCTGGGACTGAATCTCATAATTAGCCAGGGCAGACTTCTCTTTGATGTAGGATTAATATAGAAAGAAAAGATTAATGTACAATGTTACTTCCTGAGTGAGCTGTTTCATTATCTTTGGTAGCTTCACAGTATGATAATAATCATAGGACTGGATCTGATCTTTTCCAGTTGAGACAATAGGGAGGAGGTGAGTTTTATCTCTGCCTTCCTCCACGTGACACAGTAATCCACTGACAGCTGGAAAAGCTGCACATCTTCCTAAACTCCTTGCACACAGCCTATGCTTGCAAGCATTGATAATGATAAAATATTCATGATATCATTTTTGCTTAAGGCAAATATACATTCTGGTGATCTGATGTAAATGCATGGAGTTATCTCCTGCTGGTCTCTATTTATGGGAGCAGTGACTCCAGGTACTGCTATTATTAGCACTCTTATGAACACTGTTTGCTTTGTTGCAACACTTCTCGTTTAATCAAACATCCCAAGGCACTTGGAGAAAAAGTTGTCCTGTATCAGTAGTGCCAATTTTAAGTAAATATTCTCCCAGCCAAACATTTACCTTTACCTGGGAACTGCTGGCTGCTGCAAGGGCCCAGAATCCAGCAGGCCTGGATCCCATTTTCAGCTGTTGTAAAAGCTTTTTGTGTTGGAAGAAAGGTTGTCCAAAGACTAAAACCTTTGGGAGGACAGAGAGATGGTGAAGCAAAGGAGCAAACTGCCAGGTTCTTTGCCCCTCTGAATTTTTTCCTGTCAGGAAGAGGCTTTGTGCCTTCCATGAGGTCCCTCCCAGTGTCAGGCTGTGGATGATTCAGAATCTGTGCATGCCAGAAACTTAAATACCCTGGTGAAGATTTTCATTCAGGAAACAGGGACAGCAAAGCATTCCTGCCTCAAATAGGGTGGTTTTAAATCTGCCTGACCAGGGACAAATCTGTTTATTTTCTGTGATTCTGCTGTGGGCTGGGAAGAGGTATTCCACTGCACTTTATCATCAGCCTTCCCGCTGCTCCCCATGAAATGTGGAGGGTCGTACCAATGCCCTGAATCATTCACTCAGCAGCATTGTTTGGGTTTGGTTTGGGATGCTTCTCAAATTCAAGTTGAGGCTGGTTTGATGTTGCGCTCTTCAAAGTTATTCAGCACCCAGCCCTTTTGTGGCTCTGTTGAGTTCAGAAGTTGGCTGGAGCCTGGTGCTGTATCGGGGCTTTCACAACTGCAGCCAAACCAATTAATCTTTTCCAAGGATGCAATGTGGAAGACTATTGCGCCTTCTATTTTTATGGCAGTGTTTTTGCTTTATTTCTCACTCAGATCCGAGGCTTCATTCTGTGCCATTTCCTTGCCTTGGATGCTGAATAACTCCTTACATGCTGAAGTTATAACATTTTCTAACTGCATATCTTATAAACCAGGGAAATATGCCAGTCTAGGATTGTCTGTGAGCAAATCTGAACTGACCTGTAGCCTTCCCAGCATTCTCCTGCACAGCACATTTCATCTGATGGGCAGACTGTGGAATCCTGACCTTTACATTAAATTTAAATTAAAAGATGAGGGACAGAACCAGGGATCTGTCTCATGTCCCAGACTGTCAGTGTCAGCTGCTCTGGGTTGGACCATTGGCATTAGAGAGAGGCAGTAAATGGAACTGAGCTCTTGGGGGCTTCATGCTGGACATCAGGAGGAATTTGTTCACTGAAAGGGTGGCCAGGCATTGCAAGGGGCTGTCAGGGGAGGTGTCCAAGGAAAAACTGGATGTAGCACTCCATGCTCTGGGCTAATGACAAAGTGGGGACCAGGCATAGGTTGGACTCGATGGTCTGGGAGGTCTTTTCCAACCTCAGAGATTTTGTGTTTCTGTGATTCTTTTATGGTGGTGCCCATTAGCCAACAATCATTAACCACACACACTCACTGCACAAGTATTTACACAAATGCTTCCATTTGTATTTGCAGTATGCAGGAAAATAAAAAAGTTGCATGAATGTTTCTCATTCCAGTAAGTGCGAACAAAAAAACTTTCCCTTTTCTTTTTTTGCCATGGCAGGGCTCCTAATTTAAAATTAGATGCTAACAATATTTTGTAACTAACACATCGTGCAGCTCGAGTCCACTGTCAGCTGCTGCATTGCCTGTGGACCACAAGCTGAGGAGAAGCTGAAATAAGAAAGTTGCTTTAAGAGTGAGTTTGCTCATGGCAATCTGGAGCACCGCTGGTGGGAGGTTTGGCTCCCTGCCCCACAGCAGGTCATCCCTACAGCAGGGATGGGCCAAAGGAGGAGGCAGTGTAATGCCAGGAGAGGTCTGGCAGTGCCCAGGGCTGCCCAGTCAGAGAGCTGCCAGCAATCCTTACCCTTCTCCCCGTGGGCATCCCCCCAAAACAGCACCAGAGGCCACCTGAACCCTTCCACTCCTGACCCACCACCTCCCCATGGTCTCCAGGGACAGCTGGAATTGCTCTTCCTGATGACTCGAGCAGGACAAGCAGTCAGGGAATCTCTCCCCTTGTGAATCACTAAAAATGGAAAATAATCATCTTAAATTAAAGATACAATCAGTCTGCAAACACCATAACTTTGTCAGCACAAGAATAAGACATTCTCCTTAATCCTGTCCGTGCTGAAAGAAGTTTATTCAAGTATTTATCTAACCTTGTATTTAACCAGGAAATCCAGCTGAGCTAATCATTTTCTGCCAAAGAAGTATTTGGGTGCTCATCTGCCATGACATTTCTGAGTGGTTCTGTACACTGTGGCCATTCTTTTAATGGTTTCATCACACGCAGGAGGAACCACACATTTTTCAATGATGTTTCCTTCAGAAAATCAAAGAGCCTTGTCATCAGGGAAGACATGAGATAATGTTGTGGATTATTTGTAGAGGTGATGCCTGGACTGTCCAAGTTCACACCACCTGAGTCTGCACTTTACACCTCTAACATGCACTTTCTTCTTCTGAGATTTCAAACAAGAGGCTCCTTTTCTTGTACCGTAACACCCAAGAGTTTGATGGCTTGGTTACCTCTACCTCATAAATAATACAACAATGTACTTTGCATCTCGTAAATAATGAGATATTCTCTGTACACAGACACCTATGTGCTTCCACACTCAGTTTGTGATGATTTTGTAGGTAGAAAGACACAAAAGAGAATGAAGAAATTATACTTTTCACAGAGATGAAATTATGTGGTTAACAGCAGCACCAGATTTGTAGTTATCCTGTGCAGAGGCTTGCACACTAAGTCTCAAGGACAGTTAATTAGGGAAGTTTCACCTCCAGGTCTGTAACACCAAAGAAGGCATCACGTGCCTCAGTTTCCCCACAGGAAAAATGGTGGTGATTGAGGCCTCTGGATGACCAGTGCTATGGACATCTGCTCCTAATATCTGTGTGCTCTCCTGCCATGGCAGTGCCAATGGGAGAAAAACAACCCCAATGGACCCTTGGATTTCACCACCTCGCCCCACCTCTGCCTGTGCAAGGCTCACATGTTAGGATCATGAGAAAAGAATAAAAGAGAAAGAAAAAATAAATTAAAAAAAACCAAAACCAAGCACTTGAGACTCATCCCCCTCCATGCCTCTTGGAGGAATTATTCAAGAGAAATAATTGTTAGATAATTAGCTGCCACCACCCCCTCCATTGTCCCCTTCAAATCACTGCCTTGCTGAGTCACGCTGTCCCCAAAGCATCCTGGAGGTCTGCATGGACCTCCCTGCCCCAGCCTGGAGCCACCCATCCTGAGGGGCCCAGAACTGCCTTGGTGTCCCCTTGGACATCTGCAGGAGCCCCCCGTGGCCTCAGCACCTTCCAGGATCAGTCCCTGCATTAGAAAGCCGTGCAGACACAGCCACAGCCAAATGTGAACCAGCTGAAAACGCTGCAGCCGGGCACATTGTCTTCAGATCAGGCCCTGGAAGAATTAAAACCAAGTGTGTGATCTGAGCAGGCTGAAATGAACTCCAAATGAAGCTGGAGTTAGGTCTCCTTAGCAGGGAGCACGGGATCGGAGTGTTAGGTTTTAATAAAGTGTGGCCAGTGCTTTAATAAAGTGTGGCGAGTACATTACCCAACATGCTTTTACAATTACTGGGGAACAAGGACAGGAACTTCATTAACGCTTTACAGGGGAAAGAAAGCTGTGCTACAGGCAAGTGATATATTGCTATTGTGACTGTAGGTGTCCTGCATTTAAGAAAGCAAGGAAAAATTCTGGGCAAGGGAGTAATTACACTGTCAGCAAATGTGTTTGTGTTCGCAGTGAAGTCACCCTTCCAAAGCCCCACAGCTGCTGGGGGCCTGTGTCCCAACATGGCAAATTTCTAGGAGAGAAGGTGACTCTGTAAACACAGCAAGAGCTGTAATGTGAGAGACAGAACTCCTGAAGGGGATAAAAAATTGAAAAGCACATGCAGAATCATTTACCAAATGCGTTTTCCAGAGGTGCAACAACCCAGGGCAGGGTTAGGCTGAGCGCTCTTGGGGCAGGGGAGAGCTGCTTTGATAAAGCACAGGTGAGGTGGATCTTGTGAGCTGCGTGTCAGGCAGGATTAACTCCCTGGCAAATTATCAAAGCCAACTGATAGCAAAACAAGTTGGGACTCTCCTACAGTGGCAGTTTAAAACTAGGTGTAACTTCACCTAAAACAAATGAATAGAGCGGGGGTGTAAGGGGACTACCTAGCTAATTAACCCCTTGATTAACTCCCAGGCAGATTACAGAGTTCTGTGGAAATCAAGGTCTCAAGAAACTTAAAACTGTGTTGGGCAAGTTTAGAGTAAAATTCAATTACTGGGAGAATTCTTTCTGTGTGGTTTGGGGATTCAGAGAGGAAAGGAGGTGAAATGTTTTACTGGGTCTTCTTCTGCCTTTTGCTGCTCAGTTCTGCACAGATTCCCACGTTGCAGGAGCAAGCTGACAGTAAAACACACACAGTGCTCCTCAGAGGAGGGAAAAGCTGCTGAGCAGCTTGGAAAGAGGAGTTCTAAATAACCCCTGAGAATGTAAAACCACCCCTTGAATTGCCACACAGGGCTTTGAGACAGTTTTTATACCGTTTCGTGTTAGAGCAGCTGAAGTGTGCACACACACGTGAGGAATTATTAATCCCCCCATTAGGTGACAGGAGGAGTCTGTAAATCCCTGTGATAGCACAAACCATCACACACAGGCTCAGAAACGCTTCGTGTTTCCTAACAATTTCCTACTTTTCCATTTCTGTGCCCCTGCAGCAGGAAGCACAGAGCGTTGTTGGGTGTTGGCAGGGAGCACAGGGCTCACCTGGCATCCCTGCTACCCCAACGGGAAACTCAGGGAGCGGGGATGTGGGAATGCATGTGGGAAAAGCAGGCATGCAAAGCGGGATGCTGGGCTGAAAATGTGGCTTGTCAGGGATAATGAAGGAGACGGGAGGCAATTAAAAAGGAGAAAAGTGACAATCTGACAACACGCTCAATTAATGTAATCAGATTTTGCGTTCACTTCATCAGTAGTAAATCAAAGCGTAGTAGGGATGATATGAACTTTTTAATATTAAAAACTACTCCCCTAATATGCAAAGTCAGGGAATACCAGTAAATTTCTGTCTGTTGCCGATCATTAACTGATTTAGGATAGACCTCGTTGAGTAATTATGTTTAATAAGAGCTTGTCCATACAAGCTGCTATCAGATGTCATTTTATACAGTTTCAAGCCAGATATAATGGGCAAGATGCACATATTAACTTTCTGTAATACTGCACTGGCTTTTTATGGGAGAAGGGTGGGAAAATTCAAAACTGATTATTGTGTGGCTTCCTTTCAGACAGTTGTATTTGATCTAATTTGATTTATCGCTGCACATTTTGAATGAGCAGAAATGTCCGGAGGGGAAAAAAGAGACTTGTTACAGTAAATGCTCGTGTTAATGTATTTTCACCTGCTTGCTTGGTGGGCTCCAGAGCTGGCTGTATTTATTTCTGTTTGGAGTCTTGTGGATTAAAAATCCTCCTCTCTATCTTTTTGCTGTCTGTTGTAGGGATGTAATGAGCTTCCCACACCCTGCACAAGCAGTGATTGTGTAACTAATCCATGCTGGCATAACAATGTCTTCACCTAGATCGCTGATATTGCTAAAGAGAAATGCAGCATCAAGGCTGGTGTCTGTTTTCCTGAGGAAAGCACTGCTCTAACTCGTCAGCAATTTTTTCCAGGTGGTCCCAGGGCATAAATGTCCTGACCCTCGTACAGAAGTGAGCCCAGAAGTTTGGAGTTCCACTCCTTTTTAGAGAAGAGAATAAAAGTTTTGATGCTGGTGTTACTGGAAGGCACGAAAACCACAAACAGTTTTCCTGATTGCTTAAGGGTTTCTGGGTCCCCAGTGCAACTCAACTTGGTCTTTAATGTACTGCCACTGTTTTTCTTCAGCACTGAGACATGGGGAGATGAACCAGTGGCTTTTCCATCGCTCTCTTTCTAAGAAAGGCACACACACTTAAAAAAACACAAGGAAATACATAAATATCTGTGAGTCTGAGCCACCCACCCTGCAGCATGAGGACTTAAGGTTCTCCTGCAGTTTAAGGACAGAATTAGAAAATGAGAGCTCTTTGGGCTGACTTTGTCACTGATTCTCTGTGTGATGATTGGAAAGGGCCGTATCTCTGCTGTGACTTGTTGCATAAACCCTTGCTGAAGAAGCAGTCTGAGTTTAGAATTCATTGACATCTGCACTTCACAGGCTGCTGGGCTCTGTCATCCAGGCCAAAGAGGGGCAGAACCACAGATCCAGGCTCGTGTCTGCATCTGCACCCAGGTGTTGTGTGGCTGTAGGGCCAGGGGCTGTTTCTGGTGGGACAGCAGGATGTGTGTGCCACCTCTGGAGTGATTCCCACCATTTACCAGCTGCTGCCTGGCTCCTGCTCAATCTCTCCTTTGAGCAGCATCACTGATGGGCACCGAGGAGCCTCTGTGCTGCTGGGAAACTCAGTCCCTGAATCCTCCTGGGAGCAGGGAGAGGGACAGGACATGAATCTCTGCACCTGGAAACAACAGTCACAACAGTACAAACCCTTCCCTTCCTTAGATGCATCTTAAGCTGAAATTCAGCTTCCCTGCCTTATCTAACTCAGGTAACTCTTAGTCACTGGCATTGCAAAAACTTGTTACGGTTTTGTTTGGCACCGACTCTTCACGTGTTCCTGTGTGTGGATTGCAGGGACACGTGTTTGCCTGGCCAAGGGAGATCTCACATGTGAACACTGATTACACTGTGGATTCATGATTCTCTACAAATGTTTTCTGGGTTTCTATGGGTGCTGATCTTCTTGGGTCAGCCCTGATTTTTCTCCGTAAGTTCCAAGGCTCCTTCTCTCAACACACAAAAAACTCCTCTGTGGTTGTTGCTGGTGGTCAGAAGAAATCCTCCTGAAATAGGTGTTGGTCAGGGAGGTAATTTGTTCTGTTGCCAGTGATTTAAGAAAAAAAATTAATCAGAATTTACATAAACCTACAGGAATTGGCATTTATTTCAACATAAAAGGTGGGGGAGGACAAAGAAAAGAAGGCATTGTAGACTCATGTTCTCCTGGTGTGTTTGGTAAGGTTTCTGTTGACATTTCTCCTGTTACAGCATAACTTTATGGGGTATTTCCATATATCTCCAGAATGGCCTGAATGAGAACACCTCTGTGGGAACCTCAGATTTCAATCTCCATCTAGATGCAAAGCATAATTTTCTCAACCGTATTTGCATTCCGAGATATACAAAATACAGAAAACACAAACGTTTGGCACTCAGGGAACTCTCTGTCTTTTGCATTCTCATCTCCAGCCCTGCACGTGCCACCATGGGCTGGGCTGCCCGTGCATGGGGTGACAGCACTCCCAAATCCAACACCCTGCACACAGACTCTGCTTTTTCTCACATGCATACTCGTTAGAGAATTTCTCTTATTACCTGGGCTATAATCCCTCCCTGGGGGGGAGGCCTTGTGCACAAAATTAATTTCATTTGGCTACAGAAACTCCCTGTGCCTTTGGCATCTCAGTCTTTATGCGCAGAGGAAAAGCTCTGAGGCAGAGCTGCTGCATTTACAAGACCCTGTGGAAAATATCTCACACCAAGCTGGGCTGGAGGTCATTGCTGAGCTGAACTCTGCCAATGCTTGCTGTAAAAGAGAGCAGCTTGGGGTTTTTCCCCTCCTTCCAGAAGCCTCTTTGGGGCTTGGTCTGCACTTATTGACTGAGCTGAGTGATGTGCAGGAGGGATGAGCTGAGTGCTCAGCTTTGGAGATGGACTAAAGGCAAATCAACACCTGGCATCTCCTCTGCATCGTTCTTTACAGCTCAAATGGGGTGAAAATTTTCCACATTTCCTTTCCTTTTTTTTACCATTTCCTTCCTTTCATCTGTCTCTTTCTCTCTTTTCTTTCAATTATATCTGGCATTTACAGAGGTAAATGGTTTTGGGGATTTTTTCAGCAACAAAAGAATTCTGCAGAAACTACCTGCCTTTTTGTTGGTTTTTTTTTTTTTTTTGGTTTTTTGCAAAAACATTTTTTTTTTCCATGGAAAAAGTGAAAATTGAAACAGTTTAGTTTATATAAATAAAAAACATTATTCAGTCCAAAAACCTCTGAGCTTTGAGTGGAACTGAAATGTTTGAACGCTTGAAATTCCTGCAGAGAATGGAGGAGAACAAACGTGTTTTCACTATTTTTAGTTATTCCAGTATTTCCCTGGAAGTATTTTGAGAGGAAAGTTGGTTTTTCCACAGCAGTTGCTGGTTGAGTCCTCTAATTCCCTCTTTTAATTGCTTTTCCCACATTTTATACCAAATTCTAATATTTGTTATCTTCCTCCCATCTTTCCGGCTGTGCAACACCCAAATCTTGCAGTCATTTTATATTCATGAAGGGGGTGGAGGAAGCAGACATAGCTGAAAAGTAGAATTTCTAGCAAGAATAACAAAAAATTAGAAACATGGCGTAGATTTTATTTTCTGGGGGAAAAGTTCTAAAAGAAAATAAATTGTTCCCCCTCTCTGCAAAAACTTGATGGGCTCTACTTGAGCGTTTCTTAGATGGCGTGTGGATTCAAGGGCTTCACATTTCATCAGCATCCTTAATGAGCTTGAGGAGCCTCTAATAAATCTCAGCCCTTTTAATGAATTCTTTATAGCTCTTAACTGCTCCAGATAGAGATTGACGAGTGAAACCGGTAGCACAAAATCTTGGCAGGCAATAAGACGAGCGGCCCCATCCTTTCCCTCTGGCATCCCATCTGAATTTCTGCAGCAGAGATAACCAGGAGTCTGTCACTGCTATGAAGTTTGTGAAATTTAATTAGGAAACTAATAAAACAGCTCTCATCTAGCGCTGCAGTTACCTAGGAGATGTGGTGTGTTGTTCAAGAGCTTCTCCCAAGGGAGCGCGTGGTGGAGAGCTGTTATCTGAGCAGGGTTTGATCCACCACTTCTCTGTTGTAAAGCCCCTTCTAGTAGGGTTAATACTTTACTAAAAGACATATTTGTACTACTTGAGTGAGCCATTGATACAACATTGATGAGAAGAGGCTGATGGTTGATATTTAAACACCACTCGCTTTGGAGAGGCACGTGGGGTTTTTTTTTTCTCTCTCCCAATTTCTGTTCTTGGTCACATTCTCAGTCAAAAAGGGCCCATTTTCCAGTTCTAACTCCAGTGTCTTGAAATCATCTTAGGACAATTGAAGATTTTCTCTTTGTGCTTTTTAGAGGTAAAGTTGTCTCATCTGGAGTGGAGGAACCATAACTGATGGTGAGAGTAGAATCAGATCAGATTCAGCCCAGTGGCTCCTTCTGACAGAAAAAGAAGAAGCTGGGTGTGATACATCCAGACTGATCTTTTCAGCTCAGTAAATGTTTTGGAGCTAATTTCAATCAAGGAAATTTCACTTTAATGCAGTTATTGTCAATATGTCTCATAGTTAATTAGATTTTGGTCTGTTGGCATGCTCTAGAAAGCATAGTTCTGTCAGTTAATCCACAAGCATATACAGTTTATATCTTGTCTTAGAATTCAGCAAAAAATGGGTTCATTGTACCTTGAGATCTTTTAAGATTTCAGATATTTTTCCCATACCACAACAAAAAACCACTCATCTCTGTCTTTAGATTTTTTTGGTGATAAGTCAATTTATATTTGAAAATGAAAAGCTGCTTCAAATAAAGAAGATTTTATTCAGTTCTGAAAATGTCAAAGAAAGCTTCTTTGACCATTTCAAAGCCATTGTTTTTAGAAGAATAATTGAAACGAAAAAAATCTACTGAAGCCATCCTGCCCCTCCCAACTATATCTGTTTGGAGCTGAGCAAAATACTCCAGCAATAAAAAGAAACCACATTAAGAAGCATTGACCAATTCTACTTAATATTTATTGTTCTTTGATAACTGAAGAGAATAGAAAAATCTTCTCAGCAAGGCACCATGAGAAGGATTTCTTGGAGAGCAGTTTTACTGAGAAAATCGTGGCTGTGTGATAAATATCTCAGCTGAAGACCTGGCCTTTTGGCACCTCAGAAAATGAGCACTGAGGAGGTTTTTGCACTTCCTAGAAGCTCCTGGTCAGGGGATCGTGCTGCCAGAGGATGTAGAAAGCACAGTGAGCTGAAATTGGGGCAGCAGTGTCCCCAAAACACTTGGATTGAGAGGGTGGAACATCTTGTGCAATAGCGGGTTTGTCAGAGCCTTCCAGTGACAAAGCTGTTAAAGTGATTTATTATCAACATAAAGGGTGTTCAATAATAATAAAACAATGACCAATCTTCACTTTCTGCTAAAAGGCAGCTGCTCATGGCCCATGGCAGGCAGATGGCTGAACTTGTAAGATGGATTCCACAGAGTTCAGAACAGCAAAGTCAAATTCTTGGTCCCTTAAAAATAATGAGAGATCTTTGATATTCCTGTTCCCCAGAATAAAATACCCCAAAAAACCCTGTATTTTCATAGCAACTCACAGCCTTGTCCTAATTCCTGGTAAGAGGTTTCTCAGCTGTGGTGTGTTTGTGGTGCAGAAAGTACCTTTATCTGGTTGCATCAAGGGAGTCAGGACTGGCCTCTATTGCTCCATCTCCTGCTGCCTTGCAGAGGTGTCAAGTGACTCATTTGACCTTGATGAACAATATTGAGGTGCTGTGAGCAGCAGCTGAGTAATGAACGTGGCACTGAGCTCCCTGTGCCAGGTTTATGAAATTATGCCTGTGTTTGAAAGCTTGGGCTGAGCAGGTGACAGTGCCTGACCAACACATCATTAAGACTTTCTCATGGTTAGGAAGGAATTGAGTGAAATTAAATTATTTTCCTGCAGGCTGAAAAGCCCTTGGGAATGTTATTTTATTATGGAGCTTCCTGGCTCTCAGGTATGGGTTCAAATCCAGCTTTATTAACTCTTCCTGAAAAATTACTTTTCCAGGTCATTGTGTGGAGGGGCTCTGCTCCAAAGGGATGTCCTCAACATGACTTAAAATCACCTTTGTCCTAAGGAATATTGGGTGGAATGTGTGGCTGAACATAAGGATGTGCCACAGGCATCACCTGGAAGTGTAACATCTCTGAGTAAGGATGGAGTTAAACTCCCATCTCTGAGGTGTAATTACTGACAGTAATGGGCTCTTTGTAATTATGATGATATTAAACCTGATAAAATTTTTGGGCCAGATTCTTGCCTCGTTTATAGTGGTATGAACCAGGAGACTGTGAAAGGAGATCTTGGCCCAAGACAGTTCTTCAGATCAACCTCAGGCTAAACAAGATTGAAATCTCCCACACCCATGATACCCCTCCAAACTTCTCTTTTATTCCTGGGTTAAAGGCCAGGTATATTTATGGTGCAAACTATATTAAGATTATCACCGTTAATTAACTAGGTTCTGAAGCTTTTAATCTCAACCTCTTTGGGAGCACTGAAATAATTTACATACCAAAACAGTTGAAAAAGTTTCCATCTGTTTTCCATCTTTTTTCCAAGAAATTTTTAAACACTGGCCATTTTCCCAGGGGACCATGTCCCCGAGGAAGCGTATCCTGACCGGCACTCCTTTCCAACTGCACTAATTAAGGTGTTGCTATGAGTCACAGGGACTTTCCTCTTCTTTCATAAGATCTGAGTGATGCTCTTTGGGGAGAATAAATAAATGAAGAATCCAAAGAGTGTTGCTAATGGGCTGGAGGAGTGATAGCCTATAAATTCACCTGGTTTTAGCTGATACAGGCAGAACCCTGTCAGGGTTAGACTTTCAGATGATCTCAATAGATTAATTCCCCTGGCTTTCTGATGAGCTGTCCTTTTATGAATTCAATGCATAAAGCAAATAGATGACATCAGTAAATCTGGTATAGCAACATGGCTTAGGATGTAAACCATTTTAAACACTGAACAGATTTAAAAGCAAAATGAAAAGGTATTTATGGAAAAACAAATATCAGAAGAAAAATCTAAATAAGCAAAACCTTATTTATTTGCAATGTATAATTTCAGCAGTTTTATTTATAATAAAACTTTAGTTCTCTTAGAGATAAAAGCTGTTATACAATGTTTCCTCAGTGACTATCTAGTAATCACTCTTAATTTTATTTACTTAAACACTTGCAACTTTTCTTAGCACATGCAAAGTGATGAGAAAATCTTGATTGCCAGGTGTAATTTCTCTAAATTATTGCTCTCATAACACAAGTTCAAAAGAAGAAATGAAAATAGGAAACTCTCCTACAGCAGGCCTCTCCACTTCTAAACCCTCTTTCAACTAAAAAAAATATAAAGAATTCCCATTTTTGTACATTCTGTACACTGTGTACACAACCAGCAGTGTCAAAAAAAGTTTGCAGTTAAATTAGTGGTGCTGAATTTGTGACAAAAACATGACAGAAATCTGTTCTGTTCCAAGAGGAGTGAAGTTTCTAAAAGCTGTGTGTTACAAAGAAAGGGGAAGAAGCTGTGTAGAGAAGAGGGAATATTCCTTTGTGGAGAAGGCAGTGGAAGATGACATCATAGCAAGAAGTACCAAAACTGTTACAGCCACCCCAGGTTCCCGTGGTGTTCCCAAGTGTCCATACAGCTGTGGTCCAGTTCAGATCACAACTGGAAAAGAACTGTCTCCAAAGCCAAGCTTTATGCCCAGGGGCACAGGGATATCGCAAGAGGGGGTGATATTGCAAAATTTTTCTTATTTGGGATAAGTCCTGTACCCACTTCACTCTCCAGCTGAAAGAGAGCTGGGCACAACAGGGTGGGAATTTGTTCTGCTGAGTATAAGAATGGTTTTAGTTATTCTGGTGCCACTCAGGTTTATCTCCAGCCTGGAGCCTGGGCCAAGATCTGGCTCCTGTGTTCAAGAGGGGCAAAGCAGCAGCCAAAACTGCAGCTGAAGCCCCTTGTCCTCCTTGTGCCTGGAGCTGAGCAGGGCTGGCTGGGGAGCAGCACCTGCCTCGTGCCCTAGGGAGCCCTGGGCCATGGGGAAATGGATATTTCTCCTTCCTCCACCTGAGTTACGTGACCCAGACATGGACCAGGGCAGCAGCAAGAGGGAAAGGACTTTGTTCCTCGCCTCCCTTTGAACTGGCAGCTCACATCGTCCTTCTGTTTTCACACAAAAGGGTATTTGGTAATTTTGTATTCTATAACAATGAGTCTGGTATTTCCGTAGTGATGCATATTGTTATAATCTCTCTGCTTTGTTTCCTCGACATATTTTTTTATTAAAAAGTCTTCCCAGCCTTAAATAAGTACAGAATAAGTGTGGTCATTCTGGGAACATGAGAGGCCTGATTATCTGACCATCAAAGACTATGCTGTAAACAGGATACTAGTAAACAGGAACTGAACCCCATATGGAGAGTTTGTGGTTTTCTTCAGCCTCTGTTTGTTATGTCTTACATCCTGTTAATTATAGAAAAAGAGCTGGAAAGTTGGAAATAATCTTTCCTCCAGATTATTTCCAGCTTCCCTCTGATAGAACAAAATGCAGTATAGTGCTGCCTTACCTTGCTTCCTTCAGATGTAAAACATTAAGACAATTCATTCCAAGGGGATCACTTTTCAAGAGGATTACAAGCAGATTTTTTTTCCTTTTAATTACAAAATGAAAATTTAGATCTTAGCATCTTATGCAGGGAATCCTCTCAGCTCTTAGAACAGCATTTCAGTGTATTCTTTGGCTTTTGTTTGAGAGCATTTGATACCTTCTAAATGCCATTTCTATGGCTGGTATAAATCATATCTCAGTAGGCAGGTTCTTAGAATGAAGATTTGGTTGCACAAAACAAAAGGCAGAATTTAAAGCCATAGTTTTCAAGTTATCTGTGTTGTTAGGTGTCTTTCCAGGCTGTCCATGCATGCAGAGGGATTTCTCCAGAGCTGGCCAAAGCAGTGGGCAGAGCAGACTGCTGCATTCCCACTGCTTATCCTTGACCTTTGCCTTGCACAAATGATTGCCCACCTTTCCAGCATGGTTCAGTCCTGTGTCAGCAGACAGATTCATGAGCAAAATCCTGGGAAGTGTTCAAATCTGGAGTTTTGTGTTTAGAGGTACGTTCCCACTCCTCCTTAAGGACCTGCTTTGGAGTTTTGGTGCTCGAAGGAGCCACATCAGAGGAGCAGTGTGACAGGGTCATGCTTTGTTTAGAGTTATTCTTACCAGATCAGGCTTTGGTTTTGCAAAATAGAAAGCCCAAATCTGTTTGGTTCAAGGTCCCACATTAGCTGTGACGAGCAGAAAGTACCAACCACTCGTTATATTTCTTAGACAGCCCCGGACCAAAGACCACAAATAAATCTCCTGTTATGTTATTTTTCAGCTCTCCACTCTCAGAGCTGTCTCTTTAAGCTGCTCTCTGATGCCAGCCATCTGCTCCCAATTGCTGTGTCACTCTTGAGATCTGTAAGGCCAAGTTAGGGCACTCTGCCCCCAGCAGCAAACCCTGGCCAAATCCCCCCTCAAAGCTCTCACCGGTTCTCACCCTTGTGGGGAGGAAAGGGAGGAGATCTTCTGCCCCAAATTTCCCCAGGCTCAAGGTGTTGCAGCACCTCCAGTCCTGGGGCTGCCACTGGGACAGGGAAATAATGCCAGGATTATGGGATCACCAGAAAGTATTAAAGAAATGCCGAGAGAATTGGCTGCTTATGAACAATAAGGTTTGGATGCTATAAAAGTGCCCTGTTCTGGCGTAACTCTGCTCCCATTAAACTCAAGGAATAAAATTCCTACCAACTTTACTGGGAGCAGAGTGTGGCTAGTGCTGAGAGCTTTTGAAAATCCCACTGTATAGCTACACCCACTTTATGTATCCATTTTAATGACATGATTAATAAAATACCAATGGAGCTCCAAACAGTTCTGTGTTCCTTTTCCAAAGCACTTTGACTCATCCGTAATCATAACCAGACTTCCAATTACACTGGATTTTAATTGTTCTCCTGTAAGGATAATTACTAGTACTCTGAAAAAAATTACTATGAGTAGCTGGTGATGAGTAGGAATCGGCATCCTCGCCTCTCTCGGTCTGTTCTGTCATTTGAGTTACGAGGAATGTAATTGGATATGTGACACCCAGACAGAGAGTGGTTTCCAGGATCTGAGAGGACTCTGTTTCAGTTAATGTGTTAATTTGGGTTCCATCTTCTCATTTGTTCTGCTTTGATCTATCATTTCATAAAGCCAAAGCAGCAGATTATTAAGTGTGTGTGCTTGATTTATGTGCAAGACTCCATTTGCATACACATTAATATTTTTAAAGTTTTGGTCCAAATTTCTGCAAGCCATGGTATGGAGTAATAGGAGCTGTAATTTTCATTCTGCGTGGCAACAACTGGTGGGAATAAAATTATCCTGTGATTTGGCCGTATTCACACACCAGGAGCTATTTTCCATTTGGAAATTTCAAATATTGCCAATTGAAATATATCTGTAGGCAAGCTGTAAAGAGAGGCATTGCATGAGCTGAAGGGCATGGGGCAGGAGGCTGAATCTCATGCTCAATGTATCGAGATTCTCAAGAATATGACATTAAAACCTCAGCAAGTAGGAGCTACATTTCTATTTGCCTGAGGATGGACAAGCAGGGACTCTCTGCCCTGACTGGGGGAAGAGCTGGGGCTGAATTTGCTCAAGTGTTGCCCAGGAGTTTGGATTTGTGACTGTTCCCAGCACAGGGCTCGTTTTTGGCGTGGTTGTATTTATGTTCTCCTGGTTAAAGTGCCAGGATTCTTCTGCCATTTATGCATAAACCCAGATTATACACATGCAAGGAGGGTGTCATTGTGAAAAACTGGGTATTTACACTTTTAGGCCTCTAGGAAGTTAAAGATTTATTTTTAATCTGACACTGAGCCCAGAGGGGTTAGCAGAGCTGCTAGGACCCAGAAGTTACTGTACTTCTCTACTACATCCTTTTTCAAATTTGTGTAGGATACCTTCAGACATAAAGTATAGAATAATGTAAATATAATCATCTATTCCTTTAAGTTTTATTATAGTAATTATTTGTATTAGATAAGTACTGTTTTAATAATGTTCTTTTTCTTCAAATTACTCCACAAAATCCATATTATAATTAATTTTATTATTAAAAGAAAGGTTTCCAGTGAGAAATACTGACCCTGAGAAATGTGTGATTCTCCTTGTAAAATATTTGTTCCAGTGACACTTCCATTCGTCATGGTAAAATTTTGGAAAATTTCAGGAAAAAAATTGGGATACAGATCCCAGCCAGTGCAATTGAGGGGAGGGTGAAGGTCTCTGGTTCAACCTCTGCCCACAGCCTTCAGCTGAGGCTCTGGGATTTGGCACTCTGTAAATTCAGATGTATCTGGAGCTATCAGATGAGCTGGATCTGCCCTGCTCTGGTTGGTAATGCTGGGCTTTGTTCTCTGCTAGAATTCAGATTTCTGGGTGAGTTTGATTTCTGATTGACCAGCTGGGGTCAGAGATGCTGGTTTGTGTTTTTGCTGTAGTAAATCTGTCCCATCAGTGCTGTGGCTTTGCAGTCACAGTGAAGACATTTGTGGAATTTCCAGATCTTTACATTTCCTAGAGGTGATCAATGGCTGTGTTTGCTTCCCAGAGTCCAAGGTACTATTCCATGGAAAGATCATCTTAAATATGATCTGCTGGGTAATGGTTTGACTCTCCCATGGAGGGATATGGTTGTCCTGCTGCTCTGTGGCCTGGTCCATCACTGACTCTGAATTCTGAAGGTCCATGGCTTGCTTGGAGCTACCAAACATTATCAGACATGGGTTCAAACCCAGAATGTGATGGTTTTGTAAGTTACCTTTTCACTTTGAAGCCATTGCTTCCCCTCCATTTAATTTCTGCTTCATAAATGCACAGCAGAATTTTTGCCTCCTTTTAGCTTGTCAGGATAATCTAATCCAGACCCTTCTGGTTTAAATTACAGCCTTTTCCAACTCACAGACTTTCAGAGCTGGCTTTCCTTTTAATCCCTTTTTATTTATTTATTTGTATGTATCTTGTCTCAGCAAATTATGTTGCTTCATGTCATCTTAAACGATGTGGTGTAAAATTAAAAGAAAAGCCACTTTGTAATGTATCAAAATGTTATTTAAAAAACCCCCCAAAATGTTTGTCATTTATTTTGCTCACAAGTAATCCCAAGCGGCAGCGCACTGTGAGGTTTTCTGTGAATGCATTTACAATAGGAGCCAACCACACATTTCACTGAATCAACAGGCTTGTCTCAAGATATTTATGACATGAATGCTCAGACTTCTGTTTAGTCAGCCGTCCCCAGGGGAGGCAGCATTTTTGATAGCGCCTAAAGGAATAAGGCACATCTTCTCAAAAGGGTCTTTGAAACTCCTGAAAAATCACTGCAAACACGGCTTTGATGGCTGAGTCATTTGGGGTCTTGTGCTGAGTACCTAATTCCCATGGCAGAGGATGGGAATGCAGCACTCCCAGCAGCTGGAGCCGGCGGCAGAGCAGCTCTCCTCACCATCCCAGCAGAGACCGAGCGGTGACAAGCACATTTTGTCGCGGGAACTGAGAAACTGCATTAGCTCTGGATGTGTCACCTATAAAAACATCATTGTCTGTCTGCACAGCTTCCAGGCTGACTTTGTGTCAGTCCCAGGGAGGATGCTGCCCTCCCCTCACCCAGACAAGGCCTCTTCTGCTGCAGCTCCGTGTTCTCCAACGAGCTCCTCCGTGCTCCCTGCAATTTTTGCGCTTCGAGATAACTCCAGGGCAAACAGGAGTTTTTGTCGTGTTTGGGGCTTCATCCACAAAATCCCATGGCAGCTTTTGCAGCAGACCCCGAGGCTGGAAGGCAGAGGCATGCTCTGCATGGCTGTGAGGGCAGAGGAGGCTGATGCCAACCTCGGCCCCAGCTCTCCAGCCAGCTCCTCTCACCACAGCCCCTCGGGTGCCATCTGAGCTATTTCTCCAGCTAGAGCCAGACTACTTCATCATGTCCTCGGTATGAAAAACCTTGAGAAGGGGGCAACCTTTGATGCCTAAGAGCTTTCAGAAGTGTTAATTCCATGTCTGGAACATTGTCACGGAGCGGCTGGATTCCAGCGCGTCCAAGAGCAGAGGCGGCACCCGGGGGCTGAGCGCAGAGCTGGGCCATGTGGAGAGGGACATTTCTTGCTCGGCTTTGTGCTCAGGCTTTTATGATGCTTTTAATATGAGAGACTCTTATCATGGTTCATTTACTTCCATGCTTGTGGTTTTGCCACTGGGGAGCAATTGTAGGATCCTCTGATTCGTGCTAAGGGAAGAGCTGACGTTCAGATGGTGAATTATGTGGCTATTTTTTGGTGGACTTTTGCTGGTATTGAGCTAGAAGCCATTAAGGCACTTTGGTCCAGTTAAGATGGCGTTTATCCTGCATGTGGCCACACTTTATTTTGTTACCTGCACTCCTGGGCTGTTTAAAAAGGAAATATTGATAGAAGTTTGAACACAAGCTGTTGATGGTTTGCCTTTGCCATAATAAAGCCAGGCTCTTAATTAAGATCCACTATGGGGTTTTTTCAGTGCATTTTTGAATTTATTATTTGCTGTAACTTTCCAGAACATCTATGCTCTAACCAGTTCATTTTGTTTCTGGTTTTGTCCCACCAGTATTGATGTCACTTGAAGATCTGATTGTCAACATCGTAAAAACAGTGCTAGGAAAAGCCACAAAGTATTGCACAAGACCCAGAAGGACTGAAAGTTGGAGGATTTCTTTCAGGGGATGTATTGTTTTCACTGGTGAGTAGGTGGAGCCATTTTATTTTTCCTGATTACTGCCTAGAATAGCTCAAATTGCTGGGACTGGAATTTTGATTCTATGGATCATCTTGCTGAAATAATTTGACAGCAGTAGAGTTTTTCTCCAGGGCCCTTGCTGTAAATTATATGTGTTTCATGCTCCATTATTAATCAAAAACAGGTTTTTTCCCATTTCAACAGTGTAATTTCTTGAGGTGGGAAGAGGATTTCTTTGTCTGATGATTGTTCATTAAATTTGGAGTAAAAATGGTTTGCATCTTCTGAAGCTGAATGTAAATCTGGCAAAACTTTAATTATAAAATCTGAAATTGGGAAAAACTTTGGAACTCTGAGCTTCAGATGAAGTCCAGAATGATGGTCAGAAGAGTCCTAAAAGGAGCCAAAGGCAGGAATTTTGAGGAGGTAAAAAAATGCTGAATATTTGTTCTCCTCTCAAGCATTCAAAGGAATTAAAAATTGCACCCGAAGTGGAATGTTAAATTCAGCCTCAGATGTGGAGACCTACTGGACACATGGTTGCAAACCATTACTCAGGCAGCAGAATGATGGGGTTTGAGCAGGGGAGATGATCCCCAAATAAGTTTTCCATTCTGAACATTTGTACGTTCACTTCTCACTGTGTCTCACACTGATAATATTCTTCCACCCAAATTTATGTGATCCAGGGAGAAATGAAAAGTGGGGGGACGTGCTTCTTTTTTTGATTTTGTTATCTCCAGAGCTAAAAAGAGTTTATTTATTTATTTTCCAAGAAATTCAACCTCATCCTTACTCCATCTGGAGTCACGCAATCATTGCAGCCCTGTTCCTTGAAGTAGCTCTGAAATATTGGAAATCACAGGAAATCTCTCTCATCTGACTTTTTTTTTTAAATCACTACTGGGGAAGACTGTTCCAAAGCTGCACAGGATCCATGTGGGCTGGCACAATGTGGGATGCCCACCCGAGCTGCAGCCCACGGGGTGTGATGGGCATTCCTGCCCCCTCCAGGATGGGATCCCGGGAAAAGCTCTGGGAATGTGCCCCAGGTACATGGGATGCTCTCAAACCTGTTCTTCCTTCATGGGATGTGTGAGCAAACGAGACTGGAGGGCACAGGAGGCTGATCTGGCTCTGGTTCCTGGTTCAAGTAAATAAATAAATCAAAGGATAAAGTGACCACAGCAAAACATGTTACAAAAATCCAGACTTATTTAAGTAATGAGAAGCATGGATAACTGGTTTAGGATTGAGAACAGGAGAGGAGCAGAAGGCAGTGCAGTGATGTCCCTTGGATGATAAAGGCCATCTTAACACTTTCTAATTATACTTATTAATACACTTTCAAAATTACAAAATGAAATCAGTCTTAGCTGCCTGACACCCTGCTAACAATTCAGGGACATTTGATTTCCACCAAAGAAATTCAGAAGTGCTAAGATAATTTCCTAATACAGGATTTTTAAGAGGATTTCTTAAAAACAGATCACTGTTTAAAAGTGACACTCTGGGCTCATGCCCTGGAGTTTTGTGGGGCAGCATCAGGGACAGAGGGCTCTTGGAAGGGGAAAAATAGGAAGTGAACCTTCAGCTCATCCAGGCTCTCCCATTTTTCACCAGCCTTGGCTTAGTCTTTCTTTTCCTTAGCTTCATCCAGATATTTGTGCCAGATGAGCTTTAAAAGAGCAAAGCAGAAAGTCTGTCATTTGTGTTGAATACAGAACAGTTTCACCAGGTATCATCCTTGTGCTTACCCCAGAACTCTGTAGGACACCCTGTCAGTTGTAGAACATACACAAATAGCACACACTCGTGGGGCTTAGCAGGATGAGATCCAGATGGGTTTTTCTCCACAGACAGCACGGGCCAAACCTTAATGTGCTGCAGACTGGCACAGCCACCCAAGGACAGTGCCAGTTTGCTGTGGGAGAGCCCAGACACATTTTCCTACACATTTTCCTGCTCAGGCTCCCCTCCTGCTGCCTGAGCTGTGTGCACAGCACAACATCTCTCTCGCAGTTACCTGCAGAGAGCTCACAGGGACGGTGCTCTCCCTTCAGCCCAGCGTGATCCTGGGGGTGTGAGCTGGGGCAGCAGCATGAGCATAACTTGTGTTTATCCCCTGGGCTGTGCAGCCAGCAGCTGCTCCTCTTAGCACCATTTGCATATGGCCTTGGCAAGGCTTGCAGTGAATCAACTGTTCTTCTTGGGTGGGGACAGAAAATCTGTCTCCTTTGGACTTGGAACATTAAACCTTCGTTTAATGCAAGAAAAAAAGTTGATTAAAAAATAATGGTCTTTTAAAATGAGGGTTTTTAAAGTCATTAAAGCCAGAAAATAAGTGGTGGAAGAAGATGAGCAAGGAGTACCTGTGTACATTCACAGTCATCTAAATACAAACCTCTTCTATTTTTGGATGCTGATCTCTGCCTCTCCCCATCCTCCATGTCCCTTGGCAACAAGGCAGTGCAGGCCTGGAGAGGCAACAAATCTAGCAATTAGTGTCAGTCTTATTAATTCATGTCACACAACCTGAATAGATTACTGCTTTGCCATATAAGATGTGATTTCTGTGCAGGTGTGTGTTGGTCAAAGCAGGAAGGTACAGCTCACATAAATACATAAATGCATGGTGAGTATTGGGTGTCAGACACTTCTGAGTCAGTCCTAAAAAGTTTTTTATGTTCTTGAATGTCTCTTCCAAGAAAGCAACAAGAGGATATCAAAATTAAATGAGCAGGTGGTGGATTCAGAGTAAGGAGAGTGAGATTCTTCTTAACGTGTTCTGTATTTAATCCATAGAGCTACAGGTAGCAGACACTGAACACTGAAACTTGAGATGGCTTCAAAATTCAGCAACCTGGAATCACCCTGCAGCATTCCCATGCTCCCCACCAGGCAGGGCAGCCGTCACTGCCCAGTGCCAGGGACTGCTCCACAGAGCCTCAGCTGGGATCCCTGCATCCATCCTGATGCTCTTAGGGAGCCCAAACAGGGATTTCACCAATATGGACACCTCACTAATATGCACAAATCACTTTGAAATTTTTGGATGAAAGGGGCTGCAAAGTCCAGCCCAAAACTCACTTGGCACAATGTGCAAACAATAACTGAGCTGGCAAAACCCACTAAATGCAGCACCTTGATCTTAGGGGATAACCTGCAAAAACATTGCAACACCAAAGGTTGGCAAGGTACCAGAACATCATCATCATCATCATCATCATCATCATCATCATCATCATCATCATCATCCCATTCCAGCTGCAGAGCAGTGACCTGGTGATGAGCTCCTACCTGTTCAGCACCAAGCTCTCTTGGGATGATGCATTAGGAAATTCCCCACTGGCTGCCTCAGGTTTTATCCCAAGGGAGGACAGGAGGGATGGGGCACTGCCCCCACAGTGGCTCTGCTGCTGGCAGGGCAAAGGCTCCAGCAGACACCAACACACGTGGGCAGCACCTTCAAAAGCTGCTTTAAAAACGCTGTTTGGATTTCACATTTAGGACAGATGTCAGGCTTTTGAGGATTAAGGTGGGCCTGGTCCTTCTCGTGCAGCTGATCTCCACTTGAAGGACATAAGGTTTGTTTGTCTGGCTTTGTTGTTACAAACAGACATCATTAAGGTCTGGATCATCAGCATTTTGTCAAGGGGGGCAAGGAGATTGAAGAGGCTTTTGGCATGGTGATAGCATTTTGGAAAGATTTTGTGAGAACCCAGATTTCTTACTGCCATATGGAATAGAAAAAAGCTGGGTAGATATCCCAGATTTTCTTAGAATAAAATAAATTTTAAGTAAAGTGCCCAGTGATTTAGCAAAATGGTCTGCATCATCTTATTGCTGATCTCCTAGGGAAATGTAATGAACAGGATTTTCAACAGACTACTTCACGAGCTTGTTCTGAGACTTATGGAACCCTTTATATTTTCAGAGCTTCTGAAAACAACAAGCTTGCTAAAATAAAAAATTCTGGGCACTATTTTTAGTGCTGCAATGTCTAAAATAACAGCTCATTGACAGGAACTCCATCAGTTGCAATAGGAAGCCGCAGTGCTTGGTGGTTTATGGTCCCACTCCTGTTCCCAGCTGGCTGAGCTCAGAAAGATGAGTCCATCCTGGGTGGGCAGGACCAGCAATCCTTCCCCACTGCTGGAATGCAGCCACCTCTGTGGTAAAACCTGGTCTCTTTGACAGCAATCAGATCTTCAGCTTCAGCTTTCTGGTGTGAAGCCTGAGCTTGGAAAAAAGAGTGTTTTCAGCAGGAATGTTTTCCCATTTTATTCATTTTTTATCCTCTCTTTGACTTTCCAGTGAAATCTCTCTGATTTCTTTCTCCCTGAATTATTTTCCCAGCATTTTGTGGCAGAGAGCAGAGGCTCTCTCCACTAGAGATATAAAGATGTCTGCACAGGGAGTAGGACTGACACACCATTCCCATCCCGTGGCTCCCGAGCTGCCATCCGAGCTGCCTCTGGGCAGCGTATCCATTCTCACTGTAACCCTGGTGTTTCTCCCAAAATGTAACATGAATCCAGGAGCAGCTTTGTTGAACTATGATCTGGGTCAGCAGTGTCTGCTAGGTTGAAAGGTCATGCTGAAACCCCATCTGTTTTAGCTCTCCGTTGGAACCATGAAAGTACTTTAAACTTGAGATGTTCTGTAGCATTCCTAAATTATCAGTAATGTGTAGTGACACCAAGAACTGTGGTCTAGAAATGCCATGTTTCTCTCTTGTTTTTTTTGATCTAACTGGGTGAAGCATCAGATTTAGGAAGTAAATTTAAATCAGCTGGGCATAGGTCAGTGGCTGTGTGTGGAAAGGACGGTATAGTAGGTGCCTCTGGCCCATAAAAAGCCTGTCCTACTGAGATCTGGCTCCAGGGCTTATTAAATACCAGCCATTTTTGACTAGTAAAAGACCAAACAAAATGTGCTTTTTCTCCTTTGATGATTAAAATCAGCCTGAAGTGAGTGGCATCATTTATGTAAACACTTGCTTTTATGCAAGTGCTGTCCCAAGAGATTAGAGTGTTGCATGCTTCCTTGTAAGAGTTTTTTTGCTTTCAGGTGAAAGCAAACATAACCTACAGATTGAGGGACAGCTTCACTAGGCCAGGTTACTGAAAGCCCTGTCCAACCTGACCCTGGAAACTTCCAGGGATGGGACAGCTGAGTTCCCTGGGCAGCTGTTCCTGGGGATGTCTCTGACAGCCGCTGGCCCAGCCTTGGTGCAGGACAGCTCTCTGTGCCCGTGCTGCCTGGGTTCAGAGCCAGCCTGTAAACCAAAGACCACACTGGTTCCTATTATTTATGGCTCACTCAGAGACAGTGACACCCTTGGTGACCTCCTCCTGCCACCTTTAACCTCTCAGCCCTGTCTGCTGCCTCCCCATCCTCACGTAACACAAAGATGAGAACCAAACCCCTCGCGCTGGACCAGGGCGCGGTAATTGAGCGGAGTCACGCTAACGATGCTGAGACGAGTCTGCAACTGATTATGAGGTTTTCTTCTCAATTAATTGTCAGAAGCAAAGGGATGTTTGATGTTTAATGACGTCTTCTTCTTGTTAAATGCATTTCCTTTGCCACCCATCCTCAGACAGAGCTGAAAGAGGCAAAGCTGCAGAGTTTTCGCTGTGTTGATGTAAAATCCATCTCCAACATCCCTCTGTAACACACTGGTCTGTGGGGGACCTTTGCTTGAGGTTTATTGATAAAATAACCCTGACATCTTACTCAGAGGCGCTGAATGAATCCTAAACCAGAGTTCAGGGTGGGAGATTGAGGTGCTGTGTGTGTTCTCTGGGCCGGGAGAGCCAGGATGAGCCTCTTGTGATGGTGAACGTGTCCTCACAGATCTGTCTTTGGACACAGTAAGGCAATTCCTCTGTCTGAAAATCTTCCTTGGAGCTGAGGTTTCCTCATGTGGTCTGAGCCCAGGAGCAGCCCTTCAGCTGTCAGGAGTTTAATCAGGGAAAATGAAAACAAAAAAAAAGGGAAACAGCAGTGGCAAGGAGATTAGTGAGAATTTTAAAAGGGAGAGGAGTCAAGTTGTGCCCTGTGTGACCAAATGGCAGGGACATTTAAAGAGGACCAAAAGGACAGTCAGTCTGTGAAATCTTCTGCTTTTTGGACTTAATTAATTTTATTTATTAAAATAGTGAAAACATCAGCAGTTTGTGCACTTTTTTGTATCTTACAAAACGACAAAATTCCTCCAGTGTTTTAAAAATTCAGAGGCTTTACAAAGTGCAGGGGCCTGGCTGTTCATTTTGGAGACAGGAGGAAGAAGCTCAGCATCCTGGGGTGCCTCAGTGCTCCTGGGGTCATTGCAGGAGCATCTTTCTTTTTTCCAAAACTACACATCTCCAGGATGTGAGGAGAAATCCTGAACCCAGTCAGGTCAGTAGCAAATCTGTGTTTGTTCCTCCAGGGCTTGGTTTCAGCCTTGGTGTCTTCCAAAAGGCTGCTCAGGGCTTGTTGGGACTCAAAGTTAAGCACAGATTGAAAGATTTAAACCAATTGTAATTCAGCAAATTACAGGCAGAGTTTAAGATTAAGACTTTGGGTATTAATGACTCCCAGCCCTCTGCTGTGTCCACAGGTGGAATTGAAGTGATTACAAAAGATCTTTGGAAGGTTCATTATTTAGATCCAGTATTTTGAACTTTTAGGAAAATCTAATGTAGATCAGGAAGTAATAAATAATTTTATAAAAAGGTAAAGTACAGATTGGGCACCTGTAACATGGAAATTGACAGAGATAAAAAATAGATAATTCTGCACTAGGCTGTATTTTAAGCTACCAATTACACCAATTACGTAAAACAAATCTCTTAAAATGTTCTGATTTGGAAACAACAGGATTGCAGTATTTCACTCAAAAAAACCCAATAAAAATATATTTGATGTACTATATCCATCCTTTTCCAGGTTTTTATAGAGAATTTCATGTTATGCTAATGACAGTTTACATTCTGTTTAACCACTTTATTGCAGCTAGAGGGGAGGTTTCTATATGTATGTTAATAGATATATATGTATATATAAAGTGAATAATTTGGCAATTTTTGATGTGCTGAGTGAATGGATGTGCTGAATGGAATGGGGAGCAGGGCTGATCCAGAGGAAAAGCCAGCCCTGCACATGAGATTGCCTCACTGATGTTTTTGGTGCAGTCAATCCTTTTCCTTGGCTGCAGAAATTGGGTCAGTGATGGTTTGTTCAGCCCAGGTGCAGAAGGCAGTGGTGCCCCAGGTTCCATCCAGCAGCCCCTGACTGCTCCGTGCTTCTCACAAGTGCACAGATCCCTGACTGATAGAGGTGAAGGTTTAACCATCACACAGCTCAACCTCAGCTTTGGTGCGAGGGTTTGGTTCTCCCTCATGCCCAGAGAAAAGATCACACTAAAGTGGATTTTCATTTTGCCTTTTTTCCCCTCTTCTAAATTAACAGAATGTTTAAATGTGCTGTCAGGTTTGATTTCAGTTGCCATGAAAGTTGAAGTCACTTCTTGTCTTATCCAAAAGAGTGCATCCTGTTTTTACCTTATTGCACATGCAGCCTCTTTGGGATGTGTCAGATCCAGCACCCAAAATCATGAATGACTTTTGTTAAAACTGGGCAGCATGAACACCCTCTGCCTCATTCAAGCAACCTCCCTCTGCTTTCCTAAAATCTCTCCCTGTTCTTAAAGCACAGAAAATGCCAGACAGCAGCAGCAGCAAAAAGCAGGGAAGAATTTCACATGAAAAGAACACCACTGCAAGAGGTGTGCAGACCAATCCCCCCAGAATGCTGGATGAATTTGCCTGTTCCTCTTTCAGGTTTATCAGACAGACCATCACTTCCTGGATCCCAGGGTTAGAAGGACAAGTTCAACTTGGCATCATCCTTCTCAATTTCCTTAGCTGACATTTAACTTCCAGCTGGATGCATCATGTAAGTAGACACAAAACTGTGCAAGACACTTCATATAAAGTCCTTCTTTAAATTTCTGTGTGTATTGTAAGATGTATAAAGAATTATTGCTTCAGTTTTATCACCTTTTATTCAGGTTAGAAGCAGCACTTAAAATGTGGAGGGAAAGGAGGGAGGAAGAAGGGATTTTCATATAAAACCAGGGTAAATATATTTATTTCCTCTCTGGAAACAGGAATTTTGTATTTCTGTTCTCGCTGAGATCTGTTAGTTCTTTGAGACAAGATTTTTCATGAAGAATTTTCTATAAGAATAGAAATGGCCAAAATGTAAGCCCAGCTTCAGGCATTGCTGACCCACAGCTGGAGGTGCCAATGTGTTCTTGTCTGCTCCAAAATTCAGGGTATGAGAGATGCTGGAAAACTGCATTCAGCTCCATCTCTGCTGTTCTCTCTGGGAAAGAAATTGATGAGCAAACACAATGCTGGACTCAGAAACCACCTCTAGCATCAGATTATTTCTGTCTTTTCCAGGAGTCCAAACAGCTCCTGTTGGAACTGTTCCACTAAATCATTTCCTTAAATGGTCACTGAATCAGGGGGAGATGATAAAAGGTGGATTTCAACATCCCCCCAGCACTCTGAGGCTGGATCTGCCCCTGCCTTGTGCCTGCTCTAATCACTGACCTGCAGGAACAGGGAATCATCTCCCTGGGTGGGGGACACCCATCTTGGCAAGACTTCTTTTGTATGAAACGTGAAAAAAGAGGGGTTGCCTGGGTCTAGTTCTTAGCACATCAAATCAGGTTTGGTGTCAGGGTTGAAGAAAAGTCCTGTCCATGCTTGCAATGCAGACAGACTCCCCCACTGGAGCTCTCCCACCACCACCTGATGGTGAGGGTGGGACACGTTTTTCCACCTTCTCTGCTCTCAGGACATGGTTCTGGGTCGGATTTTCTGTCTTTGCCCTTCATGCTGGTCCAGCTGTGGCTGTGGAAGTTCAGTCTGGCTGTGCTGCCACGCTCACACCATCACTTTGACTCCTGAGGCTGTCAGAGAGGCTGACGAGGCTCTGTTATCTCTGTTATCTCTCAGCCTAGGCAGGGAGCACTGCAGGCTACCACTGAGGGGCTTCCAAAACCAAGCCTCAAATCAAACACAGCAAATTAAGCCACGGCATATGCAACACATCATTTCAGTATTTATGTTTGCAGCCTGCAGCTCCGGTATCAGAAAGCCTTGGAGATGAGTGCAATAAATAGCCAGTCCACGGAGGAGTTGGCAAGATTTATTATGTTTATGATTCTGCACAAATAGTGTTGACAGAGTTCTTTTGATACAGAGATAGTTTGTGTGCTCAGATCGCTGAGGAGAGAGCTGAACTTGGGAGGATTTGCCTCCAGCTGAGTCTGGATCTTTAGGTGCCTCCAACTCCTTGTGTGCTGTGCTTTAAACTCTGCCATGTGAAGGGGTTTTATGTAAATCACTTTACAGTGATTTTCTGCTGCCTTTCTGAAATGGAAAACCCAGCCTCACCTCTTTGCCTGGTGTTTTATCACTACAGTTAAGTGAAACTACTGCATTCAGAATCCTGAACGTGCCTGGTGTGCTGCAGTAACCAAAACATGAGGAAAGCTTCCCATGAAATTTCCAACCTGAGGCTTTGGTACAAGAGCCACAGAATCAATAGGAATTTTTTCCTGAATTTCAGTGGGAGCTGGATCTTGCCCAAATCACACAAAGCAGCTTCCCAGACTCCAGAATAAATCCAGAGGCATATGGTTACTGTCAGGGGAACAGGTGGATGCTCATACAGTTTGTAAAGGAGCTGGAGACAGCTCGTTGCATTTTAATAAGGTTATTCCAGACAACTGGAATAGTGTAAAAACAGGGAGAGGTGCAGCAGAGACAGCAGCAGCAGGCAGGGGTAAGACTGGGATATGAAGGAGAGGGGAAGCCTGGCACAAAATTATGCAGAGCTTAGGAAATGAGCAAAATATGCACAAGATTTGGAGGGAAAACTGAACATACTTGACAGCTTTGTGGTGCTATTTTGCCAGGGATGGAGGTGTTTGTGGGGCATGGAGAGACCAGGGTGGTCCACAGGTGAGGGCAAGCTGTCATGCAATAGATCAGAGATCTGCAGGATCTCAAAGGGATCTATCCAAAGACTATCGCAAAATATTGCAAAATGTAGCAAAAATTGTATTTTTGCAGTTTTCAAAATGAAGGCAATAAAATACAATTTCAAAAATGAAGAATCCTGTGAGTATGGGAGAATTTTGTAACTGGAACTCCTTGTTCAGTTAAATGCTCAGCAATTAAGCTTCTGTGATGCTAAAATAGAAACGTTAATGATTTGGGAATGCTAAATCAGCACCATAGCACATAAAGGATGTGTTTGGGAAGATATCGGGAGGCATAACCAAGCCCTGTTGCTATTGTTTCATGAACTCAGAACTGAGTCCTGTGAAGTATTTATCTGATAAAATTGCCCACCCCAAGGAATTTCTGTGTGAGCAAGGCTGTGTTCCTGCCAGAGAAGGTGCGAGCCAGTCACTCCGCTGAAAATCTCAAAGAGAAAACCCAGCTAAGAACCTTTTCACAGCGATGAGAGACTGATGGCCTCGGAGATGGCTCAGAGGTCACTGAGGATTCTTTTCGCTGCTCCAAGAAAAGTTTGAGATGCTCGTCCTTGAAACTGCATTTTCATTTGAAACGTAAACCTTTGAGCCGGGTGTAAAAGCGGATCATCCTCGGGAGTTCTCTCTGGAAGGGAATCCTTGCTGAGAGCCTCTGGCAGCGCTGGGATCCCGGCTGGAGCTGGGGAGGGACCTGGGCTCCAAATTAACAGCAATTAACTGTACAGGGCCTGAGCGGGCTGGGCTCTCGGTGTTTGTGTGTCCCGCTCGCTGCGGTTCGCACACGGGGCCGGGATCCGCATTCCCATTCCCGGCTCCCGGCCTCATTCATTCCCACCTCCCGGCCCCATTCTCGGCTCCCGACCCCATTCCCGGCTCCCAGCCCCATCCCCGGTTCCCGGCCTCATTCCCGATCCCCAGCCCCATTCCCGGCTCCCGGCCCCACCCCCGATTCCCGATTCCCGGTTCCCGATTCCCGATTCCCGATTCCCGATTCCCGATTCCCCGTTCCCCGTTCCCGGTTCCCGGCGCGGCTCCAGCGCCTCCTCCCGGCATCCCGCCGCACTCCCGCCCGGCAGAGCTCCGCTCTCCGGGACATCTCCCCGTGCAGCGAGCGCAGGTGGCTCTGAGGAGGGGACAGGCGGCTGGGGACAATCCTGTCCGAGTGCCCACAGCACGGCCGTGCCCCCCGAAAGCGCCCCTGGACCCTCCCAGCAGCGCCCCGGAAAGGCAGCTCCGCATCTGGAGCATCCTCACCACACACACGGGAAAATGCCCAGGAAAGGCATTTCAGAGAGGGGAGAGGGTTGTGGGTTCCCGCTGGAAGGTGCGTGAGGACAAAGGCACAGCTCAGCAGTGGATCGGGGATCCTCTTGCTGGGAGGAGAGAGAGGGCTGACAGCATATTCTCAGCAGAAAATTCATATATGTAAATATTGAGATAAACACACATATAGATCAGTCTAGCTGTCTATCTATAGATAGCTGTATGTGTAAATGGAAACACCATGTCTGGAATGACAAGCAGCCTAAAGGAGAGGACCTTTGGACCACACTGGTGCCCTGAGTGATGTTGTGTTGGATGGAAAGGTGAAAGGAATCCAGCACCCACACAAAATGTGATCCACTATGTATTTTTAAATTAAAGCAGGGCCATTTATGGTGAGGCTAGGTAAGTTTTTTTGTTCTGGAATTGTTTCTGGCTATCCTGTGTCAGTGCAGGAGCATTTCCATGGGATACAAATGGCACATGCAGCTCCCATCCATGCAGGAGCACAGTCACAGCTTGCACTCCAGCGCTGTGTGCACTATGGAAATGTCACAGGAGTTAGCTCGGGCTGACAAAGCAGAGTAGGTGGAAAGAGTTCTGATAAGGAAAGTAAGAAACAGTCTCGGCTCAAAGCTGCCCGTGAGGCGGTGCTGGTGCTGGTCCCTGCCGGCAGTGCGGGTGATGCTTTGCCTTGTGCCGAGCCCAAAGCTCCGGGCCGGTGCAGGGGTGTGCAGAGGCCCCGCTCAGTGCTCTGTTCATGGCGTTTTGCCTTCCAGGAGCAGGGCTGACCCTTCACAGCTGGTTCACACCCGGCCGTGGAGCTGAGTGTGCCCCCCAGCCCTCATCTCCTCAGGTGGCCTCAGCCCGCTCCACACAGAGCGTGGTTTGGGGTGCCTTTGTTTTGTGGGGTGACTTACAGAGCTCTGCTGACTTACAGAGCCCCAGCCTGACGCTCTGAGGAGCTCAGTGAGCACCTGTGGCAGGAACGCAGAGCTTTTTATGTTTCACATTGAGAGAGCAGCGGCTGTGGGCTGAGGGATGGGATGGGATGGAGCCCGGAGCCAGGCGGGGCCGCAGGAGGGGCTGGCATGGCAGGGACCCCAGAGCTGCCTCCATTCGGTGTTTCTGAGCCCCGCACTCTCCATTTTAACACCTATTCCTGCTCCTCGCTTGAGCTCTTGGCTTTCCAGCTGCTCCTGCAGAGCAGAACAAGGAGCTCCAGCTCGGTGCCGGTCCCTTTCGGAGCCGTGTCCCTCTGTCGGTGTCGCCGGCTCTGGGGATGGCATTTTCCATCCCGGGGATGCTGCGGTGCTGCCGTTCCGCTGCTCTGCCGCCAGAGAGCGGGCGGGCATTTCCATCGCCGGTACCCAGGGACATCCCGAGACATCCCGGGACATCCCGATAGCGCTGGGACGCCCCGGAATCATTCCCAGGGACATCTCGGGACATCCCGTGACATCCCGAGACATCCCGGGACATCCCGATAGCGCTGGGACTCCCCGGATTCATTCCCAGGGACATCTCGGGACATCCCGATAGCTCAGGGACTCCCCGGAATCCTTCCCAGGGACATCCTGATAGCTCCGGGACCCCCCGGAATCCTTCCCGGCACTTCCCGAGACATCCCGGGACATCCCGATAGCTCTGGGACCCACCGGAATCCCCCCAGGGACATCCCGAGACATCCCGGGACATCCCGATAGCTCTGTGACTCCCCAGAATCCTTCCTGGGACATCCCGATAGCGCCGGGACCCCCCGAAATCCCCCCAGGGACATCCCGATAGCTCCAGGGCTCCCCAGAATCCCCCCAGGGACATCCCGATAGCGCCAGAACCCCCTCAGGACATCTCCGGTTCTGTCGGGGTCACTCCAGTACCGTTCTCTCTAGAGCACATTTAATTCTCTCTTCCTTTTGCTCTTCTTTTTAAGTTATTGCTTTTACCCAATATAAAATTTTCATCCATTCCAGGGGACTTTACTCCTGTCCATGGGCAACAAAATCTTCTGACCAAGACTTCAGTTATTAATTCATATATATAATTTTAAGGCTATTTAAGTTTGATTAAATTCTGTATCTTCAGCTCCTGTGGTCTCACTCTGTGAACAATGTGAAATTATTCCATTCCAGTCACATATCTAGGAGGTAAGAACAGTTTGGCTCAATTCAATTTAAGTCAATCAGTAAAAACATCCTAATGGGTGAGATGATTTTACCTCAGCAGAAAAACTTCTGGTGTTACCCAGTGAGATGGTCCATGTGAGTGCCAGAAATGTCAGATTCCTCCTTTCACCCACAATGACTCCTCTGTGAAGAGTGGAATTCTGATGCCCCAGATTTTCTCTGTCTCTAATTTGGGTCTAGCTCTGGCAATCAGAATAAGCAATTTTGGTTTGGAAAAGTTCAACACAGATAAAGACTTGTACTATGGGGAAACAATTTAGATCACAACAAGAGGTCTGAGCACTTATTCCTGCTTGATTTCCGAAATAAAAGGTGATGTCAGGAGGAACGGGAGTGGCAGCTGTGTGAGGTTCTCACTCAGCCCTCACCAGCCACTGCGTTGGGAATAACAAATAACCATCCCTGCATTCTCCCCCTCAGGTTTTGGACTGATTGCAGCAGGATTACACACTGTGTCTGGGTTACAAACATCCCCACAGAAAAACAGGATTATGTGGCGCTCTCAGTTTAAACCACAGGGAAGGACTGGCCCATAAGATGAAAGAGACTTTTATTCCTGGAAATCAGGATTTCCTGAGGCCAGGGCTTAGCAGAGCTCTTGCAATGGCGCTGGTGTAAGCTGTCCCCAGCCTGTCCCCTGGCACAGGGCTGTGCTGGGCCACGAGGGCATTCCAGAGCCTGTTCTCAGCCACAATGGACATCCACGAGTCCTTCCCTCATCTGCAGTGCCAGGGCTCTGCAGCAGACCCCAGCTGGTCCCACCTGCACAGGGATGTGGAGGAGGCTGTGTGTGCTGGCACCTGTATGGAGGAGAGGCTGATCCCTCCAGGGAAACTGAATCCACACTTAAAAATTAATGATTTTTCTCTTCTCAGGTCAAGTGTACTGCCTTGCCCACCTCCACACAGTGAGGAAACATGTTGTGATGGATAAATCACAAAAGCAGCACTGAACATCTTTTCCTGTTTCCTCCCTGTCCTGTAACATTGACCAAGTGTTTTAATCAATGCATTCTCAAGGGATATAAATGAGCAAAGCTCAGCTGCCTCCTGGGAAAGGAATTTATTTCCTGAGAATCTGGTACTGTGTCTTAGGTCCTTGTCTTTAGTGTGGGGATACAATTACTTTTTGTGGAAGGATATTGAAATAAGCTGGTTTTATTATTAATTTAAGATTATCCAATTATGTGATACTATAAAGTTTGCAGATTCTGCCTTAAAGGCTTTAATCTCAGATTTATGTATTACATTGATACATTTAGATAAACATTGTAAGAAAACACTCATTTACCCTCTCAGAAGCTCTTTTACAATGACTGTAGAGAACTCTGTGTTGTGTGTTAATATTTTAAATTCTGTGTTAAAGAGTTGATCATAACTAAAGTAAGGAATATATTTTTCACTTGTAGCTTAGGTTCTTTTCACTGCAAGGTACCAATTAGACTCAGCATACCAAAAATAACACAGACAAAAACGTTGGGCTACTTAAAAAATGCCATGAGAGATTAACAAAGCATACCTAGATGTAAGCCATATGCAGGAAAGAAAGAACCAGGACAAATCTTTAGAGAGTTTTAGCAGGTAAGGAGCCACCCAGCAGCTTGTGTCAGATATCAAAGGGGCACAGAGTAAACCAGCATCCTGCAGCTGGCAGCGGGTAAAAAGTCTCCCAATAAACGCTGGATCATCCCTCTTTGGATTCACAAGCTGTCCTGGGTAGTGATCCCAAAATTGAGTTGTAAGCATCAAGAGGAGACTGGAGTCATCCTGAAACACACCTGGGAGTGTCCCTGGGATGCAGGAGCTGAGGGTGCTGAGGGATCCCTGCGCTGTGAGGTAAAGCCAGACAGCATCAGGGCACTTCTGCTTCCTTCTCAGCACCCTTAGTATGGGGGACATTCCTAATTCCCCTAATAATACTAATTCCCAAAATAATACCAAAAATTAAGCCTATTGCTAACTGATTAACACATGAAGTGAAAAAAAACCCTATAAACCTCATTTTTGCTTACATACCCACACTGTAGTAATACAATAGGAGAGAAAAAGTCTACTTATTGTTTATGCATTTATCTAGCTTCCAACTATTTTAGCTTGTTTTCAGGATTCTTCATATTTTAATTCCTGAGGTAGGTGAGCAGCAGTGTTGGGAGACAATTCCATGCAGGCAGGAAGAATAGGCAGTGTATTTTTTCTGGAGATATCCCTTGTCTGGTGAAACTGGAATGGAGGTCACTGACCTCCCATGGGCAGGATGGTCTCTATTTAGGGAAGGCAGGGTTTTTGTTACTATGTGAAATTCAGTGGTGGTTACAGAATTATTTCTTAAGGTTAAAATTATTCCTCTGCCTCCCAGTACCTGTGGGAACCTATTGGTGCCTGAGGGCAGCATTTCTGTGTTCAGGAAAGGCACAGCAGGGAAAATGCCAGGTGAATTTCCAGGTTCTTGGAATAACTCCGCTGACCCTGGTGGAAAGACCAGGGCCAAAAGGTGGAAGGACCTGATGTACCTCAGGCTACTCTGATGAAGAATTGGATCACAGCCTGTATAAATTAAGGTCAGTACACCTCGAAATTTGCTAAATTTGAGCAGCTTGGGCAGGTGTTGCTCCAGCTCTGAGACAGGAGCAGGTCCCCAAAGCCTGGGGAGGTCTGGGACAGCCGGGACCACTCAGCTTCCCAAGGAATATCCAAACCCAGCACCTCCCCGGACACAAAAAGAGCTCTTTAAATGCAATTAGGACTTGGGTTACAGGCTGGCTTTGCTGTGTAATTATCAGCATTACCTCAGCATTATCAGCGCGGGATTTCAGTGCTGATCCCGAGGATAATCCTTACCCGTGTGACAGCAAAGGCTCCTCCCCGAGCTCAGCCATCCCCTCCCAGCCCTCTTCTCTTTGCTGAATTATCTCCTTTGGTGTGAGGATGGGCAAAACAGGAGCCTCTTAGCTCAGCCCCCAAACCAGGTAGTAGAAGAATAGCAGCAAAAATTAGCCCAAAATATTTGTCTTTCCCATTAATCCCTCTCCATAATTTCCTTCTTTTTTCTTCCTTTTTTTCCCTCCAAGTTTCACACAAAGCTCCATCTTTAGGATTTGCTGTCTACAGGCAGCTCTTTGTATTCAGCTGAATTTAAGATTATGGCTGAGCCATAAAAAGTGAGAAAGGTGACACTGGAGAGTTTCTGCAGCTGTAAATCCTGAAATATTCAAGCCCATGACATTTTTGTAGCTGGCAAACGCTGAGTGAGGCATATCTGGTCAACACCAGGGCCCAAAACTGGTTGGATTTCACAGAAGAACCTGCTGTGAGCCTCAGCTTTGGGTGCCATCAGATGCATTTAAGGAGATCTTTCAGGTCAGATGCTGAAATGCTGGTTTTATTTGCTGCTGTCTGCAGTGATTGCCAAGAGGTTTCACGCTGCTCTCCAAACAGCCCTGAGCTGCTGATGGCTCTGGAGTACTCAGATGTGCTTTGACTGAGGTGAAGGGATGTGTGTGAGGAGTTAAATCTGTCTGAAAAGGTTAAATGGGCTGGGGCTGTGCAAACCAGCCTGATTCAAGTTCCAGTTTCTCACTGGATTGGTACTAAATCAATCATTATTTACAGACACGTGTATAAATCCCTGGGTTTTGATTAACAGATCTTGAGGTGACGGGGATCTTGGGGTTTATTACCCTACCACAGGCCTCCCCCCCGGAATTTTTGTGCTGGAAATCATATTTATGCAAGTGAGTCTCATCTAGGCCATGAATTTTAACTCCAAAGTTCATGTCTTTAGTGTTCAGAGACAGGAAGGCAGCTTGAGATGTGGTTTCTCCCATATCTAATGAGTGTTATTATGGGGAAATCTTCTACTGGATCAGATGCTTCCAATGAGTCTTGAAAAGGCTTTGGATGTATTTAACAGGGTACCAGAGCTCACCACAAACAGGAAGAGGAAAGAATTTATGAAGTCTGAGGCTTTGTCACCATGGTGACATCTATTTGAGTTTGGAAGTTGCATTAGTTTGAGCTCACAGATTTTTCTTTTCCTGTCATTAAAGGCACGCCTCTTATCCTCTCTCAGTTCCCTCCTCCTTCTCTTCTTACCCCACAATGACTGCATTTAAAAACTAAATTTCCTTTCAGGGAAAAAAAATACACAGGATAAATTACCTCCATCCATTACTGCCTCCAGCAATCTGCAGCTGCTGAGGTCCATTTCCAAGTGGACTTCATGTATAAAATGAGAGGGGAAAAAAATAAAAATCTCTTTTCTGTGCCACGCAGTTGAACAGCTATGATCAGATATGTCCAAGTGTGAGAGGCCTTTAAAGATCACAGGGCTGACCACAGTCACTCCCCAGGGTTAGGTGGAGTTCACAGCAGAGATGGATTTGACCCAGGAAAGATCATCAGTGGTCTTTTGGGTCTGCTTGGCAGAGCACGCAAAAAAGCTCTTCAAAGTTTTGTGGCACAACACAACCTTGACTTCAGCTCTGGCTTTAATGGCTGCTTGGAAGATGACAACGACCACACTCTTTGGGAATCTGTCACGGGGTGAGAAGCCTCAAAACCACAGGGCCAAATCTAAGCAGAGCTGGAGTCTGTGCAGCCCACACAACTGCAGTGGCAGCTGTCAGGAGGGTGCCAGAGCAAGCCCTGCTCCTGGCTGACAACTGCAGGGCAGAGAGGCTTCAGAGAAGCACAGCTTAAAGAGAAATATTTCTTTGATGGATACCCAGAATGGGTGACTTGTTTCCTCTCAGGACGAGCATGCTGTGCCTGGGAGATCTGATCTGACCAGCCCTGCAGTCAGCCTGGATGGATGGCGTGGCAGGATCCTGATCCATGGGCAGTGGCCTTAGAGAACCTGGAACTGATGGATCTGGGCGTTTGTTTGACTTGTCAGAGGGAGAAGCTGAGCTCTGGTTGATGGGTAGAGGAGGACTGGGCTTATTCATTTGCTAATGGTTTCCTGGCCACTGGGAATCCCGGTGTTAAACAGCAGGAATTCTGTCCTAGCAGTTGGTTTGTAGCAGTTTTCTCCCCTGCACTGAGCAGCATCACACATCATCCCTCCCCCCTCCGTCTGTGCTCACAGTCTAGTTCACTCTCACCAACACTTATTTTATTAAATTTGGCTGTGAGAATGTCACCAATTATGAAGGGGAAAGCAAGAGTGAAGGTTAGGGGGGAAAGGTGAAGGTTAAATTCAGACATTCATGGGTTTATGGGGCAGTTTGTCCTCAAATCAAAGCCAGGCATTCATGTCGAGCTACGTAAACAGGAATAAACACTCATGTGAAAGTCACTTAAGAAGCAAAAACCCATAAGAATGTTTGCTGCAAAATAAGTGCTTTCTTCTCTCTCCCTTCCCCTCCTCTTGGCCCCACAAGGAGATTGCTCAGAGTGTGTTTCCAGCCTGGACAATGTGATGCCTCCAAAGATAAAGACAAAACCATCCCTGCCACAGACACATTTCATGCTCTGAAGGCTGAGCCACTGCTGCCAGCACGGCCTCAAAAAACAGCACAGGATTCCAGAGCCCTGGGGTTAGGACACATCCCAGTCTTTCTTGAGGTGCCCAGTAATGCTTTTCCTCAATACCACACTCTGTAAAGGTTTAGCTCAAAGTGAAGTTTTGGGAAGAAATGAGAAAACGGGTGAGAAAAGTTTTTTAAAAAGCAAATTAATCTCAGATCCTCAGGTACCTTTTATTTACCAAACAGAAGAAGTTTCTCTGTGTGATCCATTTCTTAAATTATAGGTTTCCCATTTCCTGGCATCCTAATAAAGTCTAGATGAATGATGAGAGAGTCTGCTGGGAGAATGAGTAAACATCTCCTACTGTCTGGAATGCAAGACGACTACTGTCTTATCCTTTGTTACAGGTTGTTAAGATAAAATTGCCCTATATATCAACAGCACTGTCAATGAAATTAGAAAGGGCATTCTACCTCCACACTGCCCCCGAGGGTTTGAGGAGGGAGGAGAGAGCGCAGTTGTTTCTTTGTTTATTTTGGTTTTTCTTTTTCAGTGAAAGAAAGGAAGAAAAGGGGTTTGTTTGGGGTTGGGGGGAGAAGCTTTGTTTCTTTTTAATGCAGCTGAAAAAGAGGAGAAAAGCCAAGGAGGATGGGCAAGGCAGGTTTGGGTATTCCACCAGCTGTGCATGCAGGAGAGGGGAAAAATTATGGTTTGATGAAAAATCCCCCAGGATTTGCTGCAGTGGCAGCAAAATTTGAGTTCAGGACACCCTGAAGCTGCAGATGTTGGCTCCAAGTAGGGCTGAGTCCCTGAGCCAAGGACACCCCAGGGCTTTTGTTCCCATCAAATGTGTGCCCTGAGCAAGGGCTGCTCTTTATCTGCTGCTGCAAAATCTGTCAGCTGCAGTTTGGGAAGAACCCTCTTGTACATCCCTATAATCCACTAACCCTTCTCTGGTGAGTCTTTAACCAAAACTTGTTGCTGTCGCAGTTTTCCTGGTTTTTATAGAGATCTTCCTCTCCTGGAAGGTATTTTCTGGACATGTGAGTCTCATGAGTGTGCACTTGATTGCCAGAAAAGTAGAAAACACTGCATATGATCTCCCTGTGCTCAGGGAAATCCAGTGTTGGCCTGTTTTCCTTGCAGTTAGGCTGCATCACCAAATTACCTGGTTTGGACTTGTTACATTAACTGTCTTCATCTGTCACTGCCCTTGAACCCTGGAGCCGTGAGAGTGGGATCCAAAACTTAAATCCCATTGCCTCTTTTCCACAAAAAATGGATTCTCTGTTCCAGACACCTCTCCCAGATGATCTCTAAGCTGCAGGAGGTGCTGGGCTGTGGTGGAGCTCAAGGGTTTCTTGTGGAGGAACAGGGCTCCAGTGCAAGTCAAAGCCTCATCACTTCCATGTCCTCTCTTGTATCCATGTCAGCTTCTGTTACAATCTCATTCCATTGCCTTTTCATTCTCTTTTTCCTGAGCACTTTGGGTTGCTTCTGTTTTTTTGCAAATTTTTAAGCAAAGTTGTTTATTCATTTTTGATACACAAACATTTCACACTTCAAATATTTTCATTTTGAAATCAGAAAAAAAACCAAAACCTTAACTGAAAACAATACGGGCATAAAATGCTGAACTTGGGTGAGAAACACTCTTGGATTCACAGAGCATTCCTGAGTTCCCCCATCCCATCTTGCAGCACGTCAGAAATTTTACATGACACTCTCCTGTGTCTCCTGCACACACACATACACAGGAGAGTTTCCTCTGACAAGCTGGAGGGCTTTGCTGCAGATTTTCCATCCCTTACCATGTCAAGAAGAAAATATCTTAATGCTCTATTCACAAAACACTTTTGGCCTGTTTCCATTTGAATGTTATGCTTGTTTGCATAGGCAATTCAGAGGGGAGTTCATAAAACCTGAATTTTGCCTGAATTTGTGAATGTCTGCCCACTGCACGGTCTTAAAATGAAATTACGTTGGAAAAGGGGCTGTTTGGGGATTCATACATTTTTCACTCATCCTTTAAATAACTCAGATATGTTTTCTGAGGGGAATGTTTTTCCTGTGCACTGAAGGCCACGTTTGTACCACCTACGAATTTCTTCAGCTTCAAAACAGCACTGAGTAAACAGCTGAGGGTTTTGCCAGCTCAGTGTTTCCAGCACTTGGATCTGCCCATTGGAGAGATCCCTCAGCATAGAACAACCTCTTGCTTTAGTTCTTGCTGCTTAGGTCCAGCAGAAAATCCTTCTCCTGCTTCCATTCCCAGCCTAAATCTGTGATAATGGGGGCAAAGCCTCTTCTCTGCCCAGCCCTGCCAGGAGCAGCCAGCCCAAAACGGATGTTTGTCTGGATTCATCAAACACACAAAATGTGCAACCTGAACTGTGCACAGAAATGAGTGGAAAAAGTGCAACCTGACCACAGAAGTATTATTTTATAAATAAGGTCCTTTAGTAGTAGTTAATTGGATACACATTTTGCTGGATTCATGGAACATTAAAAACTATCATATCCAAATTGACTGACTGAGTTCATGTTACATCTCCAAATTGCCAGTGACCACTCTGCCTCGCAACATCAGGCCTTGGGTTCAGCAATCTCGCTCAAGGGCCTTTTTTAAGTACATTCTTTTTTTTCCCCCCTAATAGAGATTGATTTAGTGTATGTTTAATGGCCCCATAAATCACTCAACATGCCCAACTCACATACAAATTCTGCCAAAAAAAAAAAAAAAAAAGGTTTTCAAGGCAGCAGATGCCTTGTTGGTGGAACCAATCTGCCTTGCTCTCTGCTGTGCACGAACCCACCATTTCAAGAACCTCCTCATAAAAATGTTCTGCTCTCCCAAGCCTTCACATGGGTCATTTTCTCTGGGGCTGCTTTCTTACCACGCCAAGTTAAACTCGTGCGATTCCCCCGCCGTGCCCGTTCTGTTCGAGTGCCTTTTGGATCAGCAATAAATAAATTCATTGTGTTTTTCAACAAGGAGAAAGAGCCCGAGCTGGAGCGGGGTTTTGCCTGCCCTTGTGAAGATCTATTGTGTGCAAAGCAGAGCGCTATCGGATGGCGTGGGTCATTTTTCATTACCCCACCGAGGATGCAGCTCAAAGCAGAGGATTATAGAAACTCATTTCCTTTGGTTAGGGGGGGAAAAGGAAAAAAAAAAAAGAGTTAACATTCAATAAACTGGAGGGCTATGACGCAACGTGGCCCTCAGAACCTTCCGAGCAGAGCTGTTAATAGCTTCCTTTCCCAGGACGAGGGTTTGCCCCGCTCACTTATCGACTTTGATGCATTAGTAAAAGAAAATATCAACCCCTCATAACTCTCAGAAATGATACAATACATCACTTAAAAGTAAGCTAGGATCAACACGTTGTTAACTGTTTGATCTCTCGAGTCAAAATTAATGATAGGTGTTTTGCACACAAAAAAATGAATGTTAAAAGCCGATTTAAGCTAACTAAAGACATCCCTACAACATCAGGGTTGAATTGGAGGTGATTTCCTGCAATGCAGCTGTTATAAGTTTATCAGTCTGCGGGTGGCAGTAACCAGTAATCATAACCAGATTGCAGAGGGGTAGGATGGAACTTATCTTTAAATAGAAGATCTATCTAACTAACTAACTACAGAAAGCTGGTTGGGAACCGAGTCCACGGTATTATTCACTAGAACACCCAAGGGTCTGGGAGAAGCCAGTTTTCTGTATATTTTAAAGAAATGAAATGACTCTGAAGGTTTAACAGCTAGGCAGGGAGAAACCAAGGTTCATAATGATTAACAGCAGACCTCCTGCGCTCTTGTACTTGCAGCATTTACACAATGATGATAGCTAATAAGAAATGGCATTAAGAAATGACTTCAGCTTTCTCCACTGAGATGTTGCCATAGGCTGTTGATGAACTTTTAGCTCATTCTCTTGTGACACGGAAAGGAAAGATCTGAAATGCAGCGTATACTTCAAGCAGAAAAGCGATTGAAAAAATTCCAAGAAGTCTCTGTGAAGAGCCAAAGTGTTGCGCTGTGAGACAATGCCTCTGGACAATTACAGCCTGTTAGGTTTAATGCAGCTCCAATTGCTTCCGTCTGCAGCTAATCTGACCACTGGAAACAGGCACTTTTGCAATGCCCTTTAATTTTTCTGATTTGTGTGTGGGCGGTATCTGTTGGTATTAATATGACTCTTTTCCGGATTGAATTAGGGAAAACAAGATGAGCTTTCAAAGGAGACTCAACTTTCTTTGAGAAACGTGAACTGCAGAGCACGGAATCCACGGGGATGGGTTAGGTCTGTCCCAAGCGTTCTGCAGACACAGAAAGGAGGGACAGAGAAGTCCCATGGGTCCCCAGATGTCTTCAGCAGCACCCTACAATCACCTTAGCCATTCTTGTTCCTAATTTTGTCAGATATTTCAGGTATTCCAGCTCCATCTTTAGAGCTGTGCCCACAGCCAGCAGGGATCCCCACAATTCCCATCTTTCTGAGCCATGCAGATCCACTTTTTCTGTGGATGAATGGATGCCTTAAACAGCTCATGAGTGAACCAAAATCTTCCATCCCTGAAGTCAGACAAACACACTTTTTGTTTTTAAACTGACCCTAGTTTGCAAGAGGAGCTGTGTGAGCCTTTCCCAGACCCAGCTCCCTCCCCTTGCAGGGATTGTCTCGTGCCTACTCTTAAACCTGGCTTATGAAAACCACAGCTCTAGAGAAGTTCAAATTTGCTTTTTTTATGGGGAACAGGATGAAAAATGGCAAGCACAAAATTCTAATAAAAAAGAATGTATTTTTAAAAATTCTCCACACAGCTTTCCTTCAGATTCTGCTACAAATTTAAACCTAAAGTAATTCTTCCCCATGTCCGACATCTGTACATTATTTATACAACACCTTTTTCATAGAGGCTTTTTAATTATTATTCCAGAGGTGTTTCTCAGTGGAGAAAAAGGAAATTATTGATAAAACTGTAAATTTGAAATACATTTCAATTAAGACCCTTAGTCATTTCGAGTTTTTTGTTTTCCAAGCCTTACTCAACAAACCTTCTTAATTATTTCTCCATGGCGATGGGATCAGCCCACTCTGTTCCTCTCCCTGCGGGGCCTATAAAACCCTCAGCTGGCAGATCTGCATGTGCAACACGCTGAGAGATGTGGCACATCACAAATATCTGCAGAGGATAAATTTTCCATTGAACAAAGTATCAGAGAGGCCCCTGCATTGCCTGCATGAGGACAGGTGGATGGGGGCCCAGCCCTTCCCGATTTTCTGACTTGCTGTGTGATTTCCCAGTTGTTACTCTGGAATTGACCCATTCCAGGCAGTCTGGGATGGGCAGGACCTGTGGCCACACTGTGCTTGCCCTCATTGCTGTCTGCTCCCTGTGGTCACTCCAGACTCCTCACCACAACCTCTGCCTGTGCATGCATCGTTTTATGTCCTTCACAGCCCATCCCATCATAGCCATCCCTTCCAAATTCCTGCAAAACTAAAATTTTACAGATGGGGAAACTGGCACTGATGGGTGAGGCTTTCTGCACAGAGTTGTGTAGTGGCTGATGTGAAACAGAAATCAAGACTCCAGGTCCAGCTCCTTCCACATCATCCTGAGTTATGTCTTGTTAAAGGACAGAAATGAAATTATCAATATTCAATACAGGAGTTTTTGCCAGAGTAGGCTCTGAAATTCTCTGATGTGTAAATCACCTAAGTTATAGTAAGGGCTGTGTAAAGATGTTGTGTGGTTTGCTGCAATCCTTACTCACACCCCCTGTTAAAGCTCAGCCCTGTGCAGGTGTGGGAAGCACTGTCTGTCCATCTGAACTGGAGGAAGATCTCTCTGCAGAGAATGGGGGAAACACCCAGGGCTGGGGCTCTGTCACTCCAGCCCTGCTGGATTCCTAAATGTGGGACCCAGCTGCAGAGAGAACAAAGACCACATTAAAGTGCTGCAGATCACCCGAGCTGTGGCTCTGAGGAAGCTGCAGAAGTGTTTGGGAGGCTGACACAGGGCTGGGGACAGGCAGCACAGCCAGCAGACGCTTTTGCAAGGCACATGTGAGGGGGAAAAGGTTTCTGTGCCTCCACCAAACCTCCTTGTGTGCAGCCTTGGGCATCTGAGACTGTACCTGTACACCCACACACGAGGGCAGGGCTCCCAACCCCTCTGCAGATGTGAGGCCCTCCTAGACCAGCTTGGGACAGGACTGTTTTGGGAGCAATCCTTGCTAAAATGAGCCATGAGATGTGAAAAATCTACCTTTGTTACACCAGGCTTTCCAGGGAACCAATGATTTCACTAGGAGCTCCCCACTGCCCAGGTGGACACGTAAAACAGCCCAAAACACACTTGGACATCCTGATTCTCTGGGTCAGCCTGGCTGAGGGAGCCCCAGGACAGGGAGACAGGACAGGCAGGCTCTTCCCAGTGATGTAGGGCAGAAAGTCCCCTGGCAGAGGGGCCAGGTATGGGGGTGGCTTCTTGTGGCCAGCAGAGGACTCTGAAAGGCTGAGAACACAATCCACGAGGTGACTGCGTGATTAGGGGTGATTGCCTAATTAATAAAGTCTTTGGGGATGGAGTCTGGGAGAAGGGCACAGAGAGGCTTCTCCATACTAAAGCCATTTCACATGGGGGAGAGAAAACGGTGCCTCCTAATTGAAAAAACTGATGGGTAAATTATCACCAAATGAGGTGAAAATCAGAAGTTCCCAGAAAGGACTGAGCTGCAGGATTTTGAAGCAGTCACTGAGAAGTTGGGCTTGGTTCTGGGGCTTGGTTAGAGAGGCCAGAGTTTGTTCTAAGGAGGGGAAAGGTCTTATGGGCTCTGGTATTTTGGTGACTTCACAAAGGTGTGAGTTCTCTTTTCCCTGGAAGGACAAAATGCTGGTGCTACCTTGATGTCACAGCCTACTTCTGTGAAGAGTGTGTGGAAGAAAAGAGAAAGGTGACCTCTGATGCTGGAGAGGTAAGATTTATCTTTTGTAGTCCTAAATGAAATGATGCAGTGGTTTGAAGCATCTGAGAGACAGGTGTTTGGATTGATGACTGAACAGCTTGAAATTGTGTGTGAATCCTGGTGGAGGAGATTCTGTGTAGTGTTTTTAGAGTAATGTTATTTTAATTCTTACTCCAATGATTTAAGTGCTCTGGTTTTGCCTTTTTTTTGGTCCTGAGCAGGCTGGGGCTGGTTGTAACAGAAGCAGTTTAGGCAGTGGCCTCAGCTGCTGTAGCTGGCAAAATCTGTCTGCTGGCTTTGTGTGTTGTGCCTTGTTCTGCTGCTACCTGCTCTGCTCCACTCACTGACAGGGGTGAGCACAGCAGAGCTGGGCATGCTTCCTGCAAGTCCTTCACACTCTGCAGACAAAATAATCTCAAAATTGTGAATTTTGTCGCTGTAGCTTGGTCTGTAGGGAAGAGTGGATGTTGCTCTATCCATGTAGGGGGGACCCAAAGCGTTGCTTGGAACCAGGGGTGCAGAAACAAAGGATGAAGAGATGCTCTGCCTTTGAAAGCTGGTTTGCTCTTGTCCTCAGGAGAGCAGAGCTCAGCCTGCAGCTCTGGCTGGAGGGATCCTGCTGCTCTCAGCCAGCCCTGGGCGGGGTGAGCTCCATCCCAGAGCAGGCTGATTCCAGCTTTCCCAGGAACGCTGCTGGCTTATTGGAATGAGCTGTCCTTTGATCTGGCAGAAGGAGCCCACAACAGCTGCTCTGCAGTAGATAAGGACAGGCACTCTCCAGGCTGGTGGGGTTTGGGGATTAGTCCCCAGGATGTTGTGCAGCAGGCGAGGTTCCCCACCTGCAGCGGGGTCAGTGAGTAGGGAAGGGACCTGTGTGCTGTGCACCAGGGCTCAGGTGTGCTGTGAATGGATGAGCTGCTGCTTTGTCTTTCTCTGCTGCCCACCCACAACTCCTTCCCTGTGCAGAGGCTGGAGAGAAAAGCTGTTCTTGCCAGTAAAATGTGTGAGCTGGATCTTGAAGTTGCTGTAAAGACCTTTTTTTGTTGTTGGTTGGTTTTTCCCCCTCTTGAGTGGAGGTTGCTTGTTACAAACCTCTCTCACAAGTTTTTAGTAAGAAGTTCCTAACATTTATTATTCCAAGTAGATTCACTAGAATGCTTCTTTGTGCATTACCTGACTTAAATGTTGATTTGCTCTTGTGAGAGAGGGTGATGTGGCTGGTGCAGCCCTTTGTGTGTCACACCTTCCCTGGCACTTGGGGATGTTGTGACAGTTCAGTCCCTGCCAGCAATGCCAGAGCTGGGTGAGCAGCAGCCCTTGGATCTGGGGGCTGCCAGAAGTGTGGGTGAGACTGGAAATAACCTTTGCCTGTAGTCAAAGGCAGTCAGGAGTGGTGGTGGACATGACTTCACCGTGCCCACTTCTCAGCATGAGTAACCAGTTCCACGCATTTCCGTGCCAGCCATTAATTTCCAGATGCAATGACTAGCATGGTATTTTCCATTTCCAGATTGTGTTTGTACTGGCATGATTTAAAATACTTTGTAATTGCAGTGGTTCCTATAGTCAAGCTGCTAGAGTGATGCAGGGTGCTTAGAACTTCTTTAACCAGCAATTTTGGTAATGACAGTAATTCACATAATCTATCTTTGTGGCCTTGTGGCTTTCAGAAGTATAGGCCTTTCTTTTAATTCTTCAGAGATGTAGCCCTGTCTCTAAATATAGCTCAGTAGATATCTGGTATCTAGATGTGTTAAGGAAAACTCCACTGAGGAATTCCAGTCCCATCACCACAAACTTTCTGCTGCTGCTGCTGTTAATGCAACTGGGTAAACCATGGAAGAAAATGGAGTGGGAAGGGGAATATGGCAGTTTCCTCTCAAAGATGAGGAGGCCTCAACAAATACAACTTCAGGCAGCAGTGGAGCTTCATTTTGGCTGACAACTCACAGCACAATAAGCAGTTTTGGCAGCCAAATGTGACAACATCCTACTGAACAGGGAAAATCCTTTAGCTTGGGGAAGATGGCTGAATCCCAAAGCTGCTCTCATTTACGGGTTTGGAGTAACAGAGACGCTTCTAAATTACTTGAGGGAGAAACTGCTCAGACAGATCAGAGGCAGACATCTCCCTCCTGTGCAATTAGATGTGCTGCCTCCTTTGAGAAGGGGCCAAAGCAAATGGGAAGCAGCAATTAAGGTAGACACCAGTAACAAGGACCTAAAGTACAGGGCTCAGCGTTTATCAGCTGTCGCTGCACAGAAAAGGTCTTTAATTTGACTGAGGAGGGAAGAGCTGTAGCTCAATATTTTTGTGAATTGATTAACTGTTTTGTTTTTTTTTCCTCATAAGATCCTCGTATGTGCTGGGTGGGAGGGACAGATGTTGATTAAATGTAAACTACTCTGCAAATGTGTGTGTGACCTCTGGTATGTTGTTCATTTGCACTCCCTTCAGAGGCAGGGAATAGAGCTGGGGAGGGTTTTCCATGCCTCTGTCCAATTAACCTGTGTATTTTCAGCCAGTGACTGAAAAACTGGGGAATCCTGAGCCTAGAACAAGCCCCCGAGGTCACTATTCTCATACTGGCAATAGATCACCCCAAATCATTTGTTTTTTAAGCTGTAGGAGCAGTAAATGCAATGTCTGATATGCCAGGGACTGACCTAGATGGTGACAATCCTTGTGATCTGTCCCACTTGCTGAGAATATTTCAGGAGGAGGCAGGTGAATCACAGACCCAATGCACCCTTGGTCTTCTACCTCTGTTGATAAAGGGGACTTGAGGAGACACCAGGGTATGTCTGACACATGGTCTGGAAATGAAGCAAAAGCCACTCCAGTATCCTGCAGTGCCAGCAGAGATGTTTTTCTTTTCATTTTCTGAGAGGTGCTGCAGCAGAAAACCAGATCTGCTTCCTCAAAGACTGTCACTCCCATCTGGAGAACATAATATTTGACCCGTGGGCTTTATTTGCTGTCAATCTCCCACAGCTCCCAGGAAGGAGACTCCATCTCTTTTTAACTTGCCCAAAAAACAGGTTTCTCAAGGCTTGTTCTTGAGCCAGATGAGAAACATGAAATAAATGAAGGCAAAATACAAGCATCTTCTTTTTTAATTGTCATCAATAAAAACCCTTTGAAGAGGGAATGCTTAGCCAGTGTTAATTAATAGGGCTGTCATTGTGACTCCCCACTGCCACTGCACAGTGCAGTGGCTCACTGGAGACACACAGCTCTCTTTGGCTGTGATTTTGCTTTATTGAGCATCTTGTTCTCAGCTGCTACCAGAAGCAGGAAATCTCTCAGAGCTGTGAAGAGCTGATCCAGTTTGTGCCTTGAACTGGTTGTGCTTTTCCACCTACTCCCATGGAGGAGTGCCTCCAGCAGCTCTCAGAGGGGGCTGCTGCCATTCCTGGCCAAGGAAGAAATTTCAGGGCTTTGGGACCCCCTGTCTCTATCAAGTGTGGTCTAAGCACGTCCCCACTAATGTAGATTTCGAGGAGCTTTGTTTTGTTCCTGCAAACCAAAAATACCAACAGGGTTTTTTTTAAAATATCTGGAAATAAACAGTTACATGATCCACTGAAATTCATAACAAAGGACAAATTGAATCCTTCATGCTGTGTAACAGCCATAAATAAAGGCTTTATGGCTGAGAAGTTGTAGGCAAAGCTCCAGCAAAATCAGATTTATTCCCTCCCCACCCCCTGCACTATAAGTCTCTGGAAATGGGGGTTCCAAAGGCTCTTCTGACACAACTTTAAGTGCAGCTTCTTAAACCAGACTCCCTGCCAGTATTTACAGTTCACATTCTGTGCATGGTATGTGTGTATATAACTGCACCAGCTTTTACAGTTGATTTCTCAGTAGTCATGTGAAACCAAAACAACTGATGGGTTGAGCTTGGAATCACTTGTGCATTTTTCTGATCTGGAATAAAAAGAGGCTGCCTTGGTGTTAGGAAAAAAAAGATCTCCTGATTAAAGTTGCTGCAAGTTGATGGTGGCCCAGTCTCTGTGAGTGTCGTGTTCCTTCTCCCCAAAACCACTGGCTGGGTTTCCAGGGGAACCCTGAAAGATGGGTTTCAGAACTTGGTTGTAAATTGCAAAGGCAGTAGCTGCATTCTTTCTTCTCACAAAGGCATGGCCCTACCTCTCCTTGCTGTCTGCTCTAAAACTTAGCCCTGAGGTGTCATGAAATACAACTTTGGAGTAATTAACCAACTCCTAAAACTGCAGTTCAGCCAGGTCATTGCCTGTTAAGGAAGAACAACTCATTTCAGTGGATTTAAGAGCTGGTTTCTCACTTCAGGAGCTGAAAATAGGTCAGGAGTGGCAGTAGATCACTGTGAGAAATGTATAAACAAATCAGAAGGAAAACTCCTCACGTGTTGGTTTTGGATCAGTGCATATTGGTTTGTTCTCCTTTCTTGTGTGCTTAGAATGTAGCCTAAGATAGAAGCTTAAAAAAAAAAGGGATTTATTCTCATTAAGCAATTGCTCAAATCTCTGTTTTTAAAGAGTCTGAGTGGTGCTGTAGAGCCACTGCTCTGCTCCTGTCTAGAGCTTGTTTTGAGCACTGAGCAAAATGGCTTAAATTGTTGGGACCTGAGAAACGATATCTTTGAGCTCTGACCCTTCATAACTGAATCCAGACACTCAATGTCTCTGCTTCCACATATTTTATATGAAGCACCTGACACAGCAGCAACAAATAACACAGGAATAAATCCAGCAGCCTGCAACAGTTCTCCTTCATTAGCCAAGCCAAAGGTCACCTCGCTGCTGTCACCATCAGTGTCTGGCCACTGCTGGGGCTGTTGTCCACTCTGGACCTTAGTGGAGAGGTCATGCAATGGAAGGGAAGGTGGGGAGCCAGGTCAAAAACGCCTCTGTAGCCCTTTTTGCACTCCACAACCACAGTGACATCCCAAACCTTTGGTGCTGCTCTGGAAATTTAACACAACCCCAACATCCTGGGCTGGAGCCCCAGGTGCTGACACACTAAAGCACAACAGATCCACTGAGTTCCTGGCATCCCCTCCTTTCTTCTTAAGAGCTTCTTAAAATAAGCCCATTAGCCCCAAGTTATCAGCAGCACAGAGATCTCTCTCAGGAGTCGCTCCAGCTCCCGGGCTCTGAGCGTGGTTTCAATTACGGAGGTTGCAGTGGATACAGCCACTCACCCCTTCCCAGTCCCAGCACAAATGCTCCATTCCCCAAATTACTGCTGACTGGCCTGGGATTGGCTTTTATTGCAGACAAGCAAGCCAATTCTTTGAGGCTGGGGTTAATTCAAGCACCTCATGTAGAGCTTTAGCCTGAGAATGGTTAAATGTTTAACCATGCCTCCAAAAACTGGTCAAGTGCAAAGTTGTTTTTCCAAGGGTTTGTTTTTCCCTTTTTCCCCCTCAACATTCCCCAGTGCCTTTCACTGGGGGAAAAAGGTGTGAAACTGATGAATCTGTCTATGGCTTGTCCTGTTTTCCTTTTGAATACAAAGCCAAACTTAGGCTGTTTCAAGATTGTGCCGTCCTCATTTATGGAGTTAATTCATACATGAGGATTCTGTTGGAGAAAACAGCAGATTTATCCTGAAGTGGTAAACCTCACAATACCAAGACACAACTTTCCAAATATTAAAATTAAAAAGTCTGTTCCTATTGCCTGGTAAACGGACCCTTGGAAAACCATCTAGGAAACAAATCAATTAAACCTGTTATCCTAAACTTCTGGTGCTTTTCAGCTGCTGATTTAGGAATAGAAATTCCACAGCATTAGGCAGAAAAAGGGAATAGATATTTTTATTTAAAACAGAGTAACTCAAAGTGGCCATAATAACCCATTTGTGTTGCTTTTGTACTCAGTAATGAATGACTGTAGTATAAAGTGCTCCTAATTTTTGCCTCGAGGTCTTGTCAATCATTACCTGATAAATAAAAACTTCAAACTGGCTCCTTTTAGCTTAATTGGGCAGAATTTCTCTCTGAAGGAAGGTTGAACACAGAGAATAATGTGTTTGTGGCAGCAGTGGAAGTCAGCAGGCAGGGTATTTGGATGGAAGCATACAGAGGATGTGAATTCTGAACTCACAAGATGAGTCTCTGGGGGTTTTTATCCAGAAGTATCTGTTCCCATTGCAGGCAGAGCTGAGGGACTGAATCCAGCAGCAGGGGGAATCCTGCAGCCCCTGGCCATGCCCTTGAGCTCTGCTGTCCCTCTCTGCTTTTGGGCTTTACAGCTGACACTTCCAGAACAATCAGGAATCTTAAAATTGCACTAAGGCTTATTTAAACCATTATTTTTTATTATAAGAACACTGGCAGCAACAGAAGCAGTTTCCTACATAGGAACAAAAGGATATTATTGTCAGTACTGGAACAGATCTGAAACAGCTCAATTAAGCAAACATAACATCCTCAAAGTTTGGCCTGAAAGGAAGTTAAAATAACTGTTCTATAAAATGCTTTAAATGTGCTTTAAAATGTCATTACTCAGATAAATCTAGCTGTTTGGAAGCTCGTTCACCAGGGTTTTATGGCCCTGCCAGTTTATGGCAGTGTATGTATTCATGTCAAGAATTCCTCTTCCAGAACAGTAGATGAGGAGACAAAGCCACAGGAGTGCTGCAGACCAAGGGGAGGCTGCAACCAGCTTGGGAATGGAGTTTTGGCTCCTAGGCTGGGAAAACTGCTCCAAAACACATCCAGCAAGTTGTGTGTATTTATGGCAGAGCTGGAAACCAGCAGATATTTCATGATAGAAGGCTGGAAGTGTTGAAGGCAGTGGTAAAGCTGCTGTTGGCTGCAGGACTGGCCCTGCAAAGCCAAAATATTTATTTTATTCTTTCTCCCCTTGCTGGCACCACTCCTGCCTTACACCTAAATGAGGAGAATTGGGACCATAATGAGAAACACCAGAGGATCCTCCTTCTAAAATTAGTCCAGGCCTACAGGAGCTGAGTAGGTCTCATTTTACATCAATAAAGGTCCTTCCACTGATGCTTTCCTGGACTGTCAGAGCAGTGCACAAAGCAAATTTACTTATGAATTTGTGATTGCTCGTGGAAGATGGCAGATTGAGTCCCAAATGCTGATGATTTAATCCCCTGGCCCAGCAAATATATCTAATTAAACTGGCACAATTCTGCCCACAGTTCAGTATAAACAAGAACCCCAAAACTGCTGCTGTGCCCCAAAGATATAATGCTCAGTTAATAGAGTGATTTAGACATTATTTTTTTCATTGCCTCCATAGCAATGCAGTGTGGTATCCACAGTAGGAAACCTCATGCCAGCAGCATCTCTCAAATATGCTAAAACAATCTAAATTAGAAAATGTCAGCTTCTTGGCTGATGTTTCTTTGGAGTTTCTTTCTTCCTTTCTTGTGCCTCTATAATTTTATTGGGATGACTAAATCTCTGAACTATGTTAGCAGTAAACAGAACTAATTTACCCCCTGCTTCTTTGAAACAGCTGCTGACAGCTGCACTATAATTCAATCATGGATCTTTGCAGCACAGACTGCAAAAACACATCCATATTTTTGCTATTCTTCCCTCCCTGTTGGATTTGGACCGAAGGAGCTGCACCAAATAATGACATGTGACAGTTTTGCCCGTACATAGAGACTGAGCTGCATGAAAACAGAGGCTCAAGATGAAACACTGTCCAGCCAAAAAAGGTTCTTTGAATAAAAGAATAACCACACAGATACACAATGTCATCGGGGTATCTTTTGTAAAGTTGCAATGATTTATTTTACTAGTTTGTACAAAAAGGCTTCTGACAACTGCTCTATGAAAAGAACCAGAAATGTGTATGCATTTTTGCCAACTGTTAATAAATATCTTCTTAAATAAGGAAACAAATGTGTTTAGGAACCCAGAATCATTTTTCCTGCATGTGATTGAAAAGGAATTCAGAGATGGAAATAAATAATTCTTCTTCCGCTTGTGACAACTATTTACAGAAAAATGTACAAACAGTGAAGCTGATGTTGAGCCTAGCAACAGAAATCCTGTTATCATGCTTAAAAACAACAACAAAAAACCAAAACAGAAACAATCCCCACATAATATTTAATATATGAATCCTTTACAGCAAGATACCGTGGTCCAAGTTAAAAACGCAACACACCAACACAGTGACCACCAACACTGAAACACCCGCAAGAGAAAACTAATCCTCGACTACTAAATAGTGGAAGTTCAGGCATGATTAGCTTTTAACTTTCTAGGCAGCACCTTCACTTCCTTTAGGAGGTTTACAGAAGGTGTATATATGTGTACATTGTCAAAAGATGCTTCCTGTGTGTGTGATTTCAGTTCCTCACTCTAAACCAGGGCTGTGCTGGGGGCAGCTTTGGCTGTTTAAGGTGGATGGTGCTGTCTGCAGGCTCCAGGGCTTTTGGCTCCAGCTGTTGTCCTGCTGTGTGTCCAAAGTGTCCCCGTGGGGAGGTTTGCTGGGTCCTGCCTGGGGAGGGTGCCTGCTGCAGCCAGGCTGCCCCTGCAGATGTTGGGTGGCTGGGGGGGATGCCAGGCACATCTGGCAACGTGGCAGCTGCTCACCAAAGCCCCCATCCAAAACCTACCAATGTCGTGGATGGCCTTCCCCTTTCCCATCAGCCTAATCCTGCTACTGAGAAAACACCAATTGACTTAAATGAGATGAGAATTAGGCCATCAGAAACAAGTTTCCAATTTATTTCATAGACAGTAGGGTTTTTTTTCTTCCTTTGCTTATTCTTTTTAAAGTGAGGCATCTGGTCTGGATTTGATCTGTGACTTAAAGGGAGAAGAGCAGTGAGTGAAGTCCAGAATTTCATTTATCTTCCTTCTCTAACTCTCCTCTAAGGCAAGACATGGAGCCAAGTCCCCACTGTGGCTGCATGGCCCCATGTGTTCACTGAGCAGAGACCCATCTCCAGGGATTTATGGTGTCCTGGACCCATCTGTTGGAGGTTTAGCTTTTTGAAGTTTGGAGATTTAGAGCTGGGTGTGCTGGATGCTGTGTTTTATTGGGCATTATTTTCTTTTTATCTCCCTGGTGGAATTGATGCCAATCCTGTTTCTGTGCATGCCAAAGCGGGGAATTGGTTTGTGATTGGTTACTGCAACTGTGTATTCTTCTTTGCAACAACTTTAATTGAGCCTTAATTGTTAAAGTGTGATGTTTGTGTAACCTGTGACTTTAAAAGAAGGAAAAAGAAAAGCCTTGAGGGGACATTTTCTTGCTTCTGGCTCCAGCTTCTTGGTGGCCCTTGAAGGGGATTGCTTTGGGGTTTGCTGAGGCGAAGCCAAGAGAGCAGGGGGTTTATCAGAGGCCCCAGCAAGGAAGGTTTCCTGGCACATTCCCAGTCTGTGTGGTGCTGGGTGCACATCCCAACTCACAGCACCTTCCTCACTTGAGTCCCCATGTTCTTGGAAAAGTGCTGGAACGTGTTACCTCAGGGAAGCCAAAGGACATTTTCCACACAGCAGCAGGATCCTCAGTTACAGCTCTGGAACTGCTTAGGACGCCCCAGATAAACTTCAGCTTTAATCCCTGTTTCTCAGCATTTTGCTGCTTTCCTGTTTCAAGTTCATAGCAAATTGAAATACTTTCTGGCTGCAAGAGGAAATTTCCTTCCTTGTTGATAGGAAAAAAGTGCACCCTGAAATTCTCGCTCTTTGAAGCACTTTTCTTCAGTTCTTTTGCTTGCCAATTGATTTGTTTTATCTTTGCCTAATCTGTCCTTTGAATTTGTGTCAATCCACATCCAGCTTTTGCTACTGTAGTTTAAAACTGGATGTTGCATGTAATTTATCCTTGGTTTTGCTTATGAGATTGAAGCAGAGGGGTGGAAGCAATAATTCTCTAACAAAATACCTGTTCACTCCAGGTATATTTTGTTCACTTATTTTATTGCAAACCGTGTTACAGGAACTACACACACTTATTAGTCACAGCACAAGTCTCACCTTGGATAGATTATTACTGTTTTACTCACAATCAACACTGGTGAGTTTGCAATCTCCAGAAAGACTCATTTGCAAAAGTATGTACTGTAGGAGCCAATTTTGTAAGCAGATTTGGTTTTAAACAGTTTCTCTGGCTTGTTTCAGTTTACAAGCTCATTGTCTGTAATAAACTCAAACAAAATGTGTTCAAATGCCTCTTAAGATCCAGAAACTCTTCCATTGTCTGAACTTTCAGAGGTCTGGTCCTAAAATGGTTTGGGACTTTTTTAAACCCATGGCTGGAGCACCAACCTTTCCCCCTCCCCCACAGAAGCCACACGAACCCACTCTTTACAAATAACTTCTTTCTTCTTTCTCTTTCCTACAAATCTAGTGGCAGCCACATGCTCGTACCACCATGTTCCTGTATTTTTTTAGGATGACATTGGAGCTGTCATCAAAGTAGAGCACTGAGATGGCATTGAGTTGTGTAGGAGCACAGCAGGGTTTCGGCACAGTCTCTGGGTTTATAAAGTGAACCTGGGGAATGAAAACAGAGGAATGTTAAGGTTTACTTTTCCCCTCTCCTCTCCCATATTCTTCTTTCCTGGACAACCTTCTGCCTGTCCCGTACCCTCACCCAGACAGAGCTGAGCTGAGTAACTTTGGGATTCACTGACCCCAAATCCACTTTTGGTGGCAGCACAGAGTGGATCCTCACAGTTTCTCTAAGAGATGCTGATAGTGGGTCTCATGTCTTGCTCCTTCCTTCCCATGCAGTGGGACTAAACCCCCATTGCAGTGTCTATCCCAGGGCCCTTTCAAACCAGAGAGATCCTGCCAATGCCTGCAGCAAAGACAGGGTCATTCCTGGCACTAATTCAGGCCACTCAGGCAGACCTGTGGAGCCAGATGCTGCAGGCACCTTGACAGCTAAGGCAGATCTTCCTTCCTCTGTTAGCTTGGAAACCTTTTTGTGTATAAATTTACTTCTGAGTAGATGTAAGCCTGTGTTAGGAGATAGGGTGCACCTACCAGTGTCTGTACAATGGCATGATTTGTAGCATTCATGTAGGAATTCAAGGGGAAAGCACATTCTCCTTCACAGTAATAGGCAGCGTAGCCCTCCGGAGCGATGATCCAGTCCTTGGTTAAATTGAATCCATTAGATTGTGGAGAAAGACAGAAATGCAGTGAAACAAAGAGCTAACCAGCACATAAATCTAAACATCCATACAGCCAGCAAAACAAAAATCTGGCCCCCTGGCCTTTCTAAAGCTCTCTTACAGGCCTCTAAAGTGCCTGCTCTTCCTGGAGGGACACATCCCACATTGCCAGTGTGCCCACAGAGCAGCTGAACACCTGGGTTCAGTTGTTTTTGCATTCAGCAGTGCCCTCCTGGCTGTCCACGAGGATCACTTCACCCAGCAACACCATGCAGACACAAGCTTTCAGAAAACAAAATGTCTTTAACCAAGTCTAAAAGAATGGGCAGATGAAAATGGAGAGCTGTGTGTGCCTTCAGCACTGCCAGAGCACCCCACAGCTCCTCAGAAGGACCTGAGTGTGCTGAGCTTCCAGCCAGTCTCATACTAAACATTTGTACACCCAGCTTAGCAGAAGCACTTAAACACGCTAAAGGCAGCATACAATACTTTTCCCCTTCAGGAAAAATACCCTGAATACCCTGTGCCAGCCCTTACCTGCCACCCCAGGTCCCTGAAGCTGACGTAGAGCTCGTGTTTCTTGCAGGCCTGTCGCTGGTCACTGCTGCTGTTCTCTGTGAGGGGACAATGGTGGCCGTGAGCTTGGGCTGCCCCAGCTCCCACAGCCCTCAGCAGGGAGCGAGGCATCGCTGCTCTCACAGCTTTTTGGTTTTTTTAGTTGTTTTAATCATATAATAATAGCTGGGTTCAACATATATGAGATGTACTTCTGGCTTTTTTGTGCAAAGCCAAAAAAGGCCTGGGGAAGTAGGTTTTTTTTGTCTTTATTTTTTTTTTTTTTCCCTGGACTTCCTCTGATCTCCTAATAGCACCACACAGATCACTGATTATTGCCTGTACATAAAAGGAGGATAGGTGCAGTTTTAAAGTTTTGTCCACTCTGGATGTGTAGCCTGAGCAGAGACCCAAATAGAAGGAGTGGCTCAGGGAGAATTTCTTCACTGAAAGTGTGGTCAGGCATTGGAAGGAGCTGCCAGGAAGGCAGTGGGGTCCCCATCTCTGGAGGTGTTCAAGGGACTGGACCTGGAACTCAGTGCTCTGGGCTGGTTGATAAGGTTGGAATTGGTCAAAGGTTGGACTTGATGATATTGGAGGTCTTTTCCAACATTAATGATTCTATAAAAATATAGATTTCTTTTTTTTCCTGGTCTTTCTGCTCCTCACAAGCTCTCCTTCCACTCAGTGAGGCACTCCCAGAAGCAGCTGGAATTTGCTGCTGCCTCAGCAGAGCCAGCCCTGAGCTGTGGCTCCTGCTGGGACCATCATCAAGGGCCTGTTACTCTGAGGTATCACATAATTAAGCCACATTTCTATTTCAAATGCCTGATGGAGTTCTCTTCCAAATTAGGAAGCGCTGCTCCCCCCAGAATAGCCGTGGTTATCCTGAGAATGAGTGGATTTTCCTCTTCCATGCAAGAATTTAGGGACTACTACGCTTTTTAGGGGCTAAACTTAAAATCACAAGGCCTGAAAATGAACAGCATCTGGATTCAGATCCACTGATCACTTGCTCATTGCTTTAACGTAATTATCTTCAAAATGAGAATTTATTTTGTATGGGAGAAGGAGTTTTTTCTGGTTAGGCACTTGGAGTACTTTTTAAATTTGGATTAACAAATCCCTCAACTCAACATCGCTTCAAAGAAACATTCTTTCTCCTGACATTTTTGGAATAACCCTAACCCCACACTGTTTTCAAACCAGGACAAAAGGGAGAGCAAAGAGATAAAGTGTGAGAAACGGTTCCCAGGTCACCCCACGGGCAGAAAGGGGGACGCAGGCAGCTGTGCCGTACCTGCAACGTTGGACACCCGGAAAGCCTCCTGGTTCTTTGGTGTTTTGGATCGGTTCTGGCTCCTCTGCTTGCCCCCCGTGGAGCGGATGCTGCGCAGGTGGACCTCGGTGGCTTTGAAGAAGGCGACGGTGAAGGGCTGCTTGTTCTGCGGGCCGTGCCGCCCGATGAGCCCTGCCAGCTTGGGGTTGATGCTTTGTCCTGCAGACACAACAGCCTGCTGAGAGCTCCTGCAGCAGCTGTGCCAGCAGCCAGGGCAGAGCTGCTGCCCATCCTGGGCCTGCCATCAGCCCTCCAAAGACCTGGATTTGTTGGCCAAAGCTGCTTTGTCAGAACAAGGGCAGCTCAGCACAGCACACTTCATTTTACATCTGTGTGTAAAAGTTACATTAAATAGTCCTACATATAATTATTTTACCCCAAATCCGCTTAGCATTAACTTTTCCTGCATTCTTTAGAGGGGTTTCTTCAAGTTCACCAACCTATAATTTGAAGTGATCCTATAAAAGGAACCATAAAACTCAGCCCATAGGAGCACTAAATTCCCACTGGAAGGTTATTAGCTTAAAGTAAAAATGCCTTGCATGAAATGCTGACAGAGTTCCAGATACACCTTAGCTGAGAGAAACAAATGTTTGGAGACATTTTGCTTATTGCTGCATCTTGCCATCACTATTATCTGACAACTTTGTACAAAACTTTGATTATCATCCATGTAGCCTTCATCTTGGGCTTTAGAATAATTAGATTTTTGGTAAAAGACAATAAGTAGGTTTCTCTGTAGAATTAAATCAATTTTTTACAAAAAAAGGCAAGGAGAGGGTGGCAGTGGGAAATTTAATTTTTCCCCCTGTTGCTGTCGAGGGATGTCTGGGTGCTGCTGTGAAGTGCAGAGGTGATATCCAGGATTATTCTGTCCCAAGCTACTGAGTGCTGCTGCTAAACCCAAATTATGTTAATGGTTTTGTGATCCTTTTGCTAAGGACAGAGCTGGGCCCTGTCAGCCACAAATCAAACGTGCCAAAGGAAGCTGACACTTTCCTGGACAAGCCCTGCAAGGCAGCCTGGCCAGGGAGAGTGGCAAAAGGGCTCTCAGCTCTTTTGTTTTATAAGATTCTTTTTTTCTTAAGTAGACTATTTGTTTCATGATTACAGCTCATGTAACAGCAGACACAAAGAAAAATTGGGGGTTGCTTTATTTTCATTTTTACTTCACTTAAATCCTCAAGGATTGCCCAAGCACAGTTGCATCAAAGTCCTGCAGGGCTTACAGCACACGGTTGCAGAATGCAAAGATGAGTATTTGGTGCTTCCCCTGGCTGGGAATGAGGTGCCTGGCACGGGGAGCCCCTGGCTGGTGGGTGCCACTCACCATCAGTGCCTTCCACAGAGAGCTGCAGGCCAAGGTTGTGCTGGGGATTCACCACCCAGTGGTTACTGGTCGCGGTGATGTCGAACACCAGCCACCCTTCCTCTGCAGCCCAGATCGTCCTGGAGTCCAGCAGGAACAAGTCTGAGTCCCTGGAAGCAAGGAGCAGAATTCCCAGTTAGCCAGGATTGCCACTGGAGTCTCCAGAAGTTTCCTCTAGGCAGTGTGTGGGGTTGGGGTTTCAGACAGGGGGCTGGGCTGGTGCTCCCCTCTAATCACCCTCAGATGAAGCTTCTCTTCTCTTCTCTTCTCTTCCAAAAAGAGAGGATGGGTTGAAACAGAGCTGAGGTGGTCTGGAGTTACTTTGCTGCTACAGCTAAACTTGAGCTCCTGATGAAACTTCAAAAAATGTTTGCCAGGCACAGATCTGGAGAATTGCTGTTTGCATATGCAAACCCGCTAATTGGGCAGACAATGCTGCTCATTAGCCTTTCCACACATAATTTCCTGACTTTCCTGCATAGCTGTAGCCTGGTGCAAGCCAGCTGGAGCACTGGTGTGCATACATTAACATGTGTAGTGGGTGCATTTTAAATTTGCTCATCTGAGGTTACAGACAACTGATTGAGGCAATAACCCTCTGCACAGCCACAGGTCTGCACCACTGGGGTCACAATCTTTTATCTTTTTTTGTTTTTTTTTTTAAAGTCCACTGCTGGGTTACTCTAGCTGAAGAAATAACAGCAGCAAATGAAAAATATCCTAAATAGGGAGAGTCTGTTCTTTTGAAAATGGTGAAATTTTTTCAGATTTACCAGATGTTGCCTGGCAAATTTCTGAAAAATTAAAATTTGAGAAAACACAGGTTCTGTAAAGGAAGGAGTCTTATCAGAAAAAAAGGAGATAGAAGTCAGATTAAAAATGGATGTTGTTGCAGTTCTTTTATAAAAAATCACTTTAAAAGAGGAACAAAGACACATGGTGGTGGAAGTGTCTAGACAAGTCCTGTAAGAGCTGTTTTGTACCTGCAGTGAACAAACATGATAACTTGTTCAAGTGTAATTATATCCTTTTGAATGAAGAACTATCCTTGAAAAACCCTTTAATCACATCCTCAAAGCTTTAAAAGGCCTTATGAATTTTATCACTGTGGATTTGTCAGTGCTAATACACATATTTAGCTGTGTTCACACAGTGTCTCTTTGCACGAAACATCAAGTGATCAGAAATGAATCTGGGGAGAGCTGCTGGCATAAGGGCTTTTGACTCACAGCTTTTAGTGATTCTTTTCCCTTTGGCATACCAAGAAATTAGAAGCTTTTTTCCCACACAGAACAGGAATGGAGGGGGTTTTGCAATGCTTTTACTATTCAGTTTTCCTTTCAACCTCAGTGGGCCAGAGTGTGTGTGTGAGCTGATGCTTTCCTCCGGGAGCTAAGGGATGTCACCACCCACCTCTGCTGGCTTTCATGAAATTCAATTTCTGACATGAGTTGCTGCAGAGCACGTGAGCACCCGGCCCAGGGTGTGCAAGCAGAGCATTCTGTGTTTCCTCCCTAAAGCAGGATGGATTTGGATGGAATATGCTGCCAAATACGCAGCCAGTGCTGCTGAGGGTGCAACCAGTCCTTGCTTTTAAGCGAAGTTCTGGGGTGTGGAAACTGGACTTGCTGCAACAGCTCCTTGCTAAGGCAGGGGGGATCCTATGGGAATATCCCAGTGGGTGTTTGGGAGCCAGAGTGGGTGGCTCAGGAAGGATCCAGGGTGCAGCAATGCAGAGGCTCAGTGCAGGTGCTGGGAGCTCCCAGGAAAGCTGAAGTTAACCAGGATGGGAAACCCCTCTCACATCAGCTACAGCAATGCAAGATGCTCGGGCTCTAACCAGGGGACAAATTCCTGGGGTTTCATCCCCACCCAGGAGCAGTGGCCCCGTCCCCACAGCCCAGGACACCTCCCACCCTTCCCTGTTTACAGCACACTGAACCAAACACATCCCAGAGGAGCCAGGGGTGAGGGAGTCCCATGGATTGGCCCTTTCCAGTGGCTGAGGCCAAGTTTCCAGGAGGAAAGGGTTTTTATATTCACACAGTACATTATTTAGGCATGGCCTCTGACTGGAACTCATGATTCACACAAGGTTTAGTTAACAGGGACTTGGCTTGCTTGGTTTTCTCCCCTTGTAGTTCGCAGGTTGATGATAGTAGCAATCATGATAATTTTTTTGTTTTTAGCTACTGCCCAACTGCAGTATTATTACTCAGAAAAAAACAGCCTTTAAGCTTCCCATGCTGGCATGATGCAATCGGGGTAAGAGACAACACGAGGCATCAAGTACCAGGGTGAGTCAGTCTGGGAAATTGTATAATGCGTTTGTTTTCCTGTAGTTACAGCAATGTGCAAACAATAGGCCTGGAGGGGAAGCCCGAAGTGAGAGATCAAAGAGGCCCACTGAAGGGAAATGTCCTTCCCACACACACTTGGAACATTTGGACCCCAAAAAGCCCCGAGTCAGATGCCCTTTGGAGGAGTTTAAGCACTCCTGGATTAGCGATTTCCATCCTGGCCCACCAGCAGTGGGATGTAAAACCTCACTAGTGTTGCAAGCAGAGGCTCCTGAGATAGTGGCTCCTGTTTTGATGAAAAGAAACCTCTCATTCTTTATAAAAAGAACAACCTCCTTTAAGTGGAATGTCCTGCTCTCCAAAGACAGGCAAACAGCATTAAATCACCAGCTAATAGCCAGCCCTTGAGATATCTTTGTTGGACAAGACACAGTAAACACAGCAAGGAAATGTTGTTCTGCTAAGACTTAAACAACATTTATTCTGAGGGCTGCCATCTAATGACTTATCACAGAAGATAGTGCTGGTTAAGTCTAACTAATGTGGCTGCTTTGGGTTTCAGCTGTGAGATAAAAATCAGAGCCCAAAGAGAAAAGGTTTCTAGGGCACATCTCTGTACCTCACCTTCCAACTGTGTGCTCACTGAGCATGTTCCTGGAGCGATGTGAGTGATGGCTCTGCAGCAAGGAGGCAAAAAAACCCCTTTGGTTCCTTGGCCCTGCATTCAGTTCCTTCATTTTAGAACCTTGGTGCATGCAAGAAATCGTACCGTGCCTTTTTCCAGAGCAAGAGATAGGAAAAGCACATGATCCTTCTTTTACAAAAAAATTAAGCTGGGACATGGAAATGTTAATGTCTAGATTAGAGTTACATAAATTACAAAGTCTGGATCCAGACCACAAGAATGTTCTGTTGAGACCACATCAAAATGGCTGAGTGTTCAAAGAACTGACATCAGCGGGAGTGTCAGAGCTTTTAGCAGTGATAAAATTTGGGGCTTTCTGCTCGGTTTTCTCAAGCATCAGGCTGTCAGTGGAGCCTGAGATGAAGGCAGGAGGTTGGTATTTGCCTGCTGATGTCTTTGGTAGTGTCCAGCACTGGATGCCAGACAGGAGAGTCACCTCCTGTTAGAAAGCACTCCCAAAAATTTGTCTGCAGGTCATAGAAGTGCTGTGTGGTCTGTGAAACTTCCTTAGTGGAGCTGTTTTCTGGGCTCAGGGGTGAGTAACGAGTGAGGGTGGCTGGGCAGGATGCATGTGAGATCGTGTCTGGGAAGCAGCTGGAGCTTTGGAGGTGGAAGGGCTGATGCTGGTAAGGAAAGGGATCACAAATATTTAGTGGAAGAGAAAAGGGCTGGAAGAAGTGAGGATTGTGGAGATGAGCACAGAAATAAGAGAACACAAGTACAGAAAAGGCAGGAAAGGAAAGGATAAAGGAAATTGTTGCACCATGGCAATTCTAAATTAAGAGAAAGGATTGACAACTCTGAAGCTTCATGAAAATAGTATGTATGTCTTCTTTGCTTTTTGCTGGGGTACTTTTTCAGTCTCTGGGATGGAGTTTGGCTTGAAGCCATAAACACTAGAAATATATACAAAAATGAGAGGTGCTGCATCTGCCCCATCACGTGCCTGAGTGAAATGGGGCAAGAGGAGAACATGGATGAAAAGATGAGAGATAGAAATTCTGCATTAGCAAGAGAACAGGAGATAAAACTCTGCATTTATAGACTATAATGCTGTAAGGTCCACACTATTTTAGGACAGTCCTCTTGCCAAACAGTCCCTGCTTTTCCGTCTGTTTTCTTCACTCACTGAACCCATCCCGCTCGTCAGCCCTGTTATTTCAAGCTGCTGGTTGACAAGTGGTAGTAAACACTAATGAGCACTTCCAAGTGGGATAAAAATAAATGGGAAAATGGACAGGCAGCAGCAGTGAAGGTGACTCTTGGCAATTTCCATTACACTGTAAGACAAGGTGATTTCTGTGACCAGCCAGTGCTGGGAGCAGCCTCAGAGCCCCGGCTCACCCAGCTCTGTCCTGACAGCAGCAGGTCCTGCTGACCCCTGCCTGCATCAGGGACAGGCAATCCCTCAGCCCAAATCCCTCAGGGCTGCCCTGATCCCTCCCTGCTACCTGCAGGAATTACAAATTTCAGTGTTTTAAACAGCAACCGTACAGCAGCACCTTGCAACAGCTTTTGAATGGCTTTACAAATGTGGGTGAGGCCTCCTGCTTCTGTTTTAAAGTAGGAAACACTTGAGGCATGGATATGGTGAATTCTTATTGATTCAGCATGTAAACCACAGTGTTTAAGCCAGGAGCACAATCCTCTCCTCTTGACTCACATTCTAACCCTAGAGGGGCTGCTTGGGTCACAGGCATGGTGCAAGTTTTCCAGCAGGCAGCCCAAGGACAGAGCTGGCAGGGGGGGAAGGGGGTTATTCACAGCCAGGTTTGAGCAGGTGGAGGGAGGAGAAGGCAAAAAGAGCATCCTGGGAGGGTGAGAGGAGATGTGGGGTTAGAAGACATCTGTTTGGATTAAAAACCTGCCGTATCCAGATTCCAGTTTGCTTGGTGTCATTGCTTAAAGTCAGCTGCAGCTGTCCAAAGACAAGCTTAGGAAAATATTTTTCAGACTTTCCTACTTTGAGAGGGCCCCAGGATCTCCCTGGGCCTCTCCCTGGCACGTTTGCAACACCCTCTGTACACAGACCTGATTCAGCCCTCCTCCCACACCTTCCCTTCCCTGGGCCTGGGATCCCCTGCTTATCCTCCCCTCTCCCCAACACTGATAAAAGCTCTCCCCACTGATAAAAACTCTCCCCACTGATAAAAGCTCTCCCCACTGATAAAAGCTCTCCCCACTGATAAAAACTCTCCCCACTGATAAAAGCTCCCCCCATGCCTCGGGCAGGAGCCACCAGCCAAACACAGCCCAGGGGCTCTGCCAGGTGAAGGGATGTCCACAGCAGGAATTCTGTTTGCTAGAGGTGTTTTCCAAGGATTGGCCTGAAAGCTGGCTGTGCTGGTAGTGAAACAGGTCTGTGTAAATTCTGTTGAACCTAGGGGAAAATTAAATTCACTCTAAAATTGCGGCAGATCCTTAATTCTGCTTTGTGTGCTTCTAGTAGCTGTGTTGCCTTTCTTTTCTTTCACAGTGTTGGAGAAGGGTAAAACTGAGATCTCAAAGGTTGATTAAATGGCAATGGGAGTTTGTTTCTGAGATGCAACGTTGCCTAAACATGAAGCCTCTTGTAAAAGCAGTGCTGAGAGGAATGAGGTTATACACACACACATCTCTGTCACTTTCCATGCAGCTGTTTCTGCTCGGCACTGAAGGGCTGTTCATTAGTGCATCACTCACCCAGCAAGGACCCACTGGGCTTTGCAAAATGCCTCCTGCAGCTCCTCAAGTGAAGAGTTGTGCCTTGCTAAGTTCAGGATTTGTCAGAGGTTTTTGCAGGCTGCAGTGGCTTTTAGGAATGGTCTGAAGGAGAAAAGCAGATACAGCTCTGTTCTTGGAGAGCTGCAGGATCTCTACGCTCCAGCTGCCTTGCTGCTGGCTGAGAGATAAATGCAGTTATCAACTGTGTTGCAGATAAGTCACCAAAAAATTATAATCAAAGCTATTGTCAGCATTTGTAGACACTGTCACAGTGCTGGGGCACATCATTAAATCAAACTGTGCTGTGCTGTGCCATCCCCAGAACGATCACGCTGCTGCCAAAAAAAGCTCCAAAAAGAAGGCACATCTGCTTAATGGGCTGGGTGGGCCCAAGCCTTTCTTAGGTACTAGAATTACATGTTTCAACCCACAACATGGAACCAGACTCCAAAGAATGGCAGAAAGGGGTCTGGAGAGGGGCTCAGGTTTGATCTGGTGCAGCAGTGGTGTAGTTTGAAGCTCAAGCTAAAGCGTTCCAGCTGCAAGTCAAACCCAGGAATGCATCCTGCAAGATCTGATTTTTCTGTAGGGCTGGTAACATGAGCATTCAAATCACTGCCTTTGAAGCCCTTGAAATCCATAATGGCCACAAAGTGAACATGTAACAACTACATTTCAATTACCAAAGGCTGGTCAAGTACCTGGTTTTATTCTCTCCAGTAACAAAACTCTCATCGACTTCAAAGGGGTTGGGATTCACTCTGCAGTGCAAGTGCTGGGTCCAGCGAAATAGGAGATGTAACTCTGGGATGAGATATTTCAGCCTCAAAAGGTGCAGACAGAAAAGCAGGATTGAGCTCTGAGCTTTAAGGTAGCTCCATTTCAAAATGCTGAATTTTTTCTGCAGCTTCAGGTTAATCAGCTGAGGGGGATGCCCTGAGTGAGCACTGGGATCTGCTTTGCTCTCCCTCCTTTTTCAGGAGGGAGACTTGAGCAGCACCCGGCTCCACCTTCAGCTCCCACTGGGAAGGGTTTGTCACCACCAACATGGACTGGATGTCCTGCTGCTGTCACCCTTCTCAGGTCAGTCACTGGCTTTGGAAAACCTTCCCAGGCTTTTGGGGGAGTGAGCCACAAAGTCCAAACAGAAGTTGGACATGAGTCACTGGACTTTGAGCTATGCACTCGAAAGCTTAGAGACATGTTATACCAGTTAAAACATCATCAGTGTGTGTGATATTTGGGACATTTTTGTTCATGAATGTACTTGTTTGCCTAAAGTGAATAACTGATGCTGTGTGCCTAAGGAATGCTGTGCATGCCTTTTTATCACAGAGATGTTGCCAGTTTGAAGAGCTTGCCTTGCAACAAAAAGATTTGGAAAAGTCAGAAAGAATATTTGAATCATTTGGCCTGATTTCCTACAAACACCTGTAATAATATCTTCAGTCCAACTGAGATATAATTTCTAGTAGTCCCAAGTCAAGTGGCATCTCCTCTGCTGCAGAGGACAGGGCTGGGCTCTCATTTTTACTGCCAGGGTTGTCAGGTTGAGTAGGTGGATGGGGGAGAGTTTCCACCCTGCAAATGTTTGTGCTGCTGAGGGGCAGAATTTCAGGAATAATCTGCTGGGGGTGCAGCTGTTGCTCTGGAAACACCTAAGCCTGTGTTTTTCACTGACAATGAAGTGCACACAAGAGATGTTGCTGGTTAGATGCCTCCAACCTGTCTGAACTCGTGAAGTCATTAAAGGCTGAGCTGCTCATACCTCTGCTTTATGTGAACCGAGGGCACCATCACACCCTCCAAACCGGAGGCTCCTCTGTGGTTTAACTAAAAATCCTTCAGCACATCTCACAGAGGAAAATCCCTGCAGCCACCCTCAGCTTGAGCTCTGCAGCTCTGTGCTGTGGCTCGGGGAGCTGTCCTGCTCTCTGCCCTTGTGAGGTGATGCTCAGCTGCCCCTGGCAGGAGCTGCTGTGCCTGGAGAATCCCCTCTCCTTTCAGCTCTCCAAAGGCAATTCCAGCAGTGCTTCTGTGTCAGCAGAAGGAAACCCAAAGGCAGCAGAGGTTTCCCTGCCTGCGTGGGGGGGAGGGTTTGGCTTTGTTTTGCTCCTGTTGCTAACAACGTCAGATGGGGATGACTTTCCAGCGGCTCAGGATGAGACAAACAGCCAAGGAAGCATCAAAGTGAATGGGTGGGTTTTGATCAACACTGGAGAGGGTTTGTTTTCTTTCTCCACTTGCCCAATGACACACTGACTTGGATGACTGGGCTGTGACAGAGCCGGGTGGAAAATGTCAGTGGAAAAATGCAGGAAAAGAGCAAATATTTTTACAAATGTTAGTGACAATATTTTTACCTTTCGTCAAACCAAACCAACGGGAATATTTTTTCAGGACAAACTGTTCAAAACTCGCCATAGCCTGTGCCAAAATGTATGCAAAAGGGGAATATGGATGAACACTCATTAAAAATAGTGTTCCTGTGGTGAATATGATGTAGTAAAATTGCATCTAATCTTGTGGCTGGGACATCTGTATAATTAGCAAGATTCCTCACCTCTTCCAGAGAGTGGTTGATGTATATGCCTGCCCTTTGCATACATTTTTTTTCCTTTAGGAATAGGAATTAGTGGAGGAGGCAGTTTGCAGAAGCATTTGCTGCTCCATCCTCTTCAAACAAAGTCGTAACAAACTTTTGGATGCACCATGGTAAAATTAAGATATCAGATTTCGTTCTGACTCTGTCAGTAGGATTCCCAGGGGGCACCTCACTCATCAGGACGTGAGGGAGAACTTCCCTGGCATCTGATGAGGAAGGTCATTTACTCCAGAGCAGGTTCCTGGCAATCCCCCAGTGCCCTGGCACACAGGTTGGCTCCTGTGCCTCCTCCTCTGCCAACACATCTACAGTTTCTGCTCTTCCCAAAGCTGGAAAGTCATCCCTGCAGGCTTGTACCTAAATAATCTACTCAAGAAATACAGCCAAGGGAAGCTGCTGCCTCTGGAGTTGCCCAGGAGGGAATGAACTGAAATGTTCTGATGGGTTCTGTGCACAGTTCTGGCTTGTTGCCTTCTCCTTTAAGGAAGACTTGGTTGAAATGCACAGTTTGAATTACCACTGTTTGATAAAAATATATTCATTTTAGCACAGTTCCCAAACACAGCAAATAATTGCATCATTAGAAATGCCAGGAGAACCGTGAATTTTAAGCTATAAAATTAGAATTTCAGATGTGGAAGAAAACACACCAGTGGTTAAAATATTTTTACCATCCAGCAAAGCCAGTTGAAATTTTCGCCATTAAAAAAAGGTTGACAAGGTTTCCTGACATATTTCAAGTTTTTCTGCATCTTTATTAGCTCTTATAAAACTATAAAGCCAGAGTCCTGATTATACTTCTTTTTCTTACCCTTTTCACTTTTCACTTTTTAAATCCCTAGTGTTTCTCTTTTCATAAATCTAAATTAGGACTGTAGTATTATTGGCCCATATTTAGTAGTCTTAAAGAATAACTTCTGACTAGAATGTGATTGTAAATACTTTTCACGTAAATAAATGCAATCTCACTTTTGGTAGGATTTGTATGCGAAGGAAATATGTGCAAATGAAACTGAGTGCCTTTGATAAGTGGTTTGGGATTGCTGATTAATTGGAACTAAAACCAGATGAGAAAATTGAACATATGTTCTTATTCAAGTTCCCTGGACGATTTGTCAGGGAGCTTGGCATACATTAATAATTGCTTGGAAGGGATTTAATAGTTCATCTTGTAGTTTTGCACATGCAAAACAATCAGTCAATATAAAAAGCATGGTGTCATCTGTCTTTGTTAATTAGGGAGCTTGAATGCCTTCAATAATAAGGGTTAGTAATTAAGCTACAATTCCAAAGGAAGCATTTGGGTTTGCCACCTCAGGATCCATCAGAGGCAGGAGGAAGGAGTGGGGAGATACTTCCAGAAATCATTAAATATTCCTGGTTTATGGTAGTTTTTCTGCACTAGGACACTGCCAGGCTGCTGTGTGCTCCCAGAGGCAGAGCAGGAGCTGTGGGGATGCTCCCAGGACATCCATCCCCAGTCACAGCCACGGGAGCTGAGCTGAGCAGCACGGGCTGGGGTTCCCTGCACAGCCCCGCAGTCAGAGCCAGCTCAGCACCCCTGGATCCCTGCCTGTAACTCCCAGGAGGAGCCAGCAGTGCCAGTGCTTCCAGCAGGGTCTCCTCACCTTCCTGGGTGCTCCTGCAGCACCTGGTAGACGCTGATCTGGAAGGTTTCGTTGTCGAAGCGCTCGCGGATGTAATCCTTGTAAATCCTGAACTCGGCCGCCGTCACCGCCTCCCCCTCCGGGATTCGGGAGAGATCAAACCTGAACTCTCGGTAGTGGCAGCGCTGATGGTGGAACTCTCTGTCATGCTCCACTGAAACAGAAAACAGCCCATTAGCCACCTGCTTTGTTCCCCTTCCCCTCGCCATCAAACACGCTCGCGAGTTGCCACAACAGAAAAGGGCAGGAATATCTGATTGCACATAGGAAACACCGGCCTCTATCGGGGCTATTATAGGCAGATTTGTGTTTATCAGGCTGCCTTTGGAACAGTTTTGCTGTTGGCTGGTACAGGGGGCCATTGTGTTTTAATGATTTTTGGCAGCTTTGTGCTTGACAAGTGACTCTGGACACTTGCCACCGATAAGGACCGAGCTGCTGTGGGAAGGAGCTGAGACAAACAGATGGGGCTTTTCAGGAGTGCTGGTTCTTGGCCTGGCTCTGCTTCTGACAATCACACACACACACACACATACCCACACACTATAGACACAAATTCCAGCCCTTGAGGCTTTTCATGCCAGGGATCCACGTTTGGTGCCAGCTGAACTCATCGCAAGCTCACGGCTCCACTCTGCAGGGTGAAAGCTTTCATTTTAAAGGATCTTTAGTGATGCAGGCTGTGGAGCAACTGTTCAAAGTGAGGGACTTTCTTCCACCTCCCAGCCCTGACTGTGAAATAACAAGTGTCACATCCTCCCAGGCCAGTGTTGGGGTGTTATCCCACAGGGTGACAGGGACAGCCGGTGTTGGGGTGTGTGTGTGTTATCCCACAGGGTGACAGGGACAGGCAGTGTTGGGGTGTGTGTTATCCCACAGGGTGACAGGGACAGCCAGTGTTGGGGTGTGTGTGTTATCCCAGGGGTGACAGGGACAGGCAGTGTTGGGGTGTGTTATCCCACAGAGTGACAGGGACAGGCAGTGTTGGGGTGTGTGTTATCCCAGGGGTGACAGGGACAGGCAGTGTTGGGGTGTGTGTTATCCCAGGGGTGACAGGGACAGGCAGTGTTGGGTGTGTGTTATCCCAGGGGTGACAGGGACAGGCAGTGTTGGGGTGTGTGTGTTATCCCAGGGGTGACAGGGACAGGCACTGTTGGGATGTGTGTTATCCCAGGGGTGACAGGGACAGGCAGTGTTGGGGTGTGTGTTATCCCAGGGGTGACAGGGACAGGCAGTGTTGAGTGTGTGTTATCCCACAGGGTGACAGGGACAGGCAGTGTTGGGTGTGTGTTATCCCACAGGGTGACAGGGACAGGCAGTGTTGGGGTGTGTGTTATCCCACAGGGTGACAGGGACAGGCAGTGTTGGTGTGTGTGTTATCCCATGGGTGACAGGGACAGGCAGTGTTGGGGTGTGTGTTATCCCACAGGGTGACAGGGACAGGCAGTGTTGGGGTGTGTGTTATCCCAGGGGTGACAGGGACAGGCAGTGTTGGGGTGTGTGTTATCCCAGGGGTGACAGGGACAGGCAGTGTTGGGGTGTGTGTTATCCCACAGGGTGACAGGGACAGGCAGTGTTGGTGTGTGTGTTATCCCACAGGGTGACAGGGACAGGCAGTGTTGGGGTGTGTGTGTGTTATCCCATGGGTGACAGGGACAGGCAGTGTTGGGGTGTGTGTTATCCCAGGGGTGACAGGGACAGGCAGTGTTGGGGTGTGTGTTATCCCAGGGGTGACAGGGACAGTCGGTGTTGGTGTGTGTGTTATCCCACAGGGTGACAGGGACAGGCAGTGTTGGGGTGTGTGTGTGTTATCCCAGGGGTGACAGGGACAGGCAGTGTTGGGGTGTGTGTTATCCCAGGGGTGACAGGGACAGGCAGTGTTGGGTGTGTGTGTTATCCCAGGGGTGACAGGGACAGGCAGTGTTGGGTGTGTGTGTTATCCCAGGGGTGACAGGGACAGGCAGTGTTGGGGTGTGTGTTATCCCACAGGGTGACAGGGACAGGCAGTGTTGGGGGGTGTGTGTGTTATCCCAGGGGTGACAGGGACAGGCAGTGTTGGGGTGTGTGTTATCCCAGGGGTGACAGGGACAGTCGGTGTTGGGTGTGTGTTATCCCACAGGGTGACAGGGACAGTCGGTGTTATCCCACAGGGTGACAGGGACAGGCAGTGTTGGGGTGTGTGTGTGTTATCCCAGGGGTGACAGGGACAGGCAGTGTTGGGGTGTGTGTTATCCCACAGGGTGACAGGGACAGGCAGTGTTGGGGTGTGTGTGTTATCCCAGGGGTGACAGGGACAGCTGGTGGTCCCATGTAACCCTGTTTGTGGGTACAGAAGCAGGGGGTCAGTGCTGAGAGGAAACAAAGGCTTCAAGCCAGTCCTCCAGCGAGGGGGAGGAGAGGTGTCAGTGCCCCAGCCCAACACATGAGGCAAGGCACCCTTCTAGGAACAAATTCCAAATTAAACAGACAAGTCAGACAAAGGAAAAGGGGGAAATGGAGGTATGAGGGGATGAACTGACTCGCCCAAGGTCACAACGCATGACATTTTAAGAGCTGAGGTTTGAACCAGCCACTTCCTATATGTCCCAGTCCTGTCGTCTGTCCACTTGACCTCTCTGCAGCTTGACTGCACAATTCAAGTAGTTAGCTCTGAGATTTCCTTGGCAAAGAATGTATGTCTTTCTACAGGCCTGATTTTCTTCTGGCAGCAGCAAATCCATTGTGTAAATCCATTGACTTAAAGGGAATTACTCCTGAAAAAGAGGAGTTTCGAGCCTGGGTTTGGACAGTGCTGTTGGTATTTGCAGCTCTGCAGGGTACAAAGGCAGCTCAGCCATGGCCAGGGTGTCCCCGTGGCAGGGACAGAGCGTGGGGAGGCTCTGGGAACAGAGCTGTGTCCAAGCATGGAGCAGCCTCAGCGCTGCTTTGCTGGCCGAGGCTCAGCCGCTGGCCATGGACTCTTCCTCCTCTCTCACATCCCTTCTGTGAGGAGTCCAGTTTGCCACTGTGTGATTGCTGCTCAGGGAAAAGCTGCAGAGCTCTTACTCATAGCTGGGATTCATCCTAGAGGAGTTTTTGAGGTATGAAACCTTTAAACTTTCCAGGACAAAGGTGATTAAGTTTAGCAAATGGTTTTCTATGTCGAGCAGTCTCTGTAGCTCCTCTACAAAAACATCTCAGGGACAACTTTTAGTGTCTCATACCCTGAGGTGGAGGAATATTGAGAATATTCACCAGTGTTTGTAAAACACTTGGCAGGCTACAACTGCCCTGGACGTGCTAGCAACACTATTAAACATGCCACAATCCCTTTCCTCCAAAGTACTCCTAATAGAATAAGATATAAAGGGCATAATTTCGGTTTTAAAGTAATTCATCTGCACCTAAATTAAAAGGGAACAAAAAAATACCTTAATATGGTATTTACATATCACTCCTTTAACCACAAATGTAGAAGTATGAGTATAATGCAGTGTGGCTTTATTTGCAGCTGTTAGCAGTAGGATGTACAAATATGATTTGCTTCCAAAGGCATGGGAAGGTTGAACTTCCAGGGGAAGGTGGGTGCAGTTTTTCTGTACATGTGTGATGACAACTACATCAGCCAACACTGGCCTTTAGCTGCACTTTATACACAAGGTCTGACAACAAGCACATGAAGATGAAACTTTTTGGGGTGCTGCTAAAGTTCACAGCAATTCCCACTGCTGAGCCCTAGAAAAAATGTGTCGTGTTAGTATGAAAAATTAACAGCCAGGGTCATAAAATAAAGAGCCCCAAAGTTTGAACTTTCCCATGCTTTGCAGATGTTTGGATATAGGGTTTTGGCCTGAGCCATCTTTAGTGTTAAAGCAAACATTCCTGTGGCTACAGTCATTAAGATCATGAAAATATGTGGATATGTAACTGAAGAAAGAATCCCAAGAAACCCTTCAACTCAGTGTTTATTGTTTTTCCCCTTTTTCTTTGCACTCTGGACCTATCTGCTGACCCAGAAGTAACAAATCCTTTCAGAACTAATTTATGAGAAACACTGACCCTGAATCAACATCTGTTAGATGACTGCAGTAAATCTTATTACATAATTAAACACCAAAATCTATGTTAAAATAACGTTAAGGGTCTGACTCGAACTCATAAAAGCAAGACTCTTCATTAGGAAGGCTGAAATCCTATCCCTAAGTCATGCTGCTGTGCTGGTGTTTGGGAACATATGGTACAGTATATCTGATCAAGCACTTTTTGCAGCCCCCCCTGTAATACCTTAAGCACAACAGCACGGGGTAAGCAGGGGAGCATTCAAGGAGCCTGAGTTTCCTGGGTTTGATGGGTGTTAGACCTTTGACAGTGCTGCAACTGGGTCATTTCCAGTTAATTACCTGAGGAGCTGGAAGGGGGAGAGTGAGGGGGAGAGCTCAAAAAAAAAAAAAAAAAGCCATGGGGGAATATTTTAAGTGTTCGCTGAAATGGGCAAGAGAATTCCTGCAGCTCTTTGGATGTGACTGTAGTTTCTCCATTAGATTTATAAAATCCATGGTCCCTATTGACACAATGACCACAAGAACCTTTTGGTCATCCTTGGAGGACTTAGTCTCAGCTGTTTGTTAGCCATTAATGTTAAATTAATGTTAAATGATCCCTTAAAAGACATCAAGCATTTTGAATATTTTCTGGATATGCTTCATAGCCCTTCTGCCCACAGAACTTCAACTCATCTTTGTCCCAGGCTCGTAGTTCTCACAGATCTACTACCCAAAGGCTTTGGTGAATGGTTTTAGCCCAGATGCTAATTTCAAACATTGGAAATTCCAGCTCACAATTCAAATGTCTTGGCAAGGCAGCTGCTTGGAGAGGAAGCCAAAGCTCTGGATGTGCAATCAAAGGTTGTAAAATAGGAAAAGGAAGAACACCCTTGAAAAATAATTCTGCTATGAAACAGACTGTGTGCCTTGACTGTGGGAAACCAGGGCATTTCCTCTCCTTAAAAAACAATCCAAAGTCACTCACAGGTGATGCATGTGCAAACACGAGCCTCTCCTCATCCTTAGAGGCATTATTGCATTTTGGAGGCACAACCACTGCAGACAAATTCTGGCCTAATTTAACAAATGGTTCAGAATTTGTAAATGTGTAAAATAACCCCTGGCATGGTGAGTGTGGCAGTTAATTAAAGCTATGGTGGATGGGGATCATCAGACACTCCCTCTGGCACAGTCCTTGGGAAAGGTGGAGATGATGGGAGTCGAGAGCTGTGGGATGGAGGAGGAGAGCATCAGATGCATGAGAAAATAAGCAAGACACCAAAAATCGTGGGGGGACAATTAAGGTGATGCAGCCAAAACAAGGAATATCTCAGGCCGGTGGTTATCAGTAACTTGGCCACACCTGTCACAAATATGCAAGTGAGATCAACACCTCTGAAAGGCTGGCCTTGCCTATCTGAGCAGGATCTGAGTGCTGCTCTATCTGATACACAGAGGGCTCCCAGCCCTCTGAAGTCCTTTGTCTCTCCAAACCTCTGTTGTGGCCTGAAGGTGATGCAAGAGGGGGCAGGACACAGTTGTGCAACTGACAGGGATGGTTAAAAGAAAACAGGATGGATGCATGTGCTCAGGTGTGAAGTAGCCAGATATCAGATCCAAAAATATGGGAAAGCTGGAGATAAAATGTCAACAAATACTGGGTGCTTGTTCTGACCTGTGCTGAAGATACAGAACTTAAAAACATTAGCACACAGGGATGAAAAGGTGTAGCTGTTGATATTTAGGACTTGGAGCAGTACAGTTAAAGCCAGTACCAAAAAAAACAGTGTTGGACAGAAGATCTTGTGGTCCTGATGTAGCACCACAGGTGCCCAAGCTTCCAAAGCAAATGACACATCAGCATAAAGCTGGGAACTTAAACTGATCCCATGCTTGGTCATTTTCACAGCAAAGTATGTTGAGATTAGAAATAAGCACCCCAACTGTTTGCAGCTCCTTTGTAAATCTCTGCAAAACCAACCTGAGCTATTTTCTAACGCTAATTCTGCAAACACTGGCTGGACCCTGGGGTTGTGTCAGGGGTTGATGGTAGGCAAGGCCTGACACATGACACAAGGATCCTGGTGAGGATTGCAGGGCTGTTATTTCCCCCAGCACGTCCCAGCTCAGCCCTGGGACCCAGCACAGCAGCACAGTGTCAGTCACCAGCCCCATGTGCTGAGCAAAGCACTGGGGAATCACAGCTAGAGATGTTTTGGTTTTTTTCCCCAAGAATGACTGTGTTAAAAAATAATTGTTACTGAAGCATTAAAAAGATTATCTAAACGCCAGGGAAGTCAACAGAAATATTTTCACTTATTTAAATGGATTTCATGGGAGGCCAATCTCACTGCTTAGGTATTTTTGCTTTCTTGTTTTCTGAAGATGCAGAAAACTGCTTTTCAGAACAAAACTCAACAGCAGATGAATAGACTCTGTTCTCAGGTTGCCAAACTGGGAAAGCTTTGATAATTCCACACCTCTTCCTCCCTGGCACATTTGGGTGATGCACTTAGAACAGACTTTGAATATATAAACAAGTAAAAACTTAAAATTTTCTTGTTAACGCTTTCACCTGATAATATGTTAATTGTTTTTATAAGGCACTTTGAGAGCAGTTGTCTCATTTATTGTAGTGCTTACAACAATTAGAGCTACTTGTTTCTCATTTACAATGGAAAAAGCACCAGAAGGAATGTGCAGTAGGATGTCTGTGACTTCTTCACTCCCAAAAAAGGCCAGAAGGGATTTGTAAGGGACTTTAATCTCAAATAGATTAAAGGTCCTGAATTCCTGAGTCTGAAAGATAAGTCAAAGAAAATAGATTCCAAAAGACAACACCCCCTTCCCTCAGCCTCTCAGCCAGGCTTCTCTGAGCCATCAGCAGTTGCCTGAGAAACCCCTCAGAGATTCAGATGCCAAAAAACCTTCTGCCACACTCTGGCATTAAGATCTAACAGGTTTTCGGAGTCTAGCTGTGAGGTGAGTTTAGAGGGGAGGAAAGTCTTTATCTGCTTTCTCTGCAACAGCTGCAGAGCTACAGAAAACGAGCACTGCTCCTTCAGAGGTGGCCGAGGGCTGCCTGGATTGTCCTGAGATCCAGAGGATCAATCTCAGCCTCAGCATTCCCACAAAAGATCAAACTAAACTCTGACTGACACATTTGCATCCAGCAGTGCAAAATCTAATCTGAATTTTCCAAGAAACTTCACCTTTATTTCCCTCCATCATCACCCCCTGAGATGGAAGCCAAAGCTTCAGAAACCCTGTTGCATCATTTCAGGAGATTCCCAGAATCCAGCTGCCCTGGGACCAGCTCCACCTGGGCCCCACCAGCCCTTCCAGCTTCAAGGGAAGCTCCACTCCTATCTCCTGTCTCGCCCTCCTGTCTCCCTTGGGAAGTGTATTCAGCCAGAAAAAGATGTTCCCTTCCCCAGATGAGCTTTTGGGTGGATGCTGTCCCATGGCAGCTCCCCAGAGCAGCGTGGCAGGAGGAGCAGGGACCTCCAGCACGGCGGGAGGGAGGCCAGGGCCACCCCTTGGGCTCGGGGCTTGTGAAATGGAGCTGTAAATATTCGGGATGCCAAATTCGAGACCTCTTGATGGGCTTCTAATTAACAGGCATTAAATGTTCCCTCTATAAATTGCACTTCTTTGTCTCTAAAATTGGTGGATAAAACCATGGCACTTATGAAATATAGGCCTTTTCTCCTTATGTTGCTGAGGTTCAAGAAGGAGGAAACCAATTATGGGAGGGATCCAGCGGTCTCTGCAGCTGAGAGAGCCTACTGGGCTCAGCAGGACGCCTGATTGAGCAAGAAATGCAAGGTCAGTCCTTATATTTTTCAGAGGAAAAGGGGGACTATAATAAAGATTATTGCAATAATGTCATGCCAGGCCACAGTCTGCGAAGGCACATGTTTCCCTCCTCATTGTGCTTGACAGCAAGAGTTACAGGGGCAGTGGCAGGAAATTTATAATGGCAAGAATTTGGGAATGCAAAGTTCTGTGATTGGTTTTCATTTGTTTCATTCCCTCGGCTTCATGATTTACATGCTGACATTAGACAGCTAAAGCAGCAGTTACACAAATATTTGAAGAAATAGTTGAAGAATATATACTGGGAGTTCTATAAATGGAATAGAGCAAATGTCCTGGGGGGTGTGATGGGATATATTTTTAAATTTTTTTAAAAGAGTGATAAAAACAGTATTTGGAGGGCCTTTCACATGGAATAGTTGCAGCTCTCCAAGTCCTTTAGAAGCTAGTGCAATTGTTTTTGGAAAAACCTAAGGAAAAACCAAATACAGCCTAGATTTTGATCTGTCAGATAAGCTTACTAGAAAAATAGCCTGCGCTTTTTTCATAACTCATTAATGCATCCCATCCCCAGGGATTGCTGCCATCCTGCCACTTCCAAAAACACAACCTGTCCTTGAGCCACAGGCTCAGCACCCCCGGATATTTGGGGGCTCTGGGCCCATCTGCCCTGTCCTGCTGCCTCGTCCCCGTGTGCCCTTTGCTGAAGGGGCTGCTCTGAGCCCAGGCACAGCTCAGCAGAGGGGAAACCTGCACCCAGCTGCTCCCTGCCCATGGACCCATCTCACAGCCAGGCAGAGGGAGGAGAAGGTGATAAACAGTTCCTTGCTTGGTAAATTCAGTGTGTGCCAGGGCAAAGTCCTGCCCCGTCCGTGGGTGGAGAGCAGGACTAATGCACTAATTTCAATGAAGATGAAAACCAGGCTCCATAAATCCCCATCCCCAAACCCAGAGGTTGGAAATTCTGCAGTGCTCATTCTGCAAAGTGATCTGGGGTAAGCATTTTTGCTTCGAAAAGGGAAAAAAATCCCTCTGGAGTTAATATTCTCCTTTTAGCCATCACTTCATTTTTTCAGCTTTCAGCATGGAGCTGGTATTGCCAGAAAGACCACCTAGCCACAAACCCAGCAGGGAGCTTCCAAAATTCTTCTAAACACTGACTCCTTGTTATAAATTGAGAAGTGGTAATAGCAACAGTGCATATCACATCTGTGCCAGGCTTCAGAACTGGGAAACAGCAGCCTCCCTACTGCAGAACACAACCTGGAAAGATCCTTTCAGTCCACACATGTATCAGCATTAGCCATTTCTTTGTCAACAAATCCCTTAATACGTAGCCTTTCTATCATGTACAGATGTCCAAAAAATAATGGAATACTGTACTACAAGATTAAACACTTTAATGTCAGCATATGTGTTGCATGACTCTGAACAATGGCATCATTGTGCGTGTGCAAACAGCCAGGCGAGGGAAGATGGGTTTAATTATCTCCCAAACAGCAGCAAGTTCTTCCTGACCAAGTCAAACTTCAGCTAGCAAGAGCTGCTCAGGACAGAAATTGGGTGTTTCTCCCTTCCTGGTGTTCCTAAATGGGTGCTCTTGCAGTGTTGGGGTTGGTGTTGTACCCACATCAGGCAGTGCGCTGGAGCCACCTGCATCCCCCGGAGCCACCATGGAACGTGGAGTGGGGACCAGAGGATGCTGTGAGTCACCACATCCTCTCACCCCATGTGTCACCCAGGAGCCTGTTAAGTTTAAAATTCCTGAGTATGGTTGATGGTAAAAGGGAAGCAGTCACTGGGAAGGAAAGGACAGAGAGAATCGTGCACGCTGCTGTCTGAATTCAGACACGTTCCCTGCTGGGATTTCTCTGCTGACACTTTAAGGTAATGCTGGATGGTAAAACCATTTCTTTTTAAAGAACATCCATGGAGTATCTGGGCAGGTTATGTACAGGTAATCCATTTTCTTTCCCAAGTGTACCCTGATGGGTACCCGCTCAGGCTGTGGTTTCTCTGCTGAAAGCAGAGCCAGACAAGATGAAAGGTTTTGTGAAAAATTTACACGTGGGACTGCTCTACGAACACAAAATTCTCCTAATAGTAAACAGACCGATGGTGGTGTGACTCCTGGTGCTGTTTGCTGTGTCTGCATATGTATCTGGGGAAAGCAAAGTTAAATAAGCAGGGAAGAGTTGTGTTTCTGCAGAATACCTTATTCACAGCCCCATCACGTGAAACACAGCAGCACATGGAGCTGCAATCCATCTGCAGCTGCTCCAATGCACTGAGGATTGCTGTGGGATTTGAGTGGTGTGAGGGAATGGAGAATTTGGGGCGGGTGACGGGAAAGAAAAAAAATGGGAGTTCATGAAGTTGTTCCTTTTGACAGACTCACTCTATTTCTACCTTCATCCTCCTGGAATCCACTATAAGGAAATCTCCTGCAGGGCCTCCCTCTCCAGGCTCTCAGATCTTGTTTCTCTTCCTCCTTTCACAGCAAAGAGGGAACTCAGGACAGTGCTGACCTGGGGATTCGCCCCACCAGCTCTCTCATTCCCAAAACCTTGTGGGTGGCTGTTTTCCAGAGAGGCAGGCTGGGGACTGTGGTGATGCTGCAAATTGTGGCTCCTGCTGTGTCCTCCGCACTGGCCAGAGTGGCCACCACAGATGTCCCAAGCTCTCATGCTGGCACTGGGAGCAGGATAACGGGGGCTGGTGTTCACCCTGACAGACCAGGGCTGTTGTGTCTGTGTACTGAGAGATGGGAAGCACCTGGAGAGCAGCTCCAAGCCAGGGGCTCCTGCAGGGACCAGGGGTGCAGAGACTGAGGTGAGAGCACAGCACCCAAAGGCAGCCCCAGCTCTGCTCCACACCCTGCTCTAGAAAAGTCCCTGCAGCCAAACTGAGCAGTGAGCAAAATGACAGGCAGAAGCTTGTTATTGCTCCTGCTTTCTTTTCTCTATCTGCACAGTGTGGAATAAAACAGCCTGGGAGCAAAGGCATGCTGCTGCTAACACATCCCCTAAATCCTCTGGGAGCAGCAGTGGGAGGTATGTGAAGATGCAGGAGCACACTTTTCCCCCTTTGAGCAGAGATGACAGCTACATCACTGTCTCTTTGTGACTCAGGGGACAGCAATGCTGCTTCCCTGATGCTGTGGGATCAGGGAGCTGTGTCTGGCCAGGCCAGCTTCCCAGGAAAGCTGTGCCAGCCTTAGGTGTGAATTACAAGTCACAGGTTTTGCCAGTGCACCCAAGGGTCACCGAGATAGTGGCAGTCTGGAGGAATCATGATGAGGATCAGGCTGCCACAGCACAGAAAAGGGGAGGTTTGGAGGAGGAGAAAGCAGGAGGGTGATGGGTGTCTTGAGGGGGAAGAAGTTGCAGAGCACAAAGAGGGAGAAAGGTTAAGTGGCAATAAGGTTTATTGAGAAAAATAATCCCCCAGTCCAGACACTCGACAAATGGGGCCCAAGGTGCTTCCTGCAACCTGCTCTGAGACTGAGCAGATCTCAAAATATCACTGATGCAAAAACCAGCAGCCTGCTCTGAGTGCTTGTACACACAGCCCTGAGCAAATGGAAACATCCCCAGGCCCAAGGAAGGAGAGACAAGTGGCTGAGCAGATCTGCTCAGAAATAAAGTGTATTCAGCCAGGGGAGATAAGAGGCAGTGTGAGACATTTAGGTAAACTTAAAATAGGGAAAGAAAGCCCACAAAAGAAGGACTTGGAGGAATATGGGAGCCTGCTGGGGGCACAGACACCTCAATGTGCAAGTGGCATGTGCAGAGGACATACAAATTAAAATCAAATCATATTATACTAACTCTTCAGTGCAATGATTCGGTCATGCAGAGATGTAACAGGATCAAATTTTTCCCTTGAATTCCAGTACCTACACTGGGGCAAAGTAATAGGTCTTCAAATGTATTTGATAAATCAGATACTACTCATAATAAACAGCCTGAGTCAGGAATTTTGGGAAGGGCACTGCCTGAGCATCTCTGATGTGTTTACACAAAACAGACAGAAATGGCTAAAGGTACCTCTGGTGTCTGGAGACCAAGTCCAAATCCTCCTTCCAGGGCCAAAAGAACTTTATGAAAGTTGTGCTCATAATCTAATGCTTTTAAGATTATATGCTAATTATCTTCTACTACATGATTTTTTTCAAGCTGCTCTCTGTTTTTTATTACTGTTGCAATTTCATTCTGTAGCATAAAGTTACTTAAGACAGCAAAAGATTCGACACTTGGATAAATGATAGAGAAAGAAGGACTGGATTCTGGCCTGGTACAGCTGGTTTAAGGTATTTTAGAAGTAAATGAAATCAAATGAGAATTTATAATCCTTCCTGAGGTCTGGATTCCATCAGACTAAACTCATTAGGCATTAAGGTGCAGGTGCAGCTAAATAAAGGATTGTTCTGCTTTTCTTAATGCCATAGATTCACATCTTGAGTTCAAAATAAAAGTCTTTTAAAAGCACATGTATATGTTGTGCATCTACTGGCAACACTTGAAAGAGAAAGCTCAGCTGATGAAATCTTCAAATGCTTCATTTTTGCCAAAGGAATGTGCCCGTTTCTGCAGCAGCTGTGCTGAGGGACACGAGTGGAGAAGTGACTGGACATTGGCCTCTTAAGGCTTATTCATTTCATTTGCATTAGACTTCCTTTCATCTGCTGAACAGCTGCCCAAATAAATAGCATAAATCTAATTTAATCCTCCTTTAATATGGTATTGCCACAACAATTCCAGCGTGCCCCCAAAAGCTGCAGGAGTGAGGGCCTGCACCTGCACAGGCTCCCTGGGAGGAGCACGGCAGGAGCCCAGGGAATCCAGCCTTTCTTGTGGTTTACTGGGATAGAGGGAAAACAATTAAAAACCAGTTTCCCAGGTTTGGAGCCATTCGACTTGCTGGGTTTCTCAGCTGAAATCCCAGGTTCTGGAGTTGAGAGAGCAGTTTGTGGGATATTACAAAATAAGCAGCCGATATCAGGCACGAGGCCACCAGATAAGGATCTCAGCCTTTGATTGTGATCAGCAAAATCTCAGCTTGGAATGCACACACCGAGCTGTGCCCCACAACCAGCTGGGCCTTTGGAGCTTGTCTGTGCACTAACAAACATCTGCAGCCCCGGGCCAGGCGAGAGCTGGGAGATTAGGGGACAGCAAACCATGGAGGGGAAAGGTCCTGCTGCCCCAGAGGGGAAATCCCTGCCAGAGCAGTGCTCTCCTTGCAGCCTGTGTCAGCCACTGCCTCTTTCTCAGGTGTTCTGTACGTGGGAGGTCCAGTGGTATTAACACAGTTTATAGTTATTAGACAGAAATGAGGTATTTGGAGGGATGTTTTGGAAAATAACCACTAGAAATTTCAGTTACTGCTTACAAAGACACTGTGGAGTGCCCTTCCTCATGCAAGTGTGACTCCGTGACCTAGTTCACATTTTTCTTTGAGATCATCATGTTTCCTCTGTGCTGCCAAGAGAGGCGAGCTCAGGTGTGGCACTGGGTTTGGGACAAGGGACCTGGAGAGGAGGTCACTGCCTGGAATGACCCTCCCTGCCAGCACCACTCATCCTCTCACTGTCCTTCAGCCTGTGGTGGGACTCACAGCTTATGCATAGGAGCTTGCTGCTTTCTAGGAATATTTGCTGTGCAACACATTTATTTTATTGAGAAATAGGCAGGCGGCTGTTTGCTCTTTATTAACTCTACACAGCCCTGAGAGCTATGAATATTAAAGACCTGTGAGTTGCTGACATCCACATATACCCCTGTTGGCAGATGTGAAATGCTGGTGTCTCAGAGAGATGGCAAGTTTAAACTGTTATTTCAGGAATGTCCTCAGGAAGATAAACATGATATATCCACGTACAGAGCATGTGCACGTGTCTGTCCCCTTTAAACGTAGGTGGCCCATGCCCCAGGCATAACGGCATCTGAAGGTGAGGCAAAGATTTATTTGCAGTTTAATTCCCACCCACGATCCCTATTATACAAGAGGAATTTTCTTTTGGTACAAGATAAGCCCATCAGTGACATCAGCAGCACCTAGCCCTGCATACCACAGCCCTGCTGGATTCCTGACACCGAGCCTCTCGCTAGGGCTGGGCCATCCAGGCCTCCTGAGTCAGCCCCTAACAACAGCATTTTCTGTTTTGTTTTGGTTTTTGTGTGTCTTTAAACGCAATTCTGCAATTGCAGCTCTGGGGTAAAAGATCAGCTGTTGAAATCCACCCTGGTGTCCCCACATGGGGCTGGTATGAATGGAGGGAGCGCAGCTCACGTCCTGCTGCCTGCAACTGGGAAAAATAGCTCAGAAATGAGTGTGTGGGGTTTGTGAAAGCATCTCTGGATGAGCAGGAGCACACAGAACTCTCCTCCAGCTCGGGGTCCTGCCCAGCAGGCTCTGCTCACTTGTTGGGCTGCAGAGAGGAAAGATTCTTGGTGTATCAGCCACACTGGCTTAGATTCACCCTCCTCCTCTGCAGGATTTCCAGTGAAGCAGCTCTCACCCCACAGCTGTGGAGTAATGAGCAAAATGACAGTGCCTGTTTGCTGAAGAAATATTTGGGGTTTGCTTGAATGCGTTCCTGCATCGTTCTGGATTCTTTGGTGTATTTCTGTATTCCCTGTGTCAGGCTTTAATGTAGCGGAACAGTCAGAGATTTCCGTGGGTATGGACTCTAATATTCTGGTAATTTGATTACAGTGCATGCCATGGATTGCAGGAACTATTGTATTCAGAGGTCAAAGCTGTGTCCACACCAATGAGAGAAGTTTTATACCACATGTCTGATTTGCTTCTCCTTTTCACCTGTCTCAGGAGACAAATGATTCATCACACAGTGCTGAAATATCTTCACCTCCTGATTTGGGCCAAGATTAAGAGTGGTTACCCAAAAGTTTCTTTTTGAGCTGAGGAGAAAGATCTGTGATGAATGATTCTTTTTCAGTTCTTCACTCCTGCAGCTTATTACAAGTATATCTGTGTAATTAGGGGGCCCTGTAGTAATGTTGTTAAAATACAAGTGGGCACATTTATTGTTTCCTCCAAAAGGAAACAACCAGTCTCTAGCAGTTCTGGTTTTTCCCTGCCTCAACTGAACATTTACTGTTTTGTGTAGCTAGCAGATTGAGGCTAAAGCTACTTCTTTTTTTTTCCCCCTTTTATTTCTTTTGGTTAAAAAGAAAAGAAAAAAAAAATCCCTTCCATTCTGTTAACAAATGCAAGATTTTTTAAGGATATGGTCAGAAAGGGGAACCTAAACTCAGCATGATGTTTATAGTGCCACACAAGCTTCAGGAAAAGTGATGTGCAGTACTCTTTATTAACATCTAAAAAGTCCCTGTGGGATTATAATGACTGCAGAGTAATAAACAAATAAAAGTAGCAAGATTAAATTGTTCAGAATTCTTTTAGTGATGGAAGAAGCAATTAGCTTTAACCTTGAGAACCAAGGGAAGAGCAGCTTATGGCAGAGCAAATACAATTAGGAATGGATTCCTCTTGGTGATGACTGGTTATCATTCGTGGCATTACAGATAATTGTCTTATGTAAATAAATTGCTAAAACATGGATACAAAAGAACAATACTCAAATGTAAGCACCAGAATTTCTGAATTACAGTAATTTTTAATCTTCCATCTAAATGACAGACCTGAATTTGCTTTTCCTTGAGTCCAAAGGATTCACTTCAGGCAGTGGGTGTTCCAGGGAAATACCACCAGCCCAATCTCACCCAGGGAGAAACTCTTCTCTCCATAAGAATGAACACTCCCAACTACTGATACTGTACTATTTTATGAGCATTTTTTTAAGTTCTTCTCCCAGAGCTCTTCTGGTCTCTTTTAAAAAGTTTTACAGCCACTGATCTGTGGGAAGAACAATCGGTAGAGCCGAGGGAGCCCCGCCAGGGCCGAGGCGAGGCGCTGCCAAGGGCAGGATTTGGCGCAGGGGCTGCAGTGCCAGAGCTCAGGCTGATTTCCAGCCCCCAGGCTGGGCACAGGACACCCTGCCAGCTCCTGGGATGGTGTCAGGGGTGGTGACTTCACCGCCGGGGTGGCCTGGGGCCAGGCTGGGGATGTTGGGGTGACATCAGCGGGGCTGTGCGGAGCTGGGATCCAGCCCAGCATCGCTCAGCGCTGCGCCACAACCCCAGGAAACTCTGTGCTCATTGGAAAGGCACTTGTGTGCACCAGGGAAAAGCTTCCAGGGTGATGCTCTGCGCGATTATCCCGCTCCCCTGCTGCACAGGGAGCTCTTGCTCGCTTTAATTATTGCTTAGGGGGAAGCTGCTTTCCCTCTCCCCTCCTTTTCCGTGTTTTTTTTTAAAGAAGGTGGCTTTTAAGAGCTTGCCATGAAGATCTAAGTTAAGGGATTTTCTCTGCTACAAAGCCTGCATAGTTTCCCAGGCCAGGTGGACCCGATAGCACTGACTGCATGCTGAAAAATCTCATCCCCACCCTTCAGGCACTTTAATTGTAAGCCTTTCCAGATACACTGGATAAACACTGTCAAAATGAACCTGAAAGGGTTGTTGTTGTTGGTTTAGCCCTGAAATAATTATGAGTTTGTCTGTCTAATTACAACATAATCTTGTTTAAACTTGGATGGCTATTTGCAGTATCTCTTAAATGAGGTGGAAGCAGAAACACTGGGGGGGAAAAAAAATAAAATTCACAGTTCTTCCACTTTGAGAGAAGGAAAAAAGAGGTTTTGCTCCTGTAAAATTTAATTCAACCAGCCAACAAAACCCTCTAACTTGGAAGCTACTGTGGTAGGATAAAGATGATAAAGAATAGTGTGGAACCTCCGAGATGCAACAGAAACTTAATCCTCCACCGATAATATTTTCCAAACAGTTTAGAAATAGTTTAAGGTAATTTACGGGAAGACTTGAGTGACAAAGCACATTACTTGAAGTGCCTTTCCTTCACTAGGCACTTTCTAAATTCTTTCTCTTTCATTTCTTTACTCTCAGGAGACTTTTAAATCCAGTGAACCAAAACAACACTTTGTTTGTTGGTATAGCACAGGGCTGGCACGGATGGCAGACACTGCACCTGTTCCAATAAACTGGGGAAATGGAGAGATAAACCATAGCACTCATTAAGGGGAATCTACTGAAACATGAACAATTTGTATTTTGAATATCTTCCAGGAGTAAAAGGAGAAATACATAAACAGACTTTGTTTTTACCATTAGCAGTTTAAAATAAACTTTGTTTAAAGGGAACTTCACACTTGGTTTACGTACAAAGGCAGACATACCACTAAAGAAACAATGATAATGCTTGATTTTCTTTCAGAAAGGCAAATGATTTTATCTAGCTGCTCCTATTCTTCTAAAGAAAAATTACCTGTTGGCAGTTTAACCAAAATCAGTTAATTCCCCTGTTTCTGAGTTGTGGCAGCTTTTCTTGCTTTTGCATTTTCTCATGTTGAGCAATATCACATTCTTACAGTCTGGTTCAGAATGATCAGAGGAACAACACAAACTAAAGTCCATCTGCTCATCTATTAATAAATAACTAAAATTATTGGGGGGTGAGGGGGAATTGTTTGGATCGTTAGCAACAAAGTTCCCTGCAAAACAGCTTTTTTCTAGGCACAAGGAATATACTATGTAATATCTGACAGATTATTTAAAAATCCTAAATAAAAAGAAGCATTAAGTAAGAGTTCCTCAAAGGATAAATTTCTTTAAATGTTTGCCTTGATCATCAGAGCCTGTGCTGTTCAACATGCCATACATCTCCCTCAATTTCTCTCTCTCACACACACAGCATTAAATACAAAATGTCATGAAAATTCCTAAGTATCATTTAATGTTGGCAGCCCTGCACTGTAAAGCCATTTATATAAAACTGTGGTTGGCAGCTCTCACTCTTCCATGGGAACAAATTAACATTGGCATTCCAAACACAGGAAAGTAAGGAAATTAGAAACACAGTTTATATTTGGCCAGTGCTTTGAAATACTGTACCATGCTACTGATGTCAATTAATGAAAAGCAGAATTTTGCGGAGAGGGTCTGGTTTTGAAACACATTAACACACGTTAAACATGTTTGCACAGGAACTGGATTGTAAGCATCTTGGTTCCAAAACAATAAAGCAATTACACTAAAACTGGTAGTCTCAAAGTTGCCATTAATTCAGTCCACTCAGTCTGGATCTCTGAAGGATTTTCACTGGCTCTGAGATGTAGATGACACAAATGTTTAAAAGACTGGGTAAGGCACAGTGTGGTGGGGATTGCACCCATGATGGCTTCTCTGTTACCTGCTGGAAAACAGCTGTATTTATGTATAAATAATGGGATTGTAGAACATACACCCAAATAAAGGGGGGGGCTCAGCAAACTCTGTGGTCCTCGTCAATAGAACAAGCATTCCCAAAAGGGCTTTTTGAATTAGAATGGTTACAATCTTTGCTACCTGCAACCTTTTTTTGTAGCAAAGATTTCTACTGACAAAATCTTCAACACCAAAAAAATCTAGATGGCAGTTTATCTCCTGGCACAGTTCCACTAACTTCAGTGGAATCACTCCAGCACGGAATTTGGCCCCGCAGCCTCTACAAGGCGCTGTTTATTTGTACTATGATTCAGATATTTTGATACCAGGAATCTTTCAGCACTGAAGTTTCTCCATATGAAATATGTCTTGTATTAAGAAATATCAGTTTCACATTTTTGTCAAACATTATTTGCTAAATTCTGTTTGTTGCAAGGATGGGAATTCAGCTGTAGTTCAACAACAAGGATCGGGCTAATAATGATAAGCAGTGACTAATAGGAGCTGGTGCATGTTTTGATTGTTTGCAGCAAAGGAAACTTCCCTCAGAAACAATTTCAAGATTAGGAGAGAAAACTCTGTGAAGCTCTAGCAGAAACTACTGCCTGCTCATTATTTCAACACAGGGGCACTTCTTTGGCCCAATTCTGCTCTCAGTGGTGCTCGTGTAAATCAAGAGGGACTTTATGGGAATTACTTTGGACGTGGAGTTGTATAAATGAGACCACGGGGCCAGCTTCAGTAGAAATTTGACAATTTACACCAATGAAGACCTAGCCAAGAATTTTCTCTTGGGTTTCCATTTTTCCAAACTTAAGCATGTGCAGAACTTTATCCATGTGATTAGTCCTTGTGTGTAGTCTCGTTTATTTCAAACAGTTGTGAGGGAAAATCTTTATCCTGAAAATAATTTAAACAGATCTCTCATTTCTTTAGAAGTTTCTTCCATTTAGAGAAGAAATATACATATATAAAAGAGCATATTTTATTTATATATAGTAATGATATGTATTTTTGATGTATATATGTGGTTAATTCATAGAAGCACTTTGATGTAGGCCCTAGAGAGGAGGACTGGAAAAGGTTTAAAATATCATGGTCTCTTAATGCTGTATATCAACAGGTAGTCTCTTTATCTGGCATACTATCAAAATTTGCTTACTTGTGTTCTTGCTCAGATGGCTTCATCCATCATTGTGACTTCTCACTGGTATTCATCCAGTTAGGACAATTTAGAGGCATAAAACTAAATGTGTTATCATTTTAACCACGAATTAACAGTTTCCATATAAATATTAGCATTTCCTCACTCGGTTCAAGGACAGCAGCCCTAATGGCACTAACCGTATATTTGATTTAAACTAATTAAAAACAGGGGCTGTTGCAATTTAATATATTGATTTTACCAGTGGGACTTAAATCTTTTATAATAAGTGTACACAGCTGCAGCACTCACCCACCACCACTCTCAAACCTAATCCCTGCATTCCTCCTGACAATAACATGACAGGATCCACACATCCCAGTATTAGCCTTAACCCCGCTGACACTGCCAGAATGTATTAAACTAAAACATCACAGTGTCCTATTTAAAAGGAGCCTGTCAACGGCTCTGACTGGGCTCTAATAGTTATAATCTTTTTTTTTAATTAATGTTTCCAACCACTTGTGTAACCTTCTCTCACACATCTCTCCCCGCCGACCCGAAAATGTGTTTCAGGCTTATTTCCAGGGAATGTAGCGCCTGGTTTTGTGCTGCCTGTCCAGAGACCATTAAAGCTCCTTTTCAGGGGGAGTGCTGGGACACACACACACACACACAGAGACACACAGAGACACAGGCATGGCACAACTGGGGGCACTGGGAGCAGGTCCTGCACGCTCCACTGGTGCCCAGCTCCTGTTATCACAAGACCTGGCCATCAAGGCTTGTCTCCTTCACAGCCCTTCAAGAGCTGCTGTGTTTTGGCTTCTAAACTGCAGCTCAGGAGGGGGATTCACCCCCCCAGGCCAGCCTGTGTGGGAACAGAGGAAAGAGCCTGCTCTGGGATAAATCTGCTGTGTGCGAGCCGATGGGGACAATTTCCAGGTGCTTTTTCCTTGTGTGAGGACATCTGTCCTTGGCTGCTCCTTCCTCTGCTACCAGCACACCCACATGGCAGAGGTAAATACCTCCTGTCCTGCTCTGCTGTTTTACACCTGGAAATTAGAAAATTCATTAAATTCTCTCTGGGATGGGTCTGTGCATTCAAAGAATACCCACTGGTCACTTGCTGCACGGTCAGTGTCCTTCATAACTTTATTTGGCTGCGAGCTTTCTGCCTTAGCCAGCGTTACACCACAAGTGCTGCACATATCCACACTGCACAAAACAATTATGGGATGTACCTGTTCAGGCTTGAGAGCTTTTAACAGCGTTAGGTGGAAGAGAAGAAAAAAAGAAGCTGAGGGTTTGGCCTAATGTATGGACAAACCATGTGATCGGGACCAGGCATCCAGGGCTAACTTTTAATCTGCTTTGTTTCAAGTGGGAAATATGTGAAGATCAAATAAGTTCAAATCCAGGTCAAATATCCTCGAAAAATCTTTGATTTATATAAGCAGGAAAACGAGGTTTAAAAGAAGTGATTATGAAAGGGTTACTAAAAACACAGCTGTACGCGTACTCTTATATCTGAGGCTCTCCAAAGAAAAACTGTGTGACATCTATATTAACCTTTGGCTGTACACCAATGAAGGCCTGTAGTGAGCTGGAATGCAAGGCAGCCCCTTCCAAATTTTAACACAAGCCAGGTTACAGCTGCAAATGCCTGCAGCCCGTGCTCACTTTATAAAGTATTCCCCGAAGGAAATTTTTTAACTGTTATAGAATCTTTTTCTAATACCCTACAGTGTTAAAGCTTGTTATTAAAGGGCAAAGAGATGGTTCTCTATGCCAAACACTTGTCAACAAAAAGGATAGCCAGATGGTATGAAATAAAAGGAAACTTGGGGGCTCTTCAGCTTCTTGATTTATATTAACAAAAGCCACTTTCAAGTGCTCCTTCCAAGAATGACTAATTCCCCCCCTCTTCTTTTTTGCCAGGATTAAACAATGTTGTTCATTTTATAATCAACCACGAGACAAATTAACAAATTGCATATCACTTGTGCCGACTCTTTTAAAAATATTCTAAGCAAGCCTGTTTACCAAGGCAAGTTTACCGGCATAAAGACAACACAATTATTTTTAGAAGAGAAGGTCTAAGTCATCTAGAGGATGTTTACTCCTTAGCTGCTGTTTATAAACTTGAAATTAAACTTGTGCTGAAAATGCTTTGCATTTTTTCAGTTCCTAAAATGGATCCGTTTGTTAACTGTATGGGACAGGATCTGAAATTAAATTCCAAATGCTAAAATTACAGTAATAAATTTTACAAAATTAGCCAGTAATTAACTGGCTAACTTAGTCAGACCACTGTGGCTAAATTCTCTTTTAATTTACATATAACTTCATTCTTGACACAACTCCATTTCCCCATTCATCTTAGCACAGGTGAAAGCTACGACAAAATGTAGCCTGTAAATTAACTGGTTATAAATCTAAATCTAATTAGTTGTCAGGATTTTACAGTAAGTAAAACTTTGCTTGGTACAAAGCTCTTTAATATCAGAGCACCTGTATTCTGGTTCCTCCCTACCAATACTCAGCATAAATTCTCTGGATTAAATATACACTGTATCTCCATAGAAATCAATGTGTGGGGGTTTTTGTTATGGTTTTTACTATGTAGCCCAGTTAATCTTGCAATGTAGTTTTTTAAAAAATAACATTCCCTCTAAAGTTGTTCAACTAGATGGATGCAGAATATGAATAAGGCAAAAAAAAAGTGCTCTCGTAGATTAGCATTTGGAAGCCTGTAATTATTGTTTTTTATTGACTGAAATTTCAAAGTATTATTTCTTTACTAGCTTTTACTTCCTCCATGCTAAAATGAAACTTTATTATGCTGTGACACTTCCTCATTGTGATGGCTCTGCTATAGTAATAAAAGCCTACCTGTGAAATGCAATGCTCACAGAGTATCTCTTACAAAAGTAGGACACAGTTTACTACAGTCTGCATTTGGGAATTCAGCTGTGCTTTAAAAGGGATCATTGTAGAAAGTCTCCAAAAAAAATCAGTTCTACAATAGATCTTCTAATTTTCCCTGAATGTCATAGAAAACTGTACGTCTCAAAGCAGGTGTTGTGTTTGATTATATACGGAGTGAGTGGCTGCTCTAATTCATTAAAACCTCCATAAACAGGCCTGCCTTTGTCCTATAAAGATGAAAGAGGAATGACTATAATGGGATGAAAGGTGTGCACAGCGATGAAGAAAGCTATTATAGATCTATGTCCTTTTTAAACTCGTCCTGGCATGCACTGTTGACAAGGGAACAAAACAGCACAGATAAACCTCCAAAATGTGCCTTGCTCAGAGTAATTCCACCTGTCCTTAAAACTATTGGGTTTTGCTTGTGCTTTTACTACTCCCTGACTATGCTGACAGCAATTAAATAAAATTATCATTTAGGATTTTGCATAAAGAACACTCTTGGATTTCTAAGCTGGCAACAAACCCTGGCAGGATGAAACGAATTAATATATCCACTGCAGTCATCCAGCCACGGCAGGATGTTGATTATCAGGGGTTATGGCTTTTACAGGTGAAACCTGCTCCATACAAAGTCCTCATGTAGACACAGACATATTCAAAAATGTAACTTTTATTTCACATTTACGGATCGATTCCGCTCCCGTGTATTTGAAATAGTCGATGGCCTGAACATTAATTCTTTCTTATAACTCTTGCATGAGCTGACAGGGAGACTCTGCCTTACGCTGGCAGTGTGGGACAGCAGCGCTGCAGTTTCACTGATGATTCAGTAAATTACTACACCTGAGGAGCAGAGCTGAACTCCCTCCCATTATGTACTTACATGTTTCATAAGGTTCTCTCTACTGAAATGGAAAGCGAAGCGCAAATTTCACTATTGTTACTTCAACATCTTTTGTCTTCTGTTCAGAGCTCTCCTTGCACTCAGTGCAGGACCCAAGAATTACGGAGAACAGCGTTAGCGAGGTCACCCTTATCTTTAAAGTCAAATATTTGACTGCCATTGGTACTTTTGACTGCTCAAATATTTGATTTTAAATGTATCATTGCTCATCGGCTCAAGTATCCAGCAGTGACTAGACAAACACTGTAATTCCAAATGGAAAGCACCAGCCCTCATAGAGCACAGCCCCCGGGCCAGATGTAATTCCGAGCTTCCCACTGTGAAGCTTATGGCAGTTAATAAGGAGGCGCAGCTCATGCAAGCTAGAGCTCTCCCACAGCGTCCCGTGGCTCCTTATCATGCAAGAATTGTGCCGGGATGGCTACCGTGTCTAATAATTATTAACGTGTGTCACGGAGCCTTTCCAGCTGCTGATCTTTTCGAGTTGGTTAAAGTGCTGGGATTAGAGAGGTGGTGCTTTAGGTGGTGATTCAGTCTTTGCTGCCTCTGAAGCTCCATACAGTGGAAGTGTCCAGAACAGTGACATCCATAAAGGTGTTAATGGATTTATTGGAGACGGGGGTTTGTAATTCCTGGCAGGTTATGTGCCAGAGGTGTTCTCCTCTCTCACTTTGCCTTTCCCTTTGTTTGGGACAAGGTCTGAACCGCTCTTGTTTTGGAAATACAATTCAGTTCTGCCTTGAACTTGCAGGCACCCAATCTGTACGTGTGTGGTTTAAGAGCCGCACATGACGAGGTCTAAAAACGGATAGAGCGAGCCAGGTCTGTAATTACATATTTAAAATAGAATGCGCACCCTGACAATGTTTTACTCAAATCCGGCCAAGTCAGTCCACACGGGTGTGCAATCTACAGCGAGCAAATAGAAATGAGATTGGGCCGTGGCATCCAATTAGAGAGGCCTAGTGAGGCGCATACAAAGCGTGCCAGCTCTCGTATCGTTTGCATAAACCCATCCACATGTGCTTGCGAAAAGAAGCGAGTTAGCGGCATAGACCGGGGTCAACAGGAAAAGCTGCAGGAGTAAATAAGGGTTTACTGTGGAATCCCTCCCAAGCCATTAGCAAAACATGTGCGAGCAGCTCTGCCCCTTCGGCCGAGGGAGCGCGGCGCTGGGATGCCGCAGGAACCATCCCAACCATCCGCACACCGCATCCCTCACACCGCATCCCGCACACCGCATCCTGCATCCCGCACACCGCATCCCGCACACCGCATCCTGCATCCCGCACAACGCACACCGCATCCCGCACACCGCATCCTGCATCCCGCACACCGCATCCTGCATCCCGCACAACGCACACCGCATCCCGCACACCGCATCCTGCATCCCGCACAACGCACACCGCATCCTGCATCCCGCACAACGCACACCGCATCCCGCACACCGCATCCTGCATCCCGCACACCGCATCCTGCATCCCGCACACCGCACGCCACATCCTGCATCCCGCACACCGCATCCCGCACACCGCATCCTGCATCCCGCACACCGCATCCCGCACACCGCATCCCTCACACCGCATCCTGCATCCCGCACACCGCATCCCGGCACCGGGAGCCGTGCCCTGCTCCTGCCCGGCTTTCGTGTCTTCCTCGGCGGTGTGGGATGTGCGGCAGACCCTAATCGTCCTGTTTAACTCCTGCCTGCAAATCCCATTTCTGATGTGCAGCAACTACCAAAGGGAGAAGAAGACAGAGACCTCGGTGCGTGCGGAGCGTGGGGAGAGCTCGTGGCTGTCCAAATGCTGCCATGGGAAGTCAGAGCCCCCTCCGCGTCGATGCCACTCAATTACCGCCTGGCAAAGCAGCCCTCCCGAGGGTCGCTACCTGCCCTTCCTTGCCCAGATGGGCTGTCACCCACCTGACCCGCTGGGAAACCGCTCCCAGCCGGTGCCACCTGCGCCACCAGCCCCCGTCCTCCCGTCGGTGGGCACTTCCAGCCTCCCCCCGGTCCGGTTCCCTGCCCGGTTGCCCCGCCGAGACCGGCACTCACCCAAGTTGACGAAGCTCATGACCATGTCAGCCTCGGTGAGGAAGTTGCTGTCCTGCAGGCTGGCCAGAGGCGGCCCCTGGGTGCTGAAGATGGGCTTGTAGGGGTAAGAGAAGCCCTCGCCGTCCTCGGCGGCGGCCCCCGCCGCCCCCTCCTCCACGGACATGGCATTGTAGAGGTCCAGCATGAACATGGGGGCCGAGTTGTGCTTGCCGTGGAGGTGCGGCCGCGGGCGGTGCGGCAGGCCGAGGATGGAGAGGATCTCCCGCTGCATCTCGCGGCGCTCGGGGCCGCGCAGCCGCCGGTGGATGAAGCTGGAGTGCACCTCGTTGTCCACCGTGAAGTCGGCGAGCACGCAGCGCAGCCAGAGGGCGGGCGCGGCGGCGCCCAGCACCAGCAGCCAGGAGGCGGGCTGCCCTCGCCCCGCCACCGGCATCGCGGCGCGGCGGCGGCGGCTGCGGGGCGGCGCGGGGGGCGCGGGGCTGCCCCGCCGCGGGACGCGCCCCGCCACCGGCATGCGCGGGGAGGGGGGGACGGACGGAGCGGCCCCCGCTCAGCCCCCGCGGAGGCGCCGCAGCCCGCTCATGGCCCGAGGCGGCGGCCGGGGCTGATCAGCGGCACCGGCCCATGGACGGGGCGGCGGCGGCGGCGGCGGCCCGAGGCGCTTCCCCCGGCAGCGGGAGCGGAGCGCTGTGCCCGCGTCCCGCACGGCGCGGAGGAGCCGTGTGAGCGGCGCGGCCCGGCGGGGAGCGGCGGGAGGGTGTCTCTGGTGGGAGGAGCAGGCAGCAAAACCCAAGCGCTCTCTCTCGCTCGCCCGCTCCAAAGCGCTCGGGAGAGAAAATCCCTGGAACTGCCTCGAGGAGGGACGTCTGCTCAGGTTGCTTTTCAGGATGTTTGTGGAGGCTGCGGGCTCGGCGAGAGGCTGAGCCGGTCCCGAGCGCCTAAATTACCGCGAACGTCATTAAGGAGAAGACACCCCAGGAGGGAGGGCGGTTTATGAATAAGGAAGGGGCCCAAACTCCCACAGACTTTATAGATGCGAGCTCATCGGCTGTCTGCACAAGCACGCGTACACAATTTTTTTTTTTTTCCTGCCTACTACTCTTTTTTTCTTTTTTAAGAAGTACACATTAGAAGAGAGTGTCCGTGACAAAACCGACTCCATTAAATAATTTAAAACGTGATGATTATATATTCACGTACATAGACACGTACGTATATCTCAGTGCACAGAGCCCCGGGTCACTTTTTCCAGCTGGCAGAGGGGAGAGTTCATGGAGAAGCGTTAAAAATCCGGAGAGGGGGATATTCTCTAAGAATGCTAAAACCAGGAATATTTACTTGAAATGAAAGCAAGAACCTGTGCACACGGGTGGTTCATGCCCTTCCTTACCCTGCACCTTTGCTTTCCCATTTCCTTCTGCTCCTGGTGCATGCCATTTCTGGGATAATGCCTTGAAATGGACTGTCAGCTTCTTAAAGCAGGGACTTTTTTAACTCAGTGGGAGCAACATCTACAGTAATGGAGCCCCAGTCCCAATTAGCCCAGGCAGATGTCTGCTACAACATCTAATAATAAATAATAAACAGTCATTAATAATGATAATAATATCAGATGACAAATGTAAACTAATGCTTCCCAAATCTTACTTGGAAAGAAGGGGAAGCCAGGATGGTTTGTTTGGGTCATTGAATCCAGCTTGAGGTAACCTCAGAAACCATACATATATACATTAAGTTTATGCTGATATTAAGATTCATTCCTTGGGCAAAGGAGGAAGAAGAGGGTGGAGGATAAAGGAGGTCAGAGTTTTTGGGGGGTGTTTTTTTGATTGATTATTCATCTAATATTTTCTGATGAGCAATATCCAGTAGTATCCAGCACCAGATCCTGCAACTCTTTTGGAAATTAATATTTAGCACTTCTTTTAGTTTTATGTTTCAAATCTTGGCGTTAACATCAGGTAGCCAGTCAAAAAACTGCATGGGAATCATGATGAATGATTTAATGTGTTTGTATGCATACATGTGCACCCCTTAATAACAGGGAAACTGAGGCATCACATAGAAATGACTCACAGCACTATTGAAATAGTGGTGGAACCAACATTAAACCCTCAGCTCAGACCTAACACATGTTTAGGAATGGCTCAAGCTCTGGGAGGATGGAGAGAGCAGGGAGGTTGTGGAGCTACATCCACCTTTGGTAACATGAGAGCACTTGCTACACTCACTGATGCTAACAGGGCTGCTCAAAAATCCCCCCAGTAGCTGCATTCCCAGTGCTCCCCACTGATGGAAACACCAGAGCTGCTGAATTTTGGCTGCCCAGTTAAGATCAAACTCCCCAGCATCTTTTGTACTTCCTGAGGAGCAGCACTAACCTGCTCTTCACTATGCATATATTTGCCTATATTTCTTCCTCACCGAGGGTGTGGTTTTTAGATCAATTTAAGCTGATTTAAAGCCAGGCTCCCCCTGAGCAAAATCTGTTTCCTCATCCCACCCCAGCCTGGACCTTCAGCTGTCTAACCCCACCCCTATCTAATGCTGGTACCAACACTTACACACAAGTCAGGAAGCTGAATCTTTATTTTTTTTAAACCTTTTGTGTATTTGTTTATGCTGAAATAATTTTCTGCTGGATCAGCTTCTTATTCTGACTGACTCCATGCTGTGGTGGAACGAGGGAGGCCACAGGAATGCACAGCTGGGGGCAAGGAGAGGGTGTCTGGGTCGGGCTGCCTTGGGAAGGGCAGACAGATGATTGGGGATCTCTCTGCTCTCCCTTTCTGCTGCAGACAACTTGATTCTCTCCCTTTTCTGCTCCTTGTAGACTGTTTTTCCAGAGTTGTGAGTGTTGGCCTTTCATCATGCAGCAGTAGGACAAGGAGCCTTGCCTTTGGCATGGATCTGAGATTAAAAAGTCTGCAAGGATGGAACAGTGGGCTGGAAAGCAGGTGTCTCTGCTGCCTAAATTACTTGTACTTGAATTGCTTGTAGCTCCCATTTAAAAACTGACTAAAGTTCAGGTCAGTGCTGTGTTCTGGAATGCTCTGAGGGAAAGAAAAGTGTGGGAGGTTTCTCTGCTCACTCATTAACACCTTAGGTAACTGCTCTTGGAGCTGTAGGTGCCATTGGAGAAAGAGCAGAGGACAAAAACTAAACCTTGAAAGCCTTGGTTTGACAAATTTCTTGAAAAAGTGATGTTTGAAGCTATTTCCTTCTTGTTTTGTCTGAGTGGTCTGGGTTAGGCCACATTTAGCTATATTCTGATTTAATGCAGGATATACTCTTAAAGGAGGGGCAATGTTACAACTGTATCCTGTATTTTTATAGGAACAGTTGGGAAAGTTTTCTCTTTTATACAGTATTTTCTCTGATCCTGCTGCACCACTGCACCTTTTAATAAATGCATGATAGTTTGCAACAGGGGTAACTTAAACAGCGTAACAAAACCACGCAAGCAGCAAGGGATGAAAAAGTGAATTTGTTAAAGAATAACTTTTTTGATGTGAAGTCCTCAGCTCTTGCCTTCATCTTGCTTTGGGACACAACAAAGGGCAGCATTTATCCTGCTGGATACAATAAGGGATGATGCAGCTCAAACTGCAGTGGTTCAGCCCTCAGATCTGAGCTTGAATTTCAAATACCTTTCAAACAGAAAGACAATCCAGTTTGTACATTTTCTCATGGACAACGTCTTTCTCTTCCCTCCTTTCCTGCCTGCTGTGTAAACCCTATCCTGCTTCCTGTAGGATCAGTTCCACACAGGTTGCTGAAATATTGGCACCTTCATGTCACTGTCTTTTTCCTCCTCCTTCCTGGATCAATTAAGAAACCAGTTTTTCCTCTTAGTCTTCTCTACTTCTTTTGTGTATCCTCCTCTTCTTGAGAAGGAAAACTAAGTGCTTGTGATGAAGTAATCCCTGTTTGTTGGCACTTGCTGCTTCAGATAATTTCTGTAAAAACACACTCCCGATGTTTCTGGGGATCTGCACAAGCCACATTAGCAACTGAGTAACTTTCTGATCTCTGTGAGCCGGGTGCACATGCTCTTACCTGAGTTTAATACCATTTTCTGTTTGTGTGGAAGTCAGTATATTTGGAAGTATGTATTTAGGAGATAAAGGGGCTGATTTAGAAACATGAAATGCACAAAAATGTGCAGGTTTGTGCTTGGTGAATTTGCCACCCTCATGTGTCCATCTGAGGCACATGGCAGGGGCAGAATTTGGCCATTTGCATTCAGTTTTACCAAATGGGCAGTAAAAAGTGTGGGTTCTGCTCAGAAACTCATTTAATGACTTTTCAAAAGTTAGACACAAAGCATTTTGTCCTCTTTTCTGCTGATTCAGTTTCAAGCTCCTTGTCTTCCTACTTTGATGTACTCTTTTTAACTTTAACCATGGTTCTTTTCCATTCTGTTTTGCATCTTCCCTCATTTGTCTTGAACAAAGTGCAAGTCCTAAATTATAGCAAACTTTTTTCTCCTTCCAAATTGTCCCACTAAACTAGCATGTGTTTGGGGAATTTTGAGTTATTTGTCTATGCCCTTTGCACGAAAAACATTTATACAGCAAAATAATAGCATTATTATTTGTATAAGAATGTATCATTAGCTCACGTATTTTTTTATGCTGTATTGGATCATTCTTATCAAAAGTTCCTGGTCACACCTCCAGTATTATTACTGAGAACATATTCACCAACATGAAGTTAATCACATTATGGATAAAGCCATTATATTAGCTCTGATCCAGGAATGTGAACAGATCTGAGTTGAGCCGTGCTCTGCTGGACAATACTGATCACGTTATATAAATTAAGTGTTGGTTCCCAATGCTACTGATCAAAGGAGAGTCAGAAATGAAATCTGTGTTTTAGGGTGTGAAAAAAGCATTATTACCTCTGGGGATGCCAGTGAAAGCTAAAATAGAATTTTAGGATTTATGAAATTGTGCTATGGCACTGAATTTAATGTTCGTCAACTGAGGAAGGTGATAGAGCTCAGTCCTTCACAGTTCAGCCCTTCACTTCATAAATCTGGATTGCCACTGGGATCCTTTAACTGCTATTGACTTCAGACAACATTAGGAATGAGTTCATGTCACTGAAACTTTTGCAGTGTTACCTTTATCATAGATTTATATACAATTTGGCTATAGGCCTGTGCTATATTTTCTATATATGTTTATATATTTGTATGAACATACATACATACACCAGTGTACTTCAATAATCCCCTTAAACTTAATGTAACTAATGTATTTCTGCAGCATAGAGAGTATGGGAGTATTGTTTAATGTATACTCCAATATTGCCTAAGCAGCTGTAAGAAAACTGAATTAAATTTTGTACTATTAAATTATTGTGTGCACACTCGATTTGGTTGACGCTTTTGGCACAAGCCCAGGTATTTCCTCTGTTGGTAACATTGTAATCTGAACATTTGAGATCCCAGGCTTATATTTGTGAAAAGCTAGCACCAGCACCAGCTCGGACGTCACTGTTGGGAGCGGATTTGAGTCACGCTGCAGCACCCTGGAAATGTGCCTCTGAAAATCTGCTTAGTTGTTACATTTTCTTACAAGAAATGGTGATCCTTGCTCCTACAGACATTCAGGATTCCTCTTCTTAACATACATTTAGGTCTTTTTCAGTTTTCTGCTGTTTGCATTCACTAAAGGCAGAGATGTTTACTATTTTTATACTGAACAAAAAAGCGTATAAATTTTTTTTTTTTTTTTTTTCAGAGGGAACAACACAACTGATCCAAATGCAATGGGATGAATTTGGATGGCTTTACTTTTTCTCTCCAGGCAGGTGCAGAGCAATACCTCAAAAGAACCATTATTTTGTGCCTTTATTCCAATGTGTACATAAATGCTTGCATAACCCTTGCACAGCTGCTGTACAAACTACTCATGCCACAAGTATTAGTAATCCTAACAGGGGAGGTTGCATGGAAAATTGGGGTGTGTATGCTAAACCATATGTACCATGCCCCTGAATCATAAAACTCGTGTTGCTGGAGCAGAGAGATCTTTGGAGACTGCTGGTTTTACAGGTCTGTAGGAAGCAGGATTATATGCAACAGCTGCACCCCACAGCTCCTCTCCTGTTGAGGCTTATCTCGTGCATTTCAATAAGCAGGAAACAGAATTTGGTCCAACATTATCTTTTATGGTCTCAGCTCCTACTTTTATTTATATTTCATTTCCATAGGAACAATTATTTTCACAGTTTATTTTGAATACACATTAGAGCCACTCCAATTGGAAGCTTTGAGCTGCCAACTTCAAGCTGCATGGGGCTGCAGAGACACAATGTGCATTTTTTTGTCTCTGGTTCTGCCTCTAAAATAACTTTCTTTATATCTGCGGTGATTTATAGCAGCATTTGTGAACCAGTCTGAAGGAAGATGGAAGCTGGAGATTCATTTGACTCTCTAAAGCCCTGGCCACAAGAATCCCCTCCCAAGTAGAGCAGGGCAGCAGGACTTGGCTCCCCGGGGCTGGGGGAAGGTTCCAGCTCCCGGTCCGGCCGAGGGAGGAGGTTTGCCACAAGTGGCTGCGTGAAGCAATCTCCCAGACCTTTAGCAGAGCAAAATGATGAATCAGGAGCATTTTCAAATAATGTGAAGAGCCGATTTGCTGTGCTGGTGTGTGCTGGTGCAGCACCGTGTGAGCAGATGGAGGTGTGCGTGTTTCCACCCACCCAGTGGCTGGGTGCTGAGTGCTTGGTGTCACTGCTGCCCCTCTCCTGGGGGGTGCTTTAATTGTAAGTGCAGTGCTGTAGGAGTTTATCTTTCCGAGACTGGCACTTCTAAGTTTTCAGTCAGAAAAAACGCGTTTGCTGAATGGTGCTCAGCGTGCACTGAGTTGGCTTTGTCAAGTGCATCTTTTCAGCATTCATCCAAAGCCCTTTCTGCAGTTGTCTGAGCCCCATAGGCGAATATATACTGTTAGACTATTAAGATAATTTTTCAGTTAAGACATCGTCAAACTGCAAGCGGGACAATAGAAACAAAACCCCTTTTGTTCTGACTAAACTGTTCCTAATGACCCCCTCTATAAACAGTGGCACCAGCGGAGGTCTCAACAAGGCTCTGCATTGAGCCCCCTTTCAAAAGGACAAGCAGAGCAGAACATGGGGCAGAAACTCTCAGAGTTACTGCACTTTACTCCGCTCTGGTGGTCTGACCGCAAGAGAGAATCTGTTGTTTTTGTTGTTCAAGGCACCCAAAAAGCATAATTTAAAAGCATGGATTTCCACTGTTAGCATCCTATAAAGAGTACTAAATATTTGGATGGTCGGAGAAAGAGCAGAAGGAAGCAGTTTGTATGTTTGTTTGTTTATTTAAATCAAGGAACTATAAAAGAGACTATTTAGGGTTTCATATAAAAATGTAACTTATTTCCTTGGGTTAAGTTGCTGTCTGTTAAGCCCATGAAAATGTAAAATCCAGAGAAGTTAAGATTTTTACATTCCAGAAAGATTTGGTTTGGGGGTAAAAACTATCTTTGTGAATAACATGTTTATCATGAGCAGGGAAAAGGTTTCAGTTGTTTAATGTCTACAGAAATTGAAGTTCTGATGATAAACTGAAACCACACAGGACCAAACTCCTGTTCTTCCAGCTGAGTAACTGCAGGGTACGTGCAGCACAGGCAGTGTCCTCACACAGATGAGGGCTATGGAGATTTTGAATCACTTCCTGATTATTCCTGCCCCTATTTCCATGTCCTGGATACACGAGGAGAGCAGCACAGACCTTCCACTTCAGCAAAAACCTGAGCATTACTGTCTATAATTGGGAAATGATGACAAGTCAGACAGCAAAAGTCCCTAATTTGGGTAATTTGGGGGCCACCTTTGCAAGTAGAAATGCCAATTTCTTTTGAAATAACTTGGAGTTTGTGTTCTAATATCAGATTTAATAAAGGTATTTCTAATTTAAAGCATAGGCTACTGCTTTATCTGGAAACAGGGAGACATCGAGGAAGGAAAAGAGAACATCCATTAAGACAGGAAGACATATTGAGTAAAGGCTAAATCATGGAGAAAAATAACAATATTCAGAACGTCTTGAAAATTCCACAGTGTGATGGGGGTCTGAGGGCACTCTGCCATTTTTGGGAGGAGTTCAGCAGTTCATAGCTCTAAGGTTTTGGGGTTTGGTTTGGGACAGTGCCTACACTTTTCCTTTGTAAAAGAGTGGGATGGAAGGTTTCAGTGCGTCTTGGAAAAAGGAAGGATTTGGGTAAGTCCCAGGATGAGGGTCCAGCGCCCTGTGACAGGATACTGAGAGAAAGAGAAACGTCAAAGAAATCTTTAAGAGATTTTCAGTAGAAACAAAAGAATCTTTGTGAAAGATACTGTTAGCAAGTCTAATGGAATTGAGAGGATTTACAAGTTGTTTCTAAGCCTTGAGGCAAGAACAAAAAGCTGAGCATTTACTGTTTACTATATTTGGTAGGTATGGAAGAGCACTTTGGCCATCAAGGGAGCTCATAAACTGCAGAGCCTCATTGTCTCTTGACTTCGTTGTTGTGCTGGGGGTAGAGAAAATGCTCCTGTTAAAGGGCACTTCTGAGCAAGAGCAGCTTTTGTGACCGTGTCTTTTGTGAAAATTCTGTTTTCGCAGCCCCACGTGCCCGTGTTTCCATGAATCTGATTTTATTTTTCTTATTTGTACACATGTATGCATGATGCAGAGTGTGGTAGCTCTGGTTTTCAGGATTAAATATGATAATTGCAATGGGATAGCATGAAGGTACAGTATTTGTTTTGCCACCTCTTTTCTCAAAAATACACATTTGAAGACAGTTTTTACTAAAAATTAATAAGAACAAGATATTAATTGTATCTGACTAAAATTTGTTGCCTCAGAGAAGTTGAAGCAGATAGATAAAAGAAAAAAAACATATTTTTTTAATCAATCAGAAAAATATTTAAATGGATTTTTAACTGTTTAATGCCACGTAAAGCAGATTTTACTCAGTGTTTTGATTAGCCACTCTCATGTGTAAGGATCACATTAGAGATGTGATAACTTTTAATCTTGAAAAACAATTGTGTCAATTGATAATTTCCTCCAGTTTTGGGCTACATGAGGAAAAAGTAACAACGTGAACTTTATATTAACTTTGACTGTTGTAAAATTGCTTTCTCTTGAAAGTGATGGATCTGGTTATACATGTATCTCCTGAGCCAAAGTATTCTTCTTACTCTCTTCCAAAAAATGTTGTGATTCACTTAGTTTTTAATAATGTTAATAGTTTTTTCATCCCAGTGCAAAGAAAAGCTTATTGCAAGCTTTCAACCTATACTAACAGCAGTAGGGTGCAGGTATATTTGTATAAAGCAGTAATCTTTAATGCTTTGTAATTTGCAGGCTTTGGTGGCAGCCAATTCTTTATGTCATGCCAAAGCAATGTGTCTTATTTACCTTTTTGGATCCCTGTAAAAGCAGCTCATGGGCCCCAATGGCCCGTGAAGTAATTTTAAGAAACAGTGATACAGGACAATACAGAATGCACAAATCAAATTAATTTTCCCTATGCAAAAGCTAAGTGTCTCTCACTCTTCTAAAAGCCAGCAAGTTGGACCAAATTATAAAAGAAGAAATGAATTGAAGAGTTAAGGGTGGTGCACTGAGAATTGCAGTTGTCCAGAAACAGAAAAAAAATTTAGTGTATAAAAAAATTAACGGTTTTGACATTTGTTTTAGATTTGTCACAGAATGATTTAAAAAACAAAACATGAATAGAAAGAATGAGACATCCCAGAATAGCCAACATCCAGTGGCTAGGGTATTTACTTGGGCCCTGTCCAAGGAGTGCTTTATGGGATTTGGAGCAGACATTTGACATAATGTTTTCAACATTATTTTTGTCAGACTGAAATTTGGGCTCTGTAGTGGGTTGAAAAAGAGCTTGCTTGGAGTCCTGTGCTTTGTAGGTGAGACTTAGTCACCAGCTGTTTCATCAGGCAGTTTTTCTTCAGCCTGGGGAATTTTATTTTAGTTTTTAAAATAAAATTAAGTAGCTGCATGGAGAATAGACAGTTATTCTGTTGTGTTTCATAGGGTGCTAGCATATATTTGGGTATTCTTCTGACTTTGGGAGTCTAATAAAGTACCACCCATATTTCTACTTAATTGTTATTCAGAAGATTTTTTTTTTCTGATGGAAATATCTGAACCTACCTAACTGTATTTCCATGGAAAGTAGAATATTTTAATTTTATTTTTTTTTAAGTTAGGATTTTCTGATGGAAAAAGCATGTTGTCCAAAAATTCTCAACCAGCTTTTCTGAGGTGAAATCTACTTCTGTATTCTATGAATGTGAGGTATTTGCCTTCAGTGTTTTTGTAGGCTGAAGAGGAGATCATAAGTGAAGTGTGGAGTGGGGTGGAAAAATCTGGTGGGTAAGCTTGTGGGAACTTGGTAAGGAATATCAAGAGTCAAATATAAAAAGATGTTGATGATTGTCTCTCAGCTATTACTGAAATTAGGTTAAATTCAGCATGTGGGGGGAAAAATTCAGAAAATGTGTTGAAAGGCTGAAATTTCAACCCTTCTGCTTTGCTTTGCAAACACAGATCTTTCAATCCATTCCTTTCATCCTTGTTCCCACTCTGAATCTCATCAAGCCACTGGACACACACGTTCAGCTTCTCTTTCTGGTTGAGCCTGTGCTCCTGCCAGCCTCCCACTGTTTTGTATTCCTTCCTCCCTTCCTGCGTCTGTCTGACACCCAGGTCTGACCCTCCCACAAAGGCTCTTCCCCAGCGCTGGGCACCCTTGGGCACTCTTGACTAAGAACTGAGACTTGCAAGTGTCCCAGGGGACTCTAAAGGCATTTGCAGAGGTGGGGAGCATCTGTTTCACCAGACACAGCTCCACACCTCAGCACTCTCCATTAGTCAGCAGAGCTCATCTGAAAGATGTTTACCACGTCTGAGACTGGTTTTTGCACTACTGGGTTAATGGCCCTGCTTGGAAACAGTTATCCCGTTTCTGCAGATGAGGTTGGTGCAGTGCAGGGCACTTTGTAATAAAGCCTGGTCACAGATCACAAATGCACTCAGTGCCCTGTTCCCTAGAAGAATCAAGTGGAAATATATTTGGCACCAGACATTAAATGTTGTTTGCCAAACTCCCCAAGCAGTTAGAAGATATTGAACGGTATTGGAGGGAGCTATGTTTGATGTGTTTGATGTCACACATGTCCCTCAGCTCCATTCCCTTGGCCAGATTCAGTACCTGTAGTGTTTCACTTTGAATTCAAGTATCTAGAAGTGAAAATTCATGCCATGCAGGGACATCTATCTCAGTCATCTCTAGCCCAGAATTTGGTGTAGCTGTGCTAATTCACTGTCTGAAAAATAAACCAGGGTAATTATCTACTGGGAGGCAGAATTTATTAGGTCTGGTGCAAGTGTCTTGTGCTCCTACAACCTGGTCCAGCTTGTTTTTGAGACCATGCAGGTAGTCTGGACAGGTGCTGCACACACTATAAACAAGATTCTACTGACTTCTGGTCAGTGCAGATCCTATCACACCTCTTAGTCTGGTTCCCTAGGGAAATCACTTACACAATCTAATTATTTGTCTGACCCAGTTTCCAAGATGTTGACACATTTGTCACAGGTTATGTAGATGATTTGGAGACACTTACCAGTTGTCCTTACCAGTTTTGCAAGAATTAGCATCTAAGGAGAGGAAGGAATCCTTATTAATTCTCCCACTGAGGGAGAAGGGAAAGTTTAGCAATTGTTCATTGTGTTTGACAGCAGCAAGATTCTCGACTGATTTGCACATTGCTCTGATATTCCTTGGTGAAAACACTGCTTCATTCAGCTGCCAAATCAAAAACAAAACTCAAGGAATGCCTGGGAGAAGATGCCAAGGCATGCTACGGTATTCCCCGGGGAATAAGGGAGCCTGCATATGTTCTTGCAGGGGGGAGGTGAGGGATGAAGGGGGCTGGAGGGATATGGTGGAGAACAAGTGGGGTTATTCCAAGAGGGAGATGTAAGAGCTGCAACATAAATCCATGAAGAACCAAGCTTCATTAGCTCCACTTTCAGGGAATAATTTGTTAGGAAAATACTGAAGACTTTCTTTTGCTGTTTTGGATACATTTACACGCTGATTTAACCCTCCTACAATTCCTGTAGCAGTCGGGGCTGGTACACCGCCTTGCAGTTGCACAGCAGGCATCTGCTGTTATTTGACCTGAAAAGATCATTATAGGAGCTTTATTTGGTGTGCATTTAATAAAGCTGAAGCTGTTGTGACTATAACTCATGGCTCCCATGTCATTCCGCAGTGGTGCAACTAGCGATTCAGCATTCCAGGCCCATTAGTTCAAAGGGAAGTGTGAGGGACTCGAATGTATGCCAGAGCATTGGGACTTTTATTGCTCCTCTCCTCTGTTGGGAAGATACATTCTCGAGGAATTGAGAAGTACAAAGCATCCTCAGACCTTGTAGTGCAAAATGTAAAAAGTGATGTTATCTGCAGAAAGTGGACTTTAGATTCTATCAGCGCACATTTAGCATAAAGCATTTCCTATGGTAATGCCTCTCACTTTCCCAGACTTTTAAAGGCTCCAAGTGGCACACAGGCTGCAGACCTCTTTGTAATGTTAATGAATCATCTTAATGGACTGTTTTAGCAGAAACATTCATCACCTTTTGTCCCACAATGATTTTTTTTTTGTTATCCTTAAATGGTTAAGTAGGCAATAAATGCCTATCAGACCAACCACTATGCTCTGGTAATCCACCTCACTATAAATCACCAGTGGATTATTATTGTCCTGTTTAATTAACACTCTTAAGGGATTCTATCGTTGGATAGACTTTCACCTTGCACTAAGAAGGTATTAACATTTGAAATAAGAAGTGTGTTTATGTGAAAAGCATTAATCAGCATGATCTGGAACTGGTAGTGGTGGGTTGGATGAAATATGTGCCTGTGTCCATGGGTGAGGGTTCCTTACATCAGTTTTCAATGGCAGCTAAAGTCAAACCTATGGAACACTTATTTATGTCATAGCAAATGATAGTTCCAGAGTAATTTTTAATTAGGTCTAAAAGATATTCGGCTATATTTAGTTGAAAACAGCAAGTTTAAAATTTTTTTATTCCGGTAGTTAGGAAGGTAATAGCTCTGTGAGTGTAACAGGCTTGTTTGTAGTTCAGTTCAGTTTTTAGAGGACTGGTTCAAACCCTTTTCTTTTTCTGCAACAAAAGGTGAGAGGGGAATTCTGATCCTGTTGCTCCTCTGTGAACTCTTTTCAGACTTGCCAGCCACAAAGAGTAAGCCAAGCAGCCAGAGTTCCTGGGAAGGGCAGGGGGCTCCGGAGGCTTGGATGCTCTTTGCAGAACAATCCCAGCAGCTCTTTTGCAAACAAAATTCCCACACTGGGACACAAACTCGATACAGGATTACTCTCAATATACAGTTTGTACCTAGTACAGCTCGATGCTAGTTTTCTCCTCCTGGCAAAATAGAAAGGTGGCAGCTTGATTTTTTTTCCCTCATATAAAACAATTTAATGCATTACAAGTAATTTCCTCATCTTTTGTCAGGAGGGGAAGACATTTGAAAAAGGCTCTTGTTAAGGCAGTGTTTCCCATCCATGAAATCTTATCCTGTTCTCTTTGATTTTGTTACATTGGTAATACCAGTAGTGCATTTACCAACTGCTCGTTCTTTGGATTCCAGCACTAACAGCAGCCTTGTGAGGTAACCCACTGCTGAATTTCATTTTACAAACAGAGAACTGAAGTGTACAGAGATTTTCTGAGGTCTTTAAGAGTCAAAACTAGTAGCAAGCTCAAGAGATTCTGGTTCTTGTCTGCACACAGACCTGGTATGCACATCCCTTTCCTCTTGGCATTTTCATTCAATTATTTCCCAGTATGGACTCCTGCAAATTAAAGAACAAATAAAACTGCTAAGTGGAACACAAACACACTAAATCTTTTTAATTAAGAGATTGAATCTCTTAGTATAAATTCATTTCCTGAAACAAAACTCCAATTATGTAAGATTAATTCTTTCCTCTGAGATTGCAGGGATTTATTGACTAACAAAATCTTCTATTGCGTAAATGGAAATGTGCTTTTTAATGCAGCCTGCTGCTCAGAGGCAAAGCCATAGCATTAGCCTTTTCACTGGGCATTTTTGTTTTAGTTACATACTAATCTGCCAGGTTTCTTTCTATTTGTAACAGGAAAGGGTTGAAATGGTTCACAGCTGAACATGTGGTAAAGAACACAAAACACTAAAGGAGTTTAAACAAGTTGAGAAATTAAACTAAGCTTCTAAGAAGCCTGTTGTGATTGAAGGAGGAATTGTAATGACAGAAATAAGAATATCATGCATGCAGGGCAGTGTTGTGAGGAGGTGTGTGTGTGTGTCATTGATCACACAATAGTTTTTTTCAAATCATTTAACACAGATGCACAAGCCCCACACAGTTTCAAGTGCAGGCACGTCCTGAGAAGAATCTCCTTCATTCCCTCTAGACACACCCAGCTCATTAAATCCATCACTGCCTCACAGTAAGCCCCAGGGTTCAATCTTTTCTAGAGCACTGTTACTATCCAACCTTTTAGCTCATAGAGTGGGCAGCCAAGATTTCATGTTGATGCATATAGTAAGACTCATAGCCAATATTTCCTACAGTTTCCTCCTCTCCATCCCAATCTGGACATGTATAATAGTTTGGTTATGTTGTTGGGGGATTTTTGAGCATTTTTGGGGGGTTCTTTATTGTTGAGGTTTTTTGAGGGTCTTTTTGGATAGGTAAAACTTCAGTGTTGCTTTCAGATTACTTTCTTATATCCTGTTCCAATAACCTGTATGAGGGTGGCAAGTTAAAAGGTAATAAAATCAGGAATCTGTGCTCCATGTGAGTGTCTGGCCATGAGAAACTGCAGCAGGGATGGATATTGAATGACTTCAATAGTCCAGCCAGGTTTTATCAGAACAGGTCATCAACCTGTAGGCTGCCTAAACCTGTTCCACTGCTTCCCCATTGATTAAATATCTGGGAGCATTTACACGTATATCAAATTCTCCATAATCTATTTTATCTTAATGACACCCAAGTTCTTTGTCAAGCTAGGACAAAAATGTTCCCTCCAGTGGTGAGAGAAGATGGTGTTATGTCCTTAGTGTACTTCAGTACATTGAATTTCCTTGAAGCCAAAGTATGACCTCAGATTCTCATGGGCTGAAATATTAGCAAGACTGCAGGGATATAAAGGAGGTAAAACCTGCTTGTGTATGCCCAAGTGTTAAGGAATTTAAAACTGGATTTTTTTTTTTTCATTTGATTGCAGATCTGACAAATACAAAGGAAAGGAAAGAACAGAGAGAATGTGTAGCTTCCAGCCAAGTTCTGATGGCCCAAATTCTGTCTGAATCTCAATGCCTGCTTCATCAAAACAAGACAAAATGTTTTGCCTGAAGTTGTCACCTGTTCCTGTCATTTGGGTATTTCCACTCTCCTTCCTGTGTTTTTGGGCCCAGCCTATTTTCCTGCTCTCACTCTCTACCCCAGACAGAAATGCAAACAACTGAGCACTGCATTCCCTCCATCTTGCTTCAGGCTCCTAAGCAGTTCTTTTTTCCCATTTTCAAAGTCATCTCTTTATTATTTTTTTTTTTCTCTCTTTTCTTCCTTCCCTAACCCATGACAATAGAAGTCAGGGGAAGCAGCGTGGAAATACATTAAAATTCTGAATAAAAACCCACCAAAACCTCAACCTAGTGGCAAAGGTGGAAAAAGGCTGATTATTCACTGTCTTGCTCAACATCATAATTAAAGAGCATCATAATTAATTAGGAGATGGCAGGTTCAAGAACAGACATCTTTGAGAATGAGTAGTTAATCTGTGGAATTCCCTGTCACAGGATGTGTTATGTTAAAAATGTGCATAAAATCCATGGAAAAAAAAAACCCCTGATGAATACAAAGACACCAGCAGAAGTCCTTGAATATGAAGTCCCACCAGTTATTCCAGAAGTGTTTGAGTCATAAACATGTTGGGAATACATCACTAAACACTGGTTTTGTACTCTTCTCATGATGTCCAGTATTTCTTGCTGTCAGAAGGGGAATATTAGTCTAGGTGGATTTTGGATTAACAAGTATAATAGGTCTTATGCTTTTTATTAAGAATAGAGGGCAGGATGCAATTTATCCCTTAGCTGTCAAACAGGACTACAAAGTGTTGTGGTGTTTGCTCTCCTCTTACTTTTTCATCCCTTAATCCAATCCAGTGAAGTGTGGTAGATGTTTCTTAGATTTTGTTGCCAACTGTTTTAAGAAGTTCATACAAAAGCTTCTCTCATCAAGAAAATTTATGGGAGGGCTCATGAGTCCTTGCAGCAGTATTTTGAAGCACAGAGACATTGTTAAATCAGATCCAAACTGATGGGCTCAGTAGAACAGGGGTAAACTCTCAGGAATGGGTTTAAAAAAAGAAAAGTTTCAAAAAACTAGTCAATGAAATAAAGCATAAATCTAGATTTATGTATCTCCAGACATTATCTTTACCATTACAAATTTTCTGTGGAGAAAGCTTTAGCTTGCTTGTGGGCAAATCCATTTCTTGGGTTTTAACACTGTAGAGATAATTATGTCACCCATGTTGTAAACATTTTGTGTTTCTTGAATAGAGAGTCTGTATTGAAGATATTAACCACATGTCTGTGGAAACTGAAAAATAGCAAAGGAAAGGAAACCAATTTTCTCAGTGGGTACTGAACAGCTGAATGGTTGGAACTGTGTTTGGGAAGCATTAAAACTGCTATAAGCCATCTGAAAAGTGCTAGTGGATTTAAAATCCTGAGGGAAAGGTGAAAACTTGCTGTTGTCACAAGTGCCTTAAATGGAATATCTGCAGTTTGAGTGATCAAAATTAACCCCTTTACTCTCACTCACATGTGGTGTTCTAAACCAATGCTTAGATAAATATCACAGCTGATGTAACAAATACCTGAAAGTGCAGGTAATAAATACAAGAAAAAACCTGTCTTGGTTATTCAAGTAACTGCTTCTAGTTAATTAGCATGCTCGTGGTTTTTGGGCCAATGGAGTTTTGCAGTTTCCTTTCATTTGAGTTTTTTCCCAACTTTTTAATCCCATTGGACACAGTGATGCAATAGTGCCCAAACAATTGAATGAATTCATTGTGAAGAACTAATTTTTGATTCAGAGATGATAGTCAACATTGTATTGCAGATTAAGTGCTATTGGGGTTTGCTTGTAGAAAAAGAATTCATTACTCAACAAAAAAATGGCATTTTGTCAACTACTAATTGCATACAAAGAATGTTAAACAAAATCAGGTAGCATATGTATGTAACATGCCCGTATGATTAAATGTGTGTAATACTGTAATTTGTGTAATATCAAAGGTAGGAGATAGCTGAAACAATAAGAAACCAGAGGATGGCAATTTTTTGTTTTCTATTGGGTTTTTCAGCGGTAGTCATACTTGGGTGTTGTTTTCATAGTTTTTGAGGGGGTTTTGTTTTTGCTTCTCAAAGAATGCCTGAAAAATGAGCAACATTTTTTCCTAATTTTCAACTAAACCTCCCACGCTGTGATTTATGGCCATTGCTCCTCGTTCTGTGTTATGACACTACCTACCCTGAACTTGGCTGTCATCTCTGTAGCTGCTGTGCAGGCAGAGACCAGTCCCTGGCCGCTGTTTTGCCAGGACAAGAAAGACCAGCACCTTCAGTCCTTCCATTTAGATCCTGTGCTCTTGACCCAGAGTATCCCAGCACCTTCTGCTGAACCTCCTGTCTATTCTCCACACTGCTCTTGGACTGGGGGAGCCAAAAGTGGGCACAGCATAACGAGCCCCATCTATCTGAGTTTGTCCACTTTCACTGCCAGGTCCCTGCTCTGCTCCATCACTTTTTCCCTGTCAAATTGGTAGACCAAGCTGTCTGGGAGCTGCTTGTGCCTGTTCAAATCAGTGTAAAAGAGGGTTTCAGAACTTCAGCCTTTTTCTCATTGTAATCTTTAGGTCTTCATCCTGGCTATTGGCAAAACCATATTTTTCTGTTGTACTTGGCTTTGGAGACATTGGCTTCTGTGCAGGACACACCAGAGGCAGAAACTCCATCCCTCTATTACCACATAGATAGAGGCATGACTAGAAAAAAGGAGAGTATGACAGGTTTTTCCATGGATGAATAACTTCTGTGCCCTGGGGACTGTAAATAGCTGGTATAAATCAATGCAAATTGGTTATTACTAATCTTGCCAGTAATGAAGTGAGAATGAATGGAGTACAAAGATGAACTTTACATATCGTTAGCACCAATCTGCCTCGATGCATTTATGGGCAAGGCTCTACCTAGGAGGTCAGCTGGCAAAACTTACAGGTTTTTTCTTTTGAAAATTATGCATTTGTGCTGCACAGAAATGTCTCTCAAACATCAAGTCCATTTGGGGATTTTACAGTTATGAAAACTTGAAAACAATTGTTTCATAATTTCTCGAGCACTCGGCAGCAAAGACTTTTATTACAGTGCTTTAGCATCATGGTATGTAATTTAATATGTTTATTACAAGTGTGTCATATAAAACACTGAAGTGTATAATTTCAGAGCAAAAGTTCACTTTCAGTTTAGCTCTCAAACAGAAAACAGAATGATCTGCAACACAGAAAAAATAAATCAAGGCTGTTGTTGTTACCTCATAACAGCAGAAAATTAACATGAATGAGGACAATGACTAGATATTCTGCAAGGACATTTCTCATAAAGCAGACACTACAGAGGTTATGAAAAGAGAAGCTTTCCATTAGGATTGGAAATCAGTTTGAATCTCCATAAATATTTTTTTTCCATGATTTATAAAAAATTATTCTACATTATCAGTGACTAAACACCCCTTATAGGAGCACAGTGACCTCTTTGGTTTGTGTTGTGTCATTTTCCTCTTTGTACAAGGAGAGTAAGTGAAATATGAAGGTGGAACAAGTACCTGAGAGATGGACATGGGAGCAGAGCGTTACAAAAACCTGGTCAGTCACCCTTCTCCAGTCTCTGAATTTGAAGGCTATGCCCTTGTTCTTCAAAATACATTCAAAAAATAAGATTTTGATGTATTTGCCATCACAAAACAGCTGAAATATGTAGAGAATCAATGCATTTAAAACTTAAAGGAATGGTTCTCTCCTGATTTAATCTTTCAGAGGGAAGAGCCAATATAGTGTAAGAGCAGCCGTTCAGCAGCACCTATTATTTGCTTACATTTCATGACTAACATGAGGCACCCCATCGTAAAAATGAGAGTTAGGAATTGGCTCTCCTGATTCGCTTCCTAGCATTCCATAGTTTTGCTGAGGATATGATCTCATCCAGCTCTCCACACCACCTAAGAATCTGGACTGGTTGATGAGCATGTTAATTTTCCTTCTGATGAAGTATCAAACTTCACTAAAGAGCTGGAAGATAACCTTCAGTTTAATTTATAAAGAAAACTTTAGATATTCTTTTCTTTGGACTAATGGATGGTTGTTGGTATCTTCAGCAAAGCCATTTCTCTATTTTTAATTTCTTCTTGATGTGTTAGGGTCCCAGTCTTCCATTCCTGGCAAAGCTCAGAGATCCTCCTGAGTGGATCCAAACATGGAAGCATTCCATGACAATGCATGAGAGACCCTGTAACATTACAGAGTAGAGGACATGCAGAAAAATATTGAAATAATAAATTAACACTACATCAGCTTTTTAGGAAGGAACTCTGCTAATGAGTGCTAGATCCACTTGTAATCCATCTGTTCCTAAGGCGCAAACAGGAGCTCTTTACCTAGCAAAGGTACTGCTGGCAGCAAATGGATATTTCTTGTTCATTTATTGTTTATTAAAATGGATGTGCTAACACCAAAAAGCCTGGATTTTGCAGAAGCACAGAACAGTTTTATATTTCTAACATGTATGATGTTACCACAAGGCTGATGACTGAGATGTGAGATCCAGCAATCAGAGACTACAGCGAGTCATTTTGTTAATATTTTTGCTCTGACTTAATTAGAAATGAGGGTTTTTTTAATGATTTAGTTAAACTGATGCAACATCCTGTAATGGACACAACTGTGCAGATGTAGAGATGTTCTTAGTATGTAAGTAATCATAGTAAATTATTATAATATATCTTGTATTAGTAAATTAAATAAAGGATCTTAATCAATTGCATCATGATCTTATTCAAAATTCCCTTTCTACTTTCCCATTTTGCCATATGTTATATATCAGACAAAATATATTTTTCTGTAAAAAATAAACCAATCTTACTGCAGCTATGCATGGACACTGTGCATTTCTCTGTGTGGGAAAAGTGACCAAAATAGTTATTTTGAATAAACTATCCATAATAGCTCCCTGTGTGGATATTCTAGTCTGGAAAAGTCATGGGTCAAATAAGTCATTGTAGAATAGCTGATCCTGCAATAGCATTTCCAGTCCACTTTCCAGTGTAGAAAAGTCCTTAGTCAACAGCTCCAAACTCCTGTTTCTGCCAGAAGATTTTTCTCTTTAGAGAATAATATAAATTTGTTCTATTCAATTCTTTAAGACCCAAATTCTGCACTGAACTCCCTTTGAGAGCAACGTGTGAGATCAGTCAGGGAGAACTTTATGTTATAGGAGTTTGTATTTATGTGCACAGGCTCCACGGTTTTATTACACAGACATTTCATTAACACCTTCATGTGGCTGTGAGCTGTACACACCTTTGGCTGTGGGACATCTGGGTGATTCTTCTGTTCCAGTACCTCTAGATCCCTAGAGCAGCAGGCAGAAAGCTGCTTGGAAGGAGATCCATCAAACCAAACCCAAGGTGTTTGGTGGCTGTCCTGGCTGGCAGCAGTGGGACAAGGCAAAATAGAGTGAAATGTCACCCCTTCCTCCATGCCCAGGTCCAGGGGATGGGTCACAGCAGTGACATCCAGATGACACTTTTGAGTTTGCTCTGAGTAGAGAGAAAAGAGTGGTCTGTGCAGAAAGACTTTGAAAAATGTCTGAATGGGCTAAAATTGTACCTTGAAAGAGCAGCAGAGAGTCTTCAATGAAGGCTGACCAGCAATCTCACTGCGTCCAGAACTGCTTGTGCAACAGCTTGATAAGACATGTTTTGGGCTGTATTCATGTTTATATTTGAATCATGGTTTTTCTCTTCTCCACTAGAAAAAAAAAAAAAAAAAAAGAAAAACCAAGATAAGACATCCATGCTGTTTTTTATTTGATATCATTTTTACTGAGCCTTAAGACCCTCAAAAGCAAAGGTTGCCATTTATCCAAAATTACATCAGAGTGCCCCTGGCATTTTTATGGTGCAGACCAATTAACATTAGCAGCTTAATTAAAATCACCAAATGCATTTTAAAGAATGACATAAGGTTGATTTTAATCTAGACTTCCAAAAATGAAGTAGAATATTAATCAACTGCCCCACCCGTCATTGCTGTGGCCCAGAGTACTCAGTCTCAGAACTCCTACATCATCTTCTGACTTCATTTTCCCCAGGGATTATTTAATATTTAGTAACAATTGTCTGAAGTCCACCCCAAGTTTTACCTGTTGGCAGAAATCTGGGGTTATGACACCACTAGTGTAGCATTCCCATAAATGCAGCAGATTTAGGTTCAAATAGTTTCAATGTACAGCTGGTGGCATTTTTGTGTTTAAAGAGTAAAACCACACCTGAGTGTTCATGCTTTCTAGGATTTTGCCAACAAAAATAAAATATAAAATAAGACATCTTAGTTTTTGAAAGCCAGATGAAATGGTGCAGATGTTTCCAAGACTGCTATTTTCAAGCTGTCATATGAGCATGGAATAGAAGCATCATTCTTGCTTTCCAGTTATATTTCAGTACAAATATCTTTCATTTGTTTGTTTCAACATATTTCCCCTTCAACATGTTTTTTTAATCAGAATTTTTCCTAATAGGCTGGAGGAGTGTCCTATCTTGGTTTGAGCCCAGTTCAGGAGAGAGGGAGGAATAGTGACTAAGATAGTGCTGGGTAAGCTCAAACTTCTCAGCATGTAAGAATTGTGTGTTCAAATGTTCAGCCATACAGTGCTGCCTGTTTTTAGCTTAATTATTATGAGCACACATGGAATTTATACTAAATTATTAAAAATTAATATTTTATTTACTTTGCTTTGTAAAGTTTTATTTACTTTCTTTGTCTCAAATACTTATTTTGCCCTGCCACCAAATTACTTTACTATCCTTAAAAGCATTAGAAAATGTGGATTTCAAAATTGATAGAGGTTAGATGAAAGGTACTTTTCCTTTAAAGAATGTAGAGTTTATTTCTGGCTGAAAGATAAAATACCAAAAGAAGGGATGGTAACAAAACCTCACTTCCTCTTACAATGACTTGACTCACCACAGAATAAATATTTTGCAGGTGTTTCTCACTGTGGAGCCAGGTAAACTGCACACATACATTGGTTTTGGGTTGTTCTTTTTAATCACCAGTTATTTTTAAGGAAATATCCCATTTGAAGTTGTGAGCTGTTATCAGTGAATGACATTTCATCTCCTGTTTCTCTGGGCTTTGTTCATTAGAAATAGATCAGCAATTTTTCCTGTAATTAGCAGGCGATAGATGTCCTGTTTCATCACAGTGAGTTTAATTTAAAAGTTTCTGAGCAGTAACATTTTCTCTGGCACGTGTGGTGCCATCTACTGCACAGCTGGGTAGAGGCAGGACAAGAGAAATGCATCCCTCCACTGCTGCCCTCATTTCTTTCTTCCCATCTTAACATTTAAAAGTAATTCCTCATTTGCTTTCCTAGTAATTTTCCTTCTTATATATATAAATGTATATAAACACTTATTAGAGTATATATTATACACATTTATCTATAAATGTATATATACATATTTCTATATTTTTTTAAACATATGCCATCAATATTTGGAATTTAATTTTGGTGGGGTTTTTGACAAAAAGATTTTAAAAAGGGAAAATAAATAAATAAAGAGGACTCTAGGAAAATAATCTGTTAGTCCATTTATTGATTGTAGTTAATTTACCTGTCATATTCTGGATACAAATTTATCTGCTTAGATGTATTTATATTTAGATATATGTGTGCACTATTAAGTTGGAAGCATGGAAATTTTTGTTATTTTTTTGTTAACTCGGATATAAATACTATTTTAGTTGGGGTTTCTTATGGTTGCTGTTCCATGTGTGAAGAAGAAGTCATTAAATTGGCTTCTCATAAGTTGATGTATTTAGTTTTGTTTGCAATCTGTTGCTGGGGGCATGGTGTAATTTTGGCAGTTCCATATCAAACAAAAATCTGTTGATTTTGATGTTGAGTTGTTGGAAAGAGCTACAGAGATTTTACATAAATATTTCCGGAGTGATCTCAAGATACCTAAAGGCCAAAGACTTAAGATGAAAGATCTGAAAATTTCAATTTATTAATTCCCCTTTCTTTGACTTCCTTCTGTTAATTGAAGCACCTTTTGTTCATATCATCATAGCCTGAGGTTTTCCTTGAATAAATCAATGCATGAATTTTTTAATTACCTACTCAGGCAGGATTTGGATTGCTCACTCATACAAGTACCAAAGAAGAAAAGTTCAGTGGCAGTAGCTAGTGGAGCAACATTTTAAAAACTACATCATCTAACTTGCTAACAAGTCTAAACATCACCATGTTTGAAATGCTGCTGGCTGTGAGCTGGATTGAGCACAGCTTCCAATACTGCTGACTGCTGTGCACTAAACATGATATTATCAACAATGAGCTTTGAAATTTTTTTCCCTAGAAAGGACAAGCCTTAAGATATTTATATCCTAAGTAACTTCTAACACTCTCAGAGAGACCTCTAATGAGGAGCCAATTATGATGACATAGTTATGAGTTGAAAATACACCTTGGCATATGATAACTGCAAAGGTAAGAGCAGTTTAAGTTTGTGATATTTGGGGTTTTTGCCACAGAGCTGATGGTGTGGGAGCCCTGATCTCTGCCCACAAAAACACTGCAGAACCAGAGAGTGCCAAGGAGTACCAGGGGTTGCTTCTCTGGCCCCCACCAGGACTCCCAGGGGTGCTGCGTTTTCTCTTTGGCATCACCATGAATTTAAACATTCTGAAGTGAAAGACTGGATTTTTTTGGAAGGAAAAGCTGAACACCTAAAGATGAAATGCACCAAAATACTCATAATGTGTGGGGTTTCTTCCTAAATTCACCGTCTGTGTCTGGCTGTGTCGCAGCGCCATTGTACAGCACTGTGCTCTGGCCGGGGATGACACGTGAAAAACAACAATCCCAGTTCAGCCATAAACCTTACAAAATTTAGCATTCTTTTCTTAAATTTCATCTTCTCTGGAAGCCAGTGATTCATGACTCTTAGAACTGGGGTTTATTGTTTGTTCAGAATACAATGCTTTAACAGCTTATTGAGAAAGATTTGACAACATATCACAAGACTGTCGTAAACCTCTGGAATGCTGAAGGCAAGCGATAAAAAGTAGCACTAAATCTTTAATCTCAGTAGAAGCTGAATTCCACTTTGGGGAAGGAGGTGGATTTTCCAGCAGCTGGAGTCACACCGGAGCTCCATCTCCCTCAGCTTCCCGCCAGTCAGGAACGGACATTTGAGATTACGAGAAGAGGAAAATGGCTGGATGAGAAGCGATGGGCTCTTTGGGCACATTCCAGCCATCCGGGTTGGGTTTATTCCAGAAGCCTGGGTGCTGTGGGGTCTGTGGTCAGCCATCAGCTCCATGCACCGGCCTGAGGGTCAGTGTCCAGCGCAGGCCGTGGCCCCTCAGCGTGGGCGGGGCCTCCGCCTGTCTGTCAGGAAAAGGCGGGAAGAGCCCTCAGGCACCAAAAGCAGCGGGCGCGGCCCTTGGGCAGTCAGGACAGGTGGAAAAAGCCCTTGGCAGGTCAGGAAAGGTGGGAAAAGCCATTGGTTGGTTAAGAAAAAGTGGGGAAATCTCTCAGTTGATCAATCAGGACAGGAAAAGGCCTTATCTGGTCAGAAAGGGCAGGAAAGACTCAGCTGGTCAGAAAGGGCGGGAAATGCCCTCAGCCAGTCAGAAAGGCCAGAAAAAGCTCTTGGTCATTCTGAAATGGCAGAAAAAGTCCTTGGTCAATTAAGAAGAGTGGGAGAATCCCTTGGCTGGTCAGGAAGAGCAGGAAATGCCCTTGGTTGGTCTGGAAGAGTGGGAGAAGCTCTGAGTTGGTCAGGATGGTCAGGAAAAGCCCTCAGTCAGGCAGGGTGGGTGGAAAAAGCCCTCAGGTGGTCGGTCAGGAAGGGTGGGAAAACCTTGACTTTGGTTTCTACAACAAATTACCGCCTTTTCTGCGTGACCCTGTGGTTTGAGCTCAGGTCATGAATTTTACATCCAGCAAGCAGAAAAGTGATTTCCCATTTCTGTGATAACCTCTTTTTGTCTCTTTTTAACAGGGCTTCATCCCTATCCAGAGAAGTTGGACTGAACTGCATCAGCCTCAATGGAGGAGCATGGTCTGTGTTCCACAGAAACACCAGCTGGGAACAAGGCCAGCTTCAGGGAATCAAGTCTGTCTGGTCAGGAAAGTCACGTCCCCAGGTAAAAAATGTGAAATGTAGCATCTCTACTCTCTTTCTGTAGTAATGCTTAAGTAGGTAGGACACTATTGCACCAAACAGGCTCATGCTAAAGCAAAAACATAATCCAAAATTCTAAAACAAATGGGGTCTCGAATTGCAAACAACATCTTCGTTCCCTCAGACCTCTCAAAAAAATCTGTGGCTACTGAAATACAAAAAACTATGACAAAACGAGCATACTGAATTACACCAACAAAAAACCCTCACCAATTTTAAAGTCTTTCTGCACACAGCATATCAGCCTCAGCAGCTAGAACAGCCTGGGAGCATCGTGGAGGTATTTTAAAAATAAAAGGATATTATTAATGTTACTCTTTGGAGATTTCTTGGTCTCTGGCTCATGACTTTAGCGATACACAGTACTAACTTTTGTAGTGTGCTGGTTTATTACATTGCAGATTTTTCTTTGTAACTGTTTCTTTTGTTTATCTTGTTAGTTTGCTAAAGGTGCTATAATATAAATATTTTTTGCCCTTTATGCTGAAATCATTTCTCCTTTTATATAGAAATAAGTATCCATTCTGCTGCAACCTGTTAGAAGTGACCAGGCAAACCCTGTGAGCTGTGCAGCACCTTCCCCTTCTCTGCTCAGATGTCATTGTTAACTACACCACAGTGAATTTTAAGTAGGCATACTTGGCCAGTGTCATATGTTTGCTTATTAAAATTCAGATAATCTCTGCAAAAAGAGACAGAATATCAGCAGGGGGTACACAGAGACTTCCTGCCCTCTTCCTCCTATTTTACATTTTGCATATTATATTTCCAATTTCTGTTGGCTAACAAGTGGGGAAATTGGGATTGGAACAGAAACCTGGACTTGCAAATTCTGCAGAAAACTTTGAAGTACATCTGGAATATTAAGATAGTTAAAGTGCACAGGATCAAATTAATAAGTAAAATATTTATGAGTATCAAAGTAATGATGTGATTTAGAATTCCTACCTATCGGTTCTTTCATCCATCTGCCCATACAGATTTTTATTGTCTTCAACACTAATTTTTTATTCTGCTGGAACTTTAAATTGCTCTAAAAAAATTATAACTAAGTTTCAGCAAAGTGGAGAGAGTATGGAAGCTAAGTCATAAAATGGGAGAAACATATTCAGCTGATAGAAGGGAGCTTTAATGACAGTTCCTTATTGTTTAAGGAGACTCTACTTAATCTTAAAAATCATTCTTGCTGATTTGATATAATTCATTTTGTGTGGCATGCACTGATATTGACTCATCTTTTCTTTGCATATTACTTAATTGGACTTTGCTGATAAAACTTTGGGCTAAAATAAGTTCCATGAATTCTCTAATTCCTACCTAGACTTAGGACAGTGCAGAGTACACTTGTAATTTTAAGGACAGCTGAAATGCTGGAGTCAGATTGCTTATGAAAATAAAAAGCATCTGTCATAACACTCAAAGCAGCCTGGAGTTTTGCTGTAAGGGATCTGCTGCAAAGCTGCTTTGTCTTTTTAGGTGAAAGATACAGATTTGATTCTTTCCATGGTGCGTCTGTTGAGCCTGAGCCTTCGTGTAATTAAAATCCTTAGCAGTTTGTTCAGGGCAGCAGATCAAAAGGTTAATGTGCAATGGTACAACAGGAAGTATTTGTACTCTTGAACACTTTTAAAATTTATAGCATTTAAAAACAACTTCGCCAAAATCATGGCCAAAGCCAATATTACCTCATTTATAGTAAAACATTAATCATTAGTCACAAACCAGCCAGTTGGTCTAGAAGTTCAGCTGGTGAAAAATTTGATAGTTACAGGACTGAAGAGAAATATACTTTAAATTGTGTCCTCTAGTCATGCATTTGCAATGGAAAGGCAAAGGCTTTAGGGAAACAGAGCAAAACAAAATTTGAAAATGAAGGTGTCCCTCCACACTTCTGAAACTAAAGTATGCTGTAAGCAGTTTTGGCTCACATGTTTTTTGTAAGAGTGGGATAGTTTAAAAACTTAAAGTAGAACTAGATTTTATCATATGATCTGTGTCATTAATTCTCTTTGTTTCAGTTCTGAGGTTCTTGAAGCAATAGAAAATGTTATCCAAGGTATATTTCAAAGCCTGGCTCAAAATAAAGCACCTGTTCTCACAGTGGCTAACAGAACAGACTGGAGGAACATAGAGTAAGTAGTAAATATTCCAAAGTCCTGGCTTCTATTAATATAAATGTCATGAATATGAATTTGATTATGTAACTTCCAGAAAAGTTAATCATACATAATCATTCTATAAGCATTAGAATCAATAAATAATTTTAAAAAGTAATGGAAAAATAAAAAGTAATGCTTAGTAACCACTCTGAACAGACATCATGTATTAAGTAATAGCAGACCATAGCACAAAGGGAAATGTAAAACTACTGTAATAGGGGTTGGAAAGGAAAGGGTGGTCCTATAAACAATCTTTTTCTGGAAGCAGTAGAAACCAGAAATGATAGGTTGTGTTAGAGTGAAAAAACCTGGTTTAGGCAGGAAGAAATTACTGGCAATTCTGTCCTTCAAACCCTTTGAGTGCTTCCTATTTTCTTCTTTTTTTTTTTTTCTTTTTTTTTTTTTTTTTTTTTTTCTTTTCCTCGTGGTATCATATTTCTTTAAATTATAGTGATAAACTTATTCTTTTATTATTCAGAGAAGATGCATTTCACCTCTCCCTGCTGTGTTTCTTACCTGTGTGCTGTTCTAAGTTCATTACCAGCAAAATAAAGCAGACCAAATTTCCAGTATGTTATTTAAATTTCAGATCTTCTGCCAGCTGACATAAACAGGACCAGAGAAAAAGAAACCTGTTCTCCTTTACAGCACATTCTGTGATTTGTAGAAATTCCTTATGCAGCAGTATTATTCCAAAGAGTTCATTTGAACTGAAAATCCCCAAACCTGAGAGATTAGCTGATTTCTACAATATATATTAAAAGAATGAAGGAAGACACAAACATATTTCTGGCCTTTTAACAGCTTTGGATATCAGTGGGTTAAAGGATATTCAGATTGATAAAATAGCAGAGGTGCTTGTAAATGGACACATTACAAACATTTAAGGTTGAGGAAGCACAGCAAACTTTCCAGGCATAACACTCTGGTGGAATACTCATTTAATGAAAACAATAAACTTCTGCCAATCAAAAAACCTGAGGGGCCTGAAGGTAATCAGTTAACTGAAAAGCTTGTAGGTTCCAGGGAATTTAATGGTTTGTGTCTTGATAGTTTGACAAAAATGTTTCACTCAGATGTCTGTAAAATTAAAATACTCTAACAAAGTTTTGCAATTTTTGGCAGTCTTTGGGGAAATGGTGTTCCATGCTAGAAAAACAAATGTGAACTGTTAGTTACCATCCAAAAACATATGGGGGAAAATGTTCAAATTAAGTTAAGATCACAGTATGTTAAAAATAAGAGTCATCAATCACATCAAAAAGAGCAGAACCATTATTTCTGGTGGAGAAGTGTAATCTCAGATATGGGTTACAGAAAACTGCTCTGCTGGAGTAAGAACAGTCTTGGGAAGAATGGGAGTGATGTGGGTTTAACCTGAGAGTAATTCAGGACAGTCTTGATTACCTTTTCCCTCCTTTTCAGTTACAATGTTGGGAAAAGCACAAATAACTTTAAAATGTTACAACACAAAGGCAATAAAGTTACTTTAAAGCTGCCAGGCAGATGCTACATCGGGCTGTCCCTGTAGATTTGTGCAGCGTGCGCGCTCTGCCACCCAAAGGACGCACGGAGCAAAACCTTGGACAAACGAATTTGGAAACATGATGTGGTTTAGGATAAAATTGTAGCCATTAAACCACCAGCACTTTTTAAAAGTACATACGGAACTCTGAAATGGCAAAGAATGCTTTAAAGGCAGAATCATAAGGCTCTAAATCAATTTTAAGTAAAATAATGAGGTGTCCTTAAGAAAATAACTGATTCTTTTGGTGAAATGTGCACTTTCAGACGGGAAATGGTGAAGCATGAAATAGTGGAGCTCATTTAGGTTAAACAACTGTTTAGAGAGGAACATACACCCCCTTTTTGTTTCCAACACTTAGTAACAATACAATTAAGCTATCCTGATAACAATTTAAGGGCATCATTTAGATAATAATATGTATTCTATAATAGAAACACTTTCATCACTCTACATCAGGAAGTCACTTGTATCAGATGATTTTTATTTTAATAATGATTCAGATTTTTTCTTCTCATTTATTCCTTTCTTTTCATACTAAGTAATTACTGATGCAAACAGTTCTAAACATGTATAAAATACTTTTCTTGCCTCTATTTCTGTCCGGAAACTTATCTACTTTATACTTTAATTCAGTCTTGAAGCATCTTCTCAAAAAACTCTTTGCTGCCTTTTTCTTTTGGCCACCCCAAGCCCACCCAAGCTGATGTTTTCTGTGCTGAGTGCGAAAATAGCACTGCTGTATTTGATCATAGGAAAGGGGTTTCTGACTCTGAGTTACCTTGCAGAGAACAATTTAGCTGTACTCAGAGAGTTTGCAGTTTATTGTGTTTATTTGCATTTTGTCAGATTTAAAGATTCTGTAGGTCTACAGATGATACCAGCTTGTACTACAAAACAAATAAGAAGTGACTGCCCTCAATCTGCAAGAAGATTTGGTAAGTTTAAAAAAAGTCCAAAGCGGAGTTCCCAGGCTTTTGTTCATAAAAGAAACATCCAAAAATTAAAATATTATGCACCACAGTTTGGGAGTGTGTGGCTGATATAACCTGATACTATGAAAGCCTTTCAGCTTTTCTCTTTTTTCCTCTATTTAATTATAGTGAGTGACAGTGAAATTAATACAATATTGTTAGAGTTTCTCCCCTCCCTCAATGGATATCAACTACAGGCATATTTAATAAGTCTTCATGTAAAAACATCACCCTTCTTCAAAAAGCTGGCCAGGAAAGGAATCTTGGACTACAGACAATAAGCTCATTTCTTTTTCCAACTCAGTCATTTCATTTCTTGGCCTGGACATTAGTGAATACATTCCCTCACTTAACTCCCTCATATTTTTTCTCATTATGCTAGAAATTAATGAGTCTATTGAATAGTACAATCTCTCTGTATTTCCACTGTACATTTCAAACTTTTATTTATGGAACAAAAACATGGTCTTATATAAAGACAAATTATTGTATATACGTTTCTGAAAATGGATAGAATGTTTTGTAAAATGTATTTTTTTCAGCTCTGATGCTCAAGATATTATCAATGATCTATAAGATGGTGCAAAGCAACACTTATGCAACTAAAAGGTAATGGAGTCAATTTCTGCAATTTCAAATGAAGCTGTGTTTTAAGTACGTTTTTGTGAAAATCAACCTGTAGGATGCAAACCTGCAGGATTCCTGTACACAGAATGCTTTAGGTTTATCTGGTTAATCATATTCTTTATAAAATTCTCATGGGCCTGCAGCTGTTTCAGTATTATAGTTACAAATACAATATTTTGTCTTGGTAGAGATATATATTATTCAGATACTCTACTGTTTGGGAGCCAAAGTGTTGTGGACCAAATAATCAATGACATTTCTTGCATGCTTAAGATACCTCGGAGAAGTCTACATGTAGTAAGTGGCTTCTTATCAATATTTCTGTCATTATTTCTACATCTTACTAAACTGAAAGGGGAAATACCACAAAAATTGTCAGTTAGAATTAAATAGTTAAAATAAAAGGTCTTACTGGTGCTAATAAAACTTAGTTATGGTTTATTGTGGCATTCAAAAGGGTTTTTTCTTCACAGAAAATTCAGAGTTTGCTTTTTCCAAAGGGTTTGAGACAAACTGCCCACTAAATCATAGGGGCTTTTGTTATCATCTAGTTAAGGCAGTGCTCAAACTTCAGAATGCAAGACACCCGTTTATAAGTTTCTACTCAAATGAATTGATAATTTGGGGGTTAAATGAAATGTTAAAGTACATCAAAAATGTAACTATCTGTCATATTGACTTGTATCTCATGTCTTACAAGAGTTCCTTCATACCTAAAATTATTTCTTGTTAGTAACTCCTTAAGTCCATGAGGATAAAACATTGCTCAGTGTTTAAAAGGCTGATGGCAGTGAATCACTGCTTAGGACCAGTCAGGATTCTTCTCAGGGATTTCTTGCTTTGTCTGTGCAGTATAGTAACTTCCCATTTACTCTGTACAATTTACTATTTTTTTCCAGCTGTCTACAACTAAAGGTTTTGTTGCTGGTAATTTAAGTTACACTGAGGAAGATGGTACAAAAGTGAATTGTACCTGCAGTGCAACAGTATGTATAATAAACCACAAACACAATCCATAACATCTGCTTTTATATAAGACATCCTGCACTCCTTGTAGCTCAGGTTACCATGTACATTTATTACACAAACTTCTGCTTGTGGCAAATTGAGGCATTACAACCTGGGTGAATAAAACAGATGAAAATATTGCTTTTTAACTGTATTGTAATTCTGAAGCTTAGCTCTAAACTCACCAGGAATAAATCTTTGTATAAGGATTTTAGCACTACCTTCTGCCATGGAATCCTTGCAGAGGAAGGTGTATATATTATATATCCTAGGATTTATATTACAGTGTTCTGTCAAATGAGTGCTCTTGAAGCAAAGAATCATGGGCGCTCTGGACATACAGCATTTCTGTCACAGCAGATTGAACTCTGGCAGAGAGAAAACAAGTCAAAATTGGTTTAAGGGGATGAGATTCAACTAGCCTAGGCCTGAAAGATTTTCTACAGCAGTGCAGAGTATGAAAGCAGAAATAAAACTCAGACTGGCTGACTACTGTCACAATTTTCTCAAAAATGTTTATTAGACTTAGTCATTTGTTGGTCATTTCAAAATTGAAAGGCAACCTTAGCTGCCCATCACACTTTGTATGTAAACATTAAGTCCCCTGTTACTGATCTCCATATTTTTATTTGCTGAGTTGTTCCACCCTGGCACTGGGGGTGATTTATAGTCAGGAGTTAAAACAGACCACACACTTCCATATACACATTCTCTTTGACCAAGTTCTTCCCCCAGTTCCTGTTTTCTCATCCATATGCTTGCCAGATTCAGCCAATCCTAACTGAAGATGTAAAGTAAACATCACCATGTCTTCAAGTTGTTGCTCCAAAATATTCATAAAATCAGGTTAGAGGTCAATAAAATAATTAATTTAATTGTCTTACAAAAAGAATGTTTAAAGTCCTTATTAAATTTGCAATCTTTGCACCAAGCAGACTTCTTTTCTGGCTAAGACAGATAAAACATTAATCAGGGTATTATTATCTTCTTCATGACCATAAGATGATCAATTTTCTGCAACGGTGGCACAAAGACTTTTGAAAAGCATCTTGTTATGACAGGAAGACTCCTAGACCTCTAAAGAATAGTGCATATGAATGGTTGAATACACTTGTAAAGAGGTGAAAATGTCAGAACTGATCTTGCATATAGAGGAGGAATGGTGGTTTCAGGATGAAATCAAGTCCGTCATTACCTAATGTTGTTATTTTAAAATATATCATTTTCTCTACTTGAAATGATTAATCTCATTTTTGTTGCTTTAGGCAGTCACGGTGCCATCTAATGTTCAAGGAATTAAAAGTATCCTTTGAGCAAGAACTCTAATCGTAGAAGGAAAAAAAGAAAGTAAAAACAAGGAATATTCCAAGTTAAACAATGTTCTGGTAAATTTTGCTTTCCTTGTTGGCTCTGACATTGAGTCATGATCACTGCTCTTGGCTCCAGAACAGGTATTTTAGAGCACTTGGTTTTAATTGATTGGTGTGATGGATCATTTTACACGCAGCTGGCCTTAACACAAAAGATTTAACTTCACATGCCAAATTTATATTAATTGTAGAAAAAGATGCAACTTTCCAGAGACTCCTGGATGATGACTTCTTCAATAAAGTGTCCCCATGTATCATGATCACGGTATGCACCTTATGTTTCATATCCTCCAGCTACACCTAATTGAAGGAATACTTTAGCACTGTAGAGCTGCTCAAACTTGGGCAAAAGGCCATAATAAAATTAATTCAAAACATATTTAACAATAATTTTTAAGATGTAATTATCCTCACAGAAATATGAAATACATGTTCTAAAGACTTATTTCCTCCAAACATCTCCTTAGAGCTTGGTAGCTTATCAGCTCCCTGTGCTGCTGCAAAGCTGCTGCTCAGTCTCAGAAAGGCTCAGCTGTTGAGTGACCTTTTGTCCTTCTGGACCTGAGGTTTTGCAAACCCAAATGAAACAGAATTGGTTGATTTTGGATTGTACTGAAAGAGCTATGGAGCCAGGGGAATTAACAGGAATGTGTAAATGAAATATGCATACAATCAGGAAAAAACGTTTCACCATTCCTAAGAGAGATAAGCACTTCTACTACGCTGTGCCACAAATGGTTCAGCTCAGTCAGTCATAGCAAGGACTTGTTTTATAGTGTTCCATTAGCACCATAAGTATTTTTTTAAGATAAAAGAGTGGCCTTCTTACACCAGCCCATGCAGACAACAGCATATATCTGTGCATCAACTCCCAGACCTTACAAATTAATTTTTTGAACAGGGCGATGTCTGATGCTTCTGCAGTGCCCATAATCCAGAACACCTGCCCAGCTGCTCCCAGCCCGGCCCTCTCTCTGCACAAAGCCAAAATAGGAGCATAGAACTTTCCCTGCAAAACAGCTGCTGGAGAAATGTTTCTGCCAGCAGTTTGTTTGTTTGCTTGCTTTTAAATGGCAAATGTAAACACATGTGTAGCCAGATGTTGTTTCAGTTAATTTAAAACCATCTACTTTTTTTTCATTTCTTTAGGGAAGAGGCATACCAGATCTTAATACACGACTTTTGGTCAGGAAGCTGTGGGATTGTTTTCAAATTCCTATTTTCACCCTTATGGATGCAGATCCACATGGTAAATCTGTAGAGGTTCAAAGGCATAAAAGGAAAGCTAAATTTGTTTAGAATGTACTTTCTCACTCTTAATGGGAAGGTTCTGACAGCTCAGGAATCCAACAGAATCAGAAGGTGACGTATCTACAGCGATCCCACCTTAAATTAGGGAGATTACTGCAAACTGAGAAGCAGCTGCTCAAAGAAATATTAAGAGATATGAATTACACAGGATAAAGAAGGACACTTTTAATAAGAGATGTTGGACAATGTGTAAAAGAGATCATTATCCTTGGGTTTGAATGGACTGCACACAGCATGAAACATTTAATTATATGAAGATGACATGCTGAGATTCTGATTGTTTTGACATAATCCAAAGATATGTGTAAACCATAAGAACCTCACTAATCATAAAGCCATAACAGTTGTGCCATAAAACGGATTTTTTAAACAGTCTCCTTAAACATGTCCATTGTGCAGACAGACACTTGACTTTTGCTATTCTGTAACCCAGGTATAGAAATAATGTGCGTCTACAAATATGGATCTGTGGTGAGTATATTTTTTTCCCCTTCAAATACATTGTTTTGTAGCCCAGCCTGGAAGCTGGAATGCATGAAATGCTACAGCCTTTGTCAGAATGGGTGCTGCTTTTTACCATTTTATTTCAACACAAAGAGGTGATTTTAGGCCTTGTGTGTCTGCAGAAACAGCTTCTTCCTGCAACAACAACAAAAAAAATTGATAGTAATGCCAGGTGTTTCATTCAACCATATTTCACAGTTTTTCTCTGCTGCACAGGCAGTTTTCAGACAGTCCAAATAGAAAAGGGTTCACAATTTAGATTTGTATCTGCCTTAGAAGAGGAATGAAAGCTGGAGGGACCTTGGGAGGAGGAGAACCTAATGGGTGAGATGGGTGATTCTCCACAATATAATGTTATTTTGGTGAAAATTTCATTCTGGCGTGAGAATTTGCTTAGGGATACTTGTGTTAGTGTGGAGCATTATGGAAAAAGAGGCAAGAGAAACAAGAGAGTATTATCATGTTACATGGCTGCAGAGAAGGAATGGAAACACAACACAGAAGGCAGGCAGATAAAGGTGAAGGCAGAGGGCAGGACCTGATGGGTGAACTGGTCAGTAGAGAAATGGAAAAAGAACATCCCAAGTTAAACTAAAGATCAAGGAATGTTATAGCTGACCTTTCTTATTTTAGTCAATGTCCTTTGAGGCACATCATCTCACCGTACCCTCTGTCAAGTGGCTTGGTCTCCTTCCATCTGATCTCGAGAGGTGAGCTATTTCCTCAAAAGAAAAAGAAGTACCCTTCTGGTCCACAGAGAGGAAGTGCAGTCTGACTTACTGCACAAAAATCCATTTAAATCCATTGCTCTTTTCATGCATTATTTTGGCTTAATATAAGGAAATAAGATAGATAAATACATTTTTGAGTAAGAAAATTTAGTAATTTTATTTTCTTTTCAGATTAAACATATGCAAAGATGCCTTGATTCCATTTACAAAGCAAGATGAAAATAAGTTAGCAAGCATTCAAAAGAGACCTTACATTGCCTGTCAGCCACTGTGGAAAAAAGAGGTCTGTATAACCCTGTTGTTTTTTATTTCTTACTCCCCACAGGATAATTCCTATATCTGACAAGCTCTTAGGATAGCACAACCAGCCAGGTTTTGTAGTCCTAAAAGAAGGCAGGATTGAGAAAGCCTGAGATGTCTCTCTGAACCACTTTACAGCTCTACATGCACATACAATGAGTGGATGGAATTTTCTCACTTGACTTCCTATATACATTAATTTTTGCTCTTTTTTTTCTCTTCTAGCTGGAAATTATGGCAGCATCTAAACTGAAGGCTGAAATTCAAGTTTTAACTTCTCTCTCATCAGATTACCTGTCCAGAGTCTATTTACCAAACAAACTGCAGTTTGGTGGATGGCTATGAATGCTGCTCTGCAAATGAAATGTTTTTCTATATATTGATTTAATGTGACAGCACTTAAGAAAAAAAATTGCAGAGGCAAAGGAGTATCTGTCAGTTTCTTGTTCAGTTTCTTTACCTCTGTACCTGGAGTAAAATTTTCTCTTTTTCTTTGTTCAAACTATAGAGTAATTATGAATTTTGCAGAATACTGCTGCTTCTAATCTGTGGTTTCCGCTGTGAAACAGCGCCAAATGCAATAACACACATAGAAAAGATAATTAAATATGTTCCTTCTGGCCAGAAAAACGTGAAGTTTAAAAATTTATCCAGGAACTGTTTTGCCTTCTGTTTTAAAGCACAGCATGATGCAGTACCAAGCTTTTTATAATTGAAGGGAGTGAAAGATTTGCTTAAGAATCTATTGTATATGCCTCTTTTTGGAAAGTATTTTAGGTACAGAATTGTTCACTGTAAATTTGGACCTAAAAGCCAGAAATAATTCCTTATTAGTGCATATCTGAAGCAGCTATTAATCTTCCAGCAATCAAATTACTATTTGTCTTCAGTGAACAAATAAGAAAGCAGATGTTACCGATTAAGAATTTAATAAACAATCCTGTTAATAATGCACATCATAACAGAATCCCTTGTTCATTATATTTATTTAGTTGGCTGTTAAACAGTAAAGAGAAGCAGAAAACTGAGGTGATTAAAGTGTACATTAATTTTTATGTGAGGGAGTCAGACTGTGTAGAAAATACGTCCAAAATTGATCTCCACAGCCATTAGCATGGATATCACAGACTATATTTTCAGTAGCTTTATTTAGTTGGGGATTTTTACGGCTGTTCCACCAGTATTAAACTTGAATAAAACATCATTTTCATTTACAGTACAGTGGCAGAGTCACAACAGACACTGCAATCCCAGGGAATACAGGGCCGGTCCAGCAGCCGCTGTACCACAGGAACCTTAGGCCACCTGGGGCTCAGGGACATCCCCAAAAAAACACAACTCGCGACTCCTCCCGCTGTTTAGGAAAGAAAACGCGATTTATTCCCCTTTCCGCCCTACCGGGGCAGGGCCCGACCGGAACCTCCCCACACGGCCCCGCCCGCCCAGGGCGCAGCCGCGGCCCCGCCCCGCGGCGCATGCGCTGAAAGTGCGGCCCGTCCCGCGCTCGCCGCCGGTCGCGTCGCAGGTTCCGGGCGGAGCGGGCCCGCAGCGGTGCGTGAGGCGGCTCCGGTTCCACAGCGGTGCGTGAGGCGGCTCCGGCCCCGCAGCGCCCGCGGCAGCGCCCGAGGGACCGTCCCGGGTGTCGCCGGCCGGGAGAGGGAGCCCCGCGGAGCGGCGGCCTCGGGGGTGGGCGGAGACCCCCGGCTGGGGTGTGCGCCGGAGGGGCAGCACCCCCGGCCGGGCTCGGGGTTGGGTTTCCCTTCGCGGCCTTGCTGCCGCAGCCCCGGGTGTCAGTGAGGGGCACAGAGGGGTTGGCTTTGACACGGCCCGAGAGGGATCCGCGGCAGGGTGGGCAGCCGGGTGGTGTGGGGGATCCAGCAGCCACGAGAAGGGTCATTTTGTTTATTTATTTTATTTTACTGTGTTTTGTGTGGTATATTTGTATATCTCTGGGTGCCTCCCAGGGGTGTCCTGGCGTGGTGGCTGCGGTGAGACGCCTCGGGTATGCTTGAGGGCCTTGCAGGGCTCAACCTTTCTCTCGTTCGCAGGGCAAGGATGAGTCTGTTCGGGTCAACGTCGGGGTTCGGTACCGGAGGTACCAGCATGTTTGGCAGCACGACAGCAGATAACCACAACCCGATGAAGGTACGTGTGTCAGCACCCTGTGCTGCTGTGCATGTTAATTTGTCACAGCAGGACCTACAAACTCATTCTGTAAAAGTAATAAGAGCTCAGTTTGCAGTTTTCAGAAGTTGTTCTGTCTCCTGTCCTTTATAGGATATTGAAGTAACATCTCCACCTGATGACAGCATATCTTGTTTAGCATTCAGTCCACCAACACTGCCGGGTAATTTCCTCATTGCAGGATCATGGGCAAATGATGTAAGTATTCTCAGTTAGACATGCAGATGAATAAAGTGCCTAAATTGCAAAATGGGATCCTAAAAGCTTGTGCAGGGTGCCTGAAAACATAACTTGTTGAAGAACTGCAAAATTTATGTCTGGTACCAAGGCACTAAGTTTTACATAGTCAGTAAATTATCCACTTTGACAGCACAAACCCAGGAAGATTAAGTTATTGATTAAGTTATCATAACAGGTTTTTCTGGTTTGAAGGATGAGATCCCAGCTGGATCAGGCAGGGAGGGAGGGAAGATGAATATGGGCATGTTTTCTCACCGTTATGTTCTGCCTAGCTGAGGGTTAAGGGTTCTTCAGGACAGTGTGGTGAGGGGTTACAGGTTTGCAAGGCACTCTTGAGGTGGAACTGAAGTTGTGGGGTTGAGTTTTGCCTCTGCAGGTGAAAGGAACATAAGTAGAATAAATAAAGTTTCACTAGTTCTGAAAAAACCCTGACTTTGGTATTTTTAACCATACTTTTTGTTGGATAAACTAAAGCTGGGGTCTTCAAGACCAGTCTTTCCAAGTTCCTGTTAATATGGTTTATCTGCATTGGTTTCTCCTGTTACAGGTGCGCTGCTGGGAAGTTCAGGATAACGGACAGACAATTCCAAAGGCTCAGCAGATGCACACAGGGCCTGTACTAGATGCCTGCTGGAGTGATGTATGTTGTTATTTAACAACAAATGCACATTTTTTTACCAGAAGTCTAAATAAATTGGTGTATGGTTTGCAGGCAGATGAGTGCCACATGTAGCTGCAACCCGTGGTTATTGCATGGACTTAAATTGCTATAATTGTGTGCTAAGTGTATCCTAGTGGGATGGGCTGGCATGGATGTAAGAAGGCTAAAATGAGTTTAAAAGTTAGGAGTGTATTAAAAACTACATTAAACTAGTACTGTTTGTTCTTTATGACACAGTCATAAATAATTTGGGGTTTGTTTCTTCTTTGTCTGACAGTCCCTGTACATGTTACATTGATGTTACACTGTTACTAGAAGAAAGTAAGACTTGACAGTTTTTCTTTAGAGGCAGTTAATCTCTTAGTTTTATTCTTGGGGTGTTTTTTAGGATGGGAGTAAAGTATTTACTGCTTCCTGTGATAAAACTGCCAAAATGTGGGATCTCAACAGTAATCAAGCAATTCAGATTGCACAAGTAAGTAAAGCCCAAAGAACTAAATTTTTTTTTTCTTTTTTTTTTAAAAGCTATCTTTCTAATTTTTAGATGCAGTGAATGGTGATGAAAAGGATTTAAAAACCCTGTGCACCTGTTTCCTCTGTTTTATCTAAGAGAGCTCTTGTCACTGCTGCGGTGATCTCACAAAGTCACCCTGCTGCATTACCAGGGAAAAAAAATTTAAAAAGTAATTCAATTTACTTCACAAATACCAACGTTCTACTGCAACAATAACAGAATTACAATTTACATTCTCAAATTAGGAGTTAGTGTCTGTTTGTAGAATATGTAATTATGGTGACTAAAATTAGTTACCAGTTATAATTTAAGAAGAGATAGTTTCATTAATGATTGCTTCTTGCACGTGTGTTTGTCCTTTCTTTCTTCAGCATGATGCTCCTGTGAAGACTATCCATTGGATTAAAGCACCAAATTACAGCTGTGTGATGACAGGAAGCTGGGATAAAACTTTGAAGGTATGATTTTTTTTAGCTGAACAAATGGACACAAAGTGTGCTAGTAATTTGTATATGAAAATATTTATGTGAAGTGAAAATATTTTATTATGCTCTAAGAATTGATGGAATAGCCTCACTTCATAGAGAGTTGCACTATTCTGACTATAACTAGAATGAAACAGTTACATTTTCTCTTCTGCAGTAATTTTAAGTGTATCCTGAGCTCCAAGTGTAAGTTTGTTTGTTTCTCTGTTCCCATCAGTTCTGGGATACCCGTTCACCAACTCCCATGATGACACTGCAGCTCCCTGAAAGATGCTACTGTGCAGATGTGGTAAGTCAGGATATGTGCTAAACTGGTGCCAGCTGGATAACTGGGAGTAGGAATAAATTTTGGGGCCTTCTGTAGGACAGGACTTGAATGCTGTTAAGTGTTTGATGTCTGTGTGATTGTAGTACTAGAATATAATCTGATCTTCTTGATCAGGCCCTGGAAAATAGGGATTTTCATCATACAAAACACACTTGGTGTCCTTTAACATCACAAAAATCAACATGAGGACTGAGCTACCCTTAGTTCTGGACAACTTTGTCAGCCACTATTGCACTTCACACTGGAGGAATCAGCTCATAATTCAAAGATCTTTGATGTGTTTAATTTCTCAGTGGCAGGGAAAAACCGACTTGTGTTTGAAGATATGTGAATAAATGAACTTTTTTCTTCATCTGCTTTCTATTTCCCTCCCTCAATCCTTTAAGTTCTTCAGGGTGTTCTGCCATGCAGTTAACACAAGTGTCTCTCTTATAACCTGTTTTACAACCTTATCCAGGTTCATCCTATGGCAGCTGTGGCCACTGCAGAAAGGGGTTTGATAGTTTATCAGCTAGAGAACCAACCTTCTGAATTTAGAAGAATAGAATCTCCTCTGAAACACCAGGTAAATAATAATATTTGTATTTATACAGATCATTGAAATTCTGGGCTTGACATTTTTTGTAAAAACATGCAGTGTTTCAAAACCAAGTTATCTTAGCATGGCAGTGACCTGATTTATCATTGATCTGCTGCTGATCTTCACAAGGATTTAGAAATTTAAATACTGTTGCCCAAATTCTCAACAGAATTTGAGCTATCTCTTGACCTTGCTAGTGGTTTTGCTTTACTTTTGCATTGATGACTTTGAACTTTCGTGTCCCTGTGGAAAAGATGTCTCTGTCTAAAACTCCTTTGAATCTTTCTCAAATTCAGCATCGCTGTGTTGCTATTTTCAAAGACAAAGTGAACAAACCAACAGGATTTGCCCTTGGAAGTATTGAAGGCAGAGTAGCTATTCATTATATCAACCCCCCAAACCCGTAAGTATTCCGTGATAAAACATCCTCTCTTTATTTCTCAGTTCACAGTGATGAAAATAAAAAGCCCTTTTTTTTTTTTTTTTCTAATTTTTTAATTTCCAGTGCAAAAGATAATTTCACTTTTAAATGTCATCGCTCCAATGGAACAAACACATCAGCACCTCAGGACATCTATGCTGTGAGTATCCAACATATACACACTGTACACTCCGAATGTAAAATTGGCTCTGAATTGTTTATTCTCCTTGACCTTCCATCTTGCCTGACATTGTCTTAGACACATTTGAAGACCTGTCATAGTCATTCTTTAAGAGAAAAGGGAAATTTTTATTCTTCCAATAAAACAAGCACTAGATCAGCCTTTCATTGAATCTGCTTGTCAACAAGTAGAGTTGACACTTGTTAATGTTGCAGGTATTGAAACAATAGTTGTGTAATGACATTATACATTGAATTATTAGTTGCTAGGCCAAAAAGATGGGGTTTTTCTTGTTGCTTTCATGGTTTTACTTTGGTTGATTTTGGGTTTTTTTTCTCAAAAAAATTTTAAAATTTAAGAGCCATATCTAGTTAAAATTCAGTGTATTTACTCTTGTAGACTTCAGCACATCTTCTGTGAGTGTTGCCATCACCTGTTGCTATGTGTGTGTTTGACATGGTGTTCTGGATGGTTCTGCAGGTTAATGGGATTGCATTCCACCCTGTCCATGGTACTCTGGCCACAGTAGGGTCTGATGGGAGGTTCAGCTTTTGGGATAAAGATGCACGGACAAAGCTAAAAACCTCAGAGCAGCTGGACCAGCCAATATCTGCCTGTTGTTTCAACCACAATGGCAATATATTTGCTTATGCTTCCAGCTATGATTGGTCAAAGGTAAGAAGGATTTAGACTCATGTTCATACTTTCAGTTGACAGCTAAGACTCTTCTTATGAGGCTTTTGCTGTTTTTTCATAACACATTTCCCATAAGGTGACTCTTTCTGACTTCTAAGAGAGTTTATAGTGGCCATTTTGGCCACCTGATGAAGTTTAACATTGAAGCTGTGAGTTTGTGGTGATTCAGCTGGACAAGATTGCTAAACGATGCTGGTTTACAAATGTGGATGAGCAAAATGTAAATCCTCTGATTCAGAGGTTGCTATGGTTGCTCACACACGTTGTGCCGTGGGCAGTGTCACAGGGCAGTGTGGCACCCTAACAGCTTCCCACAGAGCTTGTGAAATGCACAACTCTGCTGCTTGTGCAGGGAGGAAAGCTGTGACTGTGATTGTAAACACTCATCCCAGTGTTTGAATGCTCTGTATTAAATTTTCACTGCCACTTAGTGAGGCTTTTGATGGTGCTTATTTATGCATTTCTCTTCCACACTTAACAATACAGATGCAGCAGAACCACAGCAAGCCATAATCTGTGGAAAATCAATACTTCCTAATAGCTTGAGGGGGGGCAGCAAGCTTGAAATTCCTAACTAATTTTCATGGTGCTTGGTGGATAATGTTCCTTGTGGTTTTGAGTGAAATGAATGCAGAAATCACATAGATTAACTCAGTTGCATGCCACAGAGAGCTACATTTTAATTCACTGAAAAGTATTTAGTCCTCTGCCCACATTAAAGTATTTGTTGGTGCCAGGGCAGATGAATTCTTCAGTTCTGATGCTTGGGTAGACTGCAGTGGTACATTTCAGATCTGCAAACCACTATTAAGTAGTAAAATCAGTTGGTGCTAAGTACTAACCTTCCTTTCCAGAACAATTTCTTGTCCGTAGCGTTGGTAATTTCCAACCAGCATGTTGGACTTCAGGAGCTTCATTAGTGTTTACTCTCCCTGATTTGGGTACTTGGGTATTAATTTGGTAATGTGTATGCAAATGATATGCAAAACAGGATATTTGCATCTGCAACTGGGGAACAGAAAACTCCGCAGTTGCCTGTAGAACTTGGGTTTCACTTTGAAAAAATGTGACTCTATGTAATTTAAAAGATAGAAAATATAAAGTGAATCTGGGTGGCCATTAAAGGTTTAGTTTTTTCTCTGCCTTGAATGACATTTAAAAGAAATCATATTGAGCTCTTAGGCTGCATCTCTAAAGTAGAACTTAGAGATATGTGATTATACTTTTAATTAAAAATATTTTATACTTAAGAAGTGGATAAAAGTCTCTTAAATTTTACTTTATATGTACAGTTCTTGTAATTGCTTGTTCAAGTAAGCTGTTTCTAATTCACCAATGTGGTCCAATATCTGGTCTTAAAGGCTTTAAGATTTAATCTTAATAAACCAAACTAATGGAATAGTCATATTCTTACATTTTAAATAATGCTGGTATTTTTTTCTTTGAAGACAGTAAATGTAGATTATTTTTGTCTTTAGGGTCATGAATTCTATAATCCACAGAAGAAAAACTACATTTTTCTGCGAAATGCAGCGGAAGAGCTGAAGCCCAGGAATAAGAAGTAGTGAGTCTGACTCGAGCTCCTCTACTTGTTCTGCCCTTCCTGCCTCTGCTCTTCTGCCATTTGTGCCCTGTTGCACCATGGTTCAGTCAACTTTGGATCACAAACATTTAGCAGGAACTGTAGAAATTACACTAAATGTGTTCTGACTTGCTGGAGAACATTTTCCAAATTGGATGCTCTGATGTGTATAAGAAAGAGAGGCTCCTATTGACATGACTTAACCACTCTCTGTTCCACAGCAATAAGGAAATTGCAGCAAAATCGACATCTGGGGTAGATATTCCTGCTTTGAAGTGCAACCATTTGTATCTCTGGATTTATTTTGTTATTATTACATTAAAATATGTTAATTATAATAGTTCTGGAGAAGTTGTATAAATACTGTATTTTTTGTAAGTACTTGGAGAGTCACCAGTAATTCTTCTCAAAGGAGGCTTGTTTTTTTTCTTATTAATAATTCAGGGGTTCTTTCATTGCTTTCTGGTTTTTGAAATGGAAGCATTGTCTGCTGTATGCCAGGAAGAAATGCCTTGCAAATAGTTTTCCCTCCTTTTTTAGATGTCTGGGGAAGGCATGTAAGGGGCCAAGAGCAGTGACAGAAACTCAAGATGGAAGATGGGCCCAGTGCAAACTTGAGATTTTTCTGACGCTCCTGCAGTGACCATGACTTCTGAGCAAACTGCTTTTTCTAGTTCAGAGGAAAAATTGCAGTGGTGCCAAGTGGTGAAACAGCTCAGAGTTCAGGAACATCAGCAAACCTTTAAAGGTTTTATTCATGACCAAACCAATGTGTGCAGAATCCCTTTGACCTAAACTACTTTGAAGCTGACACCTTTTAGGGTTTTAAGTTGAGTATTTTACATCTCTCTTAACATGGTTTTGTCATGTAACAGGGTGTTCAGGACTGAAGAAAATGCTCATTTTTGTATTAATTAGAAAGTAGTGCTGGGGAGCTTCATCCTGATCAAAAATGCTGTGAAACAAAATGAGTGGGTCTCTTTCTGACTTGAATCTACCACTGTTTACTTTTAACTAGCCAGTTGTATACATGCCAAAGTTTTCTTTTTTGGAAGTGAATGCTTATTATTCCTGTCTAATTCTTGTTTGTTTGATAATGACTGAATAAAAAGGGGATGGGGGGAGCATGTATAGAATTACATGGCATATTGTACAAGTTCTCTGTAAAACTGTTATGGTTTAATGCTGATGGTTACAGATTCATGCTACATTTCAAATAAAATTTTTACTAAATGCTTTTTTATATTCAGAAGTTCCGTTACAATGATGTGGGCAAGGCAATGTGCTTCACATTTGAAAGCAGCTTCTTGGCCTTTCACTGGAATTCAGGGACATTTGCTGAAAAGTCAGGTTCTTTTCCTTCAGTTGCTTGAGCTGAGAATCCAATGCGTTTTCCAGCTTCTATTCCACTATGAATGATTCCTGTGGGTTTGCCTCAAAGAACTGGGAGAACTGCTGTGAAAGGCATTTTGTTTTGTGAGATGAATCAAGTTCATTGCTGTTTCAGCAGCCAAACACCTGACAGCGTGAGTACAAATGAATCAGACTCTTCAAACTCTCTGCAGCCCAGTCTTTTCACTCCAGACTCCTCTTCCCTGTGTTTATCAGTTTTTCCTGGATGGCTATTTCTTGTTTGATATAGAGGAAAATCCTTTAAATACGCTCTACTTTGTTGAGGGATTATCTTTTTCTATTTTATTTCTCAAGATAACTTGTGGGTTTTTTGTGTTTTTGCATAGTTTTGGATTTCACATTCATGCACAATTTGTTTTCATTAAGGTAGGAAAGAGTTCTCAGGACTTATATCAGTAGCCGGTCATTTGCTCAAACATTTCTTTGGTTTGTCTTGATTTTTTTCCCTAAGGTTGTGATTGTTATGCAGCAATCTTTGGTTGTTAACTCATTTTTCCAGACTTCCCAGTTAGCTGAATACCACCAAGCAACTGTAGGCTCAAGATTAGGTGTATGTGATCACTGAAGTGTGCAGAACTCCCACTGTGTAAACAGGGAAGAATGGAATGTGTCATTGTTTCTTGCTGTAAAAAAATCTCATTTTGTTTAAATACCTAACAATGTGAATGAGTGAGAGAAAATAGATGAGTTCAGCAGGTACATTCCTCTGGATCCAGTGGAGCTGCACCTACTTCAGTGGCCACTGAGGCCAGCACTGGTGAGTCTTGTTTCATAACACATTATGTGTTAATATGTTGAGTACTTACTCTGCTGGACTGAATTTCTTTGTCAGTGAGGCTTCAGAATTATTTAGTCATCACTTGCTACTTGTTCAGACTAATTTTAGAAGGACATAGTTTCCATTATGTTGCTGTGCACATTAGATGTGTTCAGCTGGGAGGAGAGTCAGGCTTTGAACTGAATTGTTTTCCATTACCCAAGTTAAGAGAACACATTGGCAATTTGCTCTTCCCTGAAACTGTTTTTGTGAGGTTCTGTTGTAAAGTACACACAGCTCTATCCCTTCAAGCATCAAAAATGAGAGTTTATTCACACCCTTTAAAGTGTTAGTGCATTTCTGGAAATGTATTAACTTGCTATTCTATAGCAGTTACCTGTCCAAAAAAACTGAGTGAAAAATGTAAGATTCTAGCGTGCACCCAAAGCTAACCATAGGAATGCTTGATTTATAAAATAACTTCTTTAGTTTTCTGAAAGTTTGCTGACAATGTGTTTTATTGCAGGAAAATAATCTTTGGCATAAAGAGCAGCCCAGTTAAAAGAGCATTTTACAACATTTTCAGATGAGTTTCCTGCTGCTGCTCTCACATGTCAGTGGTTTTGCACATTGGTTTAATGAAATGTATTTCAGAAAACTAAATAATTGGCAAAGTTTGTCTGTTAAAGCCTTTCACAGATGAAACACAACATGTTTGCACAATGGCAGGCAGGCAGAGTATTGATTTACCATCTGCCACAGGAAATGCAATCCTGAATTGGTGAGTACTCTGCTTTAGCTCCTAGGCCAGAAAAACTGGTCACCGAGTTGTTGTGCAGAGAGGTGTGGATTTGAGATGGAGCTGGGATTAGGTGTACATGGACTATTTCAATAAAACTATTGCTTTGGCCTGGCTCAGTTTAACAGGGAAGAGGTGCTGTTTGCAGATGAGGTGTCTGGGCAGCTGCCCACGATAAGGAGTTGTGGCAGGTCACTGTCACAAGGTTTTACACTATCCGGCCTTTGAAATGATAGAAACCACTGATTTCCAATTCGTTTGCTTTTCACAGAGATGAACCTTAACCTGAGTTAAATGAAATGGCTGCTAATTTTTAAGTCTCCAGATTGGGTAAGTGCCATTTGCAGTCATTCGTGTAAGACATTTATTTCAAAAAACTGGTGCAGATTCACCGTGTAAAGCATTTCCCCTGCGTTATTCAGCTTCACCTGCCAGGTGATGATCATCATCTGGAGCTGCAGCACACCGTAACGACAGGAACAAATCCAGAACAGGAACAATTCCCCAGTAACTTTGTGTACCCCGGCAGCTGCAGGATGCACAGAATGCTGCGGTTTGAAGCTGTTGCTGTAACGCTGCTGTGGTGCCAGGCGATGGCAGTGCTGATGGCTCCCGAGCACAGCTTTCCCTGCACGCCTGGGGCTCTGCACGCAGCTCCAGTGCTGCTGGAATTCAAGGTACAGTTATTTGTAAAAGCAAGTTATCCCAAAATACTCAGAAGGAGATGGAAATAATTTCTATTTTTGAGTTTTTCAGGCATGTACCTGGTATCCATAAACATAAAGCAAGATTTTAGAGCTTGTTTTTAACTATGCAATGCTCTTTTAGCTGCTCAGAGAGACATCTGACCAAGCAGGTCATGTATTTGTTCCCCTTCTCTCACTATCAGGCCCTGAAGGTCCTCTGAACCAAGCCATCCAAGCATGTTTCTTGATACACTAAACCATGTATTAAGATCCTCAGGCCTGCAGAAGGTCATAAATTCTGTATTGTGCTATTTACAGATTGTACCATATTGATGCTGCTTGTAGAAATCATGTGCCATACTAATCATAAATTCTGTGCTATGCTAATCAGAATATCCTGCTGAGAAAACCTTGATTGTAACTACAGTTTAGTGCTGTCCTTATTCTGCCAAAGACCCCTAAAAGAACCCATCTGTCCCCTTAGTGTCAGGTGTAACAGGTGTAATTCAAAAGGAAAAATCCCAGTAATATTTGCACTGACAGATTGTTGTCTTTGCACACCCCAGGCTGTGAGTTGGAGTCATTACAACTGTTATTTCATCCTGCAGCTGGAGTTCAGACAGCTGGAAGCCATCTATTTGCATTTCCAGGTAAGTTTAGGTTTATATACAGCAGGGCAGGGCCTACCCTGCTCTCAGCAACAGGACAGCCATTCCATGAGAGGAAACTGCTGCTGTTCTTCCCTTGCCCAGTCAGAATAAATGGAGCAGCGGCAGCTGGCTGGCTGTGGTGCTTTCAGCAGACATTCTGGGACTGCCACTGTGTTCTTGTGCACGTGGAGCAGCCTGTGCTCCCAAGAGTCTGCAGCAGGGAATGAGTCCTTGAGAGCAGAGCCTCTGGAGCAGCACACTGGGACATCAGCTACAAGCAGGGTGAGCTGAGAGTGGCAGTGACTGCACAGCCCCAGGCAGATGCAGAACGAGGGGAGTCAGGCTGGTACCTGTGCCAGTTTGATCTTGCTCCTTCCTCGGGGGCAAAGCAAACTTCCAGGTGTTTGCACCTGCTTCTGAAATGGGGATGGTGCTACACGTGGTCAAAGCAATTCACATTTTTGGTTGTAAGGTAATGTGAGACTGAGACAGCACCACAATGGGGACCATGTGGACACTTGTGCATGGACAGAATAATTCCAAATGTTTGTGTTGCATCAGTTCTGCAAATGCTTTTTGTTACAGTGCATAAAAGATACAATACCTGCCAGCATTAGCTTTGTAAAGAGAAACCGTTTTCTTCTGTTGACTAATTATCCAGTGAATATATTCAGTTTGAGGGGACACTTCAATAATTTAGCAGGCATGTGCCAGGTAATATAGGAGCTTTTGTCTTACTGGTGGCACAGATCTTGAATTGTGTGTAACCCAATCCCTGGCTTTATGTATTCAAGGAAGTCTTTGGTGTATAGCTCCTGTATCAAGTGCCACTGAAAAGCAGGCCTAGATAAGAGATTAAGGTAATGCTCTTCCCTGGGCACAGGGAAAATTTACCCTTTGCTGCCCAGGGTGTCTTTTTGCAGGCAGGAACTGCTTTATACGTGAGGGGTGTGGATATGCTGAGATCCAGCAATGAGTTTTTTGTAGGAACAGAAAAATGCTGCAAACTGCATGTTAAATACTCAGGTCAGCTAAGCCTGTCCTTGGGGGTGTATTAACAAATGCTTTGTTTGATAGGAAATGCTTTCTGTCATTAATGTTCCTTAAATGCAGATTGTTGATTTGCTGGACCAGACAAGGAGAGGGATAATGTTCAGTTCCTGGGAACATTCTGAAATAAAACTGGAGTAATGGATTTTCTTCAACCCTTCCCAAGGTGCTTCCTCACAGTTGTGCCATCTTCCAGAAAGGTGGAAGCTCAAATGTCCTTTTCTGACCCACTGCAAACTGGTTCAGTCACCTCCCTTTCCTTGCCTATAAAATGCATCTCACTACTGATCTACAGCAAAGGGAGATACATTTTGTTTAGAATATGCCACAATTAATGCACTCAGTAACAGGTAGAGATAATGCAGTGGCTCAGACTATTCTCAAATGACTAAATTGGAGTTCAAATACAATCTTTACTACCTTTTCTTCTTTGGAAGGACAGCTGTCTGCCATGCTCCTACTGTAACAGTGGGATTTATATGGAGTCAGGTGTCACTTAGTGACAGGTAATTGTTTTCTGCAGATACCTGACTCTTTTCCTTGGAGGTCTCCCTTTCCTAAATAATGTTCATTTCTACTCTGCAGCAGCAGGGTTGCAGACAGCAGTTGGTTGTTTAGGCATTAATGTTTAATTTATGGAACAGTATCTATATAATTGTAAAGAATAACATCTACATTTGTGGAACATTGTCAGACTTCAAACACGAGTATGTAGCATTTCAGAAACGCTTTCACTGGGCTGAAACAGCTTTTCAAATAACCACAGAAAGATGGTAAATGTCTATTTAAAGAGAACAGCTTAGCAAAACCTTGTCATTGAACCCTTCCAGCTTTTGTTCAGCCATTGGCTGCGTGATGCAGCTGGAGTCATTCTGCAGTGCTGACCTGTGTTTGTCACAATGGCTGAGCTCATCCAGCTCATCATCTGAGCCCCTCTCTTTGGTGGCCCTGCAAACAGCAGCAGGGAGATGAGAGAGAGGATTATTAAACTCTGGAAACTATTCTGCATGTGGCTTGGCCCAGGGTAACATTTCCCTCTAGTGACCTACTTGCTACTACCTTGCTCTTAACATCCTTAAGGATGGTGCTGTCCCAGCCACACCTCTGGTAAGGAAACAGCAGAGTGGTTTTTTCTCCTTGTAGGCTGATGAAAATGTCCTTTGAGGTAAGACTGGCCCTGGCACCCCCAGGCTGGCAAAAGGAAAACCACAGTCCAAGCAGCAGAATGGATTTCCTGATTTAGTACTGATCCATGCACTTCATATGTGCTTGACTTCAAAATACAGATCAGCTGACTTGCCAGCCTTTGTGTCCTCCTGAGAATGCATGTAAAACCTGCCCTCCTGTCTTGCACCTTTCTCTGTGTGCTTCCCCACTAACTAGAGGCAAGATGGGCACTAATTGGACCATAAGATTTAGCAGGCAGTGGCCTGCCTTTGTTTCACTTGCCCTGTTCAGCTGATGTCACTGTCCTGTGGCAATGTTGGGGACAGAGTGTTGCTGGTGACTGCCTGTCGAGCTGTTGATGGCTTTTCCTCACCAGGAATCACTGCTCCAGCAGATTGGATGTGGATGTTGGACTGTCAGGAGCTGGGTGGCATTGCCCAAGAGAGCTTTGACCCCTCCAGTCAGTGATTGTGCTGCCCTGCTTTGGCACCATCGTAACTGATTCTTTTTGGAAAAGGCCCATTTTGGACTTTTTGATACCATGTAGAAGCTGGGATCATCCTGCCCAGATTTCAGTGCAGGTAACTGGTTTTCTTTTTAAATACCTTTCCAGGCTCCATGGATAAAGCTGCTGTATCCAGTGCTGGTACGTTGGTTTGTTGTCTTGACATTCCATTTGTGTTTATATCCTGTTCAGAGCCACTGCAATGAACCTTTGCTGCCCTGTGTTTAAATAGAGTAGACATGGTAACTAGAAGGCTCTAAGAGTTTCAAACAAAACCTTTAAGGAAGGTTAACTGCCATGCTAATATTTTTTTCTTTTTGTGTATGTTCTTCTGCACCTGGCCAGGTTCATTGTGGGTGTTAAATACCTTCTAAAAGTATCACACCTGAAAAGTGATATCAGAGTAGATGGATTATTTATCTCATTGCATGTGATGTGACAGAAGAGTCTGGATTAGTGAGGACTAAAATACAGCAACCTGGAGAAAAGGACCAAGGGGGGGATCCATGGGTGAGACCTGGGTGTGCTCACCTGTGGGAAGGGGGATAGAAATTGGGTCTGCCCCAGTGCTCTGGATGTGTTCCAGCTCTGGGCTCACTTGTCTTTTGCTGTTAAGAATATCTGTTGTGTCCATATAGCTGTGCTCTGCATCCCAGAATTGAGACATCTTGTTTAATGTTCTTCTGTGTCCTGACTATTCCCTGCTTGGAGAGGGTGGACAGTTCCTGCTCAGTTTGTGCTACCAGTGTCACGTGCACTCCCATGAAAAGGTCATGAGATGTGGCCCTGGCAGCTTTGGCAGAGATTGTTAGAAGCCTTCTGGCATTTTCTTTTTTTTGAATCAGAAAATACCACTTAGTTTTAACATAACTCCACAAATATTTGGAAAAAAAAATTATTAGTGCCATTCCAAAAGGCTTTACTTTTTCTGCTTCCTTCTTTTAAAGAACATTAAATGACTTCTTGTTCATTTTAAAATGTAGTTTTATGGTTTTCAGACTTTGAAAGAATGAAGTTACAATTAATATTTTCCCAAAGTACAACATAAAATTGAAATAGCAAAAATATTTGTTTAACTATTTTGAGATGTAGTTTGCATGTTTGACTCAAATGGAATGTTTTTTTCTAAAAAACTTTTTGAGGGAGGAAAACCCTCCTGATAATTAAATCTCAGCCTGAGAGAGATAGGACAACATTTCCATTAAAGAGAGACAGAGTTTCTGTGCAGGAATTCAGGAAAGGAACTGTATCTTCATTGGAGGTCGTGTTTAGCAGGTGATAAGTGGTTTCATCTCCTTATCCTTCTCTCCCTTTTCCCTGTGCCCTGCCTTGCAGATTTGGGGATACTTGAGCCAGTTCCTGAAGAGACTCTCCCTCCATGACATCACCAAAGGCAAACTTGAAGAAATGGGCAGTATTTTGGCCTATATATTTAATATTCTGCTGAGGTGTAGATGCTGTCATAGCAGGAAAATGTTTTCTGGATCTGTCTTACAGCTCCTGGTCCCCAGTGCTTACTGCCAGCGGAGGAGCTGTGGTAGAAAATCTGGAGAGGAACTTCTGTCCCAGAAACCACCACGAGCTGTGTGCTTTGTCCTGTTCCTTTTCTGCTTCTAACCCTTCATCATCCCTTCCCTGACTCCTATGAAGTAAAGAAGAAACTAAGATCAGCTAGTGAAGGATTTCCTGGATTTGTTGCATAATTTAGTTGCAATATGAACATCTGCACTCTTCATTAGTCATTCACTACGAGGTCAAATAGAGATCATCCCCGAGGTCACAGGAAAGGCAAGGGTTACCACTGCTCTAGGCCAAGACATTACAATACTGATGATGACAAAACTATTTGGCAGGGTTGCCAACAATGCCAAAAAACAAGCCACCATCCTAATCAAGGGCAGTATTTTGATTGTTCAGAAAGCCAGCCCAGCTCCCTGCTGTCACACTGTGACAATCCCCAGCCCAGTGTCATTCCAGCTCCCCAGAGTGCTCTGCCAGCGCTGGGAGAGTCTGTACACACAGCTCCCAGGAGCTGTACCTGGATAAACAGTGAACTGGAGATGGTGGAGGAGAAATTCCCCAAGGGCAGAGTAAAAAGCATCAAGAAATGGAGGTGTCACCACTCAGGGTGGCTGCAGCACATCTTCACCACTGAAGGGACACCACCACGGGGTCCACTGAAGCAGCTTTCCTTGCTCACCTGATGCTTCCTGGTCCCAAACAGGTGCTTCATCCTCCCCCTGACACACGTGACTGGCACAAGGGCATGTGGAAGGAAAAGTGCCAGGCTGTGCTCTGAGAAACTCCTGGGAAACGCTGATGGCTGGCACAAAGAGCAAAGCACAAGATTCCTGAATATTAGACATTGTCCCTGCTGGCAGTTGCAGAGATATGAGCAATGTGATGGCACAGTTTCCTTGGCCATACTTAATGCCTTTATTTTCATCTAGACTTAGATCCAAGACTTGCAGTGCACTTCCTGTGGCAAGATCCTCCAAGCAGTTATGAGCTCTGCAATGTCTCCTCCAAGCCTCTTCTTCTTCAGGAATCTTGCTTGCAGTTACCATGATTCTGTTTGTCCTTTGTCATGGCACAGATATGCAATTTTTGTTTTGTAAAGGGACATCAAATGGGAGGGCAGGAAAGTTTGAGGAAGTACAATTAGATTTTTAATGACATTTGCTTTAGAAAGGAAAGCACTCTAACATGTGCTTGTGGTCCAGAATTGAGTGAGGTGTTCCATTTGTTGTTCTCTCACTCCCAGAGTTACCAATATCCATACCTATATATATATATATATATATATTTTTTTTTTTTTTAATGCAGGTTGCTGTAACATTAAGCCAGATCACTCTAGATGCCCACTAGAGCTGATGGTCTGCTTGTGTGTCACCAGTGCAGCCAGCAAAAGGATCAGCATCCCCACTTCTGGAATATTCAGAAGAGGAAATAGTCCTGTTGGAAGATTCCTACAGAAACCAAAGCCAAAAGGCAGCCCTGATTGGGAACCTCCTCTGCTCAATTATTTTGTTACAAGTGGCCCAAAGAAGAATGATTTTCATTCTTCAATTCTTGTTGCAGCAGCAGCTCTGGGTTAAGCAGTGGTTATGGTGTGCTCAAGGCAGCAACCCAGAAAATCTGACACAGAGGGCCCAGATGCAGAATTTCCTGCGATAACCTAAACCAAATGCCACTGAGTGCAGCTCCCCTCGAGATCTCCCTGTTCACAGCCTCGCTGGTGGCCAGCATCCAGACTGAGCATTAGTAAAACCAACAAACCAAACAGTTCCCACAGTAAGTCCCTTGCTCTCCAGTTAACTTATTTAGCTGTGGAGCTTCTACGGGGGATGTTTCATCTGCTGTTGTTGCAATAAGCGGGTATCCATGGCAAAACCCAAGGGTGCTGCCCTACAGCAATGAAGTCTTGGCTAAGCAGCAGCAGGAACTGGAAAAGGTCAGAGCTCCACAGTAGCTCTGCTCCATTTTAAAAATAAAGCCCATCAGTTTGCTAAGAAGTGAGGCAGGTTCTTCTTGGCTTGCAGATCAGGGTGTCTCAAATCAGTTTTCCCAAAGACACTGGGGGAGGAAAGGAAAAGGCTACAAGTCTACAAGGAGAGCATCACAGAGCTTCACTGCCAAGGGAGGGACAACAACAGAAGGGACTTTGGGGCTTTGCAGAGGCCAAGGAACAGGGAGCATTTTCCCTGCTGCTCTTTCCACACCTCTGTCCTGCTCTTGTGCTCCCAAAGGTGTAACTTCCTGCTATAATTTGTGTTTCATCCTTTAGGCAGGGACCATTTCTATATGGTTCTGTACCTGGAGAGCCTTGCAGTGCCACCTTCTCTAGGATTTCCAGTGGAATCCAGCACACTGGTTTGGTGATCTGCAGCTGTTCCATTCCACCTCTTGGATAATGCTGCTGAAGTCCACCAGAAGGAGCCTTTGTGTATCAATTTTGCATAAGCCTTGAGGAATGTATTAACATGTAAGTAAAACCCCAGTGAGTCCTCTTAACTGTGTTGAATTATCATAAAATTAATCTTCCCAATCTGAATGAGAATAGGATGCTCTGGATTTGCAATACAAATCCTGTGCATTAAGGGTATGGATGGTTGTACACCCACTGCCAAAGATGACTTTTCTCCCAGCCTCCTCATTGACTGACCTGTGTAGTTTTATTTCGTAATAACTACAAAGGACTTAATGCACCCCTACAATAGTTTATATCAGGTCTGTGTTCTCCTGCTTGCTTGCAGTCTGCTCTTAGGTTTGTGCTGAGAAATATCCTGCCTTCCCCAAAGCAGCTTTGTACTTTGAGATATGCCTGTCTTTACAGGAGTTATCTGTGGTCAGAGAAAGCTGAAATATATACTTCTCAGGTACTCCTATTGTTGCAGTAAACTGGCTCTGCCAAGCTCCTGCAGCTTTGATCTGATGGTTGGATTTCATCTGTAGGTGTTTTGAGGAGGATGAGTGCTTTCCACAAGAATGAGGCAGAAAAAATAAAAGCAAATTAATTAACTTCCATGAAGTTATCCTTACTCACTTTCTCTTCCCCTTCCTGCTGTGTTTGTGGTAACAGCTCATTAGAGCCTGTGTTTGCAATAGCTGCACTATTGAAATCTCTCAGGAGATTTCATTTCCCGTCCTGCTTTCCAGGATGTGGCAGAACCGAGGCCGCCTCCCCCAGCCACACCAGCAGTACCGGGGGTTTGCAGGCAGGTTTAGCCTTAACTCCTTTCTTGCTCTGTTCTGCCAGTAAGAGAACTCCAGTTCCTGCCTCAAGGGAAGAAGAGGAGCTGGGATTTCTCCTTTGAGAGATGTGGAGCTCATGTTTGAAGAAGAAAAAAGCCTGTGCTGCTTTTCCCCCCCTGCTCACCATAAGCATCGAGAACAGAGATGCTGCTGGTCTCTCTGGAGAACTTTGCCAGCCCTGCCTGCCCTGCAGAGGAGCCAGAGTCTGGTTGGATGATTTGAATCTCTGCCATCATTTGGAGCAGAATGAAGCTCTGTAAAAGGACAGTGACTGAATGCCAACTGGGCTGTCATTAGCTCGGGCAGCGCAGGAAGCAGCTGATGTGCAGTTTGTGGTGGAAGTCATGCAGACAGAAGGGGTGACTCAGGGGTGGAGAGGCCCCAGCCCTGGCTGCAGTCCAACCCCAAAGGTGTATCCCAGGCTTGCTCTTCGGATGGACCAGGGACACCTGCTGGCTCCACAAGACACAAAGGCCCCAAGGACCATCCATTTGCAGAAGGCTGTCCATCTTCCAGTGATGTTGGGTGCTGCTGGCCCAGCTCCATCTTTCTTCCACAGTAATCAAAGGAAATGCACCCTAATCTTGAAGTCTGGTGCTTCAGAAGTAAAAAGCTTAATGGCTTTCCTTGGCTTTTTTTTTCTCTCTCTCTTTTATGAAGCATAGGGTGTTTAGAACTATGGAAGCAGTGCAAGAAAAATATTAATGAATAACTATGGAGTGCAGACATTAATGCATTCCTTTCTCTTGAAATAACTGGCTTTTCTCTGTGGGGTCTGTAACAAAAAAAGTGTCTGCAGAGTCTGAACCTGCTGTATAGAAGCCAAAGTAGATGATGATTTAGAACTTCACCGGCTTTTTTTTTTTTTCCTTTTTCTTTTTTCCTAAAATGTTATCTCTGCATTTCTCATGTTGCAAAAATCTCTTTCTCTGAGAAATGGTAAATGTAAGGCACAGGGGCAGTTCTTGAGATTCTGGGTGCAGAAAACTATGAACAAATAATGATTTTTGGGATCCTCTCCCACACCCCAAACTTCAACTGATACTGGAGAGGAGGAATTAAAGCAATGCAAGCATCCCACCATTGGAGTTCCCCAGTGGTGTTCTGAAGTACCAAGTTAGCTTTTCAGCTTTTGTTTTCCTGCAGTTATGGACCAAGGGCTACATGCAGCAGCTATGGGGCTGTGTTACAGTAAATTCTCCCAGGTTTGAATGGCAGGTCAGGCCAGAAACCTGTAGTCCAGGTCAAAGGCACTGGCACTTCACAGCAGGAGCTGCCCATCCTTTCATAGAAACAAAATGCAAAAGGAGGATGGTGGAGAATCCCGACTACCAGTGGAAATGGGAATGGTGCATCCCTGTCCCCAGAGAGAGGCTGCGCAGGTACACAGCCCAGTGGAGAAGCAGGAGGCTTAGGAACCAGCTTGAGAAAGATAATTCTGGACCTTTGTTCACTCCTTGAGCCCCTCCGTGGTTGTTCCTCCTTGGCGATTCGGTTCAACACCACCCCTTCCTCCTGCCTTGGCTTCGACGGTGCCTTTGTCACCCAGCGTGCCACAACGGCCGCCAGCTGCCGGCTGGCTTTGTCCCCGAGCCCGGGAGCAGCCCCGCGGTTGCGATGGTTGTGCAATAGCGGCGGGCTGGGCTGCGGGATCCCCGCTGCCCGGGCGGGATCTTCGGCGGGCTCGCTCCGGTGCGCTGCCCGTCCCCGCCTGCCCTGCCCCCGGGGAGCCACCGGGACCGTGGCGTGCGCCCGAGGGGCCGGCAGCGGGGACCCGCGTGTGCGGGGAGGGGGCTCGGTACCGGGGGGGGCTCGGTACCGGGGGGGGCTCGGTACCGGCGGGGGCTCGGTGCTGGAGGGGGCTCGGTGCCAGGGGGGGCTCGGTGCCGCTCGGGGCGGGGCGGGGACCCCCGGGCGGGGCCGGACTACGCTCCCCGAGCGCCCCTGCGCGGCGCGGGCGGGGCGGGGCAGCGCGGCCCTACAAAGGCGGCGGCGGCGGCGGGGCGGCCGCTACTCCCCGGCACCGGCGGGCGGGCGCGGGGCCGCGCTCCGGCTCCAGGCGCGGCCATGAGGCGGCTGTAGGGCCCCGGGACCCGCCGCCGCTCCGCTGCCTTCGGCCGCCGCGGGGGGCTCGGCGGGGCGCGGCTCTGCTCGGGGTGGATGCCGGCCGGGGCCGGCCGCTCCCGGCACCATGCACACCGTGCAGAAGGACACCACCTTCACCAAGATCTTCGTCGGGGGGCTGCCCTACCACACCACCGACTCCTCCCTCAGGAAGTACTTCGAGGTCTTCGGGGACATCGAGGAGGCGGTGGTGATCACGGACCGGCAGACCGGCAAATCCCGAGGATATGGCTTTGTAAGTGCCGCTGCGCTCCGCGCCGGGACGGGCGCCGGCTGCCCCCGCTGCCCCCCGTGCGCCGGGGAAGGGGCCGGCAGCGGAGCCCCGGGCTGGCCACCCCGCCGGTGCCGGGACAAAACAACTCCCGGTGCCGTGACAATCTCCCGGTGCGGCCGGGTGGATCTCCCGGTGCGGCCGCTGCGGAGCCGCCGCCCGTCCCGTCGCTGCCGCGGAGCTTGTGCCCGCTGCGGGACCGAGGGGCTCGGACAGGACCAAGGCTGGGCTGGGGGCCCGGGAGGAGCCCCCCGTGTTGGCCGAGGCCGTGCCGTTCGTTTCAGCACCTGCTCCCCCCTCCCGATGTCCGTGCGGGGCTCAGCGCGGTCCCCGCAGCTGCCCTGAGCTCCTCTGGCCGCGGGTTTTGGGAGAGGGCTCCACCAGCTCCTTAAAAAAGACCCGGGGAGGAGGTGGAAGGGCAGGGGAGAACAGCTGGCACCGGCCCAGCGAGGAAACCGGGAGCGGGGGGAGCGCCCGCTTTTCCACGGAGTCCCGGCAGCCCTTCCCATCTCGCCGTGCAAGCCAGGCTGCACGGAGCGAGTTCAGCTCCCGATTCGAAATAGAACAATAAATAAACTCCACTTAGTGCCTGTTGCTGGAGTGTTTACAAAGCACTGTTGCTACAAACAAGGCTGTGCTCGATTCCAGGTGACCATGGCAGACAGAGCTGCTGCTGAAAGAGCTTGCAAAGACCCAAACCCCATCATTGACGGCAGGAAAGCAAATGTGAACCTGGCGTATTTGGGAGCAAAACCAAGGAGTATTCAAACTGGTGAGGCATCCAGGAGATCCCATCTCTCTGTATTAGAATAACTTGTAAGACGAGGAAACAAGTTCCTCGGGCTGGAATCATCTGATCTGACGCTGCACATTTATCTGTCCCCCATAGTTCTGATTGTTGGCTCAGGGTGCTGCGTAGTCCAGTTACCTCTCTGCTGTATCTTCTTACTCAGCCCTGCTGCACTAATGTTACTCACCAAAGTTCATATAACTGTGTTAAAGCTGTGTCCTTCCAGGGCTGATCTCTTTGCCCGTTAGCCTCTTTGTTACACGAGAATTAACAGTAAGATCCACTTGGTCATTTCTCCCTCTGGTTTAATGACCGCAGTACCCAGTGTGTAAAATAAGGCTTTATACCCCATTGTCTGTTCAATAACAGCACGTTCACACTGGGCTTTCATCATGAATTCCCATCTGCTCCTCGTGCATATCACATATGCATGTTAAATTTAACTTGTTTCTAAATGGGGCTCTGAATTTGCTCACATGCATAGCAGATCAAATGCAAAGACCTGTGGTGTAATTCTGCCTGCGTGTTAGGAGTTGAATGGTACAATGGATGCCATTCATTAATATTTCTTTTTTTTTTTTCTGAACCTTTTTTTTTAGGTTTTACCATAGGTGTGCAGCAGCTACATCCAGCCTTCATTCAGAGACCCTTTGGGTAAGTGGAAACGTTTCCTAACGGTCTGTTGGAAATCAGATTCACAAGTCAACTTCCTCATTATTTAAAGTGTGTGAAAAAAGCCTTCGCCGTCAAGAGTGGACAGTTTCAACAGCTGTTGTTAATGTTCAGAGTACTTTATTTCTGGTGGAGATTTCAGAAGTTTTGTGCATTTGTCAGCTTTAATATAATTCCCAAAGATCCTTCTTTATCCTCAGTAAATCTTAGTCATAATAAACCCATTGCATTGCTCGCTGATTTGCCAACTTCAAGAATTCACAGGAATTCAAATAAATGGAAAATAGTTTCTCTATTATAGTACTTAAGGTGTCAAAACAATTAAGCAAATTCTGTTCTCATGTTTCTCAAATAAGATCCTCTGCTTCCTCTGTGCCGTTTCCCACGTAATAATGCTTAGGATACAGTTTTATCCTAGAAAACAAATTGCAGTGGAAACAAAGTCTGTTACTTAATGAAAGTAACATTAGGTCAAAAATTGATTTTGGACAGATGTTATACAAGGCTTGAATAGTCTGCAAAAGTGGGCTTTTGTCTGCTGTTTTCAATAGCTTATACCATCCCTACTCGGTTAGAAAAGTCCTCTTTTTATACATCTAATAGGATCTGGCAGCTGCTCGGCAAAAGACAAGTGTGCTTCACGAGAACAATAGTGACTGTCATACTGCCCTCATTTAACTGTTTAATGATTGATGCAGCTCTTTTTTTACACCATTTCAGAAAGTGAATATTGATAAGGTTTTTTATTATTATTTTCTAAGAGCATTAAGAAAGTAGGTGCATTTTTTAAAGCTTTTGAGCACTGCCTTGGTGTGGTTTTTGTGTGACTCTAATATAAATAGATGGGATTTTGGCCTTTGTCAACAGCAATACTTCACCCCTTCCCTGCTCTCTGCTCATTTTTTGGGGGGTGTTTTGTTTCTTTTTTTTTTTTTTTTCCTTTTTTTTTCTTTTTTTAAAGAAGAAAAACCCCTGCTAACAATAAAACTTTCATTCCTCTGCCCTTATGGCCGCAGTTGCCAACTGCCTGGATAATCTCATTCCGATGAGTTTATGGATGTAAGAGGCTGTGTTGCCACAATAGTGCACACCCAGTGTACGTGTGCTGTGTGCGGTTCAAACACGCCGCTTCTCGCAGGCGGTTACAGCTCTGCTGGAAAGCCTCGAAGAACATCTGCCATCAAATGAAGAGTCTCCTCTTTTTTTGGGGCAAGAGCTGCATTAGTCTGCACAGACCAAATGCTGCTTTCTCATAGCTCTCCTTGCATGGGAGCTGCAAGAGCTTTCACAGCCCCCAAAGCAGCAGCACCTTTGAGATGCGAACCCAGAGACTTTTGCATGGGAGTGCAGGAGAGAAGTTGCCAATAAAAGCAGCCTCTGGCAAGTCCTGCCAGGCATGGGAACAGAGAAGAGCAAAATGGTGAAGCCCGTTAAAACTCCTCGTGTTGGCAGGAGCACCTTGCAGATTATCTGCAGTTTTCTGGGTGCCCTTCCTGCCCCACAGCCACAGCTCTTGGAAACATTTTTTATTCTTCCAACAGCTTGCTTATGGTTTCACATCCAGAGGAGTGTGGGATCGACTGATTACATGTTCCTTGTGATCTAGACAGTTCCTGTTGCAGCTCCTAGGCATTGGTTTCATCATTAAACCAGCAGAGCTGCAGTTAGCACATACAGTGGAGAACATTATAAATTATTTATCAGTTGCCAAGAGACAGGAACCAGGAGAATGGGAGGGCTGGAGGCAGGGGATTATATATCATTATTTGCAAGCATCAGTAAACAAGAATTTCATTGAATTCAGTCATTGCTGCAGCAGAATCACTGGAAATGTGGGTTCTGCAGAATCTGTTTGTTTACCTGAGCACCACCTTTACCTGAGCACCACAACTGGGGCTGCTCTGTGGCTTCTGAGCAAAGCCTCAGGTGCTCAGTTGAGCAACAGAGCTTGGCTGCCAATTCCCTCTTTGTCTCCTCAGCAGACCAACAAAATTAAGAGCCTGCATTCGTGGACAAAATCCACTCCTGCATTCCCTTGAACCCACAATTTCCTTGGCCCTCGGTGGGATATGAGGGTAGATGAGCAGTTTGTCAGGGTCTGTCACTGAATTGCTGCTGTCTGTTTGCACCACGCCGAGTGGATCCTGACCTTTCCCAAAGGAAGCTCAGTGGCTCGGCTGCTTTGCCTCTGGTGTGAGATATTGCCTGGCTCTCCCTCCTGCAGCTCCTGTCTCTGCAAAGTGTTTGTGCCCAGGGGTTGGCATTGTGGTTTCCCAGAGATGATTGTCATGGGGCACAGGGTGCTTGGTCTGGCCTTGGCGGGGCAGGAGTGAATGAACAACCGTTACCTCCTGGGCAGTTAACGAAGAGCGAGCAGCCACTCATGTCCCAGCTACCAAGCCACA